>NC_092756.1:43953014-45153014 GCF_047496795.1 Chiloscyllium punctatum
TTGCTCTGTGTTTGTGCTTGTGTGTATCTGTGCATGTCCCTTCCTCACTTCGCGTGTGTTTTTGCGTCCCTTGTGTGCATGTGTGCATCTCACTCCCTTGCTCTGTGTTTGTGTACGTGTGCATCTCCCTCCCTCGCTTTGCGCATGTATCATCCCTTGTGTTTGTGTGTGCGTGTGTGCATGACCCTCCCTTGCTCTGTGTTTCTGTGTGTGTATGTGTGTGCGTGAACCCCTCTTGCTTTTTGTATCCATGTGCCCGTCCCTTGTGTTTGTGAGTGCGTTTCCCCCCTTGCTGTGTGTGCGTGTCAACGTTGCTGTGTCTGTGTGTGCCCCCTCTCGCTGTGTGTGTGTGTGCCCCACTCAATTTCTGTGCACATGCCCTCCTCCTTAACATGTGTGTGTCCCTTCCTTCACTGTACGTGTGTGTGTCCCTCCCTTGCTCTGTGTGTGTTTGTTTGTGTGTGTATCCCTCCCTTGCTGTGTGTCTGCGGGTAACCCCTTCACTGACTGTGTTTGTATGTCGCTCCCTCGCTGTGTGTTTGTGTCCTTTCCTCGTTGTGTATGCACGCGTCCGTTCCTTGTTCTGTGTTTATGTGTGTGTGCGTGTGTGTGTGTGTGTGCATCTGTGCGTGTCCCTTCCTCGCTTTGCGTGTGTGTGTCCATCCCTTGTGTGTGTGAGTGTGTGACTAGCTTGCTGTGTGCGTGTGTCCCACCCTTGCAGTGTCTGTGTGTGTCCTCTCCTGCTGTGTGTGCGTGCCCCCTCTCAATTTCTGTGCTCATGCCCTCCCCCCGACATGTGTGTGCTTGTCCCTCCTTCGCGGTGTGTGCGTGTCCCTCCCTTGCAGTGTATGTGCGTGTCCCTCCCTCACTATGTGTCTGCGTGTATTCCCCTCACCGTAAGTGTGTCTGTTTGTCCCTTTCTCACTGTGTGTGCGCGTCTCTCCCTTTTTTTGTGTTTGTGTCTGTGTGTGTGTTTGTGTATATGTGCGTATCCCTCCTTCGCTTTGCGTGTGTGTCCCCGTCCCTCATAGTGTGTGTGTGTCCCTCCCTCGCTGTATTGTCTGTGTGTATCCCCCTCACTGTGTGTGTGTTTGCGTGTCCCTCCTTTGCTTTGCGTGTCCCAGTCCCTTACTGTGTGTGTCCCTCCCTCGCTGTGTGTCTGCATGCATCCCCCTCACTGTGTGTATGTGTGTCCCTCCATCGCTTTATATGTGTGTCCCTTTTGCTGTACGTGTGTGTGCGTGGCCTCCCTCACTGCGTATGCATGTGTCTGCACCTCGCGGTGTGTGTGTGTGTGTGTGTGTGTGTGGGTGTGTGTGTGTGTGTGCGCGTGCGTGTGTGTTTGCATGTGACCCTCCCTCGCTGTGTGTGCATATCCCACCCTGGCTGTGTGTGCGCGTATTCCTCCCTTGCTGTGTGTGTGTGTGTCCTTCTTGCTGTGCACGTGCGTGCATGGCCCTCACTTGCTATGTGTGCATGTGTCTCCACTTCGCTGTGTTTGTGAGTGTACCTCTCTTGCTCTTTGTGCGTGTGTCCCTCCCTCGCTGTGTGTGCATGTCCCTCGCTGGCTGTGTGGGTGCGTGTCCCTCTCTCGCTGTGTGTGTCTCTCTCTCTCGCTGTGTGTGTTTCTATTTGTGTGCTTGCGCTTGCGCGTGTCCCTCCCTTGCTCTGTGTGTGTGTGTGTCCCTCTTGCTGTGAGTATGTGTGTCCCTCTTGCAGTGTATGTGCGTGCCCTACCCTCGCTTTTTGTGTGTGTGTGTGTGTGTGTGTGTATGTATGTGTGTGTGTGTCCCTCCATTGCATTTTGTGTATATTCCCCTCACTGTGTGTGCGCTTCTCCCCTCGGTGTGTGAGTGCATGCCCCCCTTGCAGTTTGCGCGTGTGTCCTTCCCTCGCCGTGTCTGTGCGTGTCCCCTCTCACTGTATGTGCGTGTCCCCTCTCAATTTTTGTACACATGACCTCCCCTTCGCCGTGTGTGTGCTTGTCCCTCCTTCCGTGTGTGTGTGTGTGTGTGTCCCTCCCTTGCTTTGTATGAGCATGTCCCTCCCTCGCTGTGTGTGTTTGTGTATGTTCCTCCCTTGCTGTGTGTGCATGTCCTACCCTCGCTATGTTTGCGTGTCCCTCCCTCGCTCCGAGTGTTTGTATGTGTGTGTGCCTGCGTGTGTGCGCATGTCCCTCCTTTGTTGTGTGTGTCTCTCGCTCGCTGCGTGCGTGTGTCCCTTCCTCACTGTGTGTGCGTGTTCTTCCCTCTGTGTGTGTGTGTGTGTGTATCTGTGCGTGTCTCTCCTCGCTGTGTGTGTGTGTGTGTGTGTCCCTCCCTTGCTGTGTGTCTGCGGGTAACCCCCTCACTGTGTGTGTTTGTGTGTTGCTCCCTCGCTGTGTGTATGCCACGCTCTCTGTGTGTGCATGTGTCCCTCCCTTGCTCTGTGTTTGTGTGTGTGTGTATGTGTGCGTGTTACCTCCTCACTTTGCATGTGTCCGTCCCTTTTGTGCGTGTGCATGTCCCTCCCTTGCTCTGTGTTTGGGTATGCGTGCTTGTCCCTCCTTCACTTTGTGTGTGAGTATCCGTCCCTTTTGTTTGTGTGTGCGCGTGTGCATGTCCCTCTCTTGCTCTGTGTTTCTGTGTGTGCATGTATGTGTGCGCGACCCTCCCTCGCTTTGTGTGACTGTTCCTTGTGTGTGTGAGTCTGTGACCAGCTTGTTGTGTGCGCGTGTCCCATCCTTGCCATGTCTGTGTGTGTCCCCTCTCGCTGTGTGTGTGTGTGCCCCCTCTCAATTTCTGTGCACATGCCCTCCCCTTCGACATGTGTGTGCTTGTCCCTACTTCACGGTGTGTGCATGTCCCTCCCTTGCAGTGTATGTGCGTGTCCCTCCCTCACTGTGTGTCTGCGTGTATTCCCCTGACTGTAAGTGTGTATGTTTGTCCCTCCCTCGCTGTGTGTGCGCGTCTCTCCCTTGCTCTGTGTTTGTTTGTGTGTGTGTGTGTGTGTATGTGTGCACGTCCCTCCTTCGCTTTGCGTGCGTGTGTCCCTGTCCCTCGCTGTGTGTGTCCCTCCCTCGCTGTGTGTCTGCATGTATCCCCCTCACTGTGTGCATGTGCATGTCCCTCTATCGCTGTGTGTGTGTATGTGTGTGTGTGTGTGTGTGTGTGTGTGTGTGTGTGTGTGTGTGTGTGGGTGTGTGTGTGTGGGTGTGTTCGCGTCCCTCCTTCGCTTTGCGTGCGTGTGTTCCCTGTCCCTCGCTATGTGTGTCCCTCCCTCGCCTTGTGTCTGCATGTATCCCCCTCACTGTGTGCATGTGCGTGTCCCTCTATCGCTGTGTGTGTGTGTGTGTGTGTGTGTGTGTGTGTGTGTATTTGTGCGTGTCCCTGCCTCGCTTTGCGTGTCTGTGCCCCCTCTCAATTTGTGTGCACATGCCCTCTCCCTCATGGTGTGTGTGTGCTTGTCCCTCCTTCGCAGTGTGTCCCTTCCTTGCTATGTGTGCGCGTGTCGCTCGCTTGCTGTGTGTGTGCGTGTCCCTCCCACGCTGTGTGTGTCCATGCTCCCTCCCTCGCTGCGTGTCTCAGCGTGTCCCTCCCTCGCTCTGTGTGTGTGTCCCTCCCTCACTGTGTGTGTGTCCCTCGCTCTCTGTGTATGTGTGCGTGCATGTCCTTCCCTCACTGTGTGTGCATGTCCTTCCCTCACTGTGTCTGTGTGTGTGTCACTTCGCTGCGTGTCCCTCCCTCGCTGTGTGTGTGTGTGTTCCCCCTTGGTGGGTGTGTGCGCGTCCCCCCTTGGTGAGTGTGTGCACGTCCCCCCCTTGCTGTGTGTGTGCCTGTCCCTCCCTTGCTCTCTGTGTGTGTGTGTCCGTCCTCACTCTGTGTGTGTGTGTGTGTGTGTGTGTGTGTGTGTGTGTGGGTGTGTCCCTCCCTCAGTGTGTGCGTGTGTCCCCCTCCCTAGCTCTGTCTGTGTGTCCCTCCCTTGCTGTGTATGTGCATGTCCCTCCCTCGCTGTGTATGTGAGTTTCCCCCCAAGCTCAGTGTGTGTGTGTGTGTGTGTGTGTGTATGTGTGTGCGTGTCCCTCCCTTGCTCTGTGTGTGTGTCCCTCCTCACTGTGTGTGTGTGTGTGTGTGTGTGTGTGTGTGTGTCCGTGCTCCTCCCTCACTCTGTGTGTGTGTGTGTGTGGGTCCCTCCCTCGCTGTGTGTCCCCATCCCGCTGTGTGTGTCCCCCTCCCTCGCTGTGTGCGTGTCCCCCGTCCCTCACAGTGTGTGTGTGTGTGTGTGTGTGTGTCCCTCCCTCGCTGAATGTCTGCCTGTATTCCCCTCACTGTATGTTTGCATGTCCCTCCTTCGCTTTGCGTGTGTATCCCTCCCTCACTGTGTGTTTGCATGTATCCCCCTCACTGTGTGTATTTGTGCATGTCCCTCCCTCGCTTTGCGTGTGTGTGCCCCCTCTCAATTTGTGTGTACATGCCCTCCCCCTCGCGGTGAGTGTGCGTGTCCCTCCCTCGCTGTGTGTGTGCGTGTCCCTCCCACGCTCTGTGTGTGCGTGTCCCTCCCTCGCTGTGTGTGTGCATGTCCCACCCTCGCTGTGTGTGTGCGTGTCCCTCCCTTGCTTCGTGTGTGCGTGTCCCTCCCTCGCTGTCTGTGTGTCCCTTCCTCGCTGTGTGAGTCCCCTCCCTCGATTTGCTTGTGTGTGTCCCTCCCTCGCTGTGTGTCTGCGTGTATCCCCCTCACTGTGTGTGTGTGTGTGTGTGTGTGTGTGTGTGTGTGCATGTCCTTCCCTCGCTGTGTGTCTGTGGGTATCCCCCTCACTGTGTGTGTGTGCATGTCCTTCCCTCGCTGTGTGTCTGTGGGTATCCCCCTCACTGTGTGTGTGTGCATGTCCTTCCCTCGTTGAATGTCTGTGGGTATCCCCCTCACTGTGTGTGTGCATGTCCTTCCCTCGCTGTGTGTCTGCGTGCATCCCACTCACTGTGTATGTCCTTCCCTCGCTGTGTGTCTGCGTGTATCCCCCTCACTGTGTGTGTGCATGTCGTTCCCTCGCTGTGTGTCTGTGTGTATCCCCCTCACTGTGCGTGTGTATGTCCTTCCCTCGCTATGTGTCTGTGTGTATCCCCCTCACTGTGTGTGTTTGCATGTCCTTCCCTCGCTGTGTGTCTGCGAGTATCCCCCTCACTGCGTGTGTGTGCATGTCCTTCCCTCGCTGTGTGTCTGCGTGTATTCCCCCTCACTGTGTGTATTTGCATGTCATTCCCTCGCTATGTGTCTGCGAGTATCTCCCTCACTGTGTGTGGTTGCGTGTCGCTGCCTTGCTGTGTGTGTCCAAAATTTGCACCATCAGTGGATTGGCCATCATAAATTGACTAGTATTCAGGAATATGTGGTTTAAGTAAGTTCACCACGAGAAACGCAGGGTTTAAGGTATAGGTAGAGGGGTCGGTCTGGGTCAGATGCTCTTCAGAGTTTTGGAATGGACTGGTTGTGCCGAAAGGCCTGGTTCCACGCTATGGCGATTCTATTCAGGTTATTGTCCAGCCCTGTCATCCATACCCGTCTCTTCCACCTGGCCTGATGCCCAATATTCTCCTTAACACTGTAATCTCCTCCAGACTCTAAAACACTCCTTGCTGATGTAAGCTTCCTCGTTGTGTAATCCTCTCAGGTCTCTGCAGTAATCCTGATCTGTCGAACTCACTCCATGCCTGTGCCTCTGCCAGTCCAGTTCCCACAAAACCCACTCTCTATTTAACACCCTCCTCCCACCCTTGTCAATGTAGCTCCTCCTGTGTCTCCACCATCTACCCATCTCCATAACCTTGTCCACCTCTTACACCACTATCTGTTTAAACGTCACCCTCCCCTACAACTTCCTCCTGTTTGTGCTATGCTCCCTTATCTATGAAACTGTCTCCAACCAAAATTGCTATCCCAATCTCTGAAACGAAATCCAGATTCCACAACCTCCATAACCCTTAGAATCGAAGCCTTCCCTAAAATCCATTAACATCTCCAGTCACGACTACCCTGCATATTTCTGTTTGTTCTTCCAGTCGATACAAACATCTTTATCTCTGTAATCTGCTCAGCTCCCTAAAACACTCCCTGTCGGTGATCCAGTCCTGTCCTACAAACATCCTTCTCCCTGTAAACTTACCCATCCCTCCCAACATTTCCAACTCCATGAACTCCTGCAGGTCCTATAGCTCTCCCCATTTCTGTAATCTCCTGTGGCTCTATGGTCCTTCTTCTCTGTGTAACCTCGTTCAGACCCCATACTCTCCAGCTTCCTGAATCCTCTTCCTGCATTGCAACCAAAACCACATGGTTCTGTAATATCCACCAGTGCTTACACCCTACCCAACTCAGTAACCTCTTGCAGTCCGAACAAAACACCTAAACTGTGAAACCTCTCATTTCCCTACGATCCTCCCTCCCTCCCTCCCTCCTCAAATGCCTTAATCACCATGAAACCTCACAATTACTGAAGCCTCCTTTTGGCACTGCAAACCTCCTAATGTCTGCAATATCCTCCTATCCAGATATCCCTCCCTATCTCTGTAACCCCCACCACCCTCCAGTGCCCTTCTGGGGAACATGGCAGAGGAGGGAAGATTAGCAGAGTCTGGACCATATTACGGAAGTAGAATTCTGGGAATTAAAGATTTGGTCGAATGTCTGTGGTGTGCAGATTACTGGCGAGGACTCTAAAGACAGGATTTATGGCTACTTGGAAAACCATAGTTAAATTAGCCACAGTCAGAATGGGTTTGTAAGGGGTCAGGTCATGCCTCACAAATCTTATTGAATTCTTTGAGGATATGTCAGAATACGTTGATGGCTCATTTAAAAAAAGAAGGATGATTTTGGATACAGGGAAATCTGTGTGGATACAGGATTGCATACCCCAGAGTAGACAGAGTATGGCAGCAGATGGGCAGTATTGATCCTGGAGCTCAGTGACCAGTGGGGTTCTGTAACAATCAGCTCTGGGACTCTGCTCTCTGTGATTTTTATAACTCACTTGGATGCGGATGTTGGAGAGTGGGTTAGTAAGTTTGCTAATCACAACAAGGTTGGTGGAGCCGTGGGGAATGTGAAGGGTTGTTGTAGGTTGCAATGGGATATTGACAGGACACAGAGCTGGGCTGGAAGTGGCAGATGGAGTTCAAATTGGAAAAGTGTGAAGTGATTCATTCTGGAAGGTCGAATTTGAATACAGAATACAGGGTGAAAGGCAGAATACTTGGCAGAGCGGAGGAACAGAGAGATCATGAGGTCCATGTCCATAGATCCTCAGGTTGCCACGCACGTTGGTAGGGTTGTTAAAAAGGCCTATGTTGTGTTGGCGTTCCTTAGCAAGGGGATTGATTTTAAGAGCCGTGAGGTTTTACTGCATCTTTTATAGCGTCCTGGTGAGACCACACGTGGAATATTGTGTTTCAGTTCTGGTCCCGTCTTTACATGAAGGATGTGCAAGTTTTAGAGAGCGTACACAGGAGATTTACCAGGATGCTGCCTGGAATGGAGGGCAGTTCTTATGAAGAAAGTTTGAGGGAGCTAAGGCTTTCCTTATGGGAGTGAAGAAGGGGGCGAGGCGACTTGGTAGAGGTGAACAAGATGATGAGAGGCACAGAGAGAGTGAATTGTCAGAGACCGTTCCTCCTGTGGCATAAATGGCTATTAGAAAGGTGTATAATTTTAAGGTGAATGGAGGATGGATCAGAGGATAGAGAATGGTAGGTGGTTGGATGGACTGCCAATGGTGGTAGTAAAATTAGACACATTCGGGACATTTAATAGACTCTTGGATAGACACATGGATAACAGTAAAATGAAGGCTATGAAGGTTAGTTTGATCTTACAGTTGGATAAAAGGTTGGCATGAAATCATGGCCAAAGGGCCTTGGGCTGTACTGTTCTGTGTTCTACGTTCTGTCTGGTAAACTGGGTAATAAGCTCTGATCAGTGTAAAAGTATAGGGCATTCAGGAGGAGCTAGTGAACTGGATACAAAACTTACTTGATGGTAGGAGCCAGAGGGTGAAGGGGGCAAGTTTTTTCTGACTGGAGGCATGTGACCAGTGGTGTAGTGGGACCCCTGTTGTTTGTCATTTGGATAAATGGTTTGGATGGGAATATTGGTTTCCTGGTAAGTAAGCTTCATGGGTGACACTGACATTGGTGGTAAAGTGGTTAGTGGAGAAGATTATATATAATACAACAAGATTAACAGTACTGCTGGGATAGTGGGCTGAAGAATAGCAGATGGAGTTTAATTAGTTAAAAGTGAAGTGTGCCATTTTGGTGAAACAATCCAGGGTGGGACTTGTACAGTTAATATTCGGACACTGGGTAGTGTTTTCAGTCAGTGAACCAGGGATGCAGGTACACAGTTCATTGAATGTGGTGTCACTGGTAGACAGGCTGATGAAGCAGGCGGTTGGGGTGGTTCCCTTCATTGGGGAGAGCATTAAGAGTGAGAGTTGGGATGTCATGTTGTATCTGTACAAGGCATTGTTGGGGCCACTATTAAAACATTGTTGATCAGTCAGAAGAACTCATGTGGTTCACTTACCTCCTTTAGGGAAGAACATTAAATATTCTAACCTGGTCTGGCTAACATGTGACTCCAGACCCACAGCAATATGGCTGACTCTGAGCTACCCTCTGCGTAATTAGCGGTTGGGTCAAAGAATGTTAGTCCAATCAGTGATACCCATATCCCATGAATGAGTAAATAAAAATACATATGTTCCTCCCTACCTCTGCAAACCCCTCCAGCTGCAGCAATCCATACTGGCTTTGTAACACCATTCAGACCCTGACCACTCTCTGTAACACTCTCACCACCTCCGGCACCTTCACTTCTCGCTGTTACTCTCGTGTCAATAAACCCTGACCATGGTTCCCCTTCCCAAAGCCCTCCTCCTGCGAGCAGACCCATTCCAATCCATTAACATTTACTCCCAAAGCACTCTCTCACTTCAGTATTTTAAATACTTTTTGGTGATCTTGTCAGCCTCGTAATCTAGTATGAACCCTTTTGTCCTGAGTGAGGGATCAGTGGGAATCTCTTGCTGAGGCTTTTACTGTTTCAATGGAGTGCCCTTTTGTTGAGTGATTTACACTGTTCCTTCAAATGGTTTCCACTGTTCATTTACAGGCACACATTTCAGTCTGTTTAGCCTGTTTACCTTGGTCAGTTCTCCTCTCCAACTCATGTCCTTGGCTGTTTTTGTTTCTAGTTGTAGCTTGTCCTTTCTGTGATTCACTTTAAATCTTTATATTTCATTAAACTGCACATTATCACAATTTCCCAGAGGATCTCTCCAGGTGACATTACTCATTCACTAAGTTTCATTACACGGTCGGTCTGCGATAGTTATGTCCCTTAACAGTTGCACAATGTGTTTTTCAAAGAAACACTGAAAAAAAATTCTCTGAACTCCTTCCAATATCAATGCGGACCGTGTGATTGTCCCAGATTATACAAATATTGAAGTTTCCCAAAATTATCACAATGCCTTTGTTTAAAAGTTCCAATGTATTCCTGGTTAATGCAGTGATGAGCAATGAAATACAGTTCGGTGGCGAAAACTGTTCTGCTGCTTGTGTCCTTGGTAAGTAGGAGCCAGAATTTACATTCAGACTGACTCTACTTCATGATCTGAGGCCGAATGCTTTCTGTGTAATGCCTTTGTTATCCATTATTGTTAACGTTGCCCAGTTTGACTGAGTTTGCACAAGATTGTGAACCACTGAATATTGTTGTTCACCCTGTATCCATGTCTCCCTGCTGTCGAAATCTCTGTTATCTCTGTGTCACAAATCCATCGACCTTATAACAGCAACGTTGTCCATTAAAAAAAAACATAATTTACTCTCTTCCACAATTTCCTGTCACAAGCCGATTTCCTGATATACAATTGTAGTTAAACTCTGTCTCATCCTGTTCTTTTCTGCTGGTCTTCAGTCACATTCCCAAGCTGCTCCCATACTTCACCTTTTCTCTTTGGATTTGGGAAGTTCCCTTCACCTGATACCTGTTCCTGCATCCTCTCTGTCAGTTTAAAGCCCTCTCCATAAACATACCGACATGGTTGGCCGGGACACTGGTCCCAGCACGGTTCCAGTGGGACGATCCTAATGGATTTTTTAAAAATCAGGTATGGGATGTGGGTGTCTCTGGCTGACCTGCCTTTCCTGCCCATCCCTAGCTGCCCTTGAACTGAGTAACTTGAACAGCCATTTCAGAGGTTAATTGAGAGGCAAACACTTTGCTGTCGGTATGTCATGCAGACCACGTGAGGATGAGCAGATGCCCTTCTCTAATGGACAAGTGTTTGGATTTGTTGTATATCAGTAATGGTTTCATACTTACTTGTGGATTGTTAATTATTATTTTTAAAATTATCGATTTCAAATGTCTGCATTTCAGATGGCGGGATTCAAACTTGCCTCCCTCTGAACATTAGCTGAGGCTTTGGATACATTCTCTCGCAATAATAACTCTAGGCCATTACTTCACCTTCTCACTGGGTGTTCATTCCTGAGCACTGATACCAGGGCCTCATGAAGCTAAACGCATTCTTCCAACATGACTGTGTGATCCTGACATCTTCCAGCAATCGGGGACTATTACTTAATATCGCTCCATTTTCCATATCACTGTGGGACTCAGTGCCATTCTCCATGTGTAACCCTCACTGCATCTGTTTAATTTCCCATTCTGTCTATTTCTCTGTCTCCTGTAGGTATTCAGGAAAGTCCTGACTCAATAGACTTCCCAGCTGCTGGGTGGATCGTCCATCACCTCATTGAACGCAGATGCTGCCAGAGAGACACAAAGGGAAAGGAGATCTGTAGCCTTAAATAATTCCTGTAGTGAAGTAAGGTCACCCACAGTGCACAGAGCAAAGAACAATGAGAGGGCTCCAAACATCTGTTAACACATGACATAGATACAGTGCTGGAGGGGAGCACAATACACACACACACACACACACACACACACACACACACACACACACACACACACACACACACACACACGCACGCACACACACACACACACACACACACACACACACCAGGCTCAGTCACCACCCCAATGTAAGTTCTGTTGTACTAAGACTCACTACTCTGCAATACTGTATCTGTGGCATGTCTTGTGGTCCAGTGTCTTCAATAATTTTTAATTCCAAAAACAGATCCTATCGCTGTCACCTCCTCCCTTCCCGATAGTCCCTCCACATATTTGAAATGTACTGCATTCCAGACTACCATCCCTATCCCTGTAACTTGCATCAGTGTCTACAACATGCCTTATCTCGGTAGTCTATTCCTCCAATAAGGTAAAATCAAGGACTGCAGATGCTAGAAACCAGAGTCGAGACTGGAGTGGTGCTGGAAAAGCACTGCAGGTCAGGAAACATCCTATGAAAAGGAAAATTGACGTTTCAGGCAAAAGCCGTTCATCAGGAATAGAGGCAGGGTACCTGCAGAGTGTAGAGATAAATGAGAGGGGGGTGGGATGGGGATAAAGTAGTATAGAGTACAATAGGTGAATGGGGTGGGGAAGAAAGTGATAGGTCAGTGAGGAGGGTGGGGGAAGGTAGCAAAGAGTACAATGGGTGAATGGGGGAGGGGATGGGGGTGATTGGTCAGAGAGGAGGGTGGAGTGGATAGGTGGGAGGGGAGATAGGCAGTTAGGACATGTCATGAGGGCGGGGCTGAGCTGGAAGGCTGGAGCTGGGGTGAGGTGTGGGAAGGGGAAATGAGGAAACTGTTGAAGTCCACAGTGATGCCCTGTGGTTGAAGTGTTCCGTGGCAGAAGGTGAGGCATACTTCCTCCAGGTGTCGGGTGGTGAGGAAGTGGCGGTGGAGGAAGCCCAGGACCTGCATATTCTCGGAAGAGTGTGAGGGGGCGTTGAAATGTTGGGCCACAGGGCAGTGGGGTTGATTGGTGCGAGTGTCCCAGAGATGTTCCCTAAAGCACTCTGCTAGGACGTGTCCAGTTTCCCCAATGTAGAGGAGACCGTATAGGGAGCAACAGATACAATAAATGATATTGGTGGATGTGCAGGTAAAACTTTGGATGTGGAAGGCTCCTTTGCAGCCTTGGATGGTGGTGAGGGAGGAGATGTGGGCGCAGGTTTTGCAATTTCTGCAGTGGCATTGAAGGTGCCAGGAAGCGAGGGTGGGATTTTGGGGGGCGTGGACCTGACCAGGTAGCCACTGAGGGAAGGGTCTTTGCGGAAGGCAGAAAGGGGTGGGGAGGGAAATATATCCCTGGTGGTAGGGTCTGTTTGGACGTGGCGGAAATGTCGGCGGATGATTTGGTTTATGCGAAGGTTCGTAGTCAGGAAGGTGAGCAGCAGGGGTGTTCTGTTCTTGTTATGGTTGGAGGGATGGGATCTGAGGGCGGAGGTGCGGGATGTGGACGAGATGCGTTGGAGGGCATCTTTTACCACGTGGGAAGGGAAATTGCGATCTCTAAAGAAGGAGGCTATCTGCTGTGTTCTGTGGTGGAACTAGCACTCCTGGGAACAGGTACGGTGGAGGCGGAGGAATTGGGAATACGGGTTGGTAATTTTGCAGGCAGTCGTCTGGGAAGAGGTATAATCTAGGTAGCTGTGGGAGTCGGTAGGTTCATTAAAAATGTCAGTGTCAAGTCGGTTGTCATTAATGGGGATGGAGAGGTCCAGGAAGAGGAGGGAAGTATCAGAGATGGTCCAGGTAAATTTAAGGTCAGGGTGGAATGTGTTGGTGTAGTTGATGAATTGCTCAACCTCCTCGCGGGAGCACGAGGTGGTGCCAATGCAGTCATCAATGTAGCGGAGGAAGACGTGGGGAGTGGTGCCATTGTAACTACGGAGATGGACTATTCTACGTAGCTAACAAAGAGACAGGCATAGCTGGGGCCCATACGGGTGCCCATGGCTACCCCTTTGGTCTGGAGGAAGTGGGAGGATTTGAAGTAAAAATTGTTCAGGGTGAGGCCAAGTTCAGCCAAACGAATGAGAGTGTCGGTGGAAGGGTACTGTTGTGGACGTCGGGAGAGGAAGAAACGGAGGGCTTGGAGGTTTTGGTCATGGAGGATGGAGGTGTAAAGGGTTTGGATATCCATGGTGAAGATGAGGCGTTGGAGGCCAGGGAAACGGAAGTCTTGGAGGAGTGGAGGGTGTGAGTGGTGTCTCGAACGAATGTGGGGAGTTCTTGGACTGGGGGATCGGACAATGTTGCGGTAGGCAGACATGAGTTCGGTGGGGTAGGAGCATGCTGAGATAATGGGTCGGCCAGGGTGGTCAGGCTTGTGGATCTTGGGAAGGAGGTAGAACCGGACAGTGGGGGATCCCGGACAATGAGGTTGGAAGCTGTGGGTGGGAGATCTCCTCCTGAGGTGATGAGGTTCTGTCTGCTGTGGGAGATGGCGGTTTGGTGATGGGAGGTGGGTCATGGTCGAGGGGGTGGTAGGAGGAGGTGTCTTTGAGTTGGCATCATGACTTCAGCGGTGTAGAGGTCAGTGCACCAGACTACCACTGCACTCCCTTTATCTGCTGGTTTGATGGTGAGGTCGGCATTGGAGCAGAGGGAATGGAGGGCTGTACGTTGTGAGGGTGAGAGGTTGGAGTGGGGGAGGGGGTAGAAAGGTTGAGGCGGTTAATGTCTCAGCGGCAGTTGCAAATGAAGAGATCGAAGGCAGCTAATAGGCCAGCACGGGGTGTCCAGGTCGATGGAGTGTATTGGAGGTGAGCAAAGGGGTCCTCAAAAGGTTGGTGGGAGTCTTGATTGGAAAAGTAATCTCGGAGGTGACAGAAGAAGTATTCAATGTCACAGCTTGTATTAAATTAATTGATGTGTGGACGGAGGGAGATAAAGGTGACGCCTTTGCTGACGACTGATCATTCGTCCTCAGTGAGGGGGAGGTCAGGGGAATGGTGAAAACTTGGCAGGACTGGGAGCTGGGACCTGGCGTAGGTGTGGAGCTGGGGGAGGGAACTGAGCCTGTAACTGGAGTGGGTGTGGTGTTGGGGGAATGGGGGTGGGGTCATGAGCAGGGGTGATGTTCCCCTCAGGGTTCTGGGGGCAGGGATGGTGATGGTGAGAGCTGGGGGTGGTGTCAGCAGAATGCAAGTGCGCGGCGTTGGTGGGGGCGGAAGTGGTGGCAAACACGACAGTAGGCGTATGCAGAAGTCACTGAGTGTGTGACATCAGCGAAGATGTGAGGGGCGGAAGTGATGTCACTTGTGGTGTGTGAGGAATTGTTAGGGGCAGAAATGGCATTTACTTTATTTTAAACAATAATTTCCTGTCACAAATCTATTTAAGAATGCAGTATTTTAATTAAAATGAGTCCCTTACTGTTTCGTTCTGTTGGTCTTCATCCACATCTCCATGGTGTTCCAATATTTCAACCTTTCTCTTTGGACTTGGGAATTTCCATTCACCTGAGACATGTCCCCCTTCTCATCTGTGTCCGTTTATAGCACACTGCATAATCTGGTACCAGAGGAGCCTATCCCAATAAAATAGCTCAGTCCTCCCTGAGTACTGGTAGCAGTGCTCACTGGTCAGAAGCACTTCTGATGATACCATTGTGTGATCCTGATACATTCCTGCACCCTGCTGATATCACTGTCTCTCTCCATGTGATATCCCTCACTGCGTGTGTCTAATTGCTGCCTCTGTCAGTGTCTCTCGCTTTTGCAGCTTCTCCAGATCCTGAGCCAACAGCATTCTCCACTCCAGAGGGAAGCAACTGCACAGGCCATGGATGGAGACTGGGAATTTCCAGATCTCTGTGGGACTCAGTGCCATTCTCCATGTGTAACCTTCATTGCATTAGTCTAATTTCCCATTCTGTATACTTCTCTGTCTCCTGTAGATATTCCTGATGTCCCTGACTCAGCAGAATTCCCAATTCCTGTCTCATCTATCACCACATTGAAGACAGTTGGTCAGCCAGAGAGAGATGGAGAGGGAGATCTGGAGCCTTCAGTAAATCCTGCAGCCGGTAAGATCACTCACAGTAAACAGCACAGGGAGGAGTTAGTGGACTTTACTTCAGACCCTGAGGGCATGATGTAGGAACAATGCTGGGCAAGGAACATGGGAAAATTCTCAGGCTTCATTATCACCATCTTGTCTGTAAATTCATCTGTTCCACAGAACCCTCCCTATGTCTGTCAGTTTCTCCATTGTCTGTTTAATCGATACAACGTCCCCTATCTCTATCAGCCTCTACAATCCTGCCTATCCCTGTAAGCTCCTCCTCCCACTACAACTCTCAAAGTGTCTGCCTTTTTCTTTAATCCCAGGTTCTGTCACATCTCTCCTTATCTGTGAAAAACAACTCTTCAGTTCCTTATGCTGTCCTGGTCAGTGTAGTCCTTTCCAGATCTGAAAAAACTCCCTGTCTTTGTGACTTTTTTGAACTCCTACTACCTTCATGATCTCTGTTACCTTCCCCGTCACGACAACAAAAAAGCTCTGTAACTTAGTAACCTCCTCCAGCTGTTAGACTCATCCTTGTCTCTGCGCACAAAGCAGAGGGACCCTGCTTCTCTCATAAATTAGTTTCTGCATTTCTAATGATGACTATGAACACTTCCTGTGTCTAAAACGCACTCAGCCTCTGTAAACTCTGCTGGTCCCGATTGATGTAATTTCCTTCAGTAACTACAATCCTTTATACCTTTAATCTCCTCCAGACGCGACCACACAGTTTATTTCTATACCCTCCATGAGTGATGGAGTCATCGAGGTGTACGTATGGAAACAGACCCTTCGTTCCAATCTGTCCATGCCGACCAGATATCCCAACCCAATCTGGTCCCACAGGCCAGCACCCGGCCCATATCCCTCCAAATCATTCCTATTCATATACCCATCCAAATGCTTCTTAAATGTTGCAATTGTATCAGCCTCCACCACATCCTCTGGCAGTTCGTTAGTTATAGATGTACCACCCTCTGCATGAAAAAGTTGCCCCTTAGGTCTCTTTTATATCTTCCCCCTCTCACTCTAAACTTATGCCCTCTAGTTCTGGACTCCCCGACCCCAGGGAAAAGACTTTGTCTATTTATCCTATCCATGCCCCTCATAATTTAGTAAACCTCTGTAAGGTCACCCCTCAGCCTCCGACGCCACAACCTCAACCGATTCAGCCTCTCTCTCTTGCACAAATCCTCCAACCCTGGCAACATCCTTGTAAATCTTTTCTGAACCCTTTGAAGTTTCACAACATTTTTCTGATAGGAAGAGACCAGAATTGAACAAAATATTCCAACAGTGGCCTCACCAATGTCCTGTATAGCCGCAACATGACCTCCCATCTCCTGGACTCAATAATCTGACCAATAAAGGAAAGCATACCAAACGTCTCCTTCACTATCCTATCTATTTGCGACTCCACTTTCAAGGTCCTATGAACCTTCACTCCAAGGTCTCTTTGTTCAGCAACACACCCTAGGACCTTACCATTATGTGTATAAGTCCTGCTAAGATTTGCTTTTCCAAACTGCAGCACCTCGAATTTATCTGAATTCAACTCCATCTGCCACTTCTCAGCCCATTGGCCCATCTGGTCCAGATCCTGTTGGAAACTGAGAAAACCCTCTTTGCTGTCCACTACACCTCCAATTTTGGTGTCATCTGCAAACTTACTAACTCTACCTCTTATGCTCGCAGCCGAATCATTTATGTAAATGACAAAAAGTCGAGGTCCCAGCACCGATCCTTGTGGCATTCCACTGGTTACAGGCCTCCAGTCTGAAAAACAACCCTCCACCACTACTCTCTTTCTTTTACCTTTGAGCCAGTTCTCTATCCAAATGGCTAGTTTTCCCTGTATTCCATGAGATCTACGCTTGCTAATCAGTCTCCCATGGGGAACCTTGTTGAATGCCTTACTGATGTCCAAAGAGATCACATCTATCACTCTGAGTCATCAATCGTCTTTGCTACTTCTTCAAAAAACTCAATCGAGTGTGTGGGATATGATTTCCCACGCACAAAGCCATGTTCACTATCCCGCATCAGTCCTTGCCTTTCCAAATGCATGTACATCCTGTCCCTCAGGATTTCCTCCAACAACTGGCCCACCACTGAGGTCAGGCTCACCGGTCTATAGTTCCCTGGCTTGTCTTTACCACCCTTCTTAAACAGTGGCACCATTTTTGCCAACCTCCAATCTTCCGGCACGTCACCTGTGATTATTGATGATACAAATATCTCAGCAAGAGGCCCAGCAATCACTTCTCTTGCTTCCCACAGAGTTCTCGGGTACACCTGATCAGGTCCTGGGGAGTTATCCACCTTTAACCGTTTCAAGGCATCCAGCACTACTTCCTCTGTATCTGGACATTTTGCAAGATGTCGCCATCGATTTCCCTACAGTCTATATCTTCCATATCCTTTTCCACAGTAAATGCTGATGCAAAATATTCATTTAGTATCTGCCCCATTTTCTGTGGCTCCACACAAAGGCCGCCTTGCTGACCTTTCATGGGCCCTATTCTTTCCATCGTTACCCTTTGTCGTTAATATATTTGTAAAAATCCTTTGCATTCTCCTTAATTCTATTTCCCAGAGCTATCTCATGTCCCCTTTTTGCCCTCCTGATTTCCCGCTTAAGTATACTCCAACTTCCCTTATACCCGTCGAAGGATTTACTCGATATATCCTATCTAGACCTGACATATGCTTCCTTCTTTTTCTTAACCAAACCCTCAATTTCTTTAGTTATCCAGCATTCCCTATACCTACCAGCCTTCATCTACACCCTGACAGGAATATACATTCTCTGGATTCTTGTTATCTCATTTCTGAAGGCTTCCCATTTTCCAGTCGTCCTTTTACCTGCGAACATCTGCCTCCAATGAGCTTTCCAAAGTTCTTGCCTATTACCGTCAAAATTGGCCTTTCTCCAATTTAGAACTTCAACATTTAGATCTGGTCTATCTTTAAACATCACTATTTTAAAACAAATAGAATTATGGTCGCTGGTCCCAAAGTTCTCCCCCACTGACACCTCAGTCACCTGCCCTGCCTTGTTTCCCAAGAGTAGGTCAAGTTTTGCACCTTTTCAAGTAGGTACATCCACATACTGAATCAGAAAATTGTCTTGTACACACTTAAGAAATTCCTCTCCATCGAAACCTTTACACTATGGCAGTCCCAGTCAATGTTTGGAAAGTTAAAATCCCCTACCATACCTACCCTATTATTCTTACAGATAGCTGAGATCTCCTTACAAGTTTGTTTGTCAATTTCCCTTTGACTACTGGGGGGTCTATAATACAATCCTAATAAGGTGATCATCCCTTTCTTATTTCTCAGTTCCACCCAAATAACTTCCCTGGATGTATTTCTGGGAATATCCTCCCTCAGCATAGCTGTAATGCTATCCGTTATCAAAAATGCCAATCCCCCTCCTCTCTTTTCTCCCTTTCTATCCTTCCTGTAGCATTTGTATCCTGGAACATTAAGCTGGGAGGCCTGCCCATCCCTGAGCTATGCTTCTGTAATTGCTATGAGATCCCAGTCGCATGTTCCTAACCATACCCTGAGTTAATCTGCCTTCCCTGTTAGGCCCCTTTGCATTGAAATAAATACAGTTTAATTTATTAATCCTACCTTGTCCCTGCCTGTCCTGACTGTTTGACTCACTTCTGTTCTCAGCTGTACCCGTCTTAGATCGAGCTCCCAAAATCCTCCCTGTGATTGTTATCACGTCCCATCCCTGCATTCCTCCAAATCCCTGTAAAGTCCTCCCATTCCTAAAACCCGCCCTGTATCTGTCACCTGTTCCAGCTTCCACAACCCTCCCTATCTCGGTAAGGCACACCCCTGTCCCACTTACTACAGCCCCCTGTATCACTAAATGTCAGTAGTCACTATAATATCAGAGTAAGGTGTGAAAGCAGGAATACTGTACTGGGTTAGATGATCAGTCTTGATCACATTGAATGGTGGGACTGACTCTGTGGTCAAATGGCCGATACCTGCTCTTCTTTCCTGTGCTTCTCTATAAACTTACAATCTATTTAACCTCCTTCAGTCCCCACAGCCCTCCCTATCTCTATAAACTCCTTCAATCCCCACGACTCTTCCTATCCATATAACCGAATTCTTCCCCACAAACCTCGCTAACTCCATAATCCCCAAAAGGTCCCACGACCCTCCCTCTCTGCATAATCTCATCCTGACCCAACGACCCTCCCGTTCAGAGTAACCTCCTTCAATCTCCATGATCCTCCTGATCTGTGCAACCTCCTTCAGGCCCAACAGCCCTGCAGATCTCTTTGGCCCCTTTCAGGCCACACAGCACTTCCTATCTCCATAATGTTCTTCAGTCACCACTGCACTCTCTGTGTCCATAATCTCGTACAGTCCCCACATCACTCCCTATCTCCATAATGTCCTTCAGTCCCCACGACCCTCCTTATTTCCAAAACATCTATTACCTGTTGAACCTGTAAGCCACCTTTTTCAGATTGATAAACACGAACTCCCATAACCCTTTCTGCTGCCAGTCTGAAACCAAACAATGTTAGCCTGACAGTAGGTCGGGAACTGAAATATGTTTTAAAGGATATGTCAATGAACAATAACTGGACACTTAGAAACACTTTTAAGAAAAAGAGAATGTGTTTTCGAGCCTGTTGGATTGTATTTTTATTGGTGAGAATATAAATAGCAGAATAGATACAGGTGTAGGAGCGGTTGTACCGAGTATACAGTTTATTTGAATTTTCAGAAACCTTTACAGAGAATAGGGCACCTTAACTGTCAGGAGGTGGGTGAGATATTAGACAAAATAGTGTTGTCAGTATTTAATGTGGAGAAAGACATGGAAGCTCGGGAACGTGGGGAAATAAAAAGCGATGACTTGGAAAGAAGAAAAAGTGCTGGAATCTTAAAACAAATAAAGGTAGATCAATTCTCAGTAGCTCATTAGGTCTAACCTTGAATATTCATGGGAAGCTCGGGAAGAGATTGCAGTGTCCCTAATAGAGATATTTATATTATCAACAGACACAATGAGTTACCAGAAGACTGGAGGGTGGCTAATGTTGTTCCATCATTTATGGTCTGCAGGAAAAAGCCAGGAAATCACAGCCCAGTGAGCCAGTGCTGGTTAAGTTGTTGGAGCAGATTGTGAGAGAAAGGAGCTACATATATTTGGAAAGGCAAGGGCTGATTAGAGATAGTCAGCATGGCTTTGTGAGTGGCAAACCGTGTTTCTCAAATCGGATTGACTCTTCGAGGAGTTGACCAAGCGATAGATTAAGGCAGAGCAGTCAGTGTTGTCTACATGAACTTCAGCAAAGCATTTGACAAAGTTCCAAGGGATGTAGAACATCTAGTCAAGAGGAAGAAGGAAGCTAACTTAAGTCTGAGGAACCAAGGATCAGAAGCACGGCTCTGGAGAGTTACATGGGCCAGCACGGTGGCTCAGTGGTTAGCACTGCTGCCTCACAGCACTGGCGACGCGATTTCAATTCCAGCCCCAGGCGACTGTCTGCGTGGAGTTTGCACATTTTCTCCATGTCTGCATGGGTTTCCGGCAGGTGCTCCGGTTTCCACCCACAGCCCAAAGATGTGCAAGTGAGGTGAATCAGCCATGCGTTGTTCAAGAAAGGGAATAGAGATAATCCTGGAAATCACAGAACTGTCAGTCTTCTGTCTGTGATGTGCAGATTATTGGAGAGGACTCTAAGAGACAGGATTTATGATTCCTTGGAAAACCATCGTTTGATTAGAGGAAGTCATCATGGCTTTGGAAGGGACAGGTCATGCCTCACAAATCTTATTGAATCCTTTGAGAATGTGACAAAACACATTTATGGCTCATCGAGAAAGTACAGAGCATGGGATACAGGGAAACCTGCCTGTCTGGATACAAGATTCCTTGCCCATAGAAGACAGAGGGTGATGACAGATGGAAACCATTCAGCCTGGAGCTCAGTGACCAGTGGTTTTCTGCAGGGAGAGGTCAAAACATCTCTGTTCTTTGTGATTTTATGAATGACTTGGATGTGTGAGTGGAAGAGTGGGTAAGTAAGTTTGCCAATGACACGAGGGTTGGTGGAGTGGTGAATAGTGTGGATGTCCGCTGGAGGTTGCAATGGGACATTGGCAGGATGTAGAACTGGGCTGAGAAGTGGCAGATGAAGTCAAATCTGGAAAAGTGTGAAATGATGCATTTTGGAAGGTGAGACATGAATGCAGAATACAGGGAAAAAGGCAGAATACTGGATAGTGTGGAGGAACAGATGGATCTTGGATTTCATGACCAGAGATCCGTCAAATTTACCCCCCATGCTGATAGTGTTATAAGAAAGAAGATGTTGTATTGGCTTTCATTAGCTGGGGGATTGAGATTTAAAGCCATGAGGTTATGCTGCAGCTCTATACAGCCCTGTTTAGATCCCAATTAGAATATTGTGTTCAGTTTTGGTCACTTCATTACAAGCTTTAGAGAGGGGAAAGAGGAGATTTACCAGGATACTGCCTGGACTGGAGAGCATGTCTTATGAAGAAAGGTTGAGGGAGTAAGGCTTTTCTCATTGGAGTGAAGAAGAGTGTGGTGTGATTTGGTAGAGGTGAACAAGATGGTGTGAGGCTAAGTTAGAGTGAACAGTGAGAGACCTCTTTATCCCATGGCATACATGGTACAAGGGGGCATAATTGTAAGGTGATTGGAGGATGGGTAAGGGGAGATTTCAGATGTAGGTTCTTTACACAGAGAGTGGTGGGTGGATGAAACGGGACATTTTAACAGACTCTTGGATGGGAAAAATGAAAGGTATGTAAGTTAGTTTGATCTTACAGTCGGGTAAAAGATGGGCATGGCATCATGGCCGAAGGGTCTTGTGCTGTACTGTTCTGTGTTCTACGTTCTGTCTGGTAAACTGGGTAATAAGTTCAGATCAATGCAAAAGGATATGGCATTCAGGAGGAGCTAGTCAACTGGATACAAAATTGGGCTTGATGGTAGGAGACAGAGGGTGATGGGAGACATGTTGCCTTTCTGACTGGAGACATGTGACCAGTGGTGAAGTGGGTCCCCTGTTGTTTGTAATTTGGATAAATGGTTTGGATGGGAATATTGGTTTTGTGGTAAGTTTTTGAGTGACACTGAAATTGTTGGTAAAGTGGATAGTGAAGAAATTTATCTAAAATACAGCAGGAAAAACAGTACTGCTGGGATAGTGGGCTGACGAATAGCAGATGGAGATTAATTAGATAAATGTGAGGTGTTCCATTTTGGTGAAACAAACCAGGGTGGGACTTGTACAGTTAATGTTCGGGCCCTGGGTAGAGTTGTCAGTCAGAGACCCAGGGATGCAGGTAGACAGTTCTTTGTAAGTGGTGTCACTGGTAGACAGGTTGGTGAAGCAGGCGTTTGGGGTGGTTACTTTCTTTGGGTAGAGCATTGAGAGTAGAAGTTGGGATGTCATGTTGTGACTGTACAGGACATTGGTGAGGCCACCATAAAAGCATTGTTGACCAGTAGGAAGTACTCATCTGGTTCACTTACGTCCTTTAGAGAAGAACATCTGACATTCTAACCTGGTCTGGCTTGCACGTGACACCAGACCCACAGCAATATGGCTGACTCTGTGCTATACTCTGGGTAATTAGCAGTGGGGCAAAGAATGTTGGTCCAATCAGTGACATCCTCATCCCATGTATGAATAAATAAAAATACATATATCCCTCCCTACCTCTGCAAACCCATCCAGCTGCAGCAATCTGTACTGGCTTTGTAACACCGTTCAGACCCTGACCACTCTCTGTAACAATCTCCCCACCTCCAGCACCTTCACCTCTCCCGGTTCTTTTTGTGACATAAAACCTTGACAATTATTCCCTCTTCCATCTGACCTCCTCCTGTGAGCAGACCGTTTGCAATCCCTTTAAAACTTACTCCTGAAACATTCTCTCACTTCAGGATTTTAAGTACTTTTTGGTGATCCTCTAAGCCCGATAATCTAATATGATCCTTTTTACTTGAGTGAGGGATCGATGGGGATGTCTTGCTGAGGATTTCTCTATTTCAATGGAATGTCCTTTTGTTGAGTGTTTTACAGTGTTCATTGACAGGCACATATTTCAGTCTGTTTAGCCCATTTACCTTGGTCTGTTCTCCTCTCAAACTCATGTTATTGGTTATTTTTGTTTCTAGTTGTAGCTTGTCATTTCTGTGATTCACTTTTAAAACTTTATATTTATTTAAACTGCACTTTATCGCAGAGGATCTCTCCAGGTGACATTACTCATTCACCAAGTTTCATCACACAATCGTCGCTCTGAGATAGTTATGTCCCTAGACAGTTTCACAATTTGCTATTCAAAGAAACACTGAAAGCTCTTTCTCTGAACTCCTCTTCTAGTATCACTCTTGCCAGTGTGACTGTTCCACATTTTGAATATTGATGTTTCCCAAAATTATCACAATGTTTTTGTTAAAAAAATTCCAATGTGTTCCTGTGTAATGCAGTGATGAGCAATGAAATGCTGTTCAGAGGCTAAAACTGTTCTGCTGCTTGTGTCCTTGGCAAGTAGTAGCCAGAATTTACATTCAGACTGAGTCTAATTCATGATCTGAGACCAAATGCTTTCTCTGTGATGCCTTTCTTATCCATTATTGTTAGTGTTGCCCATTTTGCCTGAGTTTCCGCAAGGTTGTGATCCATTGAATATTTATGTCCACCTTTTGTTCACCCTGTAAACACGTCTCTCTGGTGTCTAAACCTCTTTTATCTCCGTGTCACAAATCCATCTACCTTTTTGATCAGACTTCGTCCATTCAAAAAAAAACATAATTGACTCTTTCCCACAATTTCCTGTCACAAACCTATTCACTGATGTACAGTTTTAGTTAATCGCTGTTACATCCTGTTCCTTTCTGATTGCCTTCAGCCACATCCCCAAACTGTTCCGATGCTTCACCTTTTCTCTTTGGATTTGCAAAGCTCCTTTCACCTGGACCCTGTCCCTGCATCCTCTGTCAGTTTAAAGCCCTGTCAATAAATCTACTGACATGATTGGCCAGGACATTGGTCCCAGCACGGTTCCAGTAGGACCATCCTATTGGATTTTTTAATAAATCAGGTAGGGGATGTGGGTGTCTCTGGCTGACCAGCCTTTCTTGCCCAGCCCTAGCTGCCCATGAGCTGAGTAGCTTGCTTGGCCATTTCAGAGGGAAATTCAGAGGCAAACACTTTGCTGTGGGGATGTCGTGCAGACCACGTGAGCATGATCAGATCTCGTTGTCAAAAAGACAAGTGGGCGGCACGGTGGCTCAGTGATTAGCACTCCTGCCTCACAGCACCACCATGCCAGGTTCGATTCCAGCGGCGGGCGACTGTGTGGAGTTTGCACATTGTCCCCGTGTCTGCGTGAATTGCCTCTCGATGCTCCAGTTTCCTCCAACAGTCCAAAGATGTGCAGGTCAGGCGAATTGATCATGATGATGCCCAGAACGTTAGGTGTATTAGATCGAGGGAGGTGGGTCTGAGTGGGTTACTCTTTGGAGGGATGTTGTGGACTGTTTGGGTCGAAAGGCTTGTTTCCACACTGTAGGGAATCTAATCTAAGGGATTGTGCTTTTTGTACATCAGCAATGGTTTCATATTTGTTTATGGATTGTTAATTGCTATTTTTAAAATTATTGATTTTAAATTCCACCATATCTTATGATGGGATTCCAACTTGGCGCCCCTGAACATTAGCTGAGATTTTGGACAAATGCACTAACAATAATGTTAGTAGGCCATCATTTCACCTGCTCACTGGTTGCTCATCCCTGAGCACTGATCCGTGAAGCTAAACCCATTCTTCCAACATGATTGTGTGATCCTGAAGTCTTCCAGCACTCCAGTGATATCACTTAGTCTATCTCCATGTGGTATCCCTCGCTGTCTGGATCTAACTGCTGTTTCTGTCAGCATCTCTCACTCTTGCAGCTACTCCAGATCCTGAGCTAACAGAATTCTCCACTCCAGAGAGACGCAACAGCGCAGGCCAGGGATGGAGTTTGAGATTTTCCAGATCTCCGTGGGGCTCATTTCCATTCCCCTTGTGTAACCCTCACTGCATCAGTCTAATTTCCCATTCTGTCTATCTCTCTGTCTCCTGTAGGTACTCAGGAAGTTGCTGACTCAATAGACTTCCCAACTGTTGTGTGTCTCATCCATCACCTCATTGAAGATGGTTGGTCAGCCAGAGAAACAAAGGGAAGGGAGATCTGGAGCCTTCAATAAATCCTGCAGTGAGGTAAGATCACTCATAGTGCACAGAGCAGAGTGCAATGAGAGGGCTCCAAACATCGCTAACAAGACATGATATAGATACAGTTCTGGATGGGAAGCACAGTATAGACACACCCCATGCTCAATCACCATGTCTACTTTAACCTATGTTGCACTGAGACCGCATCAGGAGTTCATAGTTATCAATCCAGTCCTGTGCTGTCTTATTGAGCATCAGTACAACAGACGGGAGAGGAGGCCTCCGACAAGAGGTTGTGAAAGCTGACTGGGATCTTTCTGTTCTGTGTTCTCCCTCCAACACTGTGCTAAGACTCACTACTCTGCTACTCTGTGCCTATGGTATGGCTTCTGCACCAGTGTCTTCAGTCATTTTTAACTCCTACAATAGTTCCTGTCCCTGTAACCTCCTCCCTTCCCGATAGTCCCTCCACATATTTGAAATATACTGCATTCCAGACGACCATCCCCACCACTGTAACTTGCTTCAGTGTCTATAACATGCTTTATTTTGGTACACTAATCCTCTTTAACTGGTCACAGAGCGATACAGCACGGAAACAGAACCTGTGGTCCAACTCCTCAATGCTGTCCATGATACCGAAACTGAACGAGTCTCATTTTCCTGCATTTGGCCCTTATCTCTCAAAACCTTCTCCTCTCCATGTACCTGCCCAAACGTCTTTTCCATGCTGTAATTGTTCTTGTTTCTCCCATGTGCCTGAGGCAGTCTGTTCCGTCTGTGCACCATCCTCTGTGGATAATGTTCCCCCGTCAGTCCCTCTTTAAATCCTTGCTCTCTCACCTCCCGTTTTTCCCTCTAGGTTTGGACTCACCTACCCTTGGTTATTTACCTTTCTTACGGTCATCCCGTGGCCTCCTCTGCAGCTTAATAATATCCTCCCTGTTAACTGGACGACCAGAACTGGACAGGGCATTGCAGAACAGGCCTCACAAATGTCTGTGCAATCTCAACATGACGTCCAAAATCCTCCACTCAATGGACTGAGCAATAGTCAGGCATGCAAAACACTGTCTTATCCATTCTGTGATGCAAACTTCAAGAATTATGTACCTGAACCCGGAGGGCCCTCTGCTCTAAAACACTAACAGAAGCCTTAACATTAATTGTATAAGCTCTACCCTTGTTTGTTTTACAAAATGCATTACCTCTTATTTATTCAGATTGAATTCCATCTCTAGTTTTTCAGCACATTCACTCATTTTATCAAGATCCCTTTTTAATCTCAGAAAACATCCTTCACTGTCCATGATGCCACCCATAGCCTGCCAGCCCATCACACATGGCTGTCAGTAGTACACATACCTTTGCTAGGAGCTCCACAATTTCTTCCCTAGCATCCCACAGTGTCCTGTGATACACTTAATCAGGTTCTGGGACTTGCCATAGCTTTGAGTTTTAAAACCTCCAGCACCACCTCTTTTATAACATGCACACTTTTCAAGTCATAGAGATATACAGCATAGAAACAGACCCTTCGGTCCCCAACTCGTCCAGGCTTACCAGAAGATCTAAATAAATCCATTCCCTTTTCCAGGATTTGGCCCATATACGTCTACACCCTTTTAGATTAGATTATTTACAGATTAGATTAGATTACTTACAGTGTGGAAACAGGCCCTTCGGCCCAACAAGTCCACACCGACCCACCGAAGCGTAACCCACCCATTCCCGAACTTTCACCCAACACTACGCCAATTTTGCATGGCCAATTCACCTGACATGCGCATCTTTGGACTGTGGGAGGAAACCGGAGCACCCGGAGGAAACCCACGCAGACACGGGGAGAATGTGCAAAATCCACACAGTCAGTCGCCTGAGTCGAGAATTGACCTCGGGTCTCTGGCGCTGTGAGGCAGCAGTGCTAACCACTGTGCCACCATGCTGCCCACCCTTACGATTCAAATGCCCATTTTAAATGTTGGAATTGTATCAGTCTCCATTGCTTTCTCTTTTAGCTCCTTCCATACACACATCACCATGTATGTGAAGAAGCTGTCACTTCAGTCCCTCTGTAAACCATTCACCTCTAAACCTAAACTTATGCCCTCTAGTTTTGGACTCTTCAACTTCTGGGAAAAGGCCTTGAATGCTTATTCTATCCATGCCGCTCATGTTCATATAAACCTCTGTAAGATCATCCCTCAGTCTCCGATTCTCCAGTGACAGTAACCCCAGCTTACTCAGCAACAACCCGGGCAATATCTTGTTAATCTTTTCTGAGTCCTTTCAAGTTTCACAACATCCTTCCTGTAGCAGAGAGACTGGAAATGCAGAGAACTCCAATTGTGGTCTGATGTATTATTCTTGTTCCCTGAGTTCCCCAGTCTTTCTCCACAGTAAGTTCTGGAGTGAAAAAAATTGTTTAGGATCTTAGCAAATATCCTGTAGTTCCACACATCGATGGCCTCATTGATCTTTAATTGACACTATTTTGTCTCGAGTTACTTATGCACTCTTAATATACTGATACAATCACTTGTGGATTCCCCTTTCCTTCTTGGCTGAGGCTATTTCATTTAGCCTTTCTCCGTTCCTGTTTTCTACTCAAAGTGTATTCCTACAGCCCCTGTATATCATCAGGGATTCCCTTGATCCAGCTCGCTATACCTGACATGTGCCCCCTTTTCCTTGACCAGACCCTCAATAGACAGCCAGATTTTCCGAATGCTGCCAGCATTGACCTGCACACAAACAGGAAAATGTTGGCGCTGATCGAACTTTTTATCTCACTTTTAAAATATTCTCACTTGCCAAGCTTCCGTTTCCCTGTGAATAATTCCCTTCCCCAATCACATTTTGAAAGTTCCTGGCTAATATGATCAAGATTGGTCAGGCTATTTTATAACTTGCACTTGTGGACCAGGCCTGTCCTTTTCCAAAGCTATTTTCAAACTACTAGAACTGTTGTCACTTTGGCAAAACGCTTTCCCACTCACAACTCGGTCCCTTTCCCTACCTTAATTCCCAAGTGGAGGTCAGATTTTGCCCCTTTCTCTTTTCAGGCCATTTCCATATTGATTGGGAGTTTTCTGGAACACAATTACCAAATACCTCCCTTGCAAACACTGAACACTGGTAATCCCAGTCTCGGTTTGGAAAGTTCAAAAAAGCGACCATAACAGCCCTATTATTATGGTTGATATTTAGGATGCCCTGACATATTTTTTCCTCAGTCTGCCACAGATTATTCAGGGTCAGCAGTCCGATCGTATCAAAGTAATGACCCATTCTTATTTCTCAGTTCTACTACAATAGCTTCACTGGGCGATCCCACAGGAATATCCTCTCTAAGTACTGCTGTGATGATTCATGCAATCAAAACCCACCAGCACACGTCCTCTCTTGCCTCCCCTTCCTGTAGCATCTCTACCTTGAAACAATGAACTGCCAGTCCTGCCCCTCCCTCAGCTGTGTTTCTGTAATAACTATAATATCCCAGTCCCATGTTCCAACCCATGCCTTGAGTTCATCTTCCTTAGCTGTCTGACCCCTTGCATTGAAATAAATGCAGTTTAATCATCAGTTTTCCCCCATTCTCTGCTATGTACTTGCCTGCCTTTTCTGCTGAAATTTCTGTCTTTAACTCGTGTACCAGCCTCAATCTTCTTTCTCGCCTTCCGTTTATTTAAGGTCCAACACCCTGCCAGACTGGGTTATATCCTCTCAAGCAGCTCCAGCAATGCACCCCACCAGGATGTGAGTTTCTTTCCCGCTCCCAGTTGAGGTGCCTTTCCCACCCTGTCAACCTGTGCTGACACCTTCAGGGATCTATGGACTTGTCCACCATGGTCTCTGTATTCCTCAGTAATCCACAAGGGCCTACCGTTTATTATGTCTGTACTTCGCTTATCGTACATCCCACAGAATATTCCCTCACTTCAATCAGAACAAAACTCTGCTTAGATTATCATCCAATCGAGTTCGGACTGCAGACGGAGACTATCCTTCTCACTGTGAACAACGCCCTCACCTTTCATGTCATCTGCAAACCGACTAATGATACCTTCTGCTTTCACATCCGAGTTATTAATGTTCAATGGTTCCTGCACAGATCCCTGTGGTACACCCGGTGGTGAAAGTATACTATCCACCAATTTTGCATACAATTTGCCAACTTGTCTTGGAACCCAGTCCTTTTGGACCAGCCTTCCATGTTGGATCTTGTTTAACGACTTAGTCAAGTCCATGTAAACCACATCATCTGCACTGCCCTCATCAATATACTTAAGCACCATTTCAAAAAAAAAACTGAACTGAATTCCTCAGACAGTATCTCCCTCTGCCAAATCCGTGATGAATAAATTGAGTTGATCCTTACCTTTGCAAGTGTCGATTCATCCTCACAATTGTTTCCAATAATTTCCCTCCCCCTGCTGTCAGACTGTCTGCTCTGTAATTACCTGACCTATCCCTGCTGCCCTTCTTGAACAAAGGAACCACATTAGTGATCCTCCAGTCATTCAGCACTTCAACTGTGGCCAGCAAAGTATTATATATATCCACCAGGGCCCCAAGAATCTCTGGGTAATTAGCATGGGGTCAAAGAATGCTGGTCCAGGCAGTGACACCCACATCCCGTGAATGAATAAATAAAAATACATATATCCCTCCCTACCTCTGTAAACCCCTCCAGCTGCAGCAATTCGTACTGGCTTTGTAACACTGTTCATGCCCTGACCACTCTCTGTAACACTCTCACCACCTCCAGCATGTTCTCCTCTCCATGTTCGTATCGTGTCAATAAACCTTGACGATTCCCCTTCCCATTGCCCTCCTCCTGCTCGCAGACCCATTGCAATCCCTTTAAAACTTACTCTAAATCTCTGTCTCACTTCAGGATTTTAAGTACTTTGTGGTTATCTTCTCAACCTCATAATCTAATATGATCCATTTTGTCCTGAGTGAGGGACCGGTGGGGATTTCTTGCTGAGTTTTTGTCTGTTTAAGTGGAATGGCGTTTTGTTGAGTATTTTACATTGTTCCTTCAAATGTTTTCCACTGTTCATTTACAGGCACATATTTCAGTCTGTAAGCCTGTTTATCTTGGTCAGTTCTCCTCTCCAACTCATGTCATTGGCTATTTTTGTTTCGAGTTGATTCTTGTCCTTTCTGTGATTCACTTTAAAACTTTATATTTCTTTAAACTGCACTTTATCACAATTTCCCAGAGGAACTCTCCAGGTGACATTACTCATTCACTAAGTTTTATCGCACAACAGTCTCTCTGAGACAGTTACGTCCCTCGCCAGTTGCACAATTTGTTATTTCAAGAAAGACTGAAAAAAATTCTCTGAACTCCTCTTCCAATATCACTGTTGTCAGTGTGATTGTCCCAGACTTTACGAATATTGACGTTTCACCAAATTTTCACCATGCCTGTATTAAAAATTCCAATGAATTCCTATTTATTGCAGTGACGAGCCATGAAATGCTGTTCGGTGTGTAGTCTAAAACTGTTCTGCTGCTTGTGTCCTTGGCAAGTAGGAACCAGAATTTACATTCAGACTGACTCTACTTTATGACCTGATGCCGAATGCTTTCTCTGTCATGCCTTTCTTACCCATTATTGTTAGCGTCGTCCATTTTGCCTGAATTTGCACAAGGTTGTGACCCATTGAATATTTCTGTTCCACCTTTTGTTCTCCCTGTAACCACATCTCTCTGGTGTCTAAATCCCTTTTATCTCTGGGTCACAAATCCATCTACCTTGTTGCAGAGACTTTGTCCATTAATAAAAACACATAATTTACTCGTTCCCACAATTTCCTGTCACAAATGGATTTGCTGATCTGCAGTTTTAGTTAAACTTTGTCCCATCCTGTTCCTTTCTGTTGTCTTCGGTCACATTCCCACGCTGCACTGATGCTTCACGTTTTCTCTTTGGATTTGGAAAGCTCCTTTCACCAGAACCCTGTCCCTGCATCCTCTCTGTCAGTTTAAAGCCCTGTCCATAAATCTACCAACGTGATTGGCCAGGACATTGTTCCACTGGAACTGTGCTGGGACCACTCTGAATGGACTATTAAAAAAATCAGGTTTGGGATGTGGGTGTCTCTGGCTGACTAGCCTTTATTGCCCATCCCTTGCTGCCCTTGAGCTAAGCAGCTGACTCGCCCATTTCACAGGGTCATTGAGAGGCAAAAACTTTGCTGTGGGTATGTCGTGCAGACCACATGAGAGTGAACTGTTGTCTTTCTTTGAAGGTCAAGTGTTTGGATTTTTATCAATACTTATTTATGGATTGTTAATTCCAATTTTTAAAACATATATTCACTTAAAATTCCACATTGTTAGAAGTTAGAAAGAAGAAGGGGCGTGTGGGGGGGTGGTCACTTTGTTGGGACTGTATTGTAGACAGTTGTAGACCCAACAGATACCAGAGGAGCAGCTGTGTAGAGAGATTGCAGATAACTATAGGAATAATAGAGGAGTGCAGGCTGGAGATTTTAATATTCCCTGTATTGACTGGGCCACCTAGAGTATAAAAAGACCTGGACGGAGAGCAATTTTTCAAATGCGTCCAAGGAAGGTTCCTAAATCAATATGCAGAGGGCCCTACTCTACTCAGGCAGGTGCAACACTGGACCTCCCCTCAGAAAACGAGGTCGGGCAAGTGACTGAAGTGTCATTCAGAGAGCACTTTGGGTCCAGTGCCCACAACTGTCTTCGTTTTTACATAGTAATGGAGAAAGATCAGCAGGTCCACAGATTGAAGAGGAATACTGGATCAGAGCCAGGTTTGGGGCCATTCTGCAGGATCTGGCCAGCGTCAATGCCGTGAATTTAAAATTGCACAACGCCGAGTTATAATCCAACTCGCTTTGGAAGCGCTGGTGATCACTGTAACAGATGAAATGCTTAAACTAAATTTGTTTGATTTTATATTCCATGACACTGCCATCCTGTTGCTATAAATTCTGTAACTTAGGACTGTGCTCCACAACCACCTGATGAAGAAGCAGTGCTCTGAAAGCTAGTGCTTTCAAATAAACCAGTTGAACTCTTACTGAATGTCGTGTAATTTTTAACTGTGTACACACCAGTCCAACACCAGCACCTCCATATTATGATTCCAATCGATTGGGTGAGTCTGTTTGAAGGAAAAGGAACAACTGGCAAATGGGAGGCTTTTCAAAGTGTGATATCAAGAATCCAGGACCCGTATGCCCATTGGGATAAAGGGAAAAGCTGGCAGTTTTAGTGATCCTTGGCTGATGAGGGATAATAAGGCTCTGGTCTTGAAATAAAGACTGCATGCATTGGGTTTAAGCTTTTCGTATCTACATAAACTCTTGTATTCTTAAAGACACGATCAATCTGTGGAGACCCTACAATCCTCTCAGGCCCTGTAACACTCCCAATCTGCAGAAGTCATTCCAATGCCTGTGATTCTTCCAGTCCAGTTCCTACAAGACCCACTATCGATGTGATATCTTTTCATTGTTAGCACCCACCCTGTAAATGTAAGCTCCTCCAGTGTCTCCATCCATCTACTCATTTCCACAATCTTCTCCAGCTCTTACATGTGTAAACATCACCCTCCCCTACAACCCTTTCCACTTTGACAATCTGGAGGAGGTTACTAATGCTCCCTAATCTGTGAACGGTCTCCAACCAAAATTGCTGTCTTTGCACTTGGAAAATCTGTCTGATTCCTCATCCTATTTATCTAAATAGCCTGCAGAACCTAAGCCTTCCTTTATCTATAAACATCTTCCGTCCCGACTACCCTCCATATGTATATTTGCTTTTCCATTCTGTTTTCCCACGTTTTCTCTGTAATCTGCTCCATTCACCTGAAACATTCCTGTCTGTGTAAAACACCATATCCTACCAATATCCTTAGCCCTGTAAACTGATCCATTCCTCCCAACCGCCCCATCTCCATGAACACCGGTAGGCCCTGTAGCTCTCCACATTCGTGTAACTTCCTGTGGCTCTATGGTCCTCCCTCCCTGTGAAACCACCTCCAGTCCCCACACCCCTCCCAGTCTGGGTCACCTGCTCCTGATCAGGCCATTGCTATCTCTGTTACCTCATACAATTTTAGCAATGCCTTCTATTTGTGTCTCTTCATTCAGACCGCATCCTCTCCCGCTTCTCGGAACCTCTTGCTGCCATTATAACCCTTGCTATTTAGAAAATGGAATAGCTCATTCCAGTACAAGCCCTTCAGCCCTCAATATTGTGCTCACCTTTTATCCTAATCTGAAGACTCAACTAACCTACATACCTTACATTTTACAATCATTGATGTGCCTATCCAAGAGTTGCTTAGATGTCTGTAATGTGTCTGAATCTACTACCACGGCTGGCAGTCCATTCCACGCACCCACCACACTATGTGTAAATAACTTATCAGTCCCGTCCATGCTGACAGGATATCCCAACCCAATCTAGTCCTTCCTGCCAGCACCTGGCCCATATGCTTCTGATAGCTCAGCTAAACCTTCTGCCAGTTTCCTTAAACGTATGTCCCCTTGTGACAGCCATTTTGCCATGGGATGAAGTCTCTGGTTATCCACTCTATCTATGCCTCTCATTCCCTTGTACACCTCGATCAAGTCACCATTCTTCCTCCTTCGCTCTGATCAGAAAGGCCCTAACTTCCACAACCGACCTTCGATGGACATGACCTCCAGTCTCGGCAGCATCCTGTTAAATCTCCTCTGCACTGTCTTTAAAGCTTCCACATCCTTCCTATAATGAAGTGAACAGAACTGTTCACAATATTCGAAGTGTGGTCTAACTGGGGTTCTGTAGAGCTGCAGCAAAATCTCACATCTCTTAAATTCAATCCTCCTGCTAATGAAAGCCAACACACCATCCGCCTTCTTAACAGCCTGTCAACTTGGGTGGGAACCTGAGGGACACAGGATCCCTTTGTTCCTGCACGCTGCTAAGAATCCTGCCTTTAACCACGGAAAGGTTTTCTGCAGAATCCTCCAATCTACAACTATCCCTATCTTTGTAAGTTTCTCCAGTCCCTACAACACTCATGAACTGTGAAACCTCCTCAAGTCCATATATTCCTAATGTCTGCAAAATCCTCCCGTCCTGATGTCCCTCCATATCTCTGTAACCCCCACCATCCTCCAGTGCCCTTCTGGGGAACATTGCAGAGGAAGGAGGAGTTAGAGAGTCTGGGCCATGTTACGAGGTATGAAGAGCTGCAGAACCTGGAGGATGGTACAAATGTCGGAAGGGACGTGGGACTTGCAGAAGGTTAGAGGTTCCGGGATTCATTCAACCTGCAGGATGGGACAGGGGATGGCTTTTGGAACCTGGAGGATATTATGATTTGAACCACAGGTAATTTTTGATTGGACCATTCAGCTGATCTTACAGTCATAGAGATGTACAGCATTGAAACAGACCCTTCATTACAACCCGTCCATGCCGACAGGATATTCCAACCCAATCTAGTCCCACCTGCCAGTCCCTGGCCTATCTCCCTCCAAATCCTTTCTATTCATATATCCATCCAAATGCTTCTTAAATGTTGCAATTGTACCATCTGTAAGATTGGCTGAAAGATGCAATCAAACATTACCTGTGGTTCAAATCATAACATCCTCCAGGTTCCACAACCCATTCATGGTCCCATCCTGAAGATCAGATATCCCAACCCAATGTAGTCCCACCTGCTAGCATCCGGCCCATCTCCCTCTAAACCCGTCCTATTCATATTACCATCCAGATGTCTTTTAAATGTTGCAATTGTACTAGCCTCCACCACTTCCTCTGGCAGCTCATTCCATATATGTACTATCCTCTGCGTGAAAAAGTTGCCCCTTAGTTCTCTTTTATAACTTTCTATTGTTACCCTAAACTTCACCCTATAATTCTAGACTCGCACACCCCAGGAGAAAGAATTTGTCTATTTACCCTATCCATGCCCCTCTTGATTTTATAAACCTCTATCAGGTCACCATCAGCCTCCGACTCTCCAGGCAAAACAACCATCACCTGTTCAAACTCTCCCTATAGCTCATCCCTGGCAACGTTGTTGTAAATCTTTCCTGGACCCTTTCAAGTTTCACAAAATACTTCCGATCGGAAGTAGAACAGAGTTGCATGCAGCATTTCAAAAGTGGTTAACCACTGTCTTGTGCAACCGCATCATGACCTCCCAACTCCTGTACTCAATACTCTGACCAAGAAAGGAATGCATACCAAACACCTTCTTCGCTATCCTAACTACCTGTGACACTATTGTCAAGGAACTCTGTGATTCATTTGAAAAATTGCATAGACAGGTAGAGTGGTCCGAGGTCTTCTGGGTAATGCTAGTTCAGTCTAAGCTGGTAGGCAAAGCCAGTGAAATATTTGCAGCGCTGTCTCGCAAATGTTCGAGAGATAATGCATATGTCAAACAGGCTATTTTAAGTGCTTATGGATTGCTTATGAAATGGAAGCCACTACAATTCCCTTTACTGTACCATCACTATCTGGCAAAGCTCCTTCAGGTCTATATCCTCCAAATTGTTGAAACCTGCTCTCACCATTGCAACTCCCATTATTTCCTAACATTGTTGAGTCTCTAAAAGCTTCCCTATCAGGTTAATCTCCTCCATTGCATACAACACTCCTTGCCTGTGTAATCTCTTCAATTCCTTCATTTCCTATATACATATGTATAGGTGTGACTGCTTTGTGGCCATTGTATCCTCATTTATTTCTGCAAAAGGCTCTGCTCACTGTAACACATCCTATGCCCATAAGTGAATCTGGTCTCTCACAAGACTCTCTATCACTCTCTCCTCCAGTCTCTACAAGCTTCCCTATCCCTGTCGTATCTTGCAGCATGCACACCACTCACTCCCTCTGACATACCTTCCAGTGCATAAATTCATCTCTCCTTCTAACTGCATCCAGTCTACAACTTCATCCCTGTCCGTGCAACATCCTCCAGTCCATATACTCCTCTCTATTGCTGCAGCATTTTCCTGCTTACATCATCTTCCATTTGCTTTCAACATTCTCCAGTCCATACTATCCACCCTTTCTCTGTAATATTCTCCAATCCATACCATCCTCCCTCTCACTGTGATATTCTCCAGATCCCACAACTGTTGTTAAATGTACGACAGCCTGGAATCATGAGAATGTTTCTACACCCTGATCAACATAGACCATGTAACAATCCACAACCCTACATACATCCCTATCTCTGGAATCTAATCAAAGTCGCTGTATCTCCCTAACTTCCTTCAAACAATAAAATGTTTTCTCCTGCAAACATTCTGTAGCAACTGTAACTATGTTTAACCCTGCAACATTGTCGCGCCCCCAAACATCTCTCCCACTCTATGATCTCTAACCATCCCTCAAAGGTCCTCTCTCGGTGACACGCGCCATGCATTTGCAACAAGGCAGATGGAATGACAGCATTAACTGAAGTGAACAGATATGATCGAACTGTTATTATGGATGGGTGGCTGCGGAATGATCATGACAGCAATGTGATTATTGAGGGGTTGTAGAGATTTAGGCAGAATCAGCACAAAACCAAACAAGGTCCTGTTATGTTGTGAAGAAAGGATGCAGTCAGTGCATTGGTGAGACAGCCAATTTAATCTGGGAATCAAAATATAGAGTCATTTTGAATGGACAGCTTCCAAATAGCAAGGGGGATCTGGAAGATCAAATCACAATCCATGCTCGTTGTTAAGTTGGATGCAATATTTTCTTGGTGATAGTAGACAGAGGTATATGGAGTGGTCAATTTCTGATTGGACGTCTGTGGCCAATGATGTTTCACAAGGATCAGTGCTGCGATGTCTGTGTGTATTTTATATTGGGATTCAGATGAAAACGTCAACAGTTTGAGTGGTAATTTTGCTGACGACATTTGGAAAGGCATGTAATGATTAGGGATAGTCAGGGGAATTGTTGATAGTGAGGAAGGGTGTTAAAGGTTGCAGCAGTATGTAGATCAGCTGGAACGCTGTGCAGAGAAATCACAAATCGAATTTCATCGGACAGGTGTGAAGTGATGCATTTATGAAGTCAAATGGAAGAGAGAAGTACACTAATTGACTACTTGGAAACATTGATAAACAGAGAGACATTGGAAGCAAATCCATAGCTCCCTAAAAATAACGACACAACAGGATGTGGTGGTAGGGGGGGAGTATGGTATGCTTACCTTTATTGGGCACAGTATTGAGTACAGACGTTTGCATGTCATGTTGTGACTGAATGAAACTTCATTCGGCCATGTTTGGAAGGTTTTGTGTCGTTCTCATCGACACACCACAGGAAGGATGTGGAGGTTTTGGGGAGGTTGCAACAGAGGGATGAGAATGTGAAAGGAGCTTAGACACAGTTGGATTGTTTTGCGTGAGTATCGGAGACTGAGGGGTGACCTGGTACAAGTATATAGCATAAGGAGAGGCGTGATTAGTGTGGATTGTTGGGATCCTCCTTCCAATGTAGAAATATCAAATACTAGGGTGCCTCAGTTTTAGGTAAGAGTGAGAAGTTTTATGTGAGATGAATGAGGCCAGTTGTCTTTACCAAGAGGGTAGAAGCTGCTCAGGAGGTGGGAGAGATGGCAACGAGAACAACCATTTGAAGGGCATTTAGACAGAAACATGAACAGGGAGAGAATAGAGGGATATCGCCCATGTGCAGGCAGATGGGATTAGTTTAGAATAGCATCATAGTCAGCACAGTCATGGTGGGCCGAAGGACCTATTACTCTGTTGTACTGTTCGATTTTCTAGCTTCATGACATCTAATCTGTCAAAGCCCCTCCGAATCCTGGATGTTTCATTCAATTTCTCTCCCATTCTTCAAAACCCCAATAGGTTCAGTTGCAATCTACTCCACCTCTTCTCATTGGAAAATCCCGCCATCTCCAGGATCAGCCGAGTGAATCTTCCCTGGCCTGCCTCCAACACAAGAATGTCTTTCCTGAGGGCACACATACTGTTCATTATAATCTAGGTGTGGTCTGACTTGTACCTTGCATTGTTTTAGCAAGACCTCCCTATTTTTAAACTCCATTCCCTTTGTAATAAATGGCAACATTTGATTTGCCTTCTCAATGACCTGCTGATCCTGTAAGCTACCGGTTTCAGATTGCAGAGAAAATTGCAGGGCCCCTCCCAAAGATATTTGCATCATCAACAGCCACTACAGACCAGTGAGACTGATGGCAGGGGTGGTAAGTTGTTAGAGGAGATTTTGAGGGAAACGATCATCATGCCTTTGGAAAAGTAAGGACAGATTAACGATTGTCAGCATGCCTTTGTGCATGGGAAATCATGCCTCAAATGTGAGTGTGGAGATAGACAAGTGAGAGGTCAAAGCAGAGCAGTACACGATGCCCACATGAGCTTTATCAAGGCCTTTGACAAGGTTCTACATGGCAGACTGGATAGTAAGTTTAGATCAGACATAATCAGGGAGCGCTCACTAACTAGATACAAAACAGATTGACGGTAGGAGACAGAGCATGTTCATAAAGGGTTGCCGCTCAAACTGCAGGCCTGTGACCAACGGTGTGTCATGGGGTTCGGTGCTGGGTCACTGTTCTGCATCATTTATATAAATGGTTTGGATGATAATAGAGGAGCCATGGAGAGCAGGTTTGTGAGTGAGACCGAAATTGGTGATAAAGTGGACAGTGAAGAGGGTTATCGAAGAGTACAATGGGATCAACAGTACTGCTAGGCCAGTGAGGTGAGGAATAACAGGTGGAGAAATGCAAGCTGGTGTATTGTTGTAAAGCAGACCAGGCTGGACTTGTACAATTAATGTTCGGGCCCTGGGTACTGTTGTCAATCAGTGACCCAGCGATGCAGGTACATAGTTTGTTTGAAAGTAGCGTCACAGGTAGACAGCCTGGTGAAGCAGGCGTTTGGGATGATTACCCTTCATTGGGCAGAGCATTGAGAGTAGGAGTTGGGATGTCATGGTGTATCTGTACAGGATATTAGTGAGGCCACCGTATAAGCATTGTTGATTATCTGGAAAAAATCAACTTGTTCACGTATGTCCATTCGAGAGGGACATCAGGCATTCTTGCCTGGTCTGGCTCACATGTGACTCCAGTCCCACAGCAATATGGCTGACTCTGAGCTGCCTCTGGGCAATGAGCAGTGGGGTAATGTATGCTGGTCCATCCGGTGACATCCTCAGGCCATGAATGAATCAATGAAAATGCAGATGTCCATCCCTACCTCTGCAAACAGCTCGAGCTGCAGCAATTCTGGATTTGTAACACTGTTCAGCCCTTTGCCCCTCTCTGTGACACCCTCACCATCTCAAGCACCTTCAATTCTCCCTGTTCTGATCATCTGATTAAACGCTGACGTTTCCTCTTCCTACTGCACTTCTCCTGCTAGGAGAATCCCTCGTGATCTCTTTAACAAATGCGTTCACATTTCTAAACGTTGGCTTCTTCAGAATTGATAATTTATGTTCAGCTCTGAATCAAATCTGTTAGGTCCTGGGCCAAGACCGTCCGAAGTGTGGAAGGAGCATTGGAAGGTGTCGAACACTTCGAGATTTGGTGTGGGGAAAATGGGAATCCAGGAGAAGAAAACACAAGTGGCGGGCTGTCACATCAATGCCCCACCCACCCCCTTCTCATGTCCACCTTCTGCCACAAGTGTAACAGAGTCTGTGGAAGGCCACATCGGTTTGTACAGACAGCTACAGCCTCCCACCCCCCACCCCCACCACCACCGAGAGTGGGAGAGAGTCAGCCTCTTCTGTCATGTGATAGGAAGGTTAAATCCCCTCACAATTGTCCCAGTGCCTTTGTTACAAATTCAAACAATTCTCTGTTAATACAGTGTCTAATAATGTGATATCACTCAGTATCTCTCCATGTGGTATCCCTCGCTGTATCGGTCTGTGTTCTGCCCCTGCCAGCATTTCTCCCTCTGACAGATGGTCTGAGATCCTGAGTCAACAGAATTGTCCACTCCAGAGAGACGCAGCAGCACGGGTATTTTTAAGATCTCTGCTGGACTCAGTGCCACTCTGCATGTGTTATCCTCATTGCATCAATCTAATTTCCCATTCTGTCTCATGCAGGTAATCAGGATGTTCCTAACTTCGGTCTCATCCATCACCTCATTGAAGCTGGTTAGTCAGCCAGAGAGAGAAGGAGATCTGGAGCCTTCAGTAAATCATACATCCCGTAAGATCACTCACAGTAAACAGCACAGGGTGGAGGTAGTAGACTTCTATATTCAGACCTGGAAGATCGGACTTCGAAACAGAGCTGGGCAAGCAACATTCTAGGCTTCATTCTAATCATCTTGTGAGGGTCCTGCTTTCACCTCTGCTGTACTGGTCCTCCTTGCGACAGCACAGGAGATCACAGGCATCAATCCTGACCCATGCTGTATTCGTGATCTCAGTAATATCCTCCAGTCCCGATAATCCTTCCTCGGTTTGGAACCTCCCCTAGTCCACACCACACCTCTGTCTTTGTCTCTGTCAGGTTCTCCAGTCCCTAACACACTAATTCCTAAACTTCTCCAGTAGATACTAAATTCCTTTATCCCTGTAAACCCTGAGAGCCCTGACTATCCTTGTAAGCTCCTCCTACCAATACCACCTTCCATGTCAATGTATTAGTCTTTAACCTTTCCATCGGTCCCTACCTATGTAATTTTGTTCAGCTCCTACAACCCTTCCTTAGCTGTGAAAAACTTGTAATCTCCTTATCCTTCTCCAATTCTTTGATCTTTATCTTGTTAAATTTCATCCTCATTCCCGACATCATACCCCTCGCGACCACAGGAACCTCTTTCAGTTTGTGCAACCCTCCCCATCTGTGTAACTGTCTCCAACCCAGTAACCTGGCATTCTGCATTGCCTTCCTATCTATGTAGCCTCCAGTGCCGAGGAGCCTTCCTATATCTGTAAACGTCTTCAGTCACGACAACCTTCCATATCTGTTAGTGTACACAATAATCTCCTAGATGAAACAGCACCCTGTCTGTGCCTCTTCGTCTGCCTACCTCTTCCTTTCTCCATCCCTATCGCTATCTCCAGAATCTAATCCAGCTCCCTCTCTCTCTGAAAATTCCTCCAATCCCCAAACTCCTTTGTCCCACTGACCTTCTTGACCAGATGTAGCTCTGTTTAACTCTAACATCCTCGAGTGCCTGTAAGCCTCCCTATTTCTGTAACCTCTACCCATCTGTTCAACCCCCTACTACCGAGGAATGACTCCCTGTATTCACAATAAGGGAGAAGGAATGACAGTGATCAGATATGATGGAACTGTCATTCCGGAGATTTAGCTGCAGAATGACCATCGCTGGGAAGTGAATATTGAAGGGTTGTTGGGATAGAGTCAGAGAGATGTACAGCATGAGAACTGACCCTTCGGTCCAACCCGTCCATGCTGAGCAGATATTCCAACCCAATTTAGTCCCAATAGGCAGACGAGGCAAAAAGCCAACAAGTTGTGAAGGAAGGATGAGGTTAATGCATTAATGAGACAGTCATGTAGATCTGAATATCAAAAGTGGAGCTGAGAATAAGCAAGCAGCAGCAACCGTTAGCATGAATACTTTTGTAGGCACCAACCAGTGATGGTAATGTCAATATGGTTACAGTCAGGACACTGAATGTACTTGTAGCAAGGGCATTACAGTAACTGCGTGTAACAGTGGTCTCCATGCCAACTGATACAGCAATGGGTATCAGTGCTGTAACAGATAGAATCCTGGATTGTATGTGAGAGTTTTCTATAACATCATATCATATTTGTAGATCAAATACTGTGTACTAATAAATATCCAAAGATCCCATTATAAAGGAGTTTTGTGAGCAGAGACACATAATATTATGCAGGACATTTTGAGTTTGGGCTCAGACCATGAGATTTAGGAGGGGAATGAGGCCATTTGGCCCATTGAGTATGCTCTGTCCTTCAATGAGATCATGGCTGTTCAACTTTACATTCCTGACTTTTCCACAAAACTCTTGTTTCCCTGATTAACTAAAATCTGTAGGAGGTGACAGAACAGTTGGAGAGATAGACAGAAATGGCAAATTGAGTTTAATCTGGACAAGTGTGAGATGATTTCAAATTCAAGAAGAAAGTTATCATACTGAGGGATATTGATATACAGAAGGATCTTGGTCACAACGTTGGGTGAAGTGGTTTGCATCTGATGTTGTAATTGTATCAAATGGTTGTTTGGCCACATTTCGAGTGCGGGATGCAGGTCTCATCTCCACACAATAGGAAGGATGTAGAGGCTTTGGAGAGGGGACAAAGGGGGTTTATCAGCACGTTGTCTGTGTTAGGGTTTTTTTAAGAGTGTGTTCGGTGTGAGAGGAAATTAAACCAAGTTGGATTGTTTAATGAGAGTATAAGAGGCTGACAGGTGACCAGGTACAGTAATAAAACATTTGGAACAAGGTTAGATAACGTAGATAATCAGAATCTCTTTTCCAGTGTGTAAGTTTCAAATAATAGAGCGCATTGGTTTCAGGTGAGAAAGAGGAAGTTTAAACGAGATGTGTGAGTCGAGTTTTTTTTATGTAGAGTGAATGTTACTGAGGGAGGTCATACAAGCAGAAATGTGAGTAAAGGTTTCAAGTGAGATTTAGACAGAAACATGAAAAGGTAGAGAATAGAGAGATATGGACCATGTGCAGGCAGATGGTATGAGTTACAATAGTATCTTAGACAGCATAGACGTGGTGGACCGAATGGCCTGTTTCTGTGCTGCACTGTTACATTTTGTAACTTCCCAGCATCTGCCCCAGCATGCTGAAATTGTTAGAAAGGATATGTCAATATACAATAATTGGCCACTTAGAAACACATTTGACAAAAGAGAATTTGTTTTTGAGCCTGTTGGATTTAATTTGTTGGTGTGAATATAAATAGCAGAATTGTAAGGGTGTATGAGGGGTGTAGTGGTATAAGGGATATGGTGTATTTGAATTATCAGAAAACTTTACACAAGTTTCAATGAGGGCTAAAGAATAACTTGGTAGAGAATAGGGCCCCTTAAAGATCAATAAGGTCACCAATGTGTGGAACCAGAGGAGATGGGTGAGATATTAGACAAAATAATCTTGTCAGTATTTACTGTGGAGAAAGACATGGAAGCTCGGGAACTTGGGGAAATAAACAGCGATGTCTTGGAAAGAATCCTCACCAGAGAAGAGAAAGTGTTGGGATCTTAAAACAAATAAAGGTAGATCAATCCTCAGGAGCTCATTAAGTCTGTGCTAGAATATTGTGGGAAGCTCGGGAAGAGATTGCAGTATCCCTAACAGAGATACTTATATTATCAACAGACACAGTGAGGTGTCAGAAGACTGGAGGGTTGCTAATGCTGTTCCGTCACTTAAGGGCTGCAGGGAAAAGCCAGGAAATTACAGCCCCGTGAGCCCAGTGATGGGGAAGTTGTTAGAGGAGATTCTGAGAGAAAGAAGCTCCTTAATGAGAGGTCCTTAATGAATACTATGTCTCAGTTTTCACTGCTGAGAAGGGTCTTGTCGTTTGTGAGGACAGCGTGAAACAGGCTGATGTACAGAACAGGTGGACGTTAAGAAGGACGATATGCTGAGAATTTCGTTAAAGATAAGGATGGATACGTCTCTGACACAGACGAGATGCGTCCAAAGTGAGGACACGAAGTGAGGTAATAGATTGCTGCGCACCTGGTGATGACCTTTGTGCCCTCACTGTTTTCTTACCAGATGATTGGAGGCAGGAAAATATTAGACCCTTGTTCAAGAAAGGGAATAGGGATAGTCCTGGGAATTGCACACCTGTCAGTCTTATGCCTGTGGTGTGCAGATTATTGGAGAGGACTCTGAGAGACAGGATTTATTATTCCTTGGGAAACCATCGTTTGCTTAGAGGTAGTCAGCATGGTTGTGACATGGTCAGGTCATGCCTTACATGTCTTATTTAATCTTTTGAGAATGTGATGAAACACCTTTATGGCTCATTCAGAAAGTACGGAGGCATGGGATACAGGGAAACCTGTCTGTCTGGATACGGGATTACTGGCCCACACAAGACAGAGGGTGATGATAGATAGAAACAATTTATCCTGGAGTTCAGAGATCAGTGGTTATCTACAGGGAGTGGTTACAGGACCTCTGCTCATTGTGATTTTGTGAATAAGTTGGATGTGTGAGTGGAAGGGTGGGTTAGTAAGTTTGCCATTGACACGAAGGTTGGTGGAGTGGCTGATAGTGTGGAGGGCTGTTGTAGGTTGCAACTGGACAATGACAGGATGCAGAGCTGAGCTGAGAAGTGGCAGATGGAGTTCAATCTGGAAAAGTGTGAATTTGAATGCAGAATGCAGGGTTAAAGACAGGATCTTTGGCAGTGTGGAGGAACAGAGCGATCTTGGGTTCCAAGTCCCTAGATCCTTCAAAATTGTCACCGAAGCTGATAGGCTTGTTAAGAAGGAATATATGTGTTGGGATTTATTAGTTTTGGGATTGAGTTTTAAAGCTGTGAGGGTATGCTGCAGCTCGATACAGCTCTGGTTAGACCCCACTGGGAATATTGTGTTCAGTTCTCGTCCCCTCATTACAGGAAGGATGGGGAAGCTTTAGCAAGGGTAAAGAGGAGATTTACCAGGATGCTGCCTGTACTGGAGAGCACGTCTTATGAAGAAAGGTTAAGGGAGCTAAGGCTTTTCTCCTTGGAGTGAAGAAGGGTGAGAGGTGACTTGGCAGAGGTTTACAAGGTGTTGACAGTCATAGATAGAGTGAATAGAGAGAGATATGTTCTACCCTCATATAAATAGCTATTACAAGGGGGTATAATTTTCAGGTGATTCGCGGATGGTTACGGAGAGATTTCAGAGGTAGTTTCGTTACATACAGAGTGGTGGCTGAGTGGAATGCACTGCCAGAGGTGACAGTAAAAGTACATGCATTAGGGACATTTAATATACTTCTGGATAGGCACATGGACGATAATACAATGAAGGGTATGGAAGTTAGAGTCATAGAGATGTACAGCATGGAAACAGACCCTTCAGTCCAACCCGTCCATGCCGATCAGATATCGCAACCCAGTCTAGTCCCACCTGCCAGCACACGGTCCATATCCCTCCAAACCGTTCCTTTATACCCATCCAAATGCCTCTTAAATGTTACAATTGTACCAGCCTCCACCATATCCTCTGGCAGCTCATTCCATATACGTACTACCCTCTATGTGAACAAGTTATCCCTTAGGTCTCTTTGATATCTTTTCCCTCTCACCCTAAACCTATGCCGTCTAGTTCTGGACTCCACCACCCCAGGCAAAAGACTTTGTTTATCTACCCTATCCATGCCCCTCATAATTTTGTAAACCTCTATAAGGGCACGCCTCAGCCTCGGCCACTCCAAGGAAAACAGCCCCAGCCTGTTCAGCCTCTCCCTGTAGCTCAAATGCTCTAACCCTGGCAACATCCTTGTAATTTTTTTCTGAACCCTTTCAAGTTTCCCAACATCTTTCTGATAGTAAGGAGACCAAAATTGCACGCAATATTCCAACAGTGGCTGAACCAATGTGCTGTACAGTCGCAACATGACCTCCAAACTCCTGGACTCAATATGCTGACCAATAAGTAAAAGCATACGAAACGCCTTCTTCACTATCCTATCGACCTGCGACTCCACTTTCAAGGAGCTATGAACCTGCACTCCAAGGCCTCATTGTCAGCAACACTTCCTAGGACCTAACCATTAAGTTCTCAGTCCTGATAAGATTTGCTTTCCCAAAATGCAGCACCTTGCATTTATCTGAATTAAACTTTATCTGCCACTTTTCTTTTAATCTTATGGTCGGTAAAGGATTGGCATGTCATCATGGCCGAAGGGTCCTGTTCTGTTCTTTGTTCTACGTGTCGTATCTTAAACTGGGTAATAATCTTAGATCAGTGTAAAAGGATATGGCGTTCAGGAGGAGCTGGTCAACTGGACAGAAAATTGGGCTTGGGCAGAAAAGAGGGTAATGGGAGACATGTTGTTTTTCTATCTGGAGGCATGTGACCAGACGTGCAGTGGGTGACCCAGTGACGCAGGTACACAGTTCTTTGAAAGTGGAGTCACAGGTAGACAGGCTGGTGAAGCAGGCATTTGGGATGGTTACCTTCATTGGGCAGAGCATTAAGGGTAGGCGTTGGGATGTCATGTTGAATCTGTGCAAGAGATTGGTCAGGCCACTATAAAAACATTGTTGATCAGTAGGAAGAAGTCATCTGGTTCTCTTACCTCCTTTAGGGAAGAACATCAAATATTCTAACCTGGTCTGGCTAACATGTGACTCCAGACCCAGTGCAATATGGCTGACTCTGAGTTGCTCTCTGGGTAATTAGCAGTGACACCCATATCCCATGAATGAATAAATAAAAATACATTTGTCCCTCCCTACCTCTGCAAACCCTTCCAGCTGCAGCAATCCGTACTGGTTTTGTAACATCGTTCAGACTCTGACCACTCTCAGTAACACTCTTCCCACCTCCGGCACCTTCACCTCTCCCTGTTCCGTTTGTGACATTGAACCCTGACAATGATTCCCCATGCCACTGCCCAACTCCTGCGATCAGACCCTTTGTAATCCCTTTAACACTCCTAAAACACTCTCTCATTTCAGAATTTTAATACTTTGTGGTGATCTTCTAAGCCTCATAATCTAATATGATCTATTTTGTCCTGAGTGAGGGGCCGTTGGGAATTTCTTGCTGAGGTTTTGTCTGTTTCAATGGAATGTCCTTTTACTGAGTGATTTACACTGTTCCTTCAAATGTTTTCCATTGTTCATTTGCAGACACGTGTTTCAGTCTGTTTCACCTCTTTATCTTGGTCAGTTCTCCTCTCAACCTCATGTAACTGGCTATTTTTTGTTTCTGGATGAAGCTTGTCCTTACTGTGATTCACTTTAAAACTTTATATTTCTATAAACTGCACATTATCACAATCTCCCAGAGGATCTCTCCAGGTGACATTACTCATTCACTAAGTTTCATCACACAACGGTTGCTCTGCGATAGTTATGTCCCTAGCCAGTTGCACAATTTGTTATTCAAAGAAACACTGAAAAAAATCTATCTGAATTCCTCTTCCAATATCACTGCTGTCAGTGTGACTGTCCCAGATTATGTGAATATTGAAATTTCCCAAAATTATCACAAAGTGTTTGTTTAAAAAAAATTCAGTGATCTCCTGTGTAATGCAGTGATGAGCAATGACATGCTGTTCGGTGACTAAAACTGTACCGCTGCTTGTGTCCTTGGCAAATAGTAGCCAGAATTTACATTCAGAATGACTCTACTTCATGATCTGAGGCCAGATGCTTTCTCTGTCATGCCTTTGTTACCCATTATTGTTAGCGTTGCCCACTTTGCCGGAGTTTCCGCAAGGTTGTGATCCACTGAATATTCCTGTCCACCTTTTGTTCGCCCTGTAACCATGTCTCTCTGGTGTCTAAATCTCTTTTATCTCTGTGTCACAAATCAACCTACATTATTGAAGAGACATTGTCCATAATTTACTCTTTTCCACAATTTCCTGTCACAATACAATTCCCTGATGTACAGTTTTAGTTAAACTCTGTCCCATCCTATTCCTTTCTGCTTGTCTTCAGCCACATTCCCATGCTGATCCCATACTTCACCTTATCCCTTTGGATTTGGAAAGCTCCTTCCACTTGATTCCTGCCCCTGCATCCTGTCTGTCAGTTGAAAGCCCTGTTCATAAACCCAACGACATGATTGACCAGGACACTGGTCCCAGCACAGTTCCAGTGGGACCATCCTCATGGAATATTTTTAAAATCAGGTATGGGATGTGCGTGTCTCTAGCTAACCAGCCTTTCTTGCCCAGCCCTAGCTACCTTCGAGCTGAGTAACTTGCTCGGCCATTTCAGAGGGTAATTGAGAGGCAAACACTTTGATGTGGGTACATCGTGAAGACCACGTGAGAATGAGCAGATGTCCTTATCTAAAGGACAAGTGTTTGGTTTTTTTTTGTACATCAGCAATGGGTCCATATTTATTTATGGATTGCAAATTACTATTTTTAAAATTATTGATGGTGGGATTCAAACCCACTTCACCTGAACATTAGCTGAGGTGTTGGATACATGCTCAGGCAATAATACCACTCGGCCATCACTTTGCCTGCTCAGTGGTGGCTCATCCCTGAACACTGATACCAGGGCATCATGAAGCTAAACGCATTCTGCTAACATGACTGTGTGATCCTGAGGTCTTCCAGCACTCTGGTAATGTCATTCAGTCTCTCTCCATGCGGTATCCCTCACTGTGTGGATCGAATTGCTGCCTCTTTCAGCGCCTCTCGCTCTTGCAGTTACTCCAGATCCTGAGCCAACAGAAATCTTCACTCCAGAGAGATGCAACAGCATAATCCAGGAATGGAGTGGGATTTTCCAGATATCTGTGGGGCTCATTTCCATTCTCCACGTATAACCCTCACTGCATCAGTCTAATTTTCCATTCTGTCTATTTCTCTGTCGCCTGTTGGTACTCAGGAAATTTCTCACTCAATAGACTTCCGAACTGCTGTGTGTCTCATCCATCACCTCATTGAAGATGGTTGGTCAGCCAGAGAGACAAAGGGCAGGAAGATCTGGAGCCTTTAATAACTCCTGCAGTGAGGTAAGATCACTCACAGTGCACAGAGCAGAGAGCAATGACAGGGCTCCTAACATCGCTAACAAGACATGACATAGATACAGTGCTGGATGGGGAGCACAGCACAGTACAGTGCAGACACACCCCTGGCTCAATCACCACATCTACATTACTTTAGGTTGTACTGAGACAGCATGGGGAATTCATAGTTATCTTTCCAGGCCTGTGCTGTCTTAGTGAGCATCAGGACAACAGAGGGGAAAGCAGGCCTCCGACGAGATGTTGGGAATGCTGCATGGGATTTTTCTGATCCGAGTTCTGCTTCCAACACTTTACTAAGACTCACGACTCGACACACTGTACCGATGGCATGGCTTGTGCACCAGTGCCTTCAGTCATTTTTAACTCCTATAACAGTTCCTGTCCCTGTAACCTCCTCCCTTCTCTATAGTCCCTCCACATATTTCAAACATACTGCATTCCAGACAACCATCCCTATCGCTGTAACTTGCTTCAGTGTCTACAACATGCTTTAATTCGGTACTGTAATCCTCTTTAACTGGATAGAGTGATACAGCACGGAAATAGAACCCGTGGTCCAACTGGTCAATGATGCCACTGTTTCACACACTGAATGAGTCTCATTTGCCTGCGTTTGGCCCTTAGCTCTTCAAACGTTCTCCTCTCCACTTTCCTACCCAAATGTGTTTTCCATGTTGTAATTGTTCTTGTTTCTCCCATGTGCCCCCTGGCAGTCAGTTCTGTCTGTGCACCATCCACTGTGGATAATGTTGCCCCTCAACTCCCTCTTTAAATCTTTGCTCTCTCACCTCCAGTTTGTACCCACGAGTTTTGGACTCCCTTACCATTGGCTACTCACCATTCTTAGGCCCAATCCTTGTGGCACTCCATTGGTTCACAGACCTCTAGTCTGAAAAACAACTCTCCACCACCACCCTCGGTCTTCTATCTTTGAGCCAGTTCTGTATCCAAATGGCTAGTTCTCAATGTACCCCATGAGATCGAACATTGCTAATCAGTCTCCTATGGGGAAACTTGTCGAACGCCTTACTGAAGTCCATATGGATCACATCTACCGCTCAGCCCTCATCAATCCTCTTTTTTACTTCTTCAGAAAACTCAATCTAGTTTGTGAGACATGATATCACATGCACAGAGCCATGTTGACTATCCCTGATCAGTCCTTGCCTTTCCAAATGCATGTACATTCTTTCCCTCACGATTCCCTCCAACAACTTACCCACCACCGAGGTCAGGCACACCGGTCTATAGTTCCCTGGCTTGTCCTTAGTGCCCTTCTTAAACAATGGCACCACGTTTGCCAATCTCCAGTCTTCCGCCACCTCACCTGTGACTATCGATGATACAAATATCTCAGCAAGAGGCCCAGTAATCACTCCTCTAGCTTCCCACGGAGTTCTCGGGTGCACCTGGTCTGGTCCCGGGAATTTATCCACCTTTGTGCATTTCAAGACATCCAGCACTTGCTCCTCTGTAATATGGACATTTTGCAAGGGGTCACCATCTATTTCCCTACTTTCTATATGTTCCATATCGTTTTCCACAATAAAAACTGATGCAAAATACTCGTTTAGTATCTCTGTCTTTTAAACGTTGTAATTTTACCCACATCCACCCCTTCCTCAGGAAGTTGATTCCACAATCAAAACATCCTCTGTGTAACAATGTGCCCCCATGTCTTTTTTTGAACATCTCTCTCTTCTAATCATAAAAATGTGGTCCCTCCTCTTGAGACTCCCCATCCTGAGGGAAAGGCTACTACCATTAAATTGATGTATATACCTAATTTTTTTTCATAAACCTTTATAGCATTATGTCTCAACCTCCAGGCTCCAGTGAAAAAAAGACTCAGCCTATCCAGACATTTTTCTGAGTAGGGCAGAGTATTGCAGAAGAGGCCTAACAAATGTCTGCACACTCTCAACATGACGTCTCAAATCCTCCACTCAATTTACTGAGCAATAGTCAGGCATGCAAAGTACTGTCTTATCCATCCTGTGATGCAAGCTTCAAGAATTATGTACCTGAACCAGAAATCCCTCTGCTCTAAAACAGTAATCGAGGCCCGAACATTAATTGTATAAGCTTGTTTGTTTGTTTGTTTTACCAAGTGCACTACCTCGCATTTATTCAGACTGAATTCCATCTCCAGTTTTTCAGCCCGTTCAGCCATTTCATCAAGATCCCTTTGTAATCTCAAAAAACCTCCTTCAATGCCCACATTGCCACCCTCCAGCCTTTCCAGCACATCGCACATGGCTGTAAATGGTACAAATATCTTTGCTCGTGGCTCCACAATTTCTTCCCTAGCATTGCACAATGTCCTGTGATACACTTAATCAGGTCCTGGGTCTTTCCATAACTTTGTGTTGTAAAATCTCCAGCACCACCTCTTCTATAACATGCCCTCTTTTCAAGTCATAGAGATGTATAGCATGGAAACAGACACTTTGGTCCAACTCATCTATGCTGACCAGAAAATCTAAATAAATCTATCCCATTTACCAGCATTTGGCCCATGTACCTCTAAACCCTTATTATTCATATACCCATCCAGATAACTTTTAAATGTTGTTATAGTATCAGTATCTGCTAATTTCTCTCTCAGCTCATTCCATACACACATCACCATGTGCATAACAAAGCTGTCCCTTCAGTCCCTTTTAAGCCTTTCCCCTTTAATTTTAAACCTATGCTCTTTCGGTTTGGACTCTCGAATCCCTGGGAAAAGACCTTGACTGTTTACCCAATCCATACACCTCACGTTTCTATAAACTTCTGTCAGGTCACCCCTCAGTCTCCAATGCTCAAGGGAAAATAACCCCAGCTTATTCAGCAACAACCCGCACAATATCTTGTAAATCTTTTCCGAACACTTTCAACTTTCACAACATCCTTCCTATAGCAGGGAGACTGGAAATGCAGAGAACTCCAAATGTTTTTTAGCGTATTACTCTTGTTCCTGAGTTCCCCAGTCTTTGTCAACGGTAAGTTCTGGAGAAAAAAATGTGTTTAAGGTCTTAGCCATATCCTACGGTTCCACATACCAATGGTCTCGTTGATCTTCAAGGGACACTATTTTGCCTCGAGTTACTCTTTTACTATATGTATTTATTCAATCACTTTTGAACTCTCCTTATCATTCTCTGCCGAGGCTATTTCGTGTACCCTTTCTGCATTCCCGATTTCCAACCAAAGTACATTCCTACATCCCCTGTGATCCTCAGGGATTCCCTTGATCCAGCTTTCTATATCTGACATGTGCCTCCTTTTCCTTGACCAGACCCTCAATAGAAAACCAGTGTTTCCGAATGCTGTCAGCATTGACCTGCACACAAACAGGAACATGCTGGTGGTGATCGCTCAACTATTTCACTTTTAAAATATTCTCAGTTGCCAGACATCCCTTTTCCTGCAAATAAACTCCCCAATCACCTTTTGAAAGTTCCTGGCTAATACAATCAAGATTGGTCTGGCCCCATTTCATAACTTGAACCTGTGGACTAGATCTCTCCTTTTCCATCGCTATTTTTAAGCTAATAGAATTGTGGTCATTTTGGCAAAATGCGTTCCCACTCACACCTTAGACCCTTTCCCGACCTTGTTTCCTAAGGGTGGGTCACGTTTTGCCCCTTTCTCTTTTCAAGCCATTTACATATTGATTGGGAGTTTCTGGAACACAATCACCAAATTCCTCCCTTGCAAACACTGAACACTGGCAGTCCCAGTCTAGATTTGAAAAGTTTTAAAACCCCTACCATAACAGCACTATTATTCTGATTGATATTTGAGGTCTCCTGATATATTTGTTCCTCAGTCTGCCACTGATTATTCGGGGTCAGTAGGACATTCGTATCAAAGTAATGACCCATTTTTGTTTCTCAGTTCCACTAACATAACTTCAGTGGGTGATCCCACAGGAATATCCTCTCTAAGAACTGCTGTGATGATTCATGCAATCAAAACCCACCACCACACATCCTCTCTTGCCTACCCTTCGATTCTTCCTTTAGCATCTCCACCTTGAAACAATGCACTACCAGCCCTGCCCCTCCCTCAGCTTTGTTTCTGTAATAACTGTAATATCCCAGTTCCATGATCCAATCCATGCCCTGAGTTCATCTTCCTTAGCTGTCAGGCCACTTGGATTGAAATAAATGCAGGTTATTCACCAGTTTCCCCCCATTTCCTGCTATGCTCTTGTCTGCCTTGTCTGCTGAAATTGCTCTCTTTAACTTGTGTACCAGACTCAATCTTCTTTCTGGCCTTACGACTGTTTAAGGTCCAACAACTTGCCAGATTAGATTATATCCTCTCAAGTAGCTCTAACAATTCGCCCCATCAGGATGTGGGTCCCCCTCCTGCTCCCAGTTCAGGTGCCTTCCCCGCCCTGTCAACCTGTGCTGACACCTTCAGACATCCAGAAACTTGTCCACCATGGACCCTGTGTTCCTCAGTACTCCAGGAGGACCTAACAGTCATGACGTATATCCTTCACTTATTTGACTTCCCACAGTGCATTACCTCACAGTGATCAGAAGTAAACTCCATCTGCCATTACTCTGCTCAGATTGTCATCTGATCGATATCAGACTTCAGTCTGAGACCATCCCCCTCACCATTTATGTCATCTGCAAACCTACTAACAATTCTATCTGCTTTCACATCCAAGTTATTAGTGCACATAATAACAGCACTGGTTCCTGCGCAGATCCCTGTGGTACACCCACTGGTGAAAGAATTTCAAACACGAAGAAGTGTATCCGCTAATTTTGTATCTAATTTGTGAACTTGCCTTGAATCCCAGTGGCTCTTTACATTTGAACCAGTCTTCCATGAGGGACCTTGTCAAAGGCCTTATTCAAGTCAATGTAACCCACATCATCTGCACTGCCCTCATCAATATCTTAGACACCATTTCAAAAGAGCTGAACTGAATTCCTCAGACTGTATCTCCCTCTAACAAATCAGTGATGATGCTGCCGAGGTGATCCTTGCCTTTGGAAGTGTTGATTCAACCTCCCAATTGTTTTCAATAATTTCCCTCCCCCTGCTGTCAGACTATTTGCTCTGTGATTACCTGGCTTATCCCGGCTGCCCTTCTTGAACAAAGGAACCACATTAGCTATCCTCCAGTAATTTGACACTTCACCTGTTGCCAGCAATGTATTAAATCTATCCACCAGGACCCCAGCAATCTCCTCCCTTACCCTCCATAGCAGCCTGGGATACATTTCATTGGGGACTGGGGTTTTCTCCACCTTTATGTCCGTGAAAACATTTAATATCTCCTCCTTATTCATCTTATCACGTTCTACAACCTCACCATCCCCACTGAAATCTCCGACAACAATGTCTTTCTCCTGTGTGAATACAGATGGGAAGTATTCATTAAAGACATCACCTCCTTCCTCTGGCTCCATGCACAGATTGTCCCTTTGGTTTCTAACAAGCCTCACTCTTTACCTGGGAGTCCTCTTCCTCTGACTATACTCATTAAATAACTTGTGGCCTCTCCTTAACAGTATCTGCCAAGGATATTTCATGCCCATTTTTTGCCGGTCATTTTAAGGATCCACTTGCACTCTCCATACGTTGGTCGGTCTTTGCCAGTTTTCATCGCATTGTACTTCCTTAATCAAGCTCAGGATGTCGCTTGACCAGTATTCACTGGAGTTACTCCTTTGTCATTCACTCTTCGCAGAACACAATGGCCCTGAATTCTCCCTGTATCACTTTAACATACCTCCTCATTCTGAATATGAACCCAACAGCAAATAGTTCCTCCCAGTCTGTGTTTGGCAGATCCTGAATCGTGATAATGATAATGCCCAGTGATGGTGATATTCTAACGATGAGGCGGCTTCCACAAATTTGGCGTCTTCACTTCTGCCCTATCCTTATATTTTTCCAAAATTACTTTGAAACCTAGTGTTATGACCACTATCACCAAAACATTATAAAAATTCTTACGTCTGTCATCTTGTCTAGCACCTACAGCCCACTCTGTCTGTAACATCCGGCCCTTACTGACCTCCCCATCTGTTTACCTTCCTCCAGCCTCTCCAGCACATGATGTCACTGTAACCTTCTCCAGTCCCAACAGCACACCTCCATCCTGTCCTACAGCACCTCATTACCGCTCACCTTACACCATCCATTTCACCTCACTGTCTGTCCAGAATCCTCCGGTTCCTAAGCGTTTCCTACCAACCTTCCCTTTGTGTCACATTGTGAACCCACTAGAACGCTCCCGAGATCTGTAACCATGCCCCCTCTCTCTCTTCAAGCTTCTCTGTCTCTGTGACTAACTCCCATCACTACAATGTTCCTTACCTTTGACCACCTCCAGTCAGTACGATCGTACCAAGCTCTCAAACATCCGGCAGCTACTAAAACCATCCATGTGCCTGAAATATACTCTCACTTGTAACAACTCTCATTCCCACAACTGCCTCTGTTATTAATCTCAGCCAGTCCATAAAATCCTTGCTAACTCTTTAACCTCAGCCAGTGTGTACAACTCTGAGTATACTAACTTCATCGAGTCTCCCCAACCGTCCCTACCTCTAATTGTCGAGAGAATGCACAACCCTCCCTATTGCGTTAACCTCCTCCAGTCCCTCTCATGGACACCATCTATGTAACGTTCTCCTGTTCATGACTATATTCTCCTCCTATTACAATAATCCTTGTGAACGTTGTGACCTAGTCCAATCTCTGCAGTGCTTTGCATAATCAGCCTCACTGTGTCTGGAACCTGGCTTCAATTCCAGCCTTGACCGAATGTCTGTGTGGACTTTGCATTTTCTCCCCCCTGACAGTGTGGATTTCTTCCGGGTGGTCAGGTTTCCTGCCATAGCCCAAAATTTGCATGATAGTTGGATTGGCCATCATAAATTGACCGTAGTATTCAGGCATGTGTGGTTTTGGTGAGTTCACCACGAGAAATGCAGGGTTTATTGAACAGAGAGAGGGATGGGTCTGGTTAGGATGCTCTTTCGAGGGGTTGGTGTGGACTTGTTGGGCGGAATGGCCTGTTTCCACAGTGTGGAGATTGTATTCAGGTTATTGTTCAGTCCTGTCAACCATCCCTGTCTCTTGAACCTTGCCTCATCCCCAATACACTCCTTATATGTGTAATTTCCAACAGTCTCTAAAACACTCCTTGGCGATGTCAGCTTCTCCAGTCCTTACCACGATCGATATGACTGTCCCCTCTTCCTGCTTTTAGAGCAATCCCTATAACTGTTGCCATCCGTTACAGCACTCCCAATCACTGTTCCATCCTGAAACCCCCAAAAACATTTATATCTCTGTAAACTCATCTGGACTGTCTATACTTCCTTTTGACAGTCCCGTGCTGAGACTTTCTCTGTATCAAAAAAGTCATCAAGTGTAGGAAACCCTTATTACTGTAACCTCCCTCCAGCCTTACAGCACTGAGGATCTGTAGAAGCTCTGTTCAAACCGACAGCCATCTCTGTGCCTGTAATCTGCTCCACTCCCCAGAATTCATTCTCTCTGAGCTCCTCTGTAGTCCATTAAACACTCCCTAACACTGTCTGTATCAGTGTAACCTTGTCCAAAAACAAAACCTTCCCTACCTGTGTAAATCCCTACATCGGTCCCTATCCCTCTCAGCTCCGTCTCACAATACAACCCTCCATGTCTGTGTATTTACCTTCAGTCCCTACTCACCTCCCTATCTGTGTAACCTTCTCCATGCATTTTTGCTTCAGTCTCTTCAAATGTCTCTGTCAGTGTAATATCTTCCGGACCTGAAAACTCTCCCTCTCTTTAACCTTCTCAGGCCACACAGCCCTCCCCATCTGTGAACTACACTCGTTGGAGAACCCTTCCACTGTTAACTGCTCCAAATCTTCAACTCTCCACAAGCTCTTGTAATCTTACAGCCCTCCCTGTCTACATAACCTCTTCCAGTCCCTAAAACGCTATCAGTCTGTGGAGACCTTACCACCATCCCTATCTGTGTTACCCTCTTAGGTCCCTGCAACACTCCCAATCTCTAGATCCCACTCCAATGCCTGTGCCTCTCTCGGTCATGTTCCTACAAGACTCATTAACTGTGTAACATCCTCCCATCACTATCACCTACCCTGTCAATTTAAGCTCCTCCTGTATCTTCATCCACCTACCCATCTCTATACTCTTCTCCAGCTCTTACCCCCATCTGTGTAAACATCACTCTCCACTCAAACCCTCCCTACCGTAGGAACTTCCTTCTATTTGTGCTATGCTCCCTTATCTGTGAAACTGTCTCCAACCAAACTTGCTACCTCAATCTCTCAAAAACGAGTCCAGATTTCACACCCTCCATGTATAAATAACCCCCAGAACCTAAGCCTTCCGATATCTAGAAACATCTTCAGTCACGATGACCCTCCACACCTCTGTTTGTTCCTTCAGATGATACCAACCTCTTTATCTCTGTAATCTGTTCAGCTCCCTAAAACACTACCTGTCTGTGTAATCCAGCCCTGTCCAACAAACATCTTTATCCCTGTAAAATTCTCTATCTCTCTCAACATTCCCAACTCCATGAACCCATCAGCTCTACAGCTCTCCACATTTCTGTAACCTCCTGTGGCTCTGTGGTCCTCCCTCCCAGTGGCACCCATCCAGTCCCCACGTCCCTCCAAATCTGGGTCCTCTGCTCCAGATCAGACCATTGCTGTCTCTGTAAACACGTCCACTCCTGACAACTCTTCCCATTTGTGTAAACTCTTTCAGACCCCATTCTCTCCAGCTTCCTGCATCCTCTTCCTGCCACTGCAACCAAAATCACATGTTTATGTAATACCCACCAGTGCTTAAACCTCCCCAACTCAGTAACCTCTTGCAGCCCGAGCAAAACACCTCAACTATTAAACCTCTCATTTCTCGACAATCCTACCTCCCTCCTCAAATGCCTTCATCACCTTTAAACATCACAATTACTGAAGCCTCCTTTTGGCATTGCAACCCTCCTAATATCCTCGTGTCCTGATATCCCTCCCTACCTCTGTAACCCCCACCACCCTCCAGTGCCCTTCTGGGCAACATGGCAGAGGAGAGAAGATTTGTAGAGTCTGGACCATAGTACGGTGGCAGAATCCTGGGAATTACAGATTTGGTCTAATCTAATGTCTGTGATGTGCAGAGTATTGACGAGGACTCGAAAGACAGGATTTATGACTACTTGGAAAACCATAGTTAAATTAGAGACAGTCAGCATGGGTTTGTGAGGAGGAGGTCATGCCTCACAAACCTTATTGAATTATTTGAGGATATGACAGAATACTTAATGGCTCATTCAGAAAAGAAGGATGATTGGGACACAGAAAAATCTATCTGTCTGGATACAGGATTGGATGGCCCAGAGAAGACAGAGGATGGCAGCAGATGGACAGTAATGAGCCTGGATCGCAGTGAACAGTGGGGTTCTGCAACAATTGGCTCTGGGACTCTGCTGTTTGTGATTTTTTGTAAATGACTTGGATGTGGATGTTGGAGAGTGGGTTAGTATGTTTGCCAATCACACCAAGGTTGGTGGAGTCGTGGGTAATGTTGTTAGTTGCAATGGGACATTGACAGGACGCAGAGCAAGAAAGGTTGAGGGAGCTAATATTTTTCTCATTGGAGTGAAGAAAGGGGTAGGGTGACTTGGTAGAGGTGAACAAAGTGATGTGAGGCACACAGAGTGAATAGTCAGAGACTGTTTCTCCTATGGCATAAATGGCTATTATAAGGCGGCATTATTTTAAGGTGACTGGAGGATGGATAAGAGGGTAGAGAATGGTAGGTAGTTGGATGGACTGCCAATGGTGGTAGTAAAATTAGACATATTCGAGACATTTAATAGACTCTTAGATAGACAGATGGATAGTAGTAAAATGAAGGGTATGTAGGTTAGTTTGATCTTACAGTCGGATAAAAAGTTGGCAGAGCATCATGGCCGAAGGGCCTTGGGCTGAACTGTTCTGTGTTCTATGTTCTGTCTGGTAAACTGGGTAATAAGCTCAGATCAGTGTAAAAAGGATATGGCATTATGGAGGAGCTCGTGAACTGGATACAATATTGGCTTGAAGGTAGGAGACAGAGGGTGATGGGAGACATGTTTTTCTGACTGGAAGCATGTGCCCAGCGGTGGAGTGGGTCCCCTGTTGTTTGTCATTTGGATAAATGGTTTGGATGGCAATATTGGTTTCCTGGTAAGTAAGGTTTTTGGGTGACACTGAAATTGCTGGTAAATCAGATAGTGGAGAAGATTATATGATACATCAAGATTAACAGTACTGTTTGGATAGTGAGATGAAGAATAGCAGATGGAGTTTAATCAGATAAGTGAGAAGTGTTCCATTTTGGTGAAACAAAGCAGGGTGAGACTTGTACAGTTAATGTTCAGGCCCTGGGTAGTGTTATCAGTCAGTGACCCAGGGACGCTGGTACACCGTTATTTGAGTGTGGTGTCACAGATAGACAGGCTGGTGAAGCAGGCGTTTGGGATGGTTACATTCATTGGGGAGAGCATTAAGCGTAAGAGTTGAAATGTCATGTTGTATCTGTAAAAGACATTGATGAGGCCACCATAAAAACATTGTTGATCAGTGGGAAGAACTCATCTAGTTCACTTACTTCCTTTAAGGCAGGACATTAAATATTCTAACCTGGTCTGGCCAACTTTGGACTCCACACCCACAGCAATATGGCTGACTCTGAGCTCCCCTCTGGGTAATTAGCAGTGGGGTCAAAGAATGTTTGTCCAGGCAGTGACACCTATTTCCCATGAATGAATAAATAAAAATGCATATGTCTCTCCCTATTTCTGCAAACCCCTCCAGCTGCAATGATCCGTACTGGCTTTGTAACACTGTTCAGAACCTGACCACTCCCTGTAACACTCTCACCACCTCCAGCACCTTCACCTCTCCCTGTTCTTATCGTGTCAATAATAGTGAGTGCGGGACTAGTGGGGATTTCTTTCCGAGGTTTATACTTTTTCAGTGGAATGTCCTTCTGTTGAGTATTTTACACTGTTCCTTCAAATATATTCTGCTGTCCATTTACAGACACACGTTTCAGTCTGTTTAGCCTGTTTACCTTGGTCAGTTCTCCTCTCACAAACATGTAATTGGCTATTTTTGTTTCTAGTTGTAGTTTGTCCTCTGTACTTCACTTTAAAACTTTATAATTATTTAAACTGCACTTTATCACAATTTCCCGAAGGATTTCTGCAGGTGACATTACTCATTCACAAGTTCATTACACGGTCGCTCTGCGATAGTTATGTCCCTAGCCAGTTGCACAATGTGTTTTTCAAAGAAACACTGAAAAAAAATAACCGAACTCCTCTTCCAATATCAATGTTGACAGTGTGTTTGTGCCAGATTATACAAATATTGAAGTTTTCCGAAATTTTCCCAATGCCTTTGTTAAAAAATTCCAATGAGTTCCTGTGTAATGCAGTGGTGAGCAATGGAATACTGTTCGGTGGCAAAAACTGTTCTGCTGCTTGTGTCCTTGGCAAGTAGTAGCCAGAATTTACATTCAGACTGACTCTACTTCATGATCTGCGGCCAAATGCTTCCTCTGTAATGCCTTTGGTATCCATTTTTGTTAGCGTTACCCATTTTGCCCGAGTTTCTGCAAGTTTGTGAACTATTGAATATTCCTATTCACCTTTTGTTTGTCCTTATACCACGTATCTCTGGTGTTTAAATCTCTTTCACCTCTGTGTCACAAATCCATCCACCTTATTGAAGAGACTTTGTCCATTCCAAAAAAATACGTAATTTATTCTTTCCCACAATTTCCTGTCACAAATCGATTCGCTGATGTATAGTTTTAGTTAAACTCTGTCCCATTCTGTTGCTCTCTGCTTGTTACGGCCACATTCCCCATGCTGTTCTGATGTGTCACCTTTTCTCTTTAGATCTGGAAAGCTCCTTTCACCTGAACCCTGTCCCTGCGTTCTCTCTGTCAGTTTAAAGTCCTGTCCATAAACCTACTGACATGATTGGGTCACTGACCCCAGCACAGTTTCAGTGGGACCATCGGAATGGAATTTTTAAAAAAGTGAAGTGTGGGATTATGGATGTCTCTGGCTAACCAGCCTTTCTTGCCCAGCCCTAGCTGCCGTTAGTTGAGTAACTTGCTCGGCCATTTCAGAGGGTAGTTGAGAAGCAAACGTTTGCTGTGGGGATGTCATGCAGACCACTTGAGGGGAGGCAGATGTCCTTCTTGAAAGGCGAAGTATTTGGATCTATTGCACATCAGTAATGGTATTTATAGATTGTCAATTACTATTTATAAAATAATTTATTTCAGATTCCACCATTTCAGATGGTGGGGTTCAAAGCTTCCTCCCCTGAACATTAGCTGAGGTTTTGGATACATGCTGTAGCAATGGTAGGCTACTGCAGAAAATACAGAGATATGGCATTGAGGGTGAGTTGGAGGTTTTGATTAGGAATTAGCTGGCTGGAAAAAGACAGAGGGTAGTAGTTGATGGCAAAGGTTCATCTTGGAGTGCCGTCACTCGCGGTGTTCCGCAAGGATCTGTTTTGGGACCATTGCTGTTTGTCATTTTTATAAATGACCTGGAGGAAGGGTTAGAAGGTTGGGTGAGCAAGTTTACAGATGATACGAAAGTCGGAGGAGTTGTAGACAGTGAGGAAGGATGTGGCAGGTTACAGCGGGATATAGAGAAGCTGCAGAGCTGGGCAGAAAGGTGGCAAATGGAGTTCAATGTAGCTAAGTGTGAGGTGATTCACTTTGGTAAGAGTAATAAAAAGATGGGGTACTGGGCTAATGGTCGGATACTTGGTAGTGTGGAAGAGCAGAGGGATCTTGGTGTCCATGTACACAGATCTCTGAAAGTTGCCACCCAGGTAAATAGTGCATTGAAGAAGGCATATGGCGTACTGGCTTTTATTGGTAGAGGAATTGAGTTCCGGAGTCCTGAGGTCATGCTGCAGTTGTATAAGACTCTGGTGCGGCCGCATCTGGAATATTGTGTGCAGTTTTGGTCGCCATACTATAGGAAGGATGTGGAGGCACTGGAACGGGTGCAGAGGAAGTTTACCAGGATGTTGCCTGGTATGGTAGGAAGATCCTATGAGGAAAGGCTGAGGCACTTGGGGTTGTTTTCATTGGAGAAAAGAAGGTTTAGGGGTGACTTGATAGAGGTGTACAAGATGATTAGGTGGTTAGATAGGGTTGACAGTGAGAACCTTTTTCCACGTATGGAGTCAGCTATTACAGGGGGCATAGCTTTAAATTAAGGGGGGGGGTAGATATAGGACTGATGTTAGGGGTAGGTTCTTAACTCAGCGAGTCGTAAGTTCATGGAATGCCCTGCCAGTCGCAGTAGTGGACTCTCCCTCTTTATGGGTATTTAAGCGGGCATTGGATAGGTATATGGAGGATAGTGGCTTCGTGTAGGTTAGGTGTGCTTTGATCGGCGCAACATCGAGGGCCGAAGGGCCTGTACTGCGCTGTAATGTTCTATGTTCTATGTTCAATAGCACCACTAGGCCTTCACCTCGCCTGCTCACAGGCTATTCATCCCTGAACGCTGATACCAGTGCATCATGGAGCGAAACCCGTTTTTCCTTCATGATTGTTTGATCCTGATACATTCCTGAACTCTGGTGATATCAATTAGTATCTCTCCATGTGGTATTCCTCAGTGTGTGCGTCCAATTTCTGCCTCTGTCAGTGTCTCTCACTCTTACAGCTACTCCAGATCCTGAGCCAACAGAATTCTCCACTCCAGAGAGACACAACAGCACAGGCCAGGGATGGAGACTGGGACTTTCCAGATCTCCGTGGGACTCACTGCCATTCTCTATGTGTAATCCTCAGTACATCAGTCTAATTTCCAATCCTGCCTATTTCTCTATCTCCTGCAGGTAATCAGGAAGAATAGACTTCCCAACTACTGGGTATCTCGTCCATCACCACATTGAAGATGGTCGGTCAGCCTGAGAGACAAAGGGCAGGGAGATCTGGAACCTTCAATAAATCCTGCAGTGAGGTAACATCACTCACAGTGAACAGAGCAGAGAGCAATGAGAGGGCTCCAAACATCGGCTAACAAGACATGACTTAGATACAGTGCTGGAGGGGGAGGACAGTACAGACACACCCCAGGACAATCACCACCCCTACTGTAAGTTTTTTTGAATTGAGACTGCATCGGGAGTGTCACAGATATCTATCCAGTCTTGTGATGTCTTAGTGAACATCAGAATCACAGAGGGGAAAGCAGGCTTCCCATGGGTTTGTGGGAATGCTGCCTGGGATCTTTCTGTTCTATGTTCTCTCTCCAACACTGTACATAGACCATGTCTCGTGGACCAGTGTCTTCATAATTTTTAACTCCTATAACAGTTCCTGTTCCTGTAACCTCCTCCCTTCCTGATAGTCCCTCCACAGATTTGAAATATACTGCATTCCAGACTACCATATCCATCGCTGTAACTTGGTCCATGCCTACAACATGCCTTATCTCAGTAGTCTCCTCCTCCAATAACTGGAGAAAGAGCCATGCAGATCAGAAACGGGTTCTTCGATCCAACTAGTCCATGCTGACCACAGTTCCTGAACGAGTCGCATTTGCCTGCGTTTGGTCCCTATCCTGTCAAACCTTCTCCTCTCCACTTACCTGCCCAAATGTCTTTTCCATGATGGAATTGTACTTTTCTCTACCAATTCAGCAGGAGCTCATCCAATATGTGCAACATTCTCTGTGTGGAAATGTTCTCCTCTGGTCGTTTTTAAGTATTTCCTCTCCCACCTGATTTTATGTCCTCTATTTATGGATTCGCGTACCCTGGGGTAGAGACTTTCACTACTCACCGTATGTATACCCATCCTGTTTTTATAAACCTTTATACGGTCACCCCTCAGCAAACTAAACCCAATGGAAATATTAAGGATAGTGATACAAAAATCTCTGCAGTGTTCCCCACTGCGACTTTGCCTCAATGTTCTGGGATACACTTGTTCAGGACCTAGGGCTTTCTCTACCTTTGTGTTCTAAGACCTCCATCACCACCTCTTCTGTAATGGGGATGCTTTACAAGACATCACTGTTTCTTTCTTTTGTTTCCTAATCTTTGTCCACAGGACTTTCTGACATGAAATATTCATTTCAGGTCGCGGCCATCTCCTGTGGTTCCAGGCATAGATTGCCTCATTGATCTTTGAGAGGCCTTATTGTCTCTCTAGTAGCTTTTTTGTACTTGTATACTATACTGTAGAATCTTTTTGGATTATCCTTAACCTTATCTGCCAAATCTATCTAATTTCACCCATGTTGCTTTCCAGCTTATCCAGCCTCTCTGTTTCTGTCAAACCCTGCAGTATCAGTAACATCTTCATCAATCTTCGCTCCATTTGCAGTTTCAGAATATGTTTCCTAAATCAGGATGATCAGAATTCTATACAGTACTCCAACTCGGGACCCAGCAATGTCTGATACAGCCGTATCATGATGGACCAACTCATGTACTCAATGCTCTGACCCAGGAGGGCTAGTGTGCCTAATCTGCTTTCTCCTTCCTGTCCAGCTGTGATGCCACTTCGAAGGAACAATGTAAATGCAGCCCTTGGTCTCTCTCCGTTCGACAACACTGTCCAGAGCTCTGCTATTAATTGTATTAGTCGTCCCTTGTTCGTCTTAACAAAATCAAATACCTGAATTCAGCTCCATCTTTTATTTCTTAACCCACTGGCTCAATTGGTTCAGTTCACCTTCGATAATTGTATTCACTGCCCACTATAAATCTTATCTTGCTGTCCACAAACTTAGTAACAAGGATTCATAAATTCTTGTTTATGTCAATAATACACATGCGTGAGCCCTGCACCGATCCTTATGGCTGGTCAGAGCCCCCCAGTCTACACAACAACCCTCTCCCACCATCCTCTGTCTCCTACTGTCAAGCCCATTTTGTGTCTGTTTGTCTCGTTCGCCCTGATACCATGTGATCTAACCTTGTTAACCGGTGCACCACGCGAAACCCTGTCTAAGGCCTTGCTGAAGTCAGGATAGACAACGTCCACTGCTCTGCCTTCATCCATCTCCTTGGTCACCTCTTCAACAAACTTTATCAATTTTGAGAGACATGACTTTGTATGCACAAAGCTATGCTGACTATCCCTAATCAATCGTTGCCTTTCCAGCTGCATCTAAGTCCTCTCCCGTGGAATTGCTTCCAACAACATTGGCACCACTGACATCAAGCTAATTGGTGTTTATGTCCTCAGCTTTCCGTCGCAGTTTATGTCCTCAGCTTTTCTAAATACTGGCACAACATTCCGCAACCTCCAGGCTCCGGGCTCACCGCCCGTGGCTGTCAGTGATAGAACAATCGTTGTAAGTTTCTTTCCTAACTTACCCCAATGTCCTGGTATATACTTGATTAGTTCCCAGGGAATTGTCTAATTTTAATGTTTTTGAAAATATTCAGCACCTCCTGTTCTCCAATGTGGACTCTTTTGAAAACCTCACTGTTTATTTCCCTGCTTTCCAGTGTGTTTTCCAGTGTAAATTCTGTCATGAAGTGTTTGTTTCGGATCACACCCATTTCCTGTGGCTTCATTAATCTTTAAGGGGTCAAATTCTGTCCCGAGTTATTCTTATATTGTTAATATACTAGTAGAATCTCTCTGGATTTTCCTGAATCTTCTCTGCCAAAGCTCTGTCCGTTCCCCTTTAGGCCCTCATGGTTTCCATCTTTAGAGTAATTCTACACCCACAATATTCTTCAAGGGATTGACTTAATCCAGCTGGCTGTATATGACATGTGTCTCCTTTTGTCTTGACCAGAACCTCAATATCCCCAGTTATCCAGTGTTTCCCACTTGCGTCAGCATGGTCCTTCACACTAACAGGAATATGCTGGCCCTGAAATCTTAATTTATCTCTCTTTTGAAAGAATCCCACTTGCCCGACGTTCCTTTACTTGCAAACAGCCTCCACGAATCAACTTTTGGACAGTCTTGCCTAATACCTTCTGGACTGGGGCAAGGCCAGTTTTGATCTTTAAGTTGTGGACCAAGCCTGTCCTTTTCCATCGCTATTTTCAAACTAATGGAATTGTGGTGACTTTGCAAAAGTGCTCCCCCACAAATTCTTCAGCCCCTTTCTCTACCTTATTTCCCGAAGGGAAGTCAGGTTTTATCCCTTTCTCCAGTCGGGCCAGTTACATACTGATTGAGAGAGTTTTCTTGAACACACTGGACAAATCCCTCCCATCCAAGCTGTGAACACTCTGGCAGTCCCAGTCTAGGTTTGGAAAGTTAAAATCCCCGACCATTACAACCCTATCATTCTTACAGATATCTGAGATCTCCGACATATTTGCTGCTCAATTTCCCTCTAACTACTGCGGGCCTGAAGTACCGTCATATCAAACTGATTATTCATTCTTATTTCTCAGATCCACTAACATACCTTCACTGGGCGATCCCCAGGAATATCCTCTCTCAGTGCTGCAGTGATGTTTTCACTGATCCACTCCCCCGACGTTCTTGTCTCCCCTTCTATCCTTCCTGTTGAATCAGTCGTCTGGAACAATGATCTGTGAGTCCTGTCCGTCCCTCAGCTGCGTTTCTGTAATTCCAGTGATTTCTCAGTCCCATGTTCCCATCTATGCCGTGCGTTCATCTGCCTTACCTGTCAGGCATTTTACATCAAAATAAATGCAGCTTAATTCATCAGTTTTCCCTTATTGCCTGCTGTGCTCTTACCTGGTTATCAATTGAAATTGCTCTGCTGAAATTCTGTCTTGCCTCAACCTTCATTCTGCAGCCTGAGACCATCCCCCTCACTGTGGACAACACCCTCACCTTTCACGTCTTTTGTAAACCTACTAACGAAACCTTCTGCTTTCACATCTGAGTGATTAATGCCCCTCATATGTTCCTCCCCATCTCTGTGATATTCTTCAGTTACTGCATTTCTCAGTCTTTATCTCCAGAGCTTCCAATCCCCCTGATCGATGTAAGGATATTGATCCCTTGCAGCATGTTTAACACCAGTAGCAGCCTCCAACTCCTCAATGCAACTTGCCCTTGTAACCTCCTAAAATACTACAGCTCACTGTCTTTGTAATATCTTCCATAATCTGAAACCCTGTTGATTTCTGTAAACTCCTCCAGAACAGCACTCCACATCTCTGTGTAACTGATGGGAATGCTGCAAACCTGCCTTCATAGTCCTCACTAGCTCTCTGAGTTCCTGCAGACCTACAAACCTCAGTATCTCTGGCTCCTCCAATCCCTAAACTTCTCCCTGGCTGTGCGAACTGGTCCAGACCCTTCAACTCTCTCTATCTCCCTCTCTCCTGCAACTCCAACTTTTGTCCATGTCAGTGTAGCTCCCAGCACCAACTATCCTCTCGGGCTCTATAAACTCCTGCAGCTCCAACTACCACTCCAACTGTCTAATATCTAGTGCCTACAATCCTCCCCTTCTCCTAAAACCTCTGTAGCTCCAACTACCACCAATGTCTGTGTAATCTCCAGTCCCGACAACCCTCCCAATCTCTGTATCTCCTGAAGCTCCAACGACCACCCCTTTCTGAGTAATCTCTAGTCCCTATATTCCTCCGTATCCCTGTAAATCCTTCAGGACTGATAACCCTGTAAATCTCCTTGACATCTTTCAGCCCAACAACCTATCTGATTTCTAACCACCAACAGTGATCTCAAACCACCTGAACGCTAACATCCTCCAGTCTCTACAACCCAGCTTTTCTCCGTTAGCTTCTCTGGTGTCTGTTTTCCCCTTTATCTACAGTTACAGATCCTTGCTCAGGGAAACAATGTCTCAGTACCGAATCTGTAAGAACACAAGAATCTTCGGTGTATCAATACATTTACCTCATTTTCTAAATTTTAACGACTGCAAGTTCAACCTTCTCCACCTCTTCTCATCAATATCCCTCCATTTTGAAGAACAACCTGGTGAACCTTCTCTGGGCTGCCTCCAATACAAGGACATTTTCCCCCCAGATAGGGGACGAAACCTGTTCACAGTATTCTCAGTGTGGGCTGACAGGAGTCCTCTAAATTTATTACAAGCCTTCCCTATTTTTATTCTCCATTCCCTTTGGAATCAATGCTAGCATTCCATTTGCCTTCTCTATGTCCTACAGGCCCTGTATGCCACCTTTCTGAGATTTATACACAATGATTCTCAAGTTACTCTGTGATGTAGCATTCTGCAGTTGATCTGAAACCAAGAGGTGACAGCAATAATCAGGAAAGTGCTGGAATGTATCGTAAACAATATGCCAGAAATGATAACTGCACACTTGGAAACCTACGGAAAAAGGGCAGGCCATCAGACTATCATGTATAGGAGCAGAAATAGGCTATTCGGTCCATCGGATCTATTCCACTATTTGCTTATGGCTGAATTGTTTCTCAACCCTAATCTCTCACTTACTCCGGGTAACACTTGATCTCTTTATTTATCAAGAACGTAGCTATCTCTGAGTAACATACACTGACTCACTTAGCATCCACAGCCCCATGATGCAGCGAGTTCCACTGATCCATCACCTGCTGGCTGAATAAATTCCTCCACATCTCTATTCAGAAGGGCCGTCTCTTCACTCTGACGCTGTGCCCTTGTCCCCTCGTCTCTCTTGCTCGGTGAAACGTCTTGCCCCCGTCCACTCATTCCAGGCCCCTCAGTATTCTGTATGTTTGAACAAGGTTCTACGCCGCCGCCGCCTAAACTTCATCAAGTGCAGACCCAGAGACTTAACCTGCTCCTCATATGACACAAAATTCATCGCTGGGATCTTTCTTGGAAACCCATTTCTCATACCCCTTCACATTCATTGTCCAGACTCTTAATGTATAATGAGCAGAGTGTCATCCCAAAACTGACCCCTGCAGTACTCCCCCCATCACCAGTTCCCATCGTGAAAAATTGCCATTTCTTCACACTTTCTGCCTTGTGCCAATCAGACAAATCCTCTATCCATGTTCTGCATGTTGTTCTGAAACGGAAATTTCATTTCACACCCACTGCTGGATTTATTTTTCTGTCTGGCTGGAAACAGCAGAGTTTCACCATTACCTTCCCATCTGTAATTCCCTGGAGAAGGTGGTGGGGAGCTGCCTTCCTGACCCATTGCAGTCCTTTGGGCGGAGGGACAGACATAGTGCTGGGAGGATGGAACATTTCTTGGATGGCACCTTGGAAATGTTGGTGTTCCCGTGCACCTGGAGCTCCTGTCCTTCCAGGGAATAGTGGTTCCGGGTTTGTGAAGTACTGTTGAAAGGGCCTGCCTGAGTGACCACAACGCTACTTATAGATCATTTATTCCTTCATTCCTTCATGAGCATGAGCTTTGTTGGCTGAGCCAGCATTTATTGGTGATATGGAATTGTCCCTGAGAAAGTGGTCGTGAGCTGCCATCTTGAGCCACTGCACCAGCCGTTGGAACTGTTGTTATCTGTGTCCCATCCAGCAGGTGCTTGCCCTCATGTCTGCAACTGCATACAGACAATGCAGCTCTCCCTTTCATATCCTACATACTCCCCGCCATATAAATCTGACAGTTCCTCACAATATCTCACCTTCTCCATTCCCATCTGTGCTAGAGATCACTGAAATTCATTTATTCTTGTTTAAACTTCTGATCACATAAAATCTCTCCCTTTTAAAATATGTAACCCCTTCAGCTTCTGTAACTCTCCATATAACTGTAATCAATAATAGCACAGGTTCCCTCCCTAAATCTCTGTAATTACAATAGTTGCGTGTGCCAAAATGGCACTTTTCATCCTCCTTATCCATCTCAGGACTTCCAGCCCCTATTATCCCAATATTTGGAACGCTCCCATTCTCTGCACCACCTCATGTCCTGAGGGTCCTTGAACACCACCGGTGCTCCAAAAGTTTATGTTCCCCCAGTTACTGCAACATCCAACAGTCTCAACTATCATACAGCACTTGCTGGCTCTCAAGTTGTATTTGTTGAAGTCTCCACATCTCTGTAAGCAGCACAGAAAAAAGCTTTTTTGACTCTACAAATGTCCGTCATGAACAAGCCACTATCTCTCGATTTCCTTCACCTTCTTCAATGTCTGCAACTCTTACTGTATCTTCCAATAACCTGCTTTCGACACTGCAGGACTGCCTAGCTCCCCAGATAACCTGTTCCAGCCCATATAGCTCGGTCAGTCACTGTAACACCCTCTGCTCTGTCTAATCCTCCTCTTTTCCACTGTCGTCCAGGCACAACAACGATTCAGTAAGACAGCAGTGCGGAATGGGATGTTGTTTATCTTATATGAGGCTTGAGGCCTATCATTACCTGGGAGTCACAAAGGGAGGGAACCTGAGAGAGAGCAGCACAGATCGAGAGAATATTAATCAGTAGCAAAGATCGAAGCCGATGAGAACTTGGAGTTGGAGAAGCAGCAGAGCGGGAGGCTCGAAATCAGCACCGAGTCACAGAGGGAGTGACCATGTGACGGAGCAAATTGGAGCAGGAGCATGAGGCTGACATAACTGGTAGTTACAGAGGCAGCAAAGTGGGAGGATATAAATCAGCACTGACGATCAAGGCCTTATCGTGCCTGGGAGTCACAGGGACAAGTGACCATGTGAGGGAGCAGGGTGGAGTGGGAGCTGCAGGATTACATGTACGTGGGAGTCACAGAGATAACCTTCTGCTGCTAGGGCCTGCCTGCACTGAGTTTTGAAGAAGTACAAGAGCCTTCACAGAAAAGGCTGTAAATTCATTGGCAGATAATACATCGTTATTAGCGACTGTCAGTAAATTGATAGAAGTTAGCAAATTTATTTTTTCAACTTCTGAAATAAGGGTTGAACTCAGAAATAAGAGGAAGAAGTGAAATTCTGAGCCAATATATATCTTACCCTCAGTAAGCCACAGTTGTATAAGGGAGTTAACCAAATTGTTTTTTTTCCTGATGTTAATTTAATTCTAAGTAATTAATTAACTTACTCTAGACATGTTGCATTTTAAGACATGACAAGACATGTTTGTTAGATGGAAAATATGTTCTGTTACGTTGGCAAAACATAGCCCCTGCTCGTGTCCTAGATGAACACTGGGTCTTGGAGCTCAGATAGTAATTAGAGACTCTATAGGACATCTGCCATGCTGAGAGTTAAGTGAATAGCACACACAGAGAGCAGATCAGCCTGCAGACATGACAGCCAAGAAGAAGAAAGAGAATAGGGGACTAGACAATCGAAGAGAAACATTCAGGGAATGGAAGGATATCCTGATATCTCCCTCCCAATTCAGTTTCCTGGTTTGGAAGCTGATGTAGGTGCGGGTTGTTTGGGGAGGGCTGTCGGAGCCATGTCTGCGGCACCACAAGCAGCCTGACTATGCAGGAGGGGAGGGAAAAGGAAGGAGGAGCAATAGGCACAGGGGAGTCAGGAAATTGAATAAGGTGTCAGTGTTTATGTAATTCCAGGATAGTGGGGTTAAGAATATAACGGTGTCTGCAGGACATTCGTCTGAGGGACAGTGAGCAGTCAAAGGTCATGTCCATGTTGGTAGGAATGACCTGGGTAGGAAGGGTGAAGCGGTCTGGGAATCAGAATTTAGGGAGCTAGGTGGATGATGAGCAAGCGGGGCCTCAAATGTTGAAATCTCTTGGTTGCTGCCAGTGCCGTGTCCAAGTGAGAACAAAACTCGAAGTTTTAGGTAGATGAGAGTGTGACTGGAACGATGGTGCAGCAGGAAGTGCTTCGGTTTCCTGGGACATTAGGACTGGTTCTAGGGAAGACAACAACTGTACAAGCTTCATGGGCTAACGTGACAGAGCTGGATCTGAGTTCCTTGTGCAGTGTTTGGGAGGGATTGAAAATAACTTGGCGGGTGTATAGGATCCAAAAAGGAATAGTAGAGGAGACTACCAGGTTTCTCAAAATAATGGGAGATACAGTTGGTACTAATTAACAACAACAAGTTTATCAGTGGAAGATAGAGTAAGAAAGAAAGCCTTAATCTGAGGTACTCTGCATTGTCATGAATACTCGGAGTTTGGAGAGTTCCAGATGCAGATTGGTGTGTGGACATCAGATGGACTGATCACCGAGAGCTGGCTCAAGGAATGGCAGGACTGTGTGTTAAATATTGCTCAGTATCAGGGATTCTGAAATTAGAGAAGGGAAGGGAAAGGATGAAGGTGGTAGTATTGGTTTTGATTAGCATTAGTTAAGGCGCCCAAGAGAAAGAGCCTAATCACTCACTCGGGACACCTCGCTACCTTTTTACCAGCTGTTACAAATAATTCCACCTCCCTTAGTACTATTTGGTAATTCTCACATTTCGGAAGGAACCAACCCGCACAAGAGCAGAAAGAGCCAAGAGGGATAGGGGGCTCCCCAACATTCAGCTCCTCACTCTATCACAGGGAAGGATCCTGACCCTAACAACCATGAGAGGCTGACTGACCTTTTCCAAGCTCCCGGACTGGGATCTGAGACTCCCCCTGACTCACTGTGCTGGGCACCGTGACTGACCGTGTCCAAGCTCCCAGACTGGGATCTGAGACTCCCCCTGACTCACTGTGCTGGGCACCGTGACTGACCGTGTCCAAGCTCGCTGACTGGGATCTGAGACTCCCCTTGACTCACTGTGCTGGTCACCGTGACTGACTGTGGACAATGATATCAGGCTTCCTCGTTTTGTGTCTTTGGTAAACACCATGTCAATACAGCAGGTGAGTGAGCCTCGTAACTCTCGCTGAGGGGAAACACTGCTGAGGGCAGGGTAAGGCAAGGCAATCATTCTGTGAGCATTCAATTCAGTTCAAAGTGAGTGGGTACAAACACCGAATGAGCACCCCACAGGGACAGGCCATGAGTTGGATGTGTCCCTGAGCACAGTGTCCTTGCGGCAGCATTGAGTGCATACAAACACGGAGTGAGTAGCCCAGAGGGACAGACCAAGAGTTGGGTGTGTGCCCCTGAACACAGTGACCTTGCAGCAGCATTGAGTGTGTACAAACATGGAGTGAGCATCCTAGAGGGGCAGCCCATGAGCTGGGTGTGTGCCTATGAGCACAGTGTCCTTGCAGCAGAATTGCAATGAGAGTTGTGAGTGCACCTTGAGCTGCAGCATTGAAGTACAAATGTATACTGTCAATGGGTCGGAGATGTGCTGGGATGGCATGGTGAGGCTGGCATGTGACATGTGCCAGCATTGGTCGGTGTGGATTACATGCAGCTTCTGTCTGTGCAGTGTTCCCTGAGATGTTGGTGTCCAAGATAGAAGGCTGCAGGAGCGAGGTGCAAGATGGAGTCACCAGTTACCAGCTCTGACTTTCACGTCCAATTCTCCATATTGCATTTCCCTACTGTGGGAGGGAGGGTATGAAGCTGTAAGTTGTTGAGGAGAGACCCACTGAATGTGGCTGTTGATCATCAGTAATCATTCAGTCAACATCTTGCCACTCCCTTGCTCAAATCTTGTTTTAGAGATCAGTCCAGCACAGGAACAGGCTCTTCATCCCAGCAAGCCCGCCCTGACACATGATGCCGTTCTAAAGTTAAAAAGAAAGTTTTTGCTCCGACACCCTCTATGTCATTCTGTTCCCTACTTACTCATATTTGTGCCAAGATCCCTCTTCAACCATGCTATATTAGATCATTCTCGTCGATCAGTGCATTCCAGGCACTTGCACATTCTGTCTGGAACAGCAAAAATAAACCTTGCTGATCATATCTCCCGAACTTTCTCCCTTTTACCAAAAACCTACGGTCCTGAGTAATTGATATTTCTACTCTGGGAAAAAAACCTCTAACTGTCCTTCTGTCTATGCCTCTGATAATTTTGTAAATATCTATCAGGTAGCCCCATAGTCAATGATGCCCAGGTGCAAACAAACCATGTGTGTTCAATTTCTCCTTCTGGCTCATACCCTCCAAACCAGACAACATCCTAGTAAAACTTTTCCATACCCTCTCCAGCACTTCCACATCGTTCTGCTGGTGTGCCAAGCAGTACTGTACACAATATTCTAAATGTGCCTGAACTAAGTTTCTCTGCAGCTGCCATATGACCTGCTAATTTTCATACTGCATGCTCCGATGCCTATCTGCAAGGTTGCCATCAGTCTTCTTGATCACCCTAACGACCCGTGTTATCACTTTCAGGGAACTGAGGAGCTGTACACCAAGATCCCTTCGGATGTTGATGCGGCCAGTAGTTTTTCCATTCACTTTATACTTCTCTCCTGCTTTAGAACTTCTAAAACGCATCAAGTCATAACTGTCCAGATAAAGTTACATCCGTGTTTTCTCTGTCCAAGTCTGCAGCTGACCTAAATCCTCCTGTATTCTCTGGCAATCATCCCCACAATCTGCAACTCCGCCAATCTATTTACAGATTTCCAGTCACAAAAACACTGTTCCACCACTACTCTTTATTCTATGACCAAGCAGTTCTCTATCCATCTTACTAACTGAACGCTGATCCCATTTCACTTCACCTTCTGTATGAGCCTGCCATAAGCAATCATATCCAAGGCCTTGTTAAGGTCTAATCGGCCAACATCCAGCCCCATGCCCTCATCAATCAATTTTGTCACTTCCTCAAAATAATCAATCAAGTTTGTGAGACAGGATATTCCCCACATGACTGCATTGCCTGTTGCTAGTAAGTCAATATTAGCGTACTGTTCGATCTGCACTCATTCAGACAAGTGATTATTCCATCATATTCCTGACTTGAACCTTGGAGGTCAGATTAGATTCCCTACAGTGTGGAAACAGGCCCTTCAGCCCAACCTGTCCACACCAACCCTCCGAAGAGTAACCCACCCTAACACTATGGGCAATTTAACATGGCCAATTCACCTGAACTGCATATCTTTAGACTGTGAGAGGAAACCGGAGGACCCGGAGGAAACCCATGCAGACACGGGGGGAATGTACAAACTCCACACAGTCACCAAGGCCGGAATTGAACCTTAGACTTTGGTGCTGTGAGGCAGCAGTGCTAAGCACTGAGCTCTTGATAGTTACTGTACAGTGGGAGGTATGTCGGGCCGTGATGGTTAATGTACAGTGGGAGGTATGTCGGGCCGTGATGGTTAATGTACAGTGGGAGGTATGTCGGGCCGTGATGGTTTCTGTAAAGTGGGAGGTATATCTGGCGGTGATGGTTACTGTACAGTGGCAGGTATGTCGGGTGTGAGTTTGCAGACTGAGTTGTACAGAGTATGATTCTGCTGCTGCTGATGGCCCATTGCCTCTCACAGATGCATCATCATTTGTTGCTCAATCTGTTTAACGCCTGTCCCAGTACAACCCCATATCATGGTGAGGTGGTTCTGCAAAATGTTAAGGTAGCCCTTGCTCCCCATAAGGACTGTGCAGTGACCATTCTTACCGGTATATGAAATGTAGAAGTGTATCTGCAGCAGGCAGATCGGTGATGATGTGGTCAATGATATGTTTCCCTTTTACTGATTCCCCCATAACCTGACACAGAGAAGTCTAGCAGCTACAGGATCCAGCATCAATGCTGAGCACTGTATTGACTATATACCAAGGAGCTGCACCCTCAGCCTCGCTATATCCAGTCAATGGGACAGAACCTACCAGAGAGGATGGTGAACTTGCCAGTGACATAGTCCTGTTCACAGAATCCTGCTTTACAGGCAATATCTGACTGTGTTTTGATTAGTCCGTGGGAAATATACAACAGGCCACTTTTACATTTTGTATAATGAAGTGTTAATATCACTGTTTCTTACATATTTTTTAATAACCCAAACATCAATCTTTTTCAGTTGAAAACAATTGAAGTGAACAATAATTGAAATACCAGAGCGCACACCTAACTATTACACAATTCAGTGACTGTAGTAAACAGACGATTCATGTTCAGATCAGTGAACACACCATCTTGCAGTCAGCAAAGCTGTTGGAAATGACTTTGAGGAAAAGCCTGAATTCAGACACAGTGTTACTGGCCCTTACCATGGTCTCCAAAGCACTGACCATCTCCAAAATCTGTCCAGCGTGCTTCTAAAGTGGAGCTGGGCAGTTATTCACGCAAAAGACTGGTTTGAGACATACCTGAACAACGGGGAGTGGTGTGTGGGGCAGACTGGTCAATGAACTAGCACATGGCGCAGTTCAACATTTGTAACAATGACCTGTAAACAGTCATGTCTTGCAAGTATATCGCTTCTGGTGTAGCACCTAAACTCTGTAATTCTGCACCTTGGACCCAATCCTGAATGAAGGTTTTATAAAGGTGATGGGCTCCTGCAGCACATGGCACCTTACATTGAATCCCTCATAAACCATATCCAGTGATATTAGCCCCACAATGTCAGTATCCAAACAGATTTGTGCAGCTCCATTGATGGCCGGCATCATGCCAGACCAACGCTCTTGTGTGTGACTTGAGCTGGAAATCTCTGTGTAAATATTTGCAGCATTGTTCTAACCGTTAACAGCAAAGTCTCTTTACTGAAGGTCTGACATCCTTTCATAATCCCAACGTTTACTTTGTCCAATAAGCACAAAGTCCACCCATTTATTGAGTTCACTTTTATAACAACAATATGATGAAAACAGTGCCCAACTCTCAGTAAGGAGCATTGAAATGATGAGTCACATGACCGCACTCAAGACCAAATTATGATTAAGTACAATGAATTTGGAAATATACATTTATTTTCACTTTTATTAATATTGTGAACTCATAGTCGACTCTCCTGCTCCTCAGCCGCTACATGAATGGCTGTGCTATTTTTCAGAACGACATTTTTTGACTCTGACCTCCAGCATCTGCAGTCCTCACTTTCTCCCTGCTAATATTCACTCATAATCATTTTCATGGTAACAATATCACTGTGTTTAAACATGTTACAGTCAGATCTGAGTACATTTTGAATTGCTTCTGTCTATCTCAGAGCTCAGTAATATGGGATGTGAATGGCAGTATCTGTGTGATGCTCGGTATGTAGGCCATGCCGCTGAGAGACTGACAGATTGTTCAAAACATCACATCCCTTCAGCTGTTTACAACAAACAGGTTACTGCCTAGACACTAACAGCCTGAGCTCACAAAACCCAAAGCACAGTGTCCAACATTGGGCAGGTCTGGACAATATTTTCAATTCATTTATTCATGGAATATGATTGGGCCAGAATTTATTGTCCATCCCTTGTTGCCCTTGAGAAGGTGAGGGTGAGTTGCCACATTGAACCACTGCAGTAGATGTGCTGTAATTAGACTTACAATACTTTGAGGATCTGACTAGAAACATTGATGAGTGTCGAGCTGTGGATGTGGTGTATATGGACTTCAGCAAGGCATTTGATAAGGTTCCCCATGGTAGGCTCATTCAGAAGGTCAGGAGGAATGGGATATGGGGAACGTAGCTGTCTGGATACAGAATTAGCTGGCCAACAGAAGACAGCGAGTGGTCGTAGAAGGAAAATATTCTGGCTGGAAGTGAGTGGGTGTTCCACAGGGCTCTGTCCTTGGGCCTCTACTGTTTTTAATTTTTATTAAAGACTTGGGTGAGGGGATTGAAGAATGGGTCAGCAAGATTGCAGATGACACAAAGGTTGCAGATGTCGTTAACTCTATAAAGGGCTGTTGTAGGCTGCAGCGGGGGCATTGACAGGATGCAGAGATGGGCTGAGATGTGGCAGATGGACTTCAACCTGAATAAATGCGAGGTGATGCATTTTGGAAGTTCGAATTTGAAAGCTGAATACAGGATTAAGGATAGGATTCTTGGCAGTGTGGAGGAGCAGAGGGATTTTGCTGTGCAGGTACATTGATCCCTTAAAATGGCTACCCAAGTGGACAGGTTGTTAAGATAGCACATGGTGTTTTGGCTTTCATTAACGGGGGATTGAGTTTAGGAGTCGTGAGATGTTGTTGCAGCTCTATAAAACTTTGGTTAGACCGCACTTGGAATATTGCTTCGAGTTCTGGTCGCCCTATTACAGGAAAGATGTGGTTGCTTTGGAGAGGGTTCAGAGGAGGTTTACCAGGATGCTGCCTGGACTGGAGGGCTTATCTTATGAAGAGAGGTTGACTGAGCTCGGACTCCTTTCATTGGAGAAAAGCAGGAGGAGAGGGGACCTAATTGAGGTATACAAGATACTGAGAGGCATAGATAGAGTCGATAGCCAGAGACTATTTTTAAGGGCAGAAGTGTCGAATACGAAGGGTCATACTTTTAAGCTGTTTGGAGGAAAGTATAGAGGGGATGTCAGAGGCAGGTTCTTTACACAGAGAGCTGTGAGAGCATGGAATGCGTTGTCAGCAGCAGTTGTGGAAGCAAGGTCATTGGGGGCATTTAAGAGACTGCTGGACATGCATATGGTCTCAGAATTTTGAGGGTGCATACATGAGGATCAATGGTCGGCACAACGTTGTGGGTTGAAGGGCTTGTTCTGTGCTGTACTGTTCTACGTTCTATGTTCTAATACCATTAGGGGGGGGACCTTGAAATAGTGACACTGAAGGAATGGCAATATACTTCCCAATCAGGATGGTGGTTGGCCTGGAACGGAAAGCGAACATGATGATAATCCCATGTGTCGGTTTCCCTTGTCCTTCATGACGGTTATGGTTTCAGAGATACGTTGTAAGGAACCTTATTAAATTTCTGCAGAGCACCGTGTAGATGGCAGGTATTGATACTCCTGAGTGTCAGTGGTCGAGGAGTGAAGCTGCATTCACAGGGAAAATGGGGAGCGGGCGGGTATTTCATCGCACACACATTCAATGTGTGTCTTATAGATGGTGTACAGGCTTTTGGAAATCATGAGGCATGTTATTTCTGCAGGATTCCTAGCCCTTGAGATATTCTTGTAGTCAATTAATTTATAAGCGTCAAAGTGTGAGGCTGAAAAAGAACAACAGGTCAGGCAGCATCTGAGGTACAGGAGAGTCGACGTTTTAGCATAAGGCCATTACAGGAATGGGTAATGAAAGTATATGGTCAGTCCAGTTTTGGTTAACGGTAATCTGCGGGATATTGGTCGTTGGGAGTTCAGTGATGGCGGTGAAATTGAACGTTAGAGGATATGATTCCATTTTCAATTATGAGAGGTAGGCGTTGTCTGGCATGTGTGCAATGGGAATGGTACTTGTCACTGTTAAGCACATGCCTTCATATTTCCAGGTCCTTGTTGCATTTGGATAAGGATTGCTTTAGTATCAGAGTAAATCAATAATAGTGGTGAATATTGTCCAATAATTGGCAAACAATCCCAGTTGTGACTTCACCTAAGTAGGGATGGTTATTTATGAAGCAGCTGAAAATTATTGGGCCTAGGGCAGAGAGCGCTTTTACAGCTCACTGATGCTGTCCCTCTCTCTGAGCTAGGAAGCTGGCTTCTAGATCCACCTGCTCCAAAGGTGTTTAGCAACATATCTGAATGGAATAATATTGCAATAGCTACAACATGGAGCTGAGTGATGACTTGGTTAGTTGGACAGCTGGTTTGTAATGCAGATTAATACTAACAGTGTGGGTTCAATTCCTGCACTGACTGAGGTGTATGGTAAGGGCTGTCCTACTCAAGCTCTCACTCACTTGAGGCATGATGACTGTCTAGTTAATCTACCGCCAGTCGTCTCTGTCCAACGAGAGAGCAGCCCAATCATCCTGTCGGGGTATGGTGCCCTACCTTTCCGTTTCTGATCTACAGGCTTACCCAGGAATCCCTCCCTTGGGGAAGGGCATCAGAGCTGGGATGGTTGCTCTCCACCAACCCCAGCCACCTTCCTTTGTACCAGGTGTAACTTCTGCCAATGCAGACGATTCCTATTTGCTCCAGGTTTGCCGTTAATCCTGGATACGACACTTGGTTAAATGCAGTTATGATCATGTTAAAAGTGAAGTAACTATCACCTCACCTCTCGAATTCAGCTCTGTGTTTTCTTGTTGTAAATCGTTTAGCTGAAGACTGCCATCTGGAGGAGACTAAAGTTGATCCTCCCATCGATATTTCTGTCTGAACATTGTTGTGAAAGTTTCAGCCTTAGCTTTTCTATAATTGTGCTGGGCTCTTCAATCTTTGAGGAAGGTGGTATTTGTGGATCCTCCTCCTACGTTGAGTTGTGTGATTGTCCACCACCACTCACCCAGACTGTTTATGAGAGTATTGTAGAGATAAGTCCTGATTCATTAGACAGATCTGTGTTTAATTTTCTATTTATACCATGTGGTGAGTAAGTGGCCCAATTTAGTAACTTCATCTCATTCTGAGGTGTATTTGGTGCTACTATAGGCAGGCCCTCCTGTATTCTCCATTTAACAAGGCTGTATCCCTGGCTTGATGGTCAGGATAAAGTGGAGCATACACCAGGCAGTGATAGTGAAACTTATGCTGGAGTACAATTCTGCTGCTGTTGGTAATGACCCGAAACGCCTCACACAGGCCAGTGCAAAGTTCCAAAATCTATTGGAAATCTGCCCTGTTTAGCACAGTGATGGTATATATGCACAGCGGGTCTTCACGATGTAACAGGAGAACTTTGTCTCCAGAAATACTGTGTGCGGTAGTTCGCCGTTCCCATTACAGTCATCGAACAATGTGTCTGCAGCCGGTAGGTTGGTGAGGAAGAGGTCAAGGATGTTTCTCCCTGTCAGTCATTCTCCCCGACTCGGTGCAGACGCAGTGAAGCAATGATGTCCTTTTGGACCCGACCACCTCGATCAGCTATGCTGCTGCTGAGCCCCTCTTGGTGTTGGGTTTGAAATGGCCCACCCAGTATACATTCTCCAGCTCTGTCACTCTCTCAGTGTTCCACCAAGTGTTGTTCAACGTAGAGGGACACTGATCCACCAGCTGAGGAGGGGTGTCAGCAGGAGGTTTCCGTGTCCATGTTTGATCTGACACCGTGAGGCTGAGGAAGGGGAGTCAACAGGAGGTTTCCGTGTCAGTGTTTGATCTAACACCGTGAGGTTGAGAGAGGTGAATCAGCAGGAGGTTTCCGTGTCAGGCTTTGATATGAACCCATGAGGTTTTGTCATGTCACATTGTTGCTTGACAGTCTGGAGAACATCTCTCTCAATTCTGGCATAAGCTCCAAGGAGGAGTTTGCATGGTCTACAGGGCCTTTTATTTTTATTACAGTCAGCATAAGGGCCTCTCCTGTTTGGATGACACTGACTCCTTGGCTTTCGTGATTGGACACTCCAATGTCTCACTCCTTCAAATACTCTCTGTCCCTTGTCTGCCGATTCATCAACCTTTCTATGACTGTAAATATCTGCAGAACCTTCCTCCTCCCTATTTCTTTAAACTCCTCCAAACTCTATACCCCTCCCTATCTCTGTAACATCTTCAAACCCTACACCCCTCACTATCTCACTAAGCACCTCCCAATCCTACATTCCTCCCTATCTCTCTAACCTCCTCCATCATCTATATATCACCCTTTATCTATGACTTACTTCAGCCCCTACAAACCCTTCATATCTGTCTAAGCTGCTCTCCTATATATCCTGCGGCTGTCACCTTGTCCAGCCACTCCCCGCTCCCGACCTTTGTAAACCTCATCCAACCACTAGACTCTCATGATCTTCGTAACCTCCTCCAGCATTTCCATACCGCCCCATAATTCTGGCATTCTCTTGTACCTCTACCTTTTCTTATGGATATAACCTCCAAAAACATGTTTCGTTTAGTGAGGGAAGGGGCTAGGTACATGCCACAGGGCTAGAGTTATCAATGGGGGAAGGGCAATTGTAACACGATTAAGCAGAGCTTATGATGCATAGAACAGGGTGGCAAAATGTAGGGGTGGGGATAATTGAAATGTGAAGCTGGTTTAAAGAACAGACATCGCGCGTCCTTAAATAGCATGCCCCTATCAGGCAGGGAGGAAGTGATAATGTAAGGGAACCGTGGTTTGCTACAAAAATTACATCTATTGTTAAGAAGAAGAAGGAGGCTTATGTGACAATGAGACGATGGAGAGTTACAGATTAGCTAGGAAGGTTTTAAAGAGAGATTTAAGAAGTGCAAAGAGAGGACATGAGTCATTTTTAGCAGGTCAAATAAAGGAGAATCCTAAAGCCATGTATAGGCACGTTAGGAAGTAAAGGATAACTTGGGTAGGAATAGAGCCAGTCAAAGACAGAAGTGGGAAGTTGAGTGTGGATTCTGTGGAGATCGGAGAGGTGCTAAACGAACCTTTCTCATTCGTTTTCACTCAGGGGAAGTAGAATATTATAGAGAAGAATGAGATGCGAGATATTTGATGAGAAAGGATTGAGGTTGGTAAGGAAGATGTGTTATCATATCGAGAAGGAGTGGAAGTTAAAATGTCCCCTGTGTTGGATGGGATTTATTCGAGCTTCCTCTGGGGTGCTAGGAAGGAGTTGTTGGAGCCTTTGGCTTTGATATTTGAGTCTTCATTGTCTACAGGTTTAGTACCAGAGGACTGGAGGATTGCAAATGTTTGCCCATGTTCAAGAAGGGCAGTAAAGATGGCCAAGGCAATTACAGACCGGTGAACCTTATGTGTGTGTAGGAAATATTTTAGACAGGATTATAAGAGATAGGATTTATAAACATCTAACAAGCAACAATTTGATTGCAAATAGTCAACATGGTCATGTCTTTCAAACCACATTGAGGTTTTTGAGAAGGTGACCAAGCATGTGTCAGAGGGGAAGGCAGTTGACGTGGTGTACATGGACTTCAGTAAAGCATTTGATAAGGTTCCACATGGTAGACTGTTGGAGAAAATGCAGAGGCATGGAGTTGAGAGTGATTTAGCAGTTTGGATTAGAAACTGGCTTTCTGTAAAAGGCAGCGAGTGGTGGTCAGCATGGAGTCCGTTAACCCTGGTGAGCTACAAGGATCTATTTTGGGACCACTACTGTTTGTCATTTTTATAAATGACTTAGATGCAGGCATAGGTGGATGGGTTAGTAAGTCTACAGATGACAATAAAAATCGGAGGAGTAGTGAACAGTGTGGAAATATTTTGCGGGTTGAAGGGGCACTTGAACAAAATGCATAATTGGGCTAAGAGATGGCGAATGGAGGTTCAATACAGCTAACTCTGAGGTGATTCATTTTGGGAAGAATACCAGGAAGGCAGAATACTTGGTCAATGGAAAGATTCTTGGTAATGTGGATGTGCAGATGAATCTTGGTTTCCATGTACATAGATCCCTGAAAGTTGCTACCGAGGTTGATTGTACTGTTAAGACGTCATACGGTGTGTTAGGTTGTATTCGTAGAGGTATTGAGTTCTAGAGCCTTAATGTCATGCTGCAGCTCTGCAAAATGCTAGTGCGGCCACACTTGGAATATTGTGTGCAGTTCTGGTCGCCCCATTACTGGAAGGGTATGGAACCATTGGAAAAGGTACAGTGGAGATTTACCAGGATGTTGCCTGGTCTGGAGGGAGGGTCTTATAAGGAAAGGCTAAGAAACTTGGGTCTGTTCCGATTGGAGAGAAGAAGGCTAAGAGGGGATTTAATGAAGACATACAATGTGATCAGAAGATTAGATAGGATAAGCAGTTAAAGCCTTTTTCCTCAGATGATGGCCTCAGCTTGTGCGAAGGGACATAGCTACAAATTGAGGGGTGACAGGTTTAAGACTGATGTCAGAGGCAGGTTCTTTACTCAGATAGTGGTAAGAGCGTGGAATGCCTGGTCTGCAAATGTACGTAACTCAGCCACGTTAGGGGGATTTATACAATCCTTGGATAAGCACATGGATGATGATGGAACAGTGTTGGGGGATTGGCTTAGATTAGTTCACAGGTCAGTGCAACATCGAGGGCAAAAGGTATGTTCTGCGCTGTATAGTTCTATGTTCTATAAACACTTACATCTTCCCCACTTCAGTAACTACACGCAGTCACTACAGCCCTCTTCATCTCTGTACCTCCTCCACCCAATACATTCTTCTCTAACTACGTAAATTCCTCCAGCCACTCTACCCCTTCCCACCTCTGTGAACTTCATTCATCATCAATGGTCTTCCTGATCTCTATCTCCTCCTCCAGCCTCTCCACACCTCTCTATCGCTGATATCCTCCAACATCTAAACCTATTCTTATCTGCATAACCTCCACCAGCACATACATCTTCCAGCCCTCCACCCCTACTGATCTCTGTAATCTCCTGCAGTATCTTCAGTCCTTCCTATCACTGTGGCTTCCTTCATCACATATATCCTTCCATATCTCTGGACCCACTCTATTACATGCTACCCTCTCGCTATAAACTTCACAAGCTCCTCCTTTCCTCCCTGCCTTTGGAAACACTTACAGCACCTACGGCCTTCTCTAATTTTGTAAAGTCTTCCAGCACATACACCCGTCCGTATCTCGGTAATCTCTCTGTTCTATTGCAGCTTCCGCCCATCTGTAACACCCTCCTGAACCTATACCTCCATATCACTGTAACTTTATCTAATCTGAAGCTCCTCCATATCTCTGTGAAATTTTCACTGTATTCATTGACATGCATCCACAAACTTTAAGATGGCGAATATTAAATATTCTGAGACCCATGGAGGGATATAATTTTACATCATCTTAGTCCCAGATAAGTTGCCCCTTATCCTGAGATCCTGTCATCATGTTTTGGATTCCCAGACCCACAGAAATAATTTCTCAGCAGCGGCCCTATAAAGCTCTTTCCACTCAGAAGCTTTTGCTCCTCAAACAAATCACTTCTCCATTTCCTGAGACTCAAAAATATAGATTAAATCTATTCAAAAATGCAGCAAGGGACTCTCAGATGCAAAACAGTGAAACATTTGTGTATTATTCATTGATAGATGTCAGACATTGCTGGGTGGGCCATCATTTATTGCCCATACCTTTTGTTCTGGACAAGGTGGCTGTGTGCTGCCCATGCAGCAGGGTCACCCACAAAAATGTTCGGGAATGAAAGACAGGATATTCATCAAGTGACACCCACGAGACTGGGATATATTTCCCAGTCAAGATGGTCATTGACTTCATGTGCATCTTGCAGGGTTAGTGTTTCCGTCGATCTGTTGCCCTTGCTACTTCAGATGATCAAGTCTTGAAAGGTGCTGTCGAATGGACTTTGATACATGTCTGCAATATACCGTGTATCTGGAACACACTGCCTCCATTGAGGATTGATAGTGGAAATAGTGAATCTTGTGGCAATCGAGCTGGACTACACACGTACCCTTTCTTATATAGGGGCAGCATAGCTGTTCTAGATATGGTCTTAGCTACTTTTTGGCAATACGACTTCAATTTGCTACAATCAGTGACTCCATGTAATTTAATTGAACAATTATCTGCTGAAATGAGTTTGTAATTGGCTGCATGGTCGCCGTGCCATTGCCACGTGGAACACAATATGATCAGGACAGTATATGGTTGTTGAGCGCTTTTCGCCTGTTCCATAATTTAAGGAGATTATAACTGATTTATTACATAATTCCTTTTACCTGCTTTTGGCCCAAATCGGTCACGACCCTTCCTTCGCAAAAGAGTTTCTATCTCAGGTATTCAGGTGTAAACAAAGAACGAACAATACCAACCAAAACAGGCAACAAGATGGATATTGAATGGATAATCTCAAAAGTGTCAACTCAGTGTTGACTACAGAAGGCTGTAGGGGGACAATTTGATGGGTCATGTCCTTCACTCATTGCCTTTACTTCTGTTGCGAATAGTTTCTTCAACAAAGACAGTTCTTCAGCTTTTCAAAAAGTAAGAAATAGATTGTGTTTTGCATGCGTCAAGGAGGTTGCAAAGTAAAAGTGAGAAATTGGGTGGAGGTAATAATGCTCATTGAAGGGCGAGTGAGAACACTCTGGGCCTCCTTCACTCGAACAAAACTATAATTATGAATATACTCGGATGGATTAAGTAGTCATGAAAAGACAGGAAACAGAGTGAAGAATTTACAGTTAATTTTTGTGTGGAATTGTGTGCTGTGAGGAAGATGCAAATATTTATGAAAATTGAACGGGCCTCCACATGAGCAAGGTCATTGCAAATGACATATGATGCAGAAACGTGAAGTTATCCGCTTTATTGGAGAAATTGATGGACATTATATTTCATAAATTGTGAAACGTTGAAAAGTACAGATATAAATAAAACCCAAAGTGTCCTTGTCTATACACTGCTGACGTCTAACGTACAGGTGCAGCAGGCTATTTGGAAAGACAGTGGGATGAAAACCTTTATTGTAAGAGGATGTAAGCACAAGGGGAGAGACGTTTTGCTTCAGTTGAATTGGAGTTTGGTCAGACTGTAAACCGGAGGACTCTGTGCAGTTTTGGTTCTTTCTCTCAGTAAATATTTTATTGCCATAGAGAGAGGAAAAGGAAGGTTCAATAGGCTTCTACCAAGGACAATGCTATCAAGGTCCATGAGAAACTTGGCCTGTGTTCCCCAGTGTTTCAAGGAATGAACATTATTTTCCTTGGAAGTTACAGGATACTGATTACATTCCTGCTTCTAAATAATTTCTGACTATTTGCGTACCAGTTATGAATTCAGTTGTATTCCGAACTGTGTCGCACTCCAATGGGAGACAAGTTGTTGGTCTCACAAACACAGGAATAGTAGCAGACTGGATACCATAAGTCATAGGGACAGTAATATTTCCAGCAGCTCACCGAGTATGTTCTGACTTTCTCTTCAATGATGTTTGTTCTGATCGTACTCAACTCCACTTTCCTGCACTTACCCCATCACCTATGATTCACTGACTAAATAAAAACATATCTCTCAGCCTTGAAGATATTTTCAAAATCTTCTGTAATTGTTTCCCACACTGATGTGAGACTTGGTCATATTTACTTCCGTTGTTTATTTCTAGCGCAGTTTGTTGAAACGAAATTAGATGCCGACCTCTCTATCACACCTCCACTCTGTTCAAAAGCACAATAAATAAATAAAGCTCACAGCCTGTTATATTCTCCCTTTCCTTTCATATTAATTTAAGATACAGCTCACAGATCTGGGGATTTGTCCAGTTTTTACTCTACCAAAACTTCCAGTTCTTCCTTCCAATCGCTATCAATCTGTTGAAGGGTCACACAGTCGCCCTCCATGAATCCAGGAACTCCTTCGCCCAATTGAAGACGGATATGAAATCCGTGTTTCACGTATTTTCTGGTATTGTACACAGGCTGCGTCCTTGATCCCTCCTATTCTCCGTTCTTTCCCTTGTTATCATCTTTCCCCGATATGTGGATGGAATATCCTGGGATTCTTACTAACATTACCCGTTAATGTTTTATCACACCTCCTTTATTCTCTTCTACTGACTTCCTTAACTTCAGCGCTGCACTTTCTACATTCTTAGAGGGATTCCATTGATCTGCTCACTTTATAGCTGCTTTTATCTACTCTTTACTTTTTGTTCAGCTCTGAATATTTGTAGACGTCGGAGTGTCTCTGGGCTTGTTTTCGTAAGTTGAACTTAGATTGTAACATATTGGGCACATACTCTCAAAAATTCCATTTTGAGCATGGACACTCCTCCCTAATCCACGCTATTCGACGACAGGGTTACCCAGAAGTAAATGTCCCCAGACTACTTTGGCCAGATCCTATTTTCTAATAAACTGTGTTTCCCCAATCCAAAAACGTTATATTTTGAAAACTTTTTTTTGCCTTTTCCTTCAGGAAATTAAAATATATGATATTATGGTCATTGGTCCTAAGCTTCTCTCCCAATCCTGCCTCGAACATATGACTGGCTTCATTCTCCACAATAAGGCCCAGCAATGCACTATCCTTGTTGTATCTTCTACATATTGATATGAGAAGCTCTCAGCAATAAATTTCAACATATTTGTCCCCTCTTAAAAGCACATGACTACCCCAATAAATGTAGGATATTGAAAAGCATAAATAGAATTATCCTCTTATTGTGTTATACACGACAGTGATTGGTTACAGAGTAGCTCCTGTACTTTCTTCTAACTGGGCGTCTTAATATGAGCCTAGCAATGTATCTGTCATCTTTGTATTCCAGTCTCTATCCACGAAGCCTCAATTTGAAGGGCCTTCCACAACATCATCCCTCTTTACTGCAGTAATTGACTCCTTAATTAATAAAACCAAATCATGTCCAGCCTATAGTTCCTGTACTACAGAATATTGAGTTGTCAATCCTGATCTCCTAGTCCCATATCTCTGATGGCAAAAATGTCACTCCATCCAAAACACACCTGCCTATCTCTGAAGCACCTATGATTCTACGCACCTCCCAATCTCTGTAACCTAGGCTAGACCCTACACATTTCCCAATCTCTGTATCATCCTCCAGCCCCCTACAACTCTCCCTATCTCTGTAATCTCTTCCAGTCACTACACACCTCCCTATCTTTGAGATTAGATCACTTACAGTGTGGAAACAGGCCCTTCGGCCCAACAAGCCCACACCGACACAAAACTCACCCAGACCCATTCCCCTACATTTCACCCCTTCACCTACTGCTACGGGCACTTTAGCATAGCCAATTCACCTAACCTGCACATTTTTGGATTGTGGGAGAAAACCGGAGCACCCGGAGGAAACCCACGCAGATACAGGGAGAATGTGCAAATTCCACACAGTTAGTCGCCTGCGGGGGGAAGTGAACCCGGGTCTCTGGTGCTATGAGGCAACAATGCTAACCACAGTGCCACCGTGCCGCACATGTGCCGTCTTTTTGACATTTCTACCCCTCCACCCCAACTGATCTTCAGCATCTTCACCTCTTCCTGTGACTGAGTATTCCTCCAGCACGTACGTTGCTCCACAGGACTGGAACCCATTCTCGAAATTACATACCTCCCTATCACGATAAACATGTCAAGCGCCTCCAGCCCTTCCTATTGTTGTAAACTCTTGCAGCACCTACAGCCTTCTCTAACATCCAGCCCATAAACCCATCACTATCCAGGCAATCTCTCTGTCCTGTTACAGCTTCCCTATATCTGTAACATTCTCCTGCACCTTTGCCTCCCTATTTCTGTAACCTCCTCTAACCCTGAGCTCCTCCATATCACTGTGAACTTTACATTGTTTTCATTCACAGTGCGTCCACAATTCTTAAGATGGGGAATAGTAAACACTCGAATACCCTTTGATTGAAATGATTTCACATCCTCTCAGACCCAAATAAATTGCCCGTTATCCTGAGACTCTGTTATCATGTTTTGTACTTCCTGACCCACAGAAATAATTTTTCAGCATCTGCCCAATCAAGCCCATACAATTCAAAATCTTTAATATTTCAATCAAATCACGAATCCATTTCCTGAAACTCAAGAACATAGATGAAATTTATTCCAAAAGTGAAACCCAGATTGCAAGCTGTGAATCATTAGTGTGTTGTTCAGTGACAGGTATCAGCCATTGCTGGCTGGGCCTTCATTTATTACCCATAGACTGTTGTTCTGGACAAGGTGGCAGTTCACTGCCTACTTGAGCATTTGCAGTCAGTTTGGTGCAGAGACACCCACAATAATGTGAGGGAAAGAAAGCCAGGGTATTCATCAAGTGAAACCCATGGAATGGAGATGTATTTCTATGTCAGGACAGTCATTGACTTTATGTGTAACTTGCAGGGGGTGGTGTTTCCATGGATTTGTTGCCCTTGATATTGCAGATGGTCATGGATTGGAAGGTGATGTCGAATGAACTGTGGTAAATATCTACAATGTATCTTGTTGGATACACTGCTTCCATTGAAAGTTGATGGCATAACATATCCAGGTATGTGCCTAGATTTCTTTAGCAATACAAATTCATTATTACAATCAGTGACTCCTTATAATTTAATTAAACATTTATCTGTTGAAGTGGATTTGTAATTGGCTGCATGGTTACCATGCCATTGCAACATGGAACCCAAGACGATAGAATACGATGGTTGTTGAACCCTTTGCGCCTGTTCCACAATTTAAGGACATTTGTTACATAACTCTGTTTACCTGCCTTAAAAGCGTTTCTTTCTCAGGAATTAAGGTGTAAACAAAGAATTAAACAATACCAACCAAAACAGGGAACAAGACGGATGTCGGGTGGATAATCTGAAACGTGTCAACTCAATCTTGACTATAGAAGGCTGCTGAGGGTCAATTTGAATGCCGATGTGATGTACTCCATTCATTGCCTTTTCTTCGGTTGAGAATATTTACTCAGAGGAGATTGTTCTCCAACAAAGACAGTTAGATTGCTTTTCACCGAATGGAATAAAACAAGTAGATTGTGTACAGGATGAGTCAGGAAGGACACATAGGAAAGGCAGGATATTGGGTGGAGGTAATGATGTGCATTTGAAGAGCCTGTGAATGTACACTGGGCCTCCTGCACCCTAACAATTCTACCGTTATGAATCCACTCGATGGATTAATTATTATTGAAAAGACATTAAACAGAGTGTAGGACTTAGACGTAATTCTTGTGTGGGAATGTGTGCAGTGAGAAAGATGCAAAGATTTATGAAGATTGAACCGACGTCCACATGGGCAAGATCCATGCAAATATCATCATGTGGAAACAGAAAGTTATCTAATTTTTTTGCATAAATTGATGTGCAGTATAATTCTTAAATCTTAAAATGTTGGAAAGTACAGTTATAAATAAAACTTAAGTGTCCTTGTCTATAAGCTGCCGACGTCTAACATACAGGTGCAGCAAACTACTTGGAATGTTAGTGGAATGTGAACCTTTATTGTCCGAGGATTTCAGCAGAGGAGGAGGGACGTCTTGCTTCAGCTGAGTAGGAGCTTGGCCAGATTGTACATGAGGGACTATTTGCAATGTTGATTCTTTATCTCAGGAAATATATTACTGCCACAGAGAGATGGCAAGCAAGGTTCAATTAACTTCTACCAAGGAACATTCTATCAAAGAGGGCCATGACAAACTTGATCTGTGTTCCCTAGTGTTTCAAAGAATTAGACTACGTTTCAATGAAAATTATAAAATACTAATTGGCTTCCTGCTTCAAACATATTTCTGCTTATCGGTGTAGCATTTATAAATTCCATGAATTAGTCAGCTGCATTCTGAATTGTATCTTAGAGAGAGGTGTTTGTTCCTGCGAACACAGGGTTAGGAGCAGACCGAATACCATAAAGCATAGCAACAACAGTAGGCCCAGCAGCTCACCGAGTATGCTCTGCCTTTCAGTTCAATGATGTTTGTTCTGATAATCTTCAACTCCATTTTCCTCGTAACCTTTGATTCATTGATTGATTAAAAATATGTCTCTCACCCTTGAAGATGCTTAATGATCCAAGCTCAATAGCTTTCAGAACCTTCTACAGTTGTTTCCCTCTCACTGATATGAGACTTGGTGGTTTTAATTCTCTCGTTTGTTTCTAGCACACCTTGTTGAACCTATATTTGATTGCATCCTGTTATATTGCAAATCCTCTGTGGCAAAAGCACATTAAGAAAAGAGGATCAGAACCTGTATTTGTTTTCCTTCTGTTCCCATATCAGTTAAGATACAGCACATCCAGATCTGGGGATGTGTCCACTCTTTTTATTCTGCGACTCTCCCCGATTCCAATAAGTCACTCTGTAAACTGAAGACTGATATGAAGGACATATTTAACATATTCTCTGGATCCATGCACAGGCTGCCTCCTTGATCCCTAATAACCCCATTCTTTCCCAAGATATCCTCTTCCCCTGGTATAGCGATAGAACACCCGCTGATGTTTTATCGCACCCCATTTTTGCTTTTCTACTATTTCCTTAAGTTCAGTGTTGCACTTTCTACTTCTCTCTAGGGATTCCATTGTTCTGCTCACTTTATAGCTTCTTTAAACTTCTCTTTACTTTATTATTCTGCTCTGAATATTTGCAGCTGTTCAAGGTCCTGCTGTCTCATTTTCCTTCATTGGATCTTAGAGTGTAAAATATTGGGCCGATATTCTCATCAAGTCCACTTTGAGAATGAAAACCGCTCCCCACTCCACGCTGTTCGACTACAGTTTGACCCAGAATTAGAATTCCACCATTTAAATGGCATGTGGATGCATATATGATTAGGAAGGTTTTGGAGGAATATGGGCCACATGCTTGCCAATGGGACAAGATTATGTTGGGTCCAGAAATAAACCATCCCTTGTTGTATACTCCACATGCTGATACAAGAACATATCAGCAATAAATTTCAACATATATGTCCCCTCTTGAAAGCATGTGAATGCCCCAATAAATGTTGCATATTGAAAAGCATAAGTAGAATGACCCTCTTAATGGTTTTATACACTACAGCGATTGGTTACACATTGGCTCATGTATTTTCTTCGAACTGGCGATCTTTAATATGACCTTGCAATTATCTGTCATCTTTCTTTTCTAATCGCTACCCTCGAAGCCTCAGTTGAAGGCCCGTCCAAGATATTGTCCCTTTTTACAGCAGTAATTGATTCCTTAATTAATAAAACAACAGCATCTCCTGCCTATAGTTCCTATGCTACAGAATATAGAATTGCCAATCGTGACCTCCTTCAACCACAACTCTAATGGCAAGATTTCACGTGTCTATCTATTCCCTGACCACATCTGTCTGATATGTCATAATCCTCGCACCAAGGCAAAGGACATCCAGCCTGGAATATAACACCAGGAACAGTCTGTACCTCATCTGTACTTCATCATTTCTTGTTTTTAAGTTGATGCATCAAATGCCACTTTCCTGAACTGAGCGATCACCTCCACATACCATGAGTTTCTGGTGATTAATTTCGCACTCAGTGTGCAGGGGGACAGTCCTCAGTAATAGACAGCATTTATTTAGTCTCTCCGCAAGAGCATACGCTCCCAACGATGCTGCTGGAGTGTGCAGGGTACAGGCTTGTGCTGACCCTTTGTGAACATTAATCACTCTCCTTCTGGTAGTTCAAACCTGCCTCTCATCATGTGGAGTTTCTCACAGAAAATAGTTGGTGTCTTCCTATATTTTCCATTCCAAGATCCTCAGGATATTGGGAATTGTACTTGCTCAGGAAGACAGCACCATAGGTAGTCCTGAAATGGAAAGCAGTCAGTAAGTTGGTTGAACAGGCCATTATGGAGTGGACAAGCTCAGATGAAGCATAGACTGTTTCACCCAGGTTGTGGATTCTCCTCAATTGGTAAATGTGGGAGGGAGTGAGGTGTGTGGCGTCAGGAAGCCAGGGAGGGGCATTAGGCCGATACTTGCAGTTATGGGGCCCATTGTTACATTCAACTGAGTGTCAGTATAATATGTGTGTGGTGACATACATCAGACAAAATCCACAAAGTTCAGTTATTGAAGTGGTTCTTGGCTTGGCATTTGCTGCTGTTTCCCACAGAACAACTCTACAGGACTGATCTCGATCGAAACCCACTCTAAAGCAGGTTGGGTGACCCATGTATTAATCTCTGGCCATTTACACAGAAGTTCAATTTTATTTTAACACTGATGAGTATGAAGGTGACATATGTTGGTTATGGCTTTATAGCGTTCACTGTGAGACACAGTGTGCTACAGCAGACAGTCAAATTGTGAATTACTTCATACTGGGTCTGGTGCAAGGTGCAAATATCTGGAATCTAAGAGGCAGGCCAGATGCCTTAAAGGGACTTGTGCGATGTGTTATGGTGAGACATGCCCATACATCTGCTCCCTGGAGCAGGCTGAGACTGATAATGAATTTGTAAGACCTGTTTGTTGGTCAGTCATTGTACCAAATATGGACAGCATTTGTGTCTACACTAAGACCAGCGATAGGCTATTGATTAGTTTTCACTTGCCCAGGGTGGGCTGCAAATGATTTCTTGTGAACATATGTCTGAATGACTGCCCTAACCCACGTTGGAATGTCTCTGGACTGATTGAGGAGCAGGCCAGTGTTTCACTCAGTATTACAGACAGCTGTGAGTTTCAGTAGCACTAGGCCTGAATTCAGGTCTTTTGGAATCTATTTATATTGTCGGTTGTGATTCCAAGTGATAGGTTTCCCGGTATGAACAATAATAAAATATCTCCTGTGTTTTGGAAACTGGGGCCAACAATACCATGTGAACTCCGACTATTTCACATAACAATGCGTGCATTATCTCTGAGAGCAACTACATTGTTACTATATGTTGGGAACTAAAATGTAAACTCATTACAACACTTTATGATACAAAAACAAAAGAAAACTACATGTTATTTTATATTGAACAGAGAATATTTGCCTCATTTTTGTCCGATCACAATTAAATATTCAACGTCAGTATTCAGCTGAATACATTCTCACTCTAACATTTGGAAAGTTGTTTGCCTCTAATCTTTTGATGACATCAGACCAGTGAAAGGGAATGATGTTGGGGCTATAAAAAAGAGTGGTCATTTTGAAAATTGGTTAGAGCAACTGACACCGAACAACAAAGCAACCACTGTAGAGTCGAAGAGCTAACGCCTATCTAAAATCTTGCTTTCAAAGAAATCAGAAAGCAATCTATCAAAAAGATACATTTTGCTGTAAAACATATTCGGAGTAAAAAGAAATAAGTCCAGAGTGTGGTGCTGGAAAAGCACAGCAGGTCAGGTAGCATCCGAGAAGCAGCAGTATCAACATTTCGTGCAAGAGCCCTTCATCAGCACAACGCTCTTGACTCTAATCTCCAGCATCTGAAGTTCTCACTTTCGCTTCGTAAAAAGGAATAAGACGACCCAGTGAAATCAATGGGTAAGAGATTGATTACAGCAGAGAAGGTAGAGACTGTGTAGACATGTGATTATGTTAATGCAATATTTATTGTGTGTTACTGGAACAGAATGTCAATAGGGTTGTGCTCAGTTAAGGGAAGCAATGTTCAGTTTCTTAATAGTTTTGTTCGAAAAGAAAATTGCTACTTTTCTTTAAAAAGGTGACAATTACGTGTTCCCTTTTCGTCCCTCACACTTCCAACAGATGACAAGGTGAGGCGAGCGTTTCTGTGTGTTTAGCTTCATTTAATAGTGGTTCGACCACTGTATTTTAACAGATTTAGGGTTCGTCTGGTATTGGACAGGTTTGAACAGATTTGGGGTACCAAAGCTCCCAGCATATTTAAACACTTGGTGTTTAAAACACTTTAAAACTTAGGTGAAATAATTTGTTTCATTTTGATTACATATGGTCGGTTAAATTAAAAGAGAGGAAAATGGCTCTTAACTTTGCTAAAGAGGTTCTGAGGTTTGAAGATGCTTCCCAACTTTGCCAAGGAAGGTTAGAAAGACAGAGGATAGATATTCTTTTGGAATTAGCAAACAGATTCGAATTGGTTTTAACCAGGGACATAAGGAAATTAAAATGGACTTGGTCAAACACTGAAGTATATCAGAGAAACAGAAGAGCAGCAGAGTTACAAAAATGTAAACTGTATGAGCCAAATGGAAGAGAAGAAAAAGAAAGGGAGAGAAGGATATTAGCTGAGCGAAAAGATAGAGAGAAGAAAGAAGAGAGAGAGAGAAAAGGGGACTGAGAAGAGAGGGAGTAAAAGACTGAAAGAGAGAGAGAAAAAAGGAGAGAAGTTTCTTCGCTCAGCAAAGAGAGAGAGAGAGATGAAGGATAAAGAGAAAGGGAGAGAGTATGAACTTCAGTAGTTGCAAATTAGTGGGCGGCACGTTGGCACAGTGGTGCCTCACAGCACTGCTGCCTCACAGCGCCAGAGACCCGGGTTCAATTCCCGCCTCAGGAGTTTGCACATTCTCCCCGTGTCTGCGTGGGTTTCCTCCGGGTGCTCGGGTTTCCTCCCACAGTCCAAAGATGTGCAGGCCAGGTGAATTGGCCATGCTAAATTGTCCGTAGTGTTAGGTAAGGGGTAGATGTAGGGTTATGGGTATGGGTGGGTTGTACTTCGGCGGGGCGGTGTGGACTTGTTGGGCCGAAGGGCCTGTTTCCACACTGTAAGTAGTCTAATCTAATCAAGTTCAGAGGATGGAAATGAAGTCAAGAGTGTTTATTGTGCAGGAGGGGTTCATAAACGCATTTCCAGAGAACTTATGTGATGAACAGAAACTTCAAGAAGTGAGAAGAGCAACAGAGATGACCGAGAAATGTGCATTGATGCATGACGTGAAATTTAGTTAGCAGGCGAGATCCTTCACTGTCAAACAAAGAGTCGAGCATACTTTGAATAGTTCTTCTTTCGTGAAAAAAAGAATTCCAAGAAAATGAAAGGCCTCAGGTGTTTCCATGGTGGTAAGATGGGACACGAAAAGTCACAGTGCTGGTCGTGGAAGAATGACATTGTGGGAAAAGATGTGGCAAAAGGGGCTAATGCAATGGTATTAGGGAAATTAGTAAAGGAGACCCAAAGAAAAACCAAGGAGCTGCAGGAGAGTGCACAGCCTTGGCGGGGTGGGATATTGAGTTACTTGCTGATCTCTGCAAAGACTTTATCTCTATGGGAAAAGTTTTCTCAGGAAGATCTGGAAGAGACTGGAAATAAGTTATTATTTCATGAGGTATTGGATCTGGTCGGTCTCTGACAGTAAGAGTTGGAAGCATTTTCACGCTTTCCGACATGTTACCCGAGAAGGTAATAATTTGTTGAATAGATAGGTAGAAAGTTAGCGTTCCCCTGTGTACGATCAGGTTGAAGAGCCAAATCAAGACTGGGGAAGTAACTGTAGGAGTGACTGACAGAATGTCAGTTTCAGGAATATAATTTGTTCTTGGGAATTACTTAGCAGGATCCAAGGTGGGAGTGACACCCCTTGTAGTGGTGAAGCCAACAGAAGATCAGGGAACTAAGGAGTTACAAGAAGAATGCCATAGATGGTTTCCAGACTGTGTCGTAGTAAGAAGGCACTGTCACAAGTTACAGCAAGAAGGAAAGACGAAGAAGTTGAGGTTCAGTTAGCTGACACCCTGTATGATATAATGGTACAGGAAAACCCTTAACAGGCAATGGGTCAGATAGAAGCGTTTAGTCCAGAAAGGCTAAGACACTTGCAACAGAAAGATGAGAAGATATATATTATGACACCAACTCAGAAAAGGAATCAGAATATATTCCTGAGGGTTATTATCTTAAGGATAGAAGCCTAAAACAAAAGTGGAGACCCCAGCAGGTTAGTGCAGAGGAGAAATGGAGAGAGGTGCACCAGATTGTGTTGCCTGTAGCATACAGACAGGAAGTGTTATGGGTAGAACACGGATTACCAGAAGGCGGTCACCTAGGTGTAAGGAGGACTCGGGCTCATGTAAAAAAGCACTTCCTTTGGCCTGGCATGCACAAGAATGTGGTTGAATATTGCCACACATCTTATTACATGCCGAATGGTAGATATGCCACAGGCAGTAATAAAATCAGTAGCTTTGTTGCCAATTTCCGCATTTGAAGAATCTTTCACATGAGTTATGATTGATTGTGGAGGTCCCCTCCCTAACAGTAATTTGGGAATTCAGCACTTGCTAACCATAATGCATACGTCTACTAGATTTCGGAGACAATTCCATTACGGAGTATTAAGACAATTAGGATGGTCAGGAGTTGGTAGCTTTCTTTACCCGTTATGGGCTACCTGGAGAGATTCAATCAGGCCAACGGTCCCATTTTCCTGTTGAGACTTTTAAGGAAGTCTTGGATAGCATAAAACACTTTAAACTACATAAAAACAAGGACTGCAAATGCTGGAAACCAGATTCTAGATTAGAGTGGTGCTGGAAAAGCACAACAGTTCATGCAGCATCCGAAGAGCAGGAAAATCGACGTTTCGGGCAAAAGCCCTTCATAGGAATCCTGATGAAGATCTTATGCCAGAAACGTCGATTTTCCTGCTCCTCGGATGCTCTATGAACTGCTGTGCTTTTTCAGCAACACTCTAATCTAAAACACTTTAAACCAATTCCGTACCATCCAAAATCCCAGGGAGCCTTGGAAAGGTAGCATTGACGCTGAAGACAATATACATTCAGGATACACTGAATGATTGGATCAAGATATCGAACTTGTATGGATTGCCATGAGAGATGCCCCAAATGAATCGACTCAGTTTACTACATTTGAGTTAATATTTGGACAGGAAGTGAGAGGGCCCTTGAAACTAAAAAATTGATAGGATCGAAGTCAGAGATCTCACACTTGGATTATGTAGCAGTGGTGATGGAACAATTAAATCAGGAAGGTGAGTTAACTAAAAAGCACCTGAATAGGGCACAGCGTAGAATGAAGCAGTTGGCAGATAGAAACTATAAAATTCTGAAATTTTCCCAAGGAGATGATGTATTAGTATTGTTTCCAGTAGTAGGAGATACCGTTAAAGGCAGGTTTAGTGGTCCCTATCAAATTGAGAAACAAATGAGTCAGGCAAGCTATCTGATAGAGATGCTGGTCAGAAAGAAGCTGTGTTGGGGATGCCATCTGAATATGTTGAAACCTTACTATAATAGAGACAGGGAGTTGGAGAAGCAGGTGTTATATATTGCTCTGCCGAGTGACAGATCAGATCCAGATATAATGGAGTTTGATATGCCTCAAAGTGCGTTAAATACTGAGGAAGTCCTTAAAGTATGGGGTGAGAGAATTAGCTATCTGTCTCAGGAGCAAAGAACACAATCGAATGGTTTGTTGCAGCATTATGAGGACATATGCAGGAATAAATTAGGAGGACTAATACCAGTGTGCATGAGGTGGAAGTAGGGAATGCTGTTCCAATAAAACAATACCTTTACTGTCTTAATCCTTTCAAAGCCCAAAAGGTCCAGAAGGAAGTGAATGTGATCCTCAATGAAGACAGCATCGAACAGAGGCAGAGTAGAGTGGAGTTCACTGATCTTGTTAGTTCCCATCGCTGATGGAACTCAACAATTTTCTTTGGACTATTGGAAGGTCAACGACATAACAAAATCGCTGTTATAGCCAATACTGAATTTGGACGTCTGTACACAGAAAATTGGAAAAGCCAGTTGCATCACAAAGTTGATTTACTGCATTGTTACAAACAGGCATCTTTAATAGAGAAAGCAAAAGAAGTTTCTGCATCTGCTAACCCAAATGGACTGTATCAATTCAAAATAATACCCTTTGGAATGAGGAGCAGACCAGCCACATTCCAAAGAGTCATGAACAAACTTGTGGCCAGATTAAGGAATAACCTGATGATGTGGTGATCTTTAGCCATTCATGGAAAGATCACGTGTGACAGTTGGCAAAATGCTTTGAGTGATTCCTAAAAACAAAGCTGGAAATAAACTTAAAAAAAACCATAATTTGTGACATTCTTGGGACATAACATTGAACATGGAAGAATGATTCCAAGGAACGTGTGGATGAAAAGCAATGGAGGAATTTCCGTGAGCATGGAGAAATAGGTGCTTCGACTTTTGGGACTGAGCAGATTCGACAGGATGTGTGTTCCAAATTTCAGCAGCATGGGGGCATGACTAAAGAAGAACATGGAATTTCGTTGGACAGAATAGTGATTGGAGGCATTGGAACATTTACAAGCTATATTAACCATCACATCAGTTTAATATTATTATATTTGCAGACATATATTTGTAGATACATTCTGTTTTGCTCAGAAATGCACAAACTGCAGGCAGCCAAAGCAGGCAGTCATTGCATTAAATATTTTGTTAATTCCACTTTGGAAATAGAACAAGTCTAACTCAAGACTGGGACGCAGACAGACTCTGACCTTCCATCTTTAATGCATTGTCTGAGCTGAGATGTCACCTTTTGTTGTAAAATCTTAAGTTATCCTGAGAAGATGACTTAAATGAAGTTTTGGGATTTTCATATTAAGGAACAGAAAACTGCAACCCATTCTAAAAGATGAAAGACTTAAAACAGGTTTGTACAACATACTCTTCCAGTTGCATGGCACTCTAATATTTTGCTCGAAATTTTGTGTCTTACGATCTTACACTCCACAAATACCTGGTGAAGGAGCAGCACATTGAAAGCTAGTGCTTCCAAATAAACCTGTTGGAATATAACCAGGTGTTGTATGATGTTTATCTTAGTAACTTCAGATAATGGTCTTTTCAAATAGAATAAGACAATTTCTCTCATCCTTCCTTTATCCTGAACTCCAGTTATGATCTAATTATTGATAATGTTATTGATATTCTTCGACAAAGTAATGCATTGTGTGTGTGTGTGTGTGTGTGTGTGTGCGCGCGTGCGTGGGTGTATGGGTCTATGTGGTTATGTTTGTATGCATGTGTATCTGTGTCTGCCTCTTTGGGTGTGTACCTGTGTATGTATTTGTTATGTACGATCCTTTGCAATTGGAGTGAAGTGAAAGAATGAGAAATTCCCATATGATTGAGAAAATATACAAAGACTCCAAGCAGGCTGACATAAATAGAACAAATAAAATTACAGCACAAGAACAGGCCCTTCGGCCCTCCAAGCCTGCACCAATCCAGATCCTCTACCTAAACCTGGCACATATCTTCTAAGAGTCTGCATCCCTTTGCTCCCAGTCCATTCACATATCTGTCTACAGACATCTTAAATGATGCTATCTTGACCGCCTCTACCATCTGTGCTGGCAACGTGTTCCAGACACCCATCACCCTCTGCACAAAGAAATTTCCATGCATATCTACCCTAGACTTTTTCCCTCTTACTTTGAAATCGTGACCACTAGTAATTGAGTCCCCACTCTGGGGAAAACAAATCTTGCTCACAATCCTATATATATCTCTCGTAATTTTATAGAGCTCAATCAGGTCCCCCTTTCGACCTCCATTTTTCTGATGAAAATAACATTGATCTACTCAAACTTTCTTCATTGCGAGCACCCACCATATCTGGTGAACCTCTTCGACACCCTCTCCATAGCATCCATATCCTTTTTGTAATGTGGCAACCAGGTCTGTCGGCAGTACTCCAAATGTGGGATACAAAAAGTCTTATACAACTGTAACATGACCTTCCAAAGCTTGCACTCAATGCCCCATTGAATGAAGGAAAACATGCGATATTCCATCTTCAGGGAACAATGGACCTGAACAGCTAGAAATCACTGAATTTCAATTTATCCCAGCACTTTTCAATTTTCTGTATATTTCACACTTGAATTAGATCTTCTAAATTGCATCACCTCACATTTTCCCGGATTGAATTTCATCTCCCATTTGTCAGCCAACTCTACAATCCATCTATATTGTTCATTATTCTTTTACAGTTCCCTTCACTATCTACTGCACCACCAATCTTCGTGTCATCTGCAAACTTGCTAATCAGGCCATCCATAGGTTCGTCCAGATCACTTCTGTATATCGAAAACAACAGTGGTCCCAGCACGGATCCCTGTTGAACGCTACTGGTCACAGGTCTCCATTTTCAGAAACTCCCTTCCACTACTAATCTCCATGAGCTGTGGCCCAGCCACTTCTTTATCCATCTCGCTGGTACAGCCTGAACCCTATGCGACTTCACTTTCTCAAACAGCGTACCATGGGGAACCCTATCAAACACCTTACTAAAGTCCATGTATATGACATCCACAGACCTTCACTCAACAAGCAACTTTGTCACTTCCTCAAAGAATTCTGTTAATTTTGCAAGCCATGATATTCCCTGCACAAAATTATGTTGCCTATCACTGTTAAGCACATTTTCTTCCAACTGGGAGTACATCCTAACCTTCAGTATTTTCGCCAGCAGCTTCCCTGCCACGAATGTCAGGGTCGCTATTCTTAAACAAGGGAACACCAACAGCAATTTTCCAGTAAGCCGGTATTTCACCCGTGTTCAAAGATGCTGCAAAGATATATGTTATGGTCCCACCTGCTTCCCCTCTCCCTTCCCTCAGTAACCTGGGATAGATCCCATCCGGGCCTGGGTACTTGGCCACCTTAATGCCTTTTCGAATTACCAACACTTCTTCTCTCCTTATTTCGACTTGACCTGGAGGAATCAAGCATCTATACCTAATCTCAACATTTCTCCTTGGTGAATACCGATACAAAGTGCTCATTAATAATCTCACCCATTTTCTCTGACTCCACGCATAACTTTCCTCCTTTGTCCTTGAGTGGTCCAACACTTCCTCTAGTTACCCTCTTGCTCCTTATATATGAATAAAAGTCTTTGGGATTTTCCATGATCTTGTTGGCTAAATATATCTTATGACCGCTTTTAGCCCTCTTAATTCCTTGTTTCAGATTGGTCCTACATTCCCGATATTCTTCCCAAGCTTTGTCTGTCATCAGTCGTCTAGACCTTATTTGCACTTCCGTTTTCCACTAAGCTGCTCTCACAGTTTCACCTGTCATCCATGGTTCCCTAATCTTGCCATTCCTACCCCTCATTTCCACAGAAGCATATCTGACCTCAACTCTAATCCACCTCTCTTTAAAAGCTTCCCACGTATCAAATGTGGATTTACCTTCAAACCTTCAAACAACTGCTCCCAATCTATATTCCCCAACCTCTGCTGGTATAGTTCGCCTTCTCCCAATTTAGCACTCTTCCTTTAGGACCACTCTTATCTTTGTCCTTGCGTATTCTAAAACGTATGGAATTGTGATCAGTAGTCCCAAAGTAATCCCCAATTGAAACTTCATCCACCTGGCCAGGCTCATTCCCCAGCATCAGGACAAAAAATGGCCCTTTCCTGAGTTGGACTGTTTACATACTGCTCATAAAATCCCTCCTGGCTGCTCCTTACAAATTCTGCTCCATCCAGTCCTCTAATATTAAGTGAATCCCAGGGAACGTTGCGAAAATAAAATTGCCTGTCACCACCACCATGTTGCTCCCACTTCTTTCCATGATCTGTTTACATATTTGTACTTTCATCTTATGCTCACTGTTGGGAGGCCCCCACATTGATGCTGCACCCTTCCTATTTCTGAGCTCTACCCTTCTTGCCTCATTGTTCGAGTCCTCCATAGTGCCCTCATTCAGCACAGCTGTGGTATCTTCTTTGACCAGTAATGCAACTCCTACACCCCTTTTACCCCCCTGTTTATCCCACCTGAAACATTGATATCCTGGGATATTTACATGCCAATCATGCCCTTCCCTCAACCAAGTATCAGTAATAGCAATAATATCAACTCCCAGGTACTAATCCAAGCCCTGTGTTTATCTGCACATGCTACACTTCTTGCATTAAAACAAATGTTACTCAGGTAACCTGTCCATTTGTGTTCATCATCTACTCCCTGCCGACTCTTCCCCTTACTCACGCTGACTTCATTATCTATTTCCTTACAGGCTGCAGTTGTTATTTCTTTAATGTCAACTAACCTCCTCATTTGGTTTCCATCCCTCTACAACATTAGTTTAAACCCTCTGAAACAGCATTAGCCAAAGTACTCCGAAAGACGTTGTTTCCTTTCCAGCTCAAGTGTAGACTGTCCAATTTGTAATTGTCCCACCTCCCAGATAACCGGTCCCATTGTCCCAAAAATCACAACTCCTCCCTCCTGCACCATCTTTCATTCCTACTCTGACTAGCACGTACCATTGGTAGCAATCCTGATATTACAACCTTTTAGGTCCTACTTCTTAACTTGACTCCCTAAATTCTGTTTGTAGGACCTCATCGTGATTTTATATCTTATATCATTGGTGCCTACATGCACCATAAAAACTGGATATTCACCCTCCCCCTTCAGAATGTTCTGCAGTCGATCCAAGGCAATACTTTCCTTTGCACCTGGAAGGCAACATACCATTCTGGAGTCTTGGCTTCGAACAGAAATATGCCTATCTACTCCTTTTATAATTGAATTCCCTGTGACTTAGCCCTTCCAGTATTTTTCCCGCCCTTCTGATCAGCAGGGCCAACCACGGTGCTTTAAATGGGGCTACTGCTGTCTTCTCCTGGTGAGCCATCTCTCCAAACAGGATCCAAACAGTATACCTCCTAAGGTGGGAGGTGACCACAGGGGACACCTGCAGTGCCTTCCTGCTCTTTTTCTGTCTTTTGGTCACCAATTCCCTTTCTCCTTCTGCAATCCTAATCTGTGATGTGATCAATTCACTGAATGTGCTATCTAAAACCTCCTCCGCATTGGGTGTGCTCCAAGGTGAGTCCATCCGCCGCTCCAGAGCCATCATCCCGTCTATGCGTTCTACATAATAAGTATCTTCGGTGCGAGGATCAGGGATGTCTCCGAGCATGCTCAGGGCTTACTGAAGTGGAAGATTAACAGCCAGCGGCTGTGGTACACATTGGTACCAATGACATTGGCTGGAAACATGACAAGATCCTGCAAGGAGTGTGCAGGGAGATGGACACACGTCCTGCATTTGAACAGGGACACCAGCTGTATCCCTGAGCTCCCACATTGAGCAAGTGGAGCATAACATGGCTCTGAGATCTCCTGTCACTTTTACTCTAAAGCTTAACTTGGTCTTAAATTAGATAAACGGAAAAGGAAAGGGTTTTCTTTAACCAATCACAGGATTAAAAAATGAAGAGAAGCACCTTATCAACACAGTGCAGAGTTCTTTTGTTTTGGTTCGATGAGGAGTTCGGGATGGGAGACATTACACCTTGATTAGATTAGATTAGTTACAGCTTGGAAAATGACCCTTCGGCCCAACAAGTCCACACCGACGCACAAACCCACCCAGACCCATTCCCCTACATTTTACCCCTACCCTTTACACTACGGGCAATTTAGCATGGTCAATTCACCTACCCTGCACATTTTTGGACCGTGGGAGGAAAGCGGAGCACCCGGAGGAAACCCATGCAGACACGGGCAGAATATGCAAACTCCACACAGTCAGTCGCCTGAGGCGGGAATTGTACCCAGGTCTCTGGCACTGTGAGGCAGTAGTGCTAACCACTGTGCCACCATGCCACCCACTACACGCGTAGTGTCTCTCGTTCAATCACTGCCCAAATATGTCAGTTCACTCACCTTCCCAGCGTACAATTCATCTTCTCCCACTCCGTTCCTCGCTCTCACCGCTGCTGCAAATGGAGACCTGATGCTGGAGGTAAGTCCGTTTTTCGTGGGAAATTAACCTTCCCAGCAACCCCCTGGTCCCACCCCCACCCCTCTCTGTCTAAATCCTCCCAAAAGATAATGCACAAAACATGCAAAAATACCTTTTATTCATGGATTGGCAAAGTTAGAAATGATAATCATGGACCAAATAAAAATAATTTGATGGATATTTACTGCGATTCATGAAGACTAAATATTTGGTTACCTATTGAGAAAATAAATTCAGTTTTTTTTTCAAATCTGAGTTGGATAGGTTTTGATCACTATATGATCATCATTGGTGTCAAAAAACAGAAGTTGCTGGGAATACTCAGAAGTACTGGCAATATCTGTGGTGCGAAAGCAGAATCAATATGTGGTAGGTGACTGGCTCTGGCAGGGTTACTACGCTCATAGTGTTCAGGGATGTGTAGGTTAGGTGTATTAGTCAGCGGTAAATGTAGAGTATGAGAATAGGCATATGGGTCTGTGTGGTTTATTCTTTGGAGGGTCAGTGTGGGCATGTTTTCCAAATGACCTATTTCCACAATACAGGGATTCGACGATTCTTTGCGTTCTTCATAAAAAGTGCCTTTGGTGCGATGATCAGGGATGTCTTCGAGAATGCTCAGGGCATACTGAAGCGGAGGGTAAACAGCCAGTGGTACATATTAGTATCAATGACATTGGCAAGAAACGTGACAAGGTCCTGCAAGGAGACTGCAAGGAGATTGGCCTGAGTGGAAAAGCAGGATATCCAGGGTTGTAATCTTGGGATTACTCGTCGTGCTAGGTGGAAGTGGGAAAAGGAAGATGAAGACAGAAAACTTTAATATGTAGTTGAAAAACTGGTTCAGGAAGAGGGTTTCAGATTTATGGATCATTGGGCTTTCGTCCAGGGCAGGTGGGACCTGGAAAGGACAGGGTCCATTTTAACAGGAGGGACACCAACATCCTGGCAGGGAGGTTTGATGATGCATCTCGGGTGGATTTAAATGAATAATGCTGAAATTCAAAAAGAAACCAAAAAAAAGCAAAAAAAATTTTTTTTTCAAACGAACGTTGTTTTAACGATCTTTTCAAAGGAGGGCGGTCTATAAAACTAACTAGAAAAGTCGATATATGTTTCAAAAGTCTTCTTCTTTGTTTTAAATGCAAAAGTTTTTTTTGTTTCAAAAACTATTTATAAATAGGAAGATGTGCCTTTATTCTGGAGCGTCCTACACACATTCAGCTCTGGAGAAGACATTTTTTTTCGAGAAATTTATTCAAGAGGAATATTTTTGTTGAGTTAGTTTTCCAAATGATTGATTTTATTTACTTTTTATATGTTTGATATGTATATGGATATATTTTCTATTTTAATGGCATGAAAAATTCTCTTCATAGGTATAATAATATTAAGGCTATATATATAAGGTAGAGAGGGAGACAGGTGGAAGTTATTATCCATCAAAATCAGTCAGATAGATGGGTGACTGTCAGGACTGGTAAGAAGGTATTTCAACAATCTCCGGTGGCTATTCCTCCATCAAACAGATGTTGAGCTTTTGGAACTGATGAAGGGGGTACTCTCTCTGAGGAAAATGGAAGAGCCATCGGTTATTGGACTGTTGGAAAAATTCTTATGCCTAGGCAGCGATTGAGAATATTTTGTATAATTGATCCGACAGGGGTCTCTCCTGTCAGGGGCATAAACAGGAGATTCTGTGGCAGTGAGCGAAAATTTAGGATAGTTTATTGGTTTCCCGGTACCAGGATTAAGAACGTCTCTGAAAGTCTCAAGCATATTGTCAAAGGTGTGATTTAGAAGCCAGAAATCATTGTATGTATTGGTATGAATGACATTTTTAGGGAAAAGATTAAAATAGCCCGGAGTGAATTAAAGAGGTGATGTTGAGGATTAAAAATAAAACCTTAAAATAGTAATTACTGGTGTGCTTTCCATGAAAAATTCAAGCAGAGAAGGTCGAAAAAAGGTTAAAGGAGAAAAATCAATGGCATAAAGAGCTGCTGTGTTGTTGACAGATTCAGATTTTGGGGAGATTGGAATGTCTTTTGGAATAGAAAAGGCCCTTTCCAAAAGGATTGGTCTAATCTAAATGGGAAAGCCACCGATGTCTTAGCAGGGAGATTTGCTCACCCAATAAAGGCAGACTTTATATTGACAGACAAGGCAAGTGGAGGTACTCTAAGTAGCAGTGTAAATGGTAGGCTGGATGGAGAAATCACTGAATATGATGAGAACATGCCAGTTGGAAAAGAAAGATGAGAGAATCAGAGTATATCGTAATTCTGAAGAGCAAAAATGCATTTACTTCAGTGCAATGGGTTTAACAGGGAAGGCTAATCTACTCAGCGCATGTTTCAGAACATGGGATTTAGTCATCATAGCTATTATCGGAACTTGGGTGAAAGATGTTCAAGATCTTTCAATAAGAACAGGCAAGGCGGTAAAAGAGGAGGAGGTGTGGTCTTTTTCGCCAAGGATAGTATAACGCTGGCTCTGAGAACCTCTGCTGAGGACTCGTCTACTGAGGTAGTGTGGATGAGGTTAGAAACAGGAGAGGAGAGGTCACACTGCTTGGAGTTTTTTTATAACCTCTGCAGAGATCCAGGGAGGTGGAAGAGAGGATTAGTAAAATTATTCTGGGTAGGAGTGAAAAGAACAGGGTAGTCAATATGGGGACTTTAACTTTCCTAACATTGACTGGAAATACTATAAATCTCATACATCGGATGGACCAGTAATTGTCCAGTGTGTACAGGAGGGTTTCCTGACACAGTATGTCGAAGGGCCAACGAGAGGAGAGGCCACATTAGATCTGGTGCTTGGTAATGAGTCAGGCCAAGTGTTTGATTTAGTTGTAGTTGAACACTTTGGAGAGAGTGACCATAATTCAGTTATATTTAGTTTAGCGTTGGAAAGGGATAGCTACATGCCACAGATGGGGTAAGGGCAATTATAATGCGATTAGGCAAGAATTAGGATGCATAGAATGGGGTAGCAAAATAAAGGGGATGCAGACAGTGGAAATGTGGAGCTGGTTTAAGGAACAGATATTGCATGTCCTTGATAGGTATGTCCCTGTCAGGCAGGGAAGAAGTGATAAGGAAATGGAACCGTGGTTTACAACAAAAATTACATCTTTTGTTAAGAAGAAGAAGGAGGTTTATGTGTTGATGAGGCAAGATGGTTCAGATGAGGCGATGGAGAGTTACAGATCAGCTAGGAAGGATTTAAAGAGAGAGTTAAGAAGAGAATAGAGAGGACACGAGCAGTCTTTAGCAAATAGAATAAAAGAGAACCGTAAAGCTTTCTATAGGTATGTGAAAAATAAAAGGATGATTAGGGTAGGAATAGGGCCAGTCAAAGATAGAAACGAGAAGTTGAGTGTGCACCTTGTGGAGATCGGAGAGTTGCTAATCGAACATTTCTCATCGGTTTTCACTTAGGAAAATATTGTAGAGGAGAAGAATGAGGTACAAGATATTAGACTAGAAAGGATCGAGGTGAGTTATGAACAGGTTTTATCAATTCCGCAAGGGGTGCAAGTTGAGAATTCCCCTGGACCGAATGGGATTTATCCAAGGATTCTCTGGGAAGGTATGGAGGAGATAGCAGAGTCTTTGGATTTGATATTTGAGACACCATTGTCTACAGGTTTAGTACCCGAGGACTGGACGATTGCAAATGTGCCCTTGTTCAAGAAGCGTAGTAGAGATGTCCCAAGCAATTATACACCAGTGAGCCTTGCTTCTGCTGCAGAAAAGGTTGCGGAAAGGATTATTTATAATCATCTAGCATGCAACAATTTGATTTCAGATAGTCAATATGGTTTCGTCAAAGGCAGATCATGTCTCACAAATCTCATTGATGTTTTGTGCTCCGGTTTCCTCCCACAGTCCAAAGATGTGCAGGCCATTTGAATTGGCCACGCTAAATTGCCCATAGTGTTAGGTAAGGGGTAAATGTAGGGGTATGGGTGGGTTGCGCTTCGGCGGGGCGGAGTGGACTTGTTGGGCCGAAGGGCCTGTTTCCACACTGTAAGTAATCTAATCTAATGTTGGTGAGGGTAGGGCAGTTGACGCGGTATACATGGACTTCAGTAAAGCCTTTGATAAGGTTCCACATGGTAGGCTATTGGAGAAAACGCAGAGGCGTGGAATTGGCGGTGATTTAGCAGTTTGGATTTGAAACTAGCTTTCTGAAAGAAGGCAGCGAGTGGTGGTGGACGGAAAATATTCAGCCTGGAGTCCGATTCTTACTGGTGTGCCACAAGAGTCTGTTTTGAGACCACTGCTGTTTGTCATTTTTAAAAATGACTTAGACGCAGGCACAGATGAGTGGATTAGTAAAGTTGCAGACGACACTAAAGTCGGTGAAGTAGTGGGTAGTTTGGAAGAATGCTACAGGTTGCAGGGGGACTTGGATAAACAGCAGAATTGGGCTGAGGTGGCAAATGGAGTTCAATGCAGCTAAATGTGAGGTGATGCACTTTGGGAAGAATAACAGAAAGGCAGAGTACTGGGTCAATGGAAAATTCTTTGTAGTCTGTATGTGCAAAGGGATCTTGGAGTCCATGTAAATCGATCCCTGCAAGTTGCTACCCAAATGGATAGTGCTGTTAAAAAGGCATACAGTTTGTTAGGTTTCATTCATAGAGGGATTGAGTTCTGGATCCGCAATATCATGCTGCAACTATACAGAACGCTGATGCGGGCACACTTGGAATACTGTGTACAGTTCTTGTTGCCGCATTAGAAAAACGATGTGGAAACATTGGAAAATGTGGAGAGGAGATTTACCAAGATGTTGCCTGGTCTGGAGGGAAGGTCCTATGAGGAAAGGCTGAGAGACTTGGGTCTGTTCTCATTGGAAGGAAGAAGGCAATGAGGGGATTTGTAAGAGACTTGCAACATGACCAGAGGATTAGATAGGGTAGACAGTTAAAGTCTTTTTCCTAGGATGATGATGTCAGCGTGTATGAGGGAGTGTAGCTACAACTTGATGGGTGTTAGATTTAAGACAGATGTCAGAGGCAAGTTCGTTTCACAGAGAGTGGTAAGGGCTTGGAATGCCCTACCCGATAATGTAGTTAACTCAGCCACATTGGGGGATTTACCTAATCCTTAGATAAGCACATGGATGATTTTGGGATAGCATAGGGGGACGAGCTGAGAATACTTCAAAGGTCTGAGCAACATAAAGGGCCAAAAGGCCAGTTCTGCGCTGTATTGTAATTCAATCTTCCAGGTGTTAGAAGCTGCAAAAACGAAAGAAAAGGAGACATGGCGTGGGGGAGCGGTGCCTGGGCAGAGCTGGCAATTTTTATTAAGGAATAAATTATTGGTCTAACTGGGGAAGATATTTCAAAAAACCCGTCAAGCTAAGATATATGGGTAGAAATTAAAGATAAGAAAGTAAAGGACACTTCGAAGAGCTTGTGCTACATCCTCGTTTGTGAGAAATCATCCGGTGCAAATATATTGGTAGAAATTCAAAGTCAGAAAGAAAAGAACGCGTTGATAGAATTGTATTGTATGCTCCCCAATAGTAAGGAAGAAATTAGGAACAAAGATGTAGGGAGATCTCAGATATATCTAAACTTAATAAGATTGTAATAATGGGGGGATTTTAAATTTCCAAACCTTGACTGTTACTAACTTCGTGTTAAAGGTTTGGATGATGAAGAATTTGTCCAACGTGTTCAAGAAATTTTCCTTTCACAATATGTGGTTGCTCCTACTAGAGAAGGAATAAAACTAGACCTTATTTTGTGCAATAGCAGGGCAAGTAACTGAAGAAAAAGTGGGGGAATACGATGGCTGTTGCGATCCTCACTCTATCATTTCAGAATGGTTATGGGAAAGGATAAACCTTCTATTAATATTATCATTTTGATTGGAGTACCATAAATTTCAATGACCTGAAACCATGTTTGATTTAAGGAGACTGTTGGCAGGTGAAGAAAACGTGTGACTAGTGGAAGGCATTCAAAAAGTATAATGATGAGAACTGAGAGGCATTATGTTCTTGATGGAAGGAAGGATAAGGCTGGTAAGATTAAGGAACAACGGATGACTAAAGTTAATGAGGCTCTACTCAAGAATTAAAGAGAATCTTAATTTAGATATGGACAACTTCAATCCATTGAATCTCTTAAACAATATAAAGCGTGTTGAACATGACTAAGAGAGAAATCAGGAAAGCAAAAAGGGGACATGAGATAACATGGACAGATAAGGTTCAGAATAATCTAAAGATATTGTACAAAAAAGCATTAAGAGCAAGAGGGTAATCAGGGAGAGGGCAAGGCCTCTTAAAGATTAAGGAGGACATCTTTGTGTTGTACCAAGCAGATGGGGAATAAAATCATTCCATTCCAAGTGCATCAGACAGCGGCAAACACACACCATTGTCTGCACCTCACAATCATCCAGATTGAACTCTCTCTGCTATTTGTCAGCCTATTGACCCATTTGATCAAGATCCTTTTGTAATCTTCGAATGGCTTCTTCACTGTCCACTGTGCCACCGGTTTTGGTGTCATCCGCAAACTTACTAACCATACTTTTTATATTGTCATCCAAATCATTTACATAAATGACCAAACAATGAAAACCCAGAATGAACCTCTGTGGAACACTGCTGGTCACATGCCTCAGTCTGAAAACCAACCACTTACCATTACTCTCTGTGGTCTGGTATTATGGCAGTTGAAAGTGTTGGAGATAAACTCAGCAGTTCTGGAAACATTGGAACAGAGTGAAATAAAACTAACTATTTTGAGTCCAATATGACTTGCACAGAACAGGTTCATATCAGCCTCAACATTGTTTCTCTCTCCATATCCTGCCTTACCTGTTGCAATTCTCTACCATTTTGTGCTTGTATGTCTGATTTCCATTATCTCTAATCTGTTACTTTTCTGGATGGGTCGAGATGTTATATTTGAACAATTTGCTCCATTTCTGTACCCGTGACTTGTGCCGGTGGCACTCGTATTAAACTGGACTCTGATTCTTCTTCAAGATCTAAAAATAACTTTTTTGCCAAGGTCCACTTAAATGCACAAATCTCAACACATTTATTTTGATTTGAAATACATTTCAGAGTTACACTTTATGAAACAACAGGAATAGATTATTGATGATAACATCATTTGTATCCTTTATTAATCAGCTTGTCCCCACATGCTCTGAAAGCGTTTAAATACATTTCGCAGAATAATTACAGCAAAGGTGGTGGTCACTCAGCCTATCATCTCAGTACTAGTTCGGAATGAGCAATATACACACACTTATTCTGCTATAACTCCCTGTAACCCCACTCATGTTGTTATGTGTCTGTTTTTAATTCTGAATATCCTGTTCAGATAAACAATCATATCAATCTGCATAGCTTATGATTGAATACTCTATATGTAAATTGATATTCCATCCATCAATTTTAAAATTGCCTTTTCTATTTACATTGTCGTTCAGCATTTCGACTCCCAAATGTCATCTGTTCTATCACTCTGCATTGCATTTCTTTCCAGTTGTGATAAAGAGTGAGGGTTGACTGGGAGATGTTACTGTACTCCTCTCAAGTCTGCTCAGCCACTGGTTCCAGTCGTTTCTGCCTCCCAGCCAATATCAGATTCGTTCCATCCCTGACTCATTAATCCTTGGGTTTTAATGAACAAGGTTGTTGTACATTGTTAAGGACAAGGCCAGACCCCTCAAACATTTTGAAGCACATAACCCAGACCGTAACTGTGGTATTTGAAGGTAAGTGTACAGTGCATATTCGATGAGGGAATTAGCTGGTCACACTGCCGAGTTTTAAACAAAACAGCATTTATTTACGAAATTACGGAATGAAACAAAATGAACCGAAAACAGAATACAACTCATCCTATCCAAACCCGACAGGCTATCCCCACATAAGGATGCTGTTCCAAAGTACATGCAACAATCCCGAAATAAAAACCCTTAGCATAAAGAGTAAAAATGACTCAAACCGCTTACATGTTACAAAATCGGAAGGGCAGAAGGAAAGGGATAGCGTCCAGTTCCAACAATGACCCTGACTCAACTAACCGCTGAACTGAACTGACCTGCGCAACCAGAGAGCTGGCGACGCGCCCTTCATTGTATCAGTTTTACTTGAAAGACTTGAAAGCCTTCTGCCTGAGGAATTATCTGTTAGGTGTAAGCAAAAGGGCCCCCAGTGAAACATTAAAAATTCGGGAATGTTGGAAACTTGGATCATTTAGAAAGTCTCTGGGAAAAGAAAATCAAGTACAACAAAACCTTATAAAGGGATCGACTTTGTGACAACATGTCACATTTGGCTTTGGACTGAATTCACAAAATGTAAGACTTACTGAATGAAGCCAATAAAGTGTATTAATGTGTTTGTGAATTTATATAAAACAGTGCAGTAATGCATTGTGTGTTGAAGATACAAAATTGCCTTATTAGTGCAACTGAGAGAAATTCCCAGGCAAATCCATACTTCTTGTGTATTGGAGTGCAAATATGCCCACTGGAAATCCATTGGTTGGTGTTTATTCTCGTGAAGGAAAGATCAGCACCATAACAACGTCTTGATTGTGATTTTTTTTGGTGGGGGCAGGGATGTGGGTTCTGGTGGTTACAGTATTGCAAACAGGCAACACAGCAGAAATATCTAGCCTGCACTCAGAAAACATCCGTCAGTCTCCCTCACAACTGACTTCATACGAACAATTCATGATGGGAGATGCGACCAATCACCAGTGATGTCAGCATTCAATCCAGTCCAGTTACCATACCTAAAGGGGTTAACTAGAACTGTTTGTTCAGTGACTGCGATTGATGTCAGTCTCCATGGATTCTAATTGTGTCACTGCAGGATTTCCCTCTCCTATCAGTAAGGGTATTCTTTCAATGTGTATTCCATTGTAGCAGCAGATGCATTAACTCTGAGACTAACAATGATTAACAGCTATAGAGAGACAGGGAGAGGAGAGATCAGAATGTGAGAAGCATAGATAGGAACTTTACAATAATGGGTCAGAATCTGAGAACATGAGACTGGAATGTTCCAACAATGGATCAGAATCTGCGAGCATTCGACTGGATTGTTACAACAATGGATCAGAATATGCGAACATTAGACTGGAATGCTACAACAACAGACAGGAGTATATCCTGGTGTCTTTACTATCTCTCCGCACCCTTGACAACATTACGGTCGTGGATATTAGGTGTACTGATGATTATTCAGGCAGGTTACTATCCCGTGCTCGCTGCTGTTGGTGTACCTGTTAAGTCTCCCCATCTCTATCCACGTAGTAATCTCATAAACCATGGTGAACTTTATTGCTATTTCTGTTACCTATATTTTGCAAATACGGAAATTATTGTTTTCAGTTTCAATTGCAATCTCTACTCCTTAGAAGAATTCCACCACTGCCCCCACGCCCACCCCCCGACCTCCATTCTCACAAACATCTGAGAACAAGAATGTTCACAATCATGATTTCCCATTTTGTCCTGAATTGTTTTATGTCTCGGTATTCTCTCCATCACCAAACCTATCCACTACCTCCTCCATAATGTCCCCAGTCCGCATCTTGTCTTCAGTGCTGTTGCTAAATAAACCATCATCTCTGCCTTGGTAACATTCAGATTTCATCTTTCCAGCTCTCTTCTAAGCACTCTTTCAGTTGAAAATATTTCCATTACAACCTTGTACGGGTCTCTAAAGCAAATTCTTGATACGGACACTGTGTTAGAATAATAATGTTGCTGGCCATGTAATTCAGAGGCACAGGCTATTACACAAAAGACACTGTTTCACAATCTACCACAGATGACGTCAGAACCTGGATCCAAATGACAGGAATTGGAAATAAAAGTGAATTTCACTAATATCAACCATAACAGCCACAACAATTTATCAATACGTTTATCTATCTCAATGGCCAGCATTATTACCTGGTCTGGCTTAAGACTGACATCAGACCAACAGCAATGTGCTTCGCTGTATAATGTCTGAAAGAATGACCTCACAGTTTTGGATATTTAGTGAGGTCAACAAATGATGCCCCTGTCAGTGATCCGGACATCCCATGTAATAACGACATTAAAGGTTAAATAAAACAAAGAATAATGCTCGAGATTGGAAACAAAAATAACATGAAAGTGCCAAATAAACAGCAGATTTGGAAGCCTCGGGTCGAGAGAAAAACAGAATTGGCATTTTGAGTCCAATGGCCACACATCAGAATGGAACACAGCTGGGGAATAGTGTAATTGATGTTGGGACAGGGATATCTGTTGTGAAGGGGAGAAGGACTGTGTTGAACAGATTGAGAAAGAGAGAGAGAGAAAGAAGCAAACAAAGGGATTGTTGATGATCAGCTGGTATGGAAATAATAAAAAAACCGAGATTAACCTTATTTATTTTTCTCCTGTTCCTATATTGCTGAAAATCGTAACCATGTCGGGTATACTTCAAAGTCACTATTTAAAGTGAGTTATGTCCTTTTTTCTGGCTTCACGGAGTGTGATAATCGAATTTTATTCATTAATGGATGCAGAGACAGCATTTCATTTCCTTTCTTCATTGTCCTTGACAAGGTGTTGACACGGTCAACATCAACCAGAGTCTGTGGGCTGTGAGTAGTCAGTGCGTACTTCAGTCTGGTTTCATTTCTTTGGCAGTTAATAGTGAGTAATATAACTGAGTGGCTGGCTTGGCCATTTCAATCTTCAACTGAGTATTAACAACATTGCTGTGGGTCTGGAGTCACACGTAGGCCTGACCAGGTGAAGATGGTAATTTCCTTCCCTGAAGGGAATGAGGGTGCAGGTACGACAATCGACAATGTTTGCATAGTTTTATTTGATTATTAATTCCTGATATTCTATTGAATTCAAATTCCAACATTTGCTCTGGAGGGATTCGAATCCGGGGTCTGGGTCATCACCTGGGTCCCTGGATTAATATTACAGAGATAATACAGCTTGGCTATCACCTCCTCAGCAACTCGAACAATCTCCAATGGCAATACTGATATTGCCGTTGGTGTGGCTTTGCTTCGTAAGGCAAAGAAATGAATTGACAAAACATACCATCCTTCTCATTTTGTATTTATGAGAAGGCGAGAATTTGGGAAGTGCTCTTGGTGAGAAGGAGTTGGATGTCCTTGGTCATCAGTCAGTGACAGAATTCATACGGAGCAGTAAGTAATCAGCACAGTAAATGTGTAGTGTCCTTCATGCAAAGTGATTAAAGTATAAGAGTGAAGACACCTTCCTGCAGTTGTAGAGTGTTATTGAGACATTACTTTGGTCACTGTGAACAGATTTTCTCTCCATTGTAATGAATGATCTCCTTGCTACAGAGAGACAGTTTAAAGGAGTTACATCACACTAATCCCTGCAGTGATGGTACCATGAGGAGAGTGTGAAGGAAATGAGTGTTTAATCTGTAATGCTACAAAAGAGTAAAAACTGATTGCATTAAATTTGAGCGTTATGGACCAACATTCATTATTTCCAAAACAAATAAAACATGTTTTCCACGATACATGTCTTTACATTTGGGCAATATATAGATAGGAAAGGTTTAGAAGGATATGGGCCAGGTGCAGGGAAACGGGGTGAGCATGGATGAACATTTTCGTCAACATGAACCAGTTTGGGCTAAAGGGCCTGTCTCCATGCTATAGGATTCTATGAAACTATGATAGTTTATGTAGCTCTGTGGAGCCCCCATGTTGGTTGGGAGAGAGCTCCAGCTTCTGAATGAACTCTCATCGTCTCAAAGTGAAATTGATGTGTGCCCCTGTATTGAACATGATGTTGTTCACAAATCTGTCAGCAGCCACCCTCTGATACTGTTAACCATTCCCACCAGCTTGGGACCTCCATACAGAACACTAGACTGTCTTCTCTATCACAAAGCTAGTCTTTTCTTTTCATAAAAGGTTTTATTTGGCTCAAAGAGACAGTGTCCTTGTCTTTTTTCAGATGGGCAATAAAATAGGACTTGACTCCGGTCAGTCTGGTTTGGTACATCGATGTAAACGATTTCCAGAGGCCTTCTGTTTATATGTAAACAGAAGAGACTTCAGGCCAAATTGGTTATGCCTTTGAAGTGACCGAGATAACAAAAGAGGAGTGGTCAGTTCTTTCAGCTGAACTAGATGAGCTGAGCGGAGCTGAGCAGTTTTCAGTTGTGTGTTGAAGTGGGAAGTTCAACAGGGAGCTGTGTGGAAACTCTCTCTCTTTTCTGCTCTTCAACTTCAAACTGCAAGCATGTGTTCCATTTCTACTGGGTTTTAAAGGGAATGTGATTATTGGGACTGTTGGGTGTATTCGGAACAGCATAATTACGTCTAGCTGGTTAGGTTGAATTTTGTCGTGGTTCTTTATTCTGTTATTTGTGTTTCATTGTATAATTTTGTGAATATAAAGGTTTGGTCTGTTTTAAAATCTAGTGTACAACCTAGCTATCTTACTCCGGGTAATTTTCATTGAAACTTACCAAAACAAGTTGCGAAGTTATGCTCTTAGCTGTCTGATTAAGAATGCTTTGGGTTGTCTAGTCGACTCCTTAACATATTGGGGGCTCTTTGCGGGATTTTAAACAGCGAATGGTAGGTACTAGTGTCTTTATTTTGGGTATTGGTTTCGTTGAGTAGACAAAGCTTGGGATAGTAATTGGTTCTTTCACTTGCCAAAATTTTTCTGCATGTGAGCGCAGTGACTTTGGACATTATACAATAGCTGAATGAGACAAAGTTGCAATAATTAGCAGAGAAGATGGAATTGGAACTGACTGCTTCTGTGAGGAAAGGAGAGATAATTACAGCAGGAGATCATCAATTAAACTTGCTGAAGAAACCATCAGAATCTACAGAGCTAGCAAGAATTCAATTGCAAATGAAGTGGCATGAGTTAGTGGCGAGGGATAAGGAAAGGGCAGCAGAAATGAAACAGTTTGAATTACGATTAAAACCAGAACAGGGGGAAAAAGAGAGAGCAGCAGAACAGAGAAAAAAGTGAACAGCAGAGGAGAGACAAAAAAGATAGCAGCAGAACAGAGAAAAAAAGAAAACAGCAGAAGAGGGACAAAAAGAGCGAGCATCAGAGGAGAAAGAAAGACAGCGCTTTTGAACAGCAAAAAAACTAACACTTAAAAAGGAAAGTAAAAGGCTGGAGTTAAAGGCTCAGGTTATACTTAATCAATAAGAGAGTGAGGATGAGCAAGATACTGGCAGTCAGAAGCCTAGTGAGAAGCTGTTTAAGTACGTTCAAGCATTGCCTAAGTTTAATGAGAAGGATGTGAAAGTCTTTTTCAAATCATTTGACAAGGTGGCTCAACACATGCAGTGGCCAGAGGCAATTTGGGTTAAATGGTCTAAACGAAACTTGAAGGTAGAGCTAGTGAGGTTTCGCATCTCGATCAGAGGAAGTATCTGGGGAGCATGAGGAGGTGAAAAAGGCCATTTTAACTGAGATTGTACAAAAAGATTATAGACAACCTTTCAGGAATCTAAGTAGGGATCCTGTTCACACCTGGGTTGAGTTTGAATGGATCAAACAGAGTAATTTCGATAGATGGATAAAAGCTTTTAAAATCAAGCAAACCTATGAGGCCCTTAGAGGGGAAAGAATTTTGGATGAATTCAAAAATTCACTGCCTGAAGTAATGTGAACCTCCTGTGGAAGAGAAGAGAGTGATGACGTCAAGGTTAGCAGCTGATGTGGCTGATGATTATGAAATGGCCCATAAACTCTGCTTGGCTTCCAGATTCGATTTCAGTCCGAGAGGAATACAAATTGGAGCAAAGAGATATCCTCACGTGGAAAGGGAAAAGTAGATCAAAGTGAAGATCATTAGGATAATTTTCCACAGGGTCAAAAAAGAAACCCTTGATGGGGACAAAGAAGTTCAAAGGCTCGGATGTTTTCATTGTAATAAAGTGGACGACACAAAGTCACAATGTTGGTGGGCTAGGAGAAAACCAGATATAGGAAAACCAAACAAGCCTGAGAGTTTTGTTGGAAAGTAACAAAAAACACAAGAGAAGTTAGACAACTGCCTCAGAGTGTACAGGATGATCAGAACTTGACCAAGGAAGACGTGCCAGATCTGCTTAACGAATATACATGAAAGGGTAAAGTTTATTCACATAGACCAGGAGTAATTGGTAAGGAGGTTCCAATATGAAGGGGCACAGGATCTTCTCAGTCTGTAATGCTGAGGGAGAAGGAGATATGCACTCCTGAGGGACTATTGCCAGAAAATGTAAATAGTTGAGACTTCAGGCCAAAGTGGTCGTGCTATATAAGTGACCTGTATAATGAACGGGGGAGTGGTGAGCTCTTTTAGCTGAACTAGCTGAGATGAACGGAGCAATTTTCAGCTGAGTCTTGAACTGGGAAGTTCAATAGGGAGCTATGTGGAAATTGTTTCTCTTTTCTGAGCTTCAACTTCAACCTAGAACCATGTGTTCCATTTATACTGGTTTTTATTGAGAGTTTGCTTATTGGGCAGTTGTGTATATTCGGAATAGTATAATTAAGTCTAGCTGAATAGGTTGAATTCTGTTGGGGTTCTTTATTCTGATCTTTGTGTTTCATTGTGCAATTTTATGAATAAAGTTTCTGTTTGTTTTAAAATCTGGTAGTCAACCTAGTTAAAGTACTCCGGGTAATTTTCATTGGACACTTACGGACACAAATTTCAAAGTTATGATCTGGGCTGCCTGCTTAAGAATGTTCTGAGTGGTGTAGCCTAGTCCATAGTATCTCAAAGATGGAAGTTGCCTCCTTGGGACTTGGTACAAACCAATCACTTCCCCTCCTCATGGTCAGCAAACCATGTTAACATAACACATGTGTACCAATAGCAACGGAGCCAATAGGTAAAACATGGAGCAGTCTGTCTTTGCAGTCTATGCCTCGACTCGACTCTATCTTCCTGAGTTATAGGAGACAAACAGGAGCCGGTGAGAACACAGCAAGCCAGGCAGCATCATGAGGTATGAAAGTCAACATTTAAGGTATAACAGTTCTTCAGGAACTGGGAGTGGGAGGTAGTGGGAGCTGCAGATAAAGCGGGAAGGGAGTGGTTGGGGTGGGGAGAGCAGCGGGATAGTGAGGTAAGGATACGTGGACACAAGTGGTGGATGCAACCTGGTTGGGCGATGGGAGGGATGAATGCAGTTGGGAGCTGGAAGGCGGAGTTGTTAGGTGGAATGGAAGGGAGGAGTGTGGGCAGAAAATGGAGTAAGGGCATGGTTTGTAAAGTTATTTCAAATTGGAGAACTTAATGTTACATCTTCCAGGTGGTAGGCTTGCCAGGCAGATGATTTGATGTTCCTCCAATTTGCAGTCTGCCTCACCAAGGCAACAGAAGAGGCCAGGGGTGTTTATGTCGCAAAGGGAGTTGGAAGGGGAATTCAAATGGGCCGTGACTGGGAGGTCAGGTTGGACCCTGCAGGCCCGGCTGTGATGCTCGGTGAAATATGCCCTTAGTTTATGGTCGGTCTCCCCAATGTAGAAAATACCACATCGGGAGCATCTGATGCAGTAAACTCGGTTGGAAGAGAGGCAGGTGAACCTCCGTTTGACCTGCAAGTACTGATTGAAGCCCTATAAGGAGGAGGAGGAGGTGGTGTACCAGCAGGTGATGCAGCATTTGCGGATGCAGGAGAAAGTACCTGGGGGTTATGGGGAAGTTTCGTGGGGAGTGTGGCACGATGACGAAGGGGACGGTCCTGTGGGAGATGTTCCAGGTGGTGGGATCCAAACCTAGTTTACTGCATCTGGTGCACCCGATGTGACCTTCACTGCACCAGGAACACCAAATGTAAATGAAGTGAATTATTTGCTGAGTATTGCAGTCAGGCTTCTAATGGCTGACCTGACCTCCCAATCACTTCGCATTTCAATTCTTTCCCCCCCAATCCCCTACTGACATGGCCATCCTTGGCCTCCTCCATTGCCACAATGAACCAAACCATAAACTGGAGGAACAAGACCTCATATGTCACCTGTGCAGCATACACCCCGGGGACTCATGATTGAATTCTCCAACTTAAAATCACTTCCCTTCTTATCCTACGATTCCCTTCCCAGGCCTTTCCCTCCTTGCCTTCCTCTGATCAACACTTGATCTAGTTACCAACTGGATTCAGTCCTCCAATCACCAACCGGCTGAGACCCTTTATCTGTGTTCACTTATGCCCATCTCGCCACTCTGCCTCCTCCTCCCTCACCCGCCCCTGTATCTATAGACCCCCTTACTCCTAACGCCAGTCCTGACGAAGGGTTATATCCAAGGCATTGACTTCTTGACGCTGCCTTGCTTAGTCTTTTCTTCCAGCCTTCTGCGTGTCTATTTTGGATTCCAATAGCTGCTGTATTTTTCAAAAATTGTCTTCTTCTGGAATCGGCAGGAGAGAGGGAATGCGTTGCATCTGTTTTGATCCAATAGATTTGATGGGCTGAATGGCTTTCTTATATTACTGTGAAACCAGCTAGAGTTGCTGTACGGGTTCCTTCTTTTTAACTGTGGAAAAGTTTAGTGCCTAGCAGTGCTTTTGATTAATGTTAACTATACATTGACAGCACAAGCTTGAATGTTGTCCAGATTCGATGCTTTAATACTCGACGAGGTGACTCATTGTTCTGAACATTATGTAATCTCCACGGAACATCCCCACCTCTGATCGTATGACAGAGGGAAAGACATTGATGAAGCATCTGAAGATGTTTATGCCGAAGAAGGCACTCTGCGATTGTCCACAGAGATATGGAGGGACTGAGGGGATGTCCACCAGCCACATTGTGTTCTGAATGATCCAACCAGTGGGGAGTTTACAACTGACTTCCATCAAGTTCAATTTTGTTAAGTCTCCTTGACACCTTGCTCAGTCAATTACTGCCCTGATATCAGGGCCAATCAATCTGACGGTGTGTTCACATCTTTTGTTCATGTCAATTGGCCAAAGTATATGTGTGGGGAGTGTTTCCTTCTCTCAGGGAATAGTAATGGTTGGGACCAGACAGTTAGGGGAGGCTACATCACTGAAAGTTTGGGGGGTGCGAGTGGGTGTCAATGGATTTTGACACATCAGAGAGTCGAGGACTATAATGAATTGTGCATGAAAGAGAAATTGCTTCCAAAATCTTCTCTACTATGATATTGGTTGTCCCTGAGATATCACTACTAACTTCCTCAAGTTCCCAAGTATTCTTGTATTTCTCCACGGTAAACACAGTGCAGAAATATTCATTGAGGACTTCAGCCATCTCTTATGGTTTGACACGTACTTGTCGTCTTTGATCTTCGAGTGGTCCTATTTTCACTGTAGCTATTGCTTTTTCATTTAATATATTTAAAGTACCTTTTTGGATTCATTCTAATCTTCTCAGCCAAGGCTCTTTCTTGCCCCCTTTTCACCCTCCTGATTTTTTCTTCCATAGACTCCTGTATCTCTTATATATCTCCAGGGACTACCTTGATCTCAGCTGCCTGTACCTGAACTACGCCCCAAATTTGAACATGAACTTGTGGACCTATTTTGTCCCTCTCCATAACTATTTGAAGATTAATAGAACTGTGGTTACAGTCCCAAAGTGCTCCCCACTATTAAGTCAGTCACCTGTCCTGCCCTATTTCCTAAGAAAACTTTGAGTTTTGCCACTTCCCGAGTTGGACACTCTATATACTGATTGAGGAAACTTCCATGACGCATTTACAGATTTTTTCTCATCAATCCCTTAACGCTCAGGCAGTTCCAGTCTATGTTAGAAAAAAAAAATCTCCTATTATGATAACTCTATTACCCCTGCAGGTCTCTCCCCTCTCTCCCTGCATTTTGGTACTCTCATTCCTATTGACTATTTGGGGGTCTATAGTACAACCCCAATCACGTCAACATCCCCTTCCTATTTCTTACCTCCACACACAAAGCCTCATTGGGTGATCCATCAGTTATATTATCTCTGATTTCTCTGTTGCACTCCCCTTAATCAGAAATGCAACTCCCCTCCCCTCCTTCCACCATCTCTGTCTTGTTTAAAGCACATTTACCCTCGTACATTAAGCTGTCTGTCCTATCCATCACTTAGCCATGTTTGTGTAATGGCTATAATATACCAGTCCCACCTACCTATTCACGCCCTGAGTTCATCGACCTTACCTATAGGCCTTCTTGCATTGAATTAGATGCAATTTAATCCAAAAGGCAGTACTTTCTGTTTGTTCTTTTCCAGCCTAACCTTACTGATTTCTGATTACTATATCTCCATCCAGCCTCGCACTTGCTTCGCTGCTCATGAGGATACCACCCCTGCCAATCTATTTTAAACACTCCCTTGTAACACTAGCAAAACTGGCCACCAAGATATTGGTGCCCCCTCCAGTGCAAGTCTCTGACGGTAATCTCCCTCTCAGGAGGTTACCACTGTCAAGGATTTTTTTTAAAAAACGTTCATAATGATTTCTGGCTGCTCACACTCCCCCTTGAGAATGTTCTCCAGTCACTTGGAGACATCCTGGACCCTAGCACCTGGGAAGTAACGCACATTCCGGATTCCCGTTTGTGACCACAGAATCTCCGATCTGTCCCTCTAACATTCGATCCTTCTATCTTTAACGTCCTGTTTACTTTTATTCTTTCCCGCTGTGCCCCAGAGCCAGTGGTAGTATGACCAACCTGTCTACGGCTGCTTTCCCCTGAACGGTCATCGCCCCCAACAGTCAAAAATAGTATACTTGTTTTTGAGAGGAATGGCCACAGGGGATTCCTGTACTCCCTGCCTACTCCCTTTGCCATTCCCAGTGGTTGCCCATCTACCCTCTGCCTAGAACACGACAGGAAGCAAGGAACGCCTGTTGGATTAAACTTAAATGCTACAGGTCTGACAGGTAAGGCTAATGAACTCAGTGCGATGAACATTAGACAGGAATATTACAGTCATTAAAGAAACATAACTAGGGGCGTGTCTTGAGTGTGGCCACCACACTAAAGCACTTATCTATGAAGCTCTCAGTATCTCGGATGACCCTGCGTGCATCCTAGATTAGATTACCGACAGTGTGGAAACAGGCCCTTCGGCCCAACAAGTCCGCACCGACCCACTGAAGAGCAGCCCACCCAGAACCACTCTCCTGCACCCAACACTATGGGCAATTTAGCATGGCCAATTCACCTAACCTGCATATATTTGGACTGTGGGAAGAAACCGCAACACCCAGAGGAAACCCACACAGACACGGGGAGTATGTGCAAACTCCAAACAGACCGAGGCAGGTTTTGAACCCTGGTCCCTGGTGCTTTGAGGCAGCAGTGCTAACCACTGAGCGACCGTGCCGCCCAGCTCCAGCTCCCTAACACGGTATCCCTTTAAAGTACAGGAGGACGCCATTGGCCATTAGGTGTGAATCAGCTCCAAAAATGTCCCCCAAGCACCTCCCATTTGCCAGCCCTGTCTCTATTGCCCGTTAAATTCATAATTCCAAATATATATCCAGTGCTCTTTTGAATCTTCATCCACAACTATCCCAGCCAGTCAATTCCAATTCGTAACAACTCTCTAACTAAGACATTTTTCCTCAGTTCACTCCTAGATCTTTTGCTGACAACATTGAAATTATTATTCCTTGATGCTGTAATGCCAATAAATAGAGTATTCTTTTTCTACTCTGCAGCTTTGTTCATAGTTTTGAACACCACAATAAATTCACATCTTTGTCTGTTCTGCTGCAGGAAAAATAAGCCTTGCAAGAACTGTAACAAACACTATAACGGAAAACAAGCAGAAGACTAGTCGCCAGGATATATGAATATCAACTAGCCACAAAAGACATGACCCCAACACTAATTTCTTACATACTGATGAGGATGTACGCCACTTTGACTAGGTCTGCTTATCCATCCTAGTACAGGCCAAACAGAGACAAGCACAAGAATTCCTAGAAACACGGCATTCCAATCGGAACTCCATCAACAAACACATCAATTTTGACTCCATCTACTATCCTCTGAGAAAAAAGGGATGAAAATGGCATAATCAACACAGGAAATTACAATACCACATCAAGGAAACCGAAACACCTGACTAGAAAATGGAAGATAACACCAGTACTTCACTGGAGGCTCACTTCCTGAGTACAGTCAATGGAACATACCAGGAACTGCTATTAGCTATTGCTTCAGAACATATTAGAGTGCTCATGGCTGCCACCACATAGAAGCATTGAATGAAAATGCGGGCCTGCACCACCAAATGCATATCCAAAGGCTTTTTTAAACGTTTGCGAGACTACCTGTTCAATCACCCACCTTGGCAATGCATTCCAGTCACATGTCACCAGGGGCAGAATGGCGAATCCGTGGTTAGCAATCCTGCCTGAGAGCGCTGGGGATCCAGATTTGATTCCAGCCTCAGGTGACTGCCTGTATGGATTTTGCGCATTCTCCCTGTGTCTGTGTGTTTTCCTCGAGGTAAGCCACTTTCCTCCCACAATATGATGATGTGCAGCTTAGGTGAATAGGCCATGCTTAATTGTCCATAGTGTTCAGGGATGTGTACGTTAGGTGCATTAATCAGGGGTAAATATAGGAGGAACGTGTTGGTTTGGGTTAGTCTTTGGAGGGTCAGTGTGGATTGGTCGGGCAAAAGAACCTATGTCCGCACAGTAGGGATTTTATATTCTATGTCTATGCCACCCTCTCAGTTCAAAACAGACTCACAAATCCTCTCCCAATCCCCTGCCTTTCACTTTAAGTATGTATCCCTTTGTTTTTGACCCTTCGAGTAAGGGAAACATTTGTTGTCTGTTCATCATCTCCATTCCTCTTATGCTCTTGTACACCTGTACCAGGTTCCCTCCTCAACCTTCCCTGCTGCAATGAAAAAAGGAGCAAATTTAGCCCTCGCCCTTCACAGTCTGAGTACTCACTTGTCTTGTTTATTCAGATGTGCATCATCTCACATTTATCAGTGTTAAACTTCATCGGCCATTGATCTGTATATAGAAATCATCTGCTTATATCATCCTGTAGCCTAACCATTTCCTCCTCACTGTGAACCACCCAGCTAATCTTTGTGTCATCCCCATTAGTTCCCATTCCACTGTCATCCATCTTCCACATTCTCACCATCATCATTTATGAATATCACAAACAAATCTTGATTTCCTTCCTATTCTCCAGATTTCATTCACAGAAGAAGAATTAAGAATTCCAGTCTCTTGCTATTCTCATTTTTGGGAATTTACAAAGTGATGTAGTTAATACCTATTATGAGGGAGCTGCAAATTGCACTTTCGACAGAGTTGAATTCACCTTTTAAACTCTGCCCCTCAGCATGTCTTGTTCATAAAGTGTGTACCTAACTTAGAATGAACAATGGTTTGGCACCTTGCAGTGGAACAGTCGCCTTTTGAGTGGCACTGTTCTTTGTAACAATAGTCAGAACTGAAGAATTTTTCATCTGCAGGATGGACGCAAACTCATTGCTTGAATCAGATAATGTGATGAGGATAAATACTCAATTAACTTCTACGTTATAGACAAACTGCAGGAGATCAAATCACATTCTCATATCTACCTTGAATTGGAAGCGAATACTTATTGTTAAAAAAAAAACAAAAATGTTGAGACACCATACCAGGGGAGAAAAAGCATGTCATTTGCTTTTGATGGAGATGCAGAAATACAGAGTGAATGTGCAATCTGAACAAGAACCATGTGATAGAAAAAGAAATATATCAAATCATAATTTTCAATGGGACCAGATTCCAATTTTTCTGAACAGTGATGTTTTTCACCCAACCTCACTTTTGCTAAAGCAAGTTTATCCCAGTCACTCACACTTCATTAGCCTTCTTCCTCCGCCTTCCTACTTTTTCTATTCTCCTACTTCCCTTGCTTTACTCCTTCTGCTGCTGCATACCCTTCCACTGATGATACCTCTTCACGTCTTTCTTCTTCCACTCCCACTGTAAGTTACACCAGTTCCCTAGTTACTCTCACTTCCACTGGCCATCCCTTGCCCTTTTTGCTTTCCAACTAGGGAGATGGGAATTGCTGGTTTCGTGCTGCTATTGGTCATCAGTCAACACTAAGATTGGGATGATCAATGTCCAATAGGAACAGACAATAGTGTGTGTCTGTCACTGTCAAATACAACATGAAAAGGATGGTTCTGTTCCTCATACAGAGTGGAACTTTTTCTCTGTTTCTGTGTCACAGCACTCAAGCAAACAGCCTCATCACAAATAGGACAAACCTCTCCTCAGAATCAGAAGTTCATGCATCAGCTTTTCCTAAAATGGTGTGAGGACAGTGGCCACGTTGTTCAAAGAAGCCGTGTTCGATCATTTTGCTCTTTACCATTTTAACTAATTTTCCAATGTCATTTGAAGTGAGATCAGAGTAATTTCCCTTGCATCAAAGCAATATTTATCACATGTAGCATAATTATCCCTCAGCAAACTGTGTTTAATGGAAATCAGAGGAAAATCTGTGCTGGTAATTTCCTCATTGAAAAATGACACCTTCCCTCGAGCTATTAGGAATGACAAATAAACTCAGCCTTTGGTAGTGCCTTCCAAAACCATGGAAGGATTTGTCTTATTAATAACATCAAGACACATCTGTTTTCACAGTTTGGTCTAAAGTCTCAGAACAGTAAGACCTTGCTGGTTGAGTGTCACCCCAATGAAATCAGAAGTTTACAATAAGATAACGATTCCGATTATTTTCAATCAGTTACTTTCTGAGGACTGATCGTACGATGTCAGTGCCACGGAGATCAACATTTTCTCTGTCCATCAGCATCTCATCGCATTGGCTCAAGGCTGCAACATTCCCCAATTCCTCATTTGCCATGTTCGCTAGATATATGAGGCCCACAAGATGGAGTAACTTAGAGATGCCTATGAGCCTCTGGAACCTGCCACCTCACCCATGCCCTGCGCTCTGAGTCCATCCCGTCTCCTTTTCACATTTCTCACATTTGGGGACTTAGATAATGCACATCTGAATCTCTCCTTCTCACATTTCATCTGAGTCCGTCCCTTCTCCCAAGCGCACCTCCTGCCGTGTATTCACCATCCCTCCTAAATTTCCACGCTCTAATGCTGAATGTTCTGTACTCAGCATAAGAGTTAATTCTATCTGTCAGAAAGAGGGATGATGACTGGGGACTATCATTGTACTCCCCATGCAGTCTCCACAGCCACTGCCCCCATTCCGCCCGATCTCCCAGCCAATATCATGTTCATTTGAACCTGACTCAATAATTCATAAGTCTTAATGAATAAGTTCATTGTAATTATCACTTTTAGTTTTGGACTAAGGCCAAAATGCAGAAATAAAATACGGTTTACAGCAAATAAAACTGCATTTAGAAGTCTGTAAATTTATATAAATACATACCTGAAGCATATTTCCTATGGAAGTTCCAAAGTTGCCTTATTAGAGCAGTGAGAGGAACATTTAGAGAAGTCCACACTTCCTGTCTATGTTCAGGGTGACTATTCTCACTGACAATCTGTTCGCTAGCGTTTGTTCCCGTAGAGGAGAGATCAGCACAGTCACAACATCCTGATTGTGATTCTATTGGAGGGGTGGAAGGATTTTTGGAGAGATGGTTACAGCATAGTAAACGGACAACAGAGCAGAATAATGTAGCCTACGAAAAGAAAATATTCTTGTTCTACCTCACAACTGACTTCACTAGAGCAATTGGTGATGGGAGATGTGAACAATAACCAGCAATGTCAACATGTAGTCCAGTCCAGATACATTGTGAAATGAATGTTCTGTACTGACAGCTGGGACTGTTTGCTCTGATTTTGATTGATGTCAGTCTCCATGCAATGCAACTGCGTCATTGGAGGCTTTCTCTCTCCTATAGTAAGAGGTTTCATTCAATGCGCTATCCAACTGTAGTAACAGATGCATCAGCTCCAACAGTAACAGAGATCAACAGCTGCATAGATCTGAATCTGAGAATAGCGGACTGGAACATTACAACAATTGAGAGGAGGTTTTCCTTGAGTCTTTTCAAGATTTCCCCCTCTTGGGGATTTCTACCATATCGGATATCAGCAGTGCTGATGGTTATTCTGGGTGGGGTGGAGGGTGTGCTACTAAGCTATTCTCGCTTTTGTTGGTGTTCTCTACCTCTCTCCATTCATTAATCACATAAACAAATTTGAATTCCGTTGCAATTTCTGTTATCTATATTTGTCAAAGGAAGAAACTATTGTCTTCAGTTTCAATTGCAGTCTCCATTCATTCCCCATGAATTGCAGACCACTCCCTCACAAACATCTGCAAACAATTCTGTGCACAACCTCGAGGTCCCTTTTTGCCCTGAACTGATTTATGTCTCCTGTTCTCCCTGTCACCAAACCTGTCCACTCACAGCTCATAACATCCCCAATCTCCATCTCTGTGTCAGTATTGTTGCTGAACAAACCATTGGCTGCACGTTGGTAAAATTCAGACTTAAGGTTTGAAGCTCTCTTCTGACCACTTTTCCAATTACAAATATTTCAATCACAAAATTGCTCTTCTTTCGGACGTTACTTCATGAGTAGGGCAATGTATGAATGTAGGAATGTCGCTGGATCTAATTCAGAAACAAAGCCTATTAAACGAAAAATATTGTTTCAAGTGATTTGTTTCAAGTCCAATACAGCTGATGACAGAACTTAAATAAAAATGATAAGAATTGGAATAAAAATGAATTTCACGAAAACCAAACATAAAAGCAACTTTTTGTCTGAATACCTTCATCTTTCACTGATCACCTTCGGTAAAGAAATCTCATGTTATTACCCGGTCTGGGTTAATTGTGACCTGAGACCCATGTCAATGTGCTTAACTTTATATTGGCTTGTGGAATAGCCTCATAATCAGAGCAATTAGTGATGGTTACCGAATGCTGCCCTTCCCACGAATGCCAACATCACACGACTGAACAAAATTGAAGGTGAAATCAAATAAAGGGCATAGCTGAAAATCTGAAATTATCGAAAGAAATGCAAAGAAATGAACAGAAAGTGCTGGGAAACTTTCCTGAAATGAAAGCAGCTGGAAAGGGGTGTGATTAATACCGTTAACAGGGAAGTCTGCTTTGAAAGGAAGGAGGAATCAATAGAGAAAGAGAGATAAAGAAGAAAAAGAGCAAACAAAGAGAATGATGATCAGCTGGGCTGGAAATAAAGTGTAAGATTCACCTCATTTATTTTTCGCCTTTCCCATTTACCTGAATATCATGCCATTGTAAATACAGGTATCCCCCGCTTTTCAAAGTTCGCTTTTCGCCCCTTCCCTTTCCGAATGACTTACATTATGACATTGTTTCATAAACCAAAAGAAACCCGAACAGGATTTTCACTTTTACGAAGAGAGCCGAAAGTTTTCCCACATAAATCAGTGCTACTGCACTTTACACCATATCTGCTTGTGAACGGTTTTGTAGGAACACTCTGCTTACAAATAGTGAGTGAAAACTGTATATATCTAAGATCATGTTTAAAGCGATTTGATTCCCTCTGTCGGTCCTTCCTAAGTGTGGTCATCTTCTTTTATTCATTAATTCGGTATGGGTATCTCTGACTGGGGCAGCATTAGTTCATTTTTCCAGTTGCCCTTGAGAAGACATTGAGCCACTGCAGTCCACGTGTTTGATCTGATTTGGTTTTGTTTATATTAGTCAAATGTACAATGGAAAGGTTTGTTTTTTATTGTAGTGCAGGCACATGACCCTAAACAAGAAAACAGAGAACACAGGGTCCTTGGTCAGAGTGAGGCATACATGGTTACAGCTTCACAGGAGGTGGGCAAAGTGAGATTGACATTAGGAAGGTTAATATTATTTGAAAAGTGAGAGATGTCAATTTGTCAGTCTAATAATGGTCGGGAAGGAAGTGCTCCTGAGCATGATGGTCTATGTTTTCAAGCCTCTGTGTCTCCTCCCTGTTGGAAGAAGCTGTAGGAGATCATTACAGGTTTGGGAGAGATCTTTGATGTTGCCAGCCTTTCTGCGACAATGACATGTATGAATGGATAGAAGGTTGTCTTCCGTGATGGTCTGGGCTGTGCACACAACCGTCTGTAATTTCTTATGGTCCTAGGCAGAGCTGTTACCATGACAGGTCATTATGCACCCGAACAGTTGCCAGTATGCATAGCACTGAGAGATGGGCGCTTTCAAAACAGTTAGATGATACAACTAGCTGTTAAGTGGATACCCAGGTTCTGGTTGCTGTTTTGACAACAATTGAAATGTAACTAATAATTTTAAATTATGTCCTCTATACCAAAACCTTGTTGAGCGTATTGTATTGCCAACATCGAACCAATGAGCCATCACCTGCTTCAAACGATAAGAGAAGCAACCACCATCACAACGAAGGAGAAAGAGACAGGATCAAATTGAAGGGGAGAGAGAACACAGCGAGGGAAACAGATGGACAGTCAGTCAAAGAGAGAACGAAACAAAACAAGGAAACAAACAGTCACATGTGCAGGGAGAAGGGAAAATAATAGGCTCAGGGAAAGAAACAGAAGACAGGGAAAAGGAAAACACAGGGAAACAGACAGTGTGAGAGACAATGGTCACAGGGAGCTGGGGATAGGGTCAAGGGGAGCTGGGGGGAAATAGGAGGAGGTGGGGGTGAGGACCGGAGAGACCTGGGCGTGAGCACTGGAGGGAAGTGGGGTTAGGGAGGTGAGGGTTTATTTTGTCCTGTGACAAGATGTCCAGGAAGAACATGATAAGAATGGATGTACTGAACGATGGCTGTAAAACATGTCTGAGAGGCATATAGGTTACGCTGCACAGGGCGTTCGCTAGTCGAGATCAATATGAACAAATTCAGCATTATCTGAGATTAGAGAATCCATTCATCAGTTTAATAACAGCGAGGAAGAAGCTGTTCCTGAACTTACTGCTCTGTGTGTTCAAGCTTCTGTGTCTTTTAGCCTGATGGAAGAGGTTGTGGGAGATCTTTACAGGTATATGATGGGTCTTTGGTAATGTTAGAACAAAGAATATTCCAGTACAGGAACAGGCCATTCGGCGGTCCAAGCTGGCGCTGATCAACATCCTCCATCTCAACCTGTCTCCTATTTTCTAAACGTCTGTATCCCTATGCTCCCTGCCCATTCATGTATATTTCCCGAAAAATGTTAAATTGAGCACCACTGGTCACAGTTCTCCATTTTCAGAAACTCCCTTCCCCTACTACGCTCCCTCCCCTGTTGCCAAGCCAGTTCTGTATCCATGTCGCTAGCACACCCTGGACACCATGTGACTTCACTTTCCCCATAACCCGACCGTGGGAAATCTTATCAAACGTCTTCCTGAAGTCCATGTACATGACATCTACAGCCCCTCCCTCATCAATTAACTTTGTCACTTCCTCAGATAATTCTATTAAATTGGTAAGGCCTGACCTTCCATGCTCTAAATCATGTTGCCTCTCACTGATAAGACCATTTTCATCCAAAGGAGAATTGATCCTATCCCTCAGTATCTTCTCTCACAGCTTCCCTCCCCCAGACGTCAGGCTCACCGGTCTATAATTAACTGGATTATTCATGCTACCCTTCTTAAACAAAGGGATGAGAAATTTTCCAGTCTTCCGAGACCTCAGTGGTGTTCAAGGATGTTACAAATATATCTGTTAAGGCCCTAGCTATTTCCTCTCTCCCTTCCTTCAGTAATCTTGAATAGATGTTGGCAGCCTTTTTGTGGCAACGAGCCGTCTAAATGGAGTCAAAGGTTGTGAGATTGGAGTCCCTCATAGTCTGGGCTGTGAACACAATATTCTGTAGTTTCTGATGGCCCTGGGCAGAGCGATGGAGTACCAGGCCATTACACACCCAGACAGTACGTTCACAATAGTGCATCTGGAGAAGTAGTACCTGCTAAATATCCTGAGCCACCTGAGGAAGGAGAGAGGTTTATGAACCATCTTGACTGTCACACCTATGTGAGAAGTCCAGGGTAGTTTGCCAGTTATCATCACTCCGAGGGACTTGATGCTCTGCACTGTCTCGTCCATTGATGTAGATAGGGGCTTGTTCCCATCCTTTCGTTCTAAAGTCAATGATCAGTTCTTTACTTTTGGCAAATTTGAGAGGGAGGTTATTCACATTCCACCATGCCACCAAACCCACTGTCTCCTTTCTGTGTTCAGACTCATCGTTGTTTGATATCCCTCCTGCTTTGGTGATGTCATCAGCAAACTTAGAGTTAGCATTGTTTGGAATTTGGCAACAAAGCCACGTGTGTACAGGGAGTACAGTAGGGGGCTGAGGAGACAGCCATGTGTGTACAGGGAGTACAGTTGGGGGCAGAGGGACACAGCCGTGTGTGTACAGGGAGTACAGTAGGGGGCTGAGGACACAGCCGTGTGTGTACTGGAGTACAATAGGGGGCTGAGGACACAGCCGTGTGTGTACAGGGAGTACAGTAGGGGCCTGAGGACACAGCCGTGTGTGTAGAAGGAGTACAGTAGGGGGCTGAGGACACAGTCGTGTGTGTACAGGGAGTACAGTAGGGGGCTGAGGACACAGCCGTGTGTGTACAGGGAGTAAAGTAGGGGGCTGAGGACACAGCCGTGTGTGTACAGGGAGTACAGTAGGGGGCTGAGGACACAGCCGTGTGTGTACAGGGAGTACAGTAGGGGGCTGAGGACACAGCCGTGTGTGTACAGGGAGTACAGTAGGGGGCTGAGGACACAGCTGTGTGTGTACAGGGAGTACAGTAGGGGGCTGAGGGACACATCCGTGTGTGTAGAAGGAGTACAGTAGGGGGCTGAGGGACACAGCCGTGTGTTTACAGGGAGTACAGTAGGGGGCTGATGTGGGCCATAACCAGCCTTTCAAATCACTCCATGTTTATTGAAGTTACAGCCACTGGGCGGTAATCATTAAGTCATTAAAGCATGAGCTTTCTCACTTACAAGGTTGATGTTATGATTTGGAGATGCTGGTGTTGGACTGGGGTGTACAAAGTTAAAAATCACACAACACCAGGTTATAGTCCAACAGGTTTAATTGGAAGCACAATGATGAATGTTGTTGTTGGTCTTCTTGAAGCAGGTTGGGACTTCGGCTTGTGGGAGGGAAAGGCTGAAATTGTATGTGAATACCTCTGCCACTTGGTCCTCCCAGGATCTGAATGCTCAGCCAGGATCACTATCCCGGCCCGGTGCTTTACTTGATTTGACCCGCAAGAAGACTGATCATGCCTGCAGCGGTGACAGCGGGCACAGGCACATACGAGGCTGTCGGGGCAAGTTTCAGCATGGCAGTCACAAAGTAATTCATCATAGATATCCCCGCGCCGTCCTCCCTCCATCGTCATCAATACAAAGTGACATGGTTGGTGTGAGCACCACTCAGTTAGTGTTGAGACGGAGTGACATCAATAGACTGGGATTGTGCGCCATAATGACGTAAACTCACAACAAAAGGGGATACGGTGTGCTTCTACTGAGAGCCAGTGGTGCAGGGAGTGAAGACTCTCCAGGTGTAATTCAAGTCAAGCCACTGTTTCAACCTGAATGGAGTCAAGCACCTTGATTGTTGTGCCTTGCAGATGGTGGACGGTCCTTAGGGAGCCAAGAAATGTATTATATATGAACAAACTGAATAAAGGAATTGAGGGCAGTTTTGCTAGGTTTGCAGATGATATTGAGGAAGTGGGAAAGCTGCAGAAAGGCTTGAACAGTTTAGGACTGTGGGAAAACACGTGGCTGATGGAGCACAATATGGGAACGTGTGAGAATATACACTTTGGTATGGGGACTAGAGGAGACACTGTCTTCCAATAAGATCCATTAAATCTGAAGCACAAAAGGATCTTGAAGCAACTCGTTCTCTCTTATGGTTAACGTGCATGTTCCGTTGGCAGTTAGGAAAGCAAAAGCTATGTTTGCATTCATTTCAAGAGAGCAAGAATGCAAGACCGGAGACATACTGCTGAGAATGTAATGGGCTATGGACAGACGGCATTTGGCCAATTGTGAGCTGTTTTGGACACTATCTCTGGAGAAAGATCTGCTGGTGTTGGAGGTGATCCATCCTGGGGATGATGCTTGTCATATGAGCGTCAGTGTGTGCACTCGATGGAATTTAGAAGAATTGTGGGGGGTTGGGGGGGTCTGATTGAAACTAATGGATTACTGTAAAGATTGATACAGTCAGTACGAGGAAGATATTTCCACTTTTCAGAGAGACAATGACAAAATGGCACAGTATCAGAGTGAAAGAATGGGCTGAATGGCCTAAATCTATTGCTCTATCTCGTCCCGTTTAGGTCATAGGGTCTATTATTCAGTGTAGACTTGTAAGTCTATGACCTACTCTTGTAACCCTTGTATTTGTATGTTGATTTGACTTCACGTTCTGGTCAATGGTAACCCATGTGATATGGACGGTGGGAGGATTCAGGGTCAGCCAGGACTCCATTACTATTTTGAATTTGAGCTGCCATCAGTGAGTCTCATCGGGCGGGAGTACATTCTTTCTCCGATGATTGTCCTTTTCTGTCTGGTACTTTCGAAGGATTGATCCTGTTATGCCAGTATTGTTGATTTAAACAAAACAGGTGCAATTTATCACAGCACTCAGTAACAATATGTCATCGAATACTGAACACCCTTCCAATAACAGAAAAGTCTAAAATGTTCACGATTAGAAACACTGCTTTCCTGTTCGTGTTCAAATCAGATAACCTGTCCCATCGAGATGGTCAACTTCGAACAATTTTTTAAAAATGTTTTTATTGGATGTGGGCATCGCTGGATGTGCCCAGCATTTCTTGCCCGTCCGCAGTTGCCCTTGAGAAGGTGGTGTTGTGCTGCCTTCTCAAACTGCTGCAATCTACCTGTTGTGCGGTGACCCTCTTGTGATTAAAGAGGGAATTCCAGGGTTTTCACGCAGCAACAGTGAAGGAACGGCAATACATTTCCAAATCAGGATGTTGACTGGTTTGGAGGGGAAATTGAAGGTGGTGGTGTTCTGAAAAGTCCACTGCCCTTGTCATTCCAGATGGAAGTGTTCGTGAGATTGGAAGGAGCTGTCTGAGGATCTTTGGGGAATTCCTCCGTTGTGTCTTGTAGATATGCACACTGCTGCTCCTGGGTGACTATGGTGAAAGGAGTGAATGCTTGTGGATGCGGTGCAAATCAAATGGGCTGTTTTGTCCTGGATTGTGTCAAGCTTCTTTAGTGTTGTTGGGCCTGCACTCATTCAGACAAGTGAGGATGTTCCATCTCATTCCTGACTTCTTCTTTGTACATGATGGACAGGCTTTGGGTAGTCAGGAGGTGAGTTTCTCCTGCAGTATTCCTCGCCTCAGATCTGCTGTTATATTCATTTGGCGAGTCCAGTTGAGTTTCTGGTCAATGATACGCCCCCAGGATATTGATAGTGGGGGAGTTTAGTGATGATAATGCTGCTGAATACAAAATGGTTATTTTGTTTCTTATTGATGACAGTCATTGTCTGAATTTATGTGGCACAATGAAACTTGCCTCTTGCCAGCCCAAGCCTGGATATTGCCCAGATATTGTTGCTTTGGGCATGGACTGGTTCAGTACCTGAGCATTTGCGAGTGGTGAAGAACATTGTGCAGTAATCATCGAATATCCCCACTTCTGACCTTATGATGGAAGGAAAGTCATTGTTGAAGCAGCTGGAGATGTTTGGACCTAGGACATTATCCGAATGGACTACTGTAGAGATGTTCTGGACCTGAGATGACTGATATCCAACAACAATGGCAATCTTCCTCTCTGTCAGGTATGACTCCAATAATGGAGTGTTGGCCTGCGATACCGTTTTTGTTTGGGATCCTTGATGTCACATTTGACAGAATGCAGCCTTGATGACAAGGGCTGGAATTAATTTCCTTTTTCTATGTTTGAACCAAGGCTGTGAGGAGTTCAGGAGGTGAGTGACACTGGCAAAACCCAAACTGGGCGTCACTGAGCAGGTTATTTTTGAGCAGGTGCTGCTTGATCCCACTGTTGATGACACCTTCCATCATTTTACTGATGATGGAGAGGAGACTGATAAGGCGGTATTTGGACAGGTCGAATTTGTCCTGCGTTTTTTTTCCGGAAATACGTGAGCAGTTTTTTTTTCCCTATTGTCGGTTTGTAAACATACTGGAACAGCTTGGCAGGGGGAGCAGGATATTCTGGAGTACAAGTCTTCAGGACTATTGCCGGCATGTTATCAGGGCCCTTTGCAGTGTCCAGTGCCTTCAACCGTTTCTTGATATCAGTTAATCGAATTTGCTGAAGACTGCTTTCCGTAATGATGAGGACCACGGGGGGGGGGGGGGAGACCGAAATGGATCATTCACTCAAAACTTCTGACTGAAGATTGCAACGATATCTTCAGCCTTATATTTTGCACTGATGTGCTGGGCTCTTCCAACATTGAGGTTGGGGATATTTGTGGAGATTCCTACTGCGATGAGTTGTTTAATCATCCGCCACCATTCACGATCGGATTAGCAGGAATGAGGACCTTAATTCTGATGATTGGTTCTGTGATCGCTAAGCTCTGTCTGTCCCTTGCTGTTTATGCTATCTGGCACGCAAGATTTCTGTTTGAAAGCCTCAGCAGATGAACATTTTATCTTTATATATTCCTGGTTCTGCTCCTGGCATGCCCTCCTGCATTCTCCATTGATCCAGGGTTAATCCTCTGGTTTGATGGTAATGATTGAATGGGGAACATGCTGGGCCGTGATGTTACAGATTGTGCTGGAGTATAGTTCTGCTGCTTTTGATGGTCCACAGTGTCTTATGGACGCTCAGTCTTGAGTTGCTAGATCTGCTAAAAGTCTGTGCCATTTATCATGGTGATAGTGCCTCACAACACAACAGAGTTTATGGTGACAATAGACTTCGTCTCCACAAGGACAGTGTGGTGGTCACTTTTACCGATACTGTCATGGACATATACATCTGCAGTTGGTAGATTGGTAAGGATGAGGTCAGGTATGCTTTTTTACCCTCTCATTCATTCCGTCACCACCTTCTGCAGACCCAATCTAGTCCTAACGTCCTTAGGAGCCGACCAGCATGATCAATAGTGCAGCTGCCAAACCACTCTTGATAGTCGACTTTGAAATCCCCGAGCCAGAATACACTTTGTGCCTTGCCACAGTCAATGCTTTCTCCAAGTGTTGTTTAACATGGAGGAGGACTGATTCAGCTGAGGAACGATGTTACGTGGTAATCAGTAAGAGACTCCTTTGTCCATGTTAATTTGTGTTTTGTTTTCTGTAAAGTATGATTCTGTGAGTATGGCTATGCCAGGCTGTTGCTTAACTAGTCTGTAAGGCAGTTGTTCCAATGTTGGCACTAGACCTCAGATGTTCGTAAGGAAGACGTTGCATGTTCTAAAGTGATGTTTCTAATGTTGACTTTTCTGGAGCCCATTTCAATACCAGATGGCCCATCCGGTTTCATTTCTTTGAAATTTTGTAGCGATTGTTATAACTGAATGACTCATTAGACCATTTCAGGGGGCGATTGAGAGTCAATGACATCACTTTGGGTCTGGAGTTGTATGTCAGCCAGACCAGGTGAGGATGGAAGATTCCTTCATTTCAGGATAATCGTGAACCAAATGGATTCTTCTGACAATCGGCAATGATTTCATTCTCATCGGTAGATTCTTAATTTTAGGGATATTTTTACATTATTGAATTGAATTTCCACCATCTGCAGTGGCAAGATTCAACCTGGATCCACAGAACAGGAGCTGATTTTTCTGGATTGATAATTTATTGGTAATACCGTGAGACATACTTGGAACCACATGTTGTACTCATCTGCCATTTCTTGTGTTACACTGTTTTTCATTTATTGCTTATGTTATTCTGGAATCTCATCCTTCATTAAATCCTGATTGAAATACACCGTCATGAACGCCTTCTCGACTGCTCGAATTTTATTCAGTCTGTTTTGTTTGAACAGACATTTCAAGGCAACAGTACACCAGAGAAGAGCAGGAAAAGAGAATGGGTGATTGTGTCCTGTACCTGTCGCCGGACCAGCTTGTCTGTCCAGGAAGTATTTAGTGCGGGTCAGAGAACCTCAATTATTATAGCATGGATCGAGGCCATTCAGCCCATCGTGGAGTCACAAGCTCTCCAACTGCACAATTGGAGATAGAGAGAGTGTGTGAAGAGAGATTGTGTGAGAGAGAAATAAACAGAGAGAAAGCAAGTGAAGGGAGATAAACTGAGAGAGGATAGAAAGTGGAGCAATTGACTGAGTGCGAGAGGAAGACGTGTTAGATGAGGGTGAAATTAGATATATCAGAAGACTGCATTACGGTAGATAAATATGGACACACAGAAGTTAAATCTTTATTTAGAAATTCCTCTGGACGGCAAGCCCTTTGCCTGGGCACCATACACTGTGAGCACTGTGCTGATTCTGGCTGTCATACCAAATTATTTATTTCCAACAATATCACAGAGCTGGGTTACTGACAGCTAATCAGAACGCATTAGGCAGTAGACTGTGCCAAGATCAGCTGGAAATGATAACCACCACCCCGCATCCACGGCCACCCCACCGTCCACACCGATACTGTTGAGAGACTAGGCCAGAGAATCTCAGTGAGGGGATTCACTGACAGAGGTGAAATCACGATCTCAGCTGTGGGTCAAATAATGATTGATAAAGTTGGCATACCAATTTCCAAGTTATGTAATTCACATTTCAATTTATATAGCTCAATATCAGGAGTGTATTTTAACAACCTTATCTCTTTGTACTTTGCATATATTGGTGGGTGCAGAAAATCATTTTGTTCCTGTATTTTATATTGCATAAACACATTTCATTAATATTGTCCCTGCTAATTCCTCATTGTAGATGTATTCTTGAATCTGTTCTTCATATGAGTTACAAAGAGTAACATTCCAATTCTGGTAAATGGAGAACACCACTGTCCCCCCACCCAGTCTAATCAGACATGTCCCCCAGTTCTCTCCGTCTTCTTTTCTTTCCCCAATATCATAATCACAATGTAATTGAAGTCCATTCAATGACACTTTATGACAGTTCATTAACATCGATAACGTCAACAGCATGACGCACACCTGCCCTCTATGATCCTGGATTAACAAACTGAACTGTGTTGGCCATGTGCAATTCTCTGTTAACGTATCTATGCTGTTTGTTTGTTGTAACCCACATTTTCTTTGGCACATTTTGCTATCAGATCATGGATGGTAGTTGTTTATTCAATGTTTTACAGATATTGCAATGACTGATCAGTAGTTACAGGATTCATTTCTGTATTAATGAACAGTGAAGCATGTTTATGTTCCGTTAAATTTCTGGCATTACTTCCATATCCAAGGCTGACTGAATGATTACACACAATCAATCTGCCAACTTCAACATTCCTTCCTTCAGTCACACTCGTATATCACACCCAGAATGCATAAATGTTCAACGTTATTTTGAATTTTAATAAAGTAGCTTTGAATTCAAAGGGGTTAACTGGAGCTATTTGTTCAGCGATTGTAATTATGTTAGTCTCCATGGATCGTATGCGCCCCTAGAGAGTTTCTCTCTTCTATCAATAAGGGAATGCTTTCAGTGTTTTATCCCATAACGAGCGGGAGCATGTTCAACAGCAAGAAGAGGGATTAGCAGCTTCAGAGAGAAGGGCAGGAGAGATGGAAATCTGGGACCATTAGACTGGAATGTTCCAGCAATGGATCAGAATCTGGGAACATTAGACTGGAATGTTCCAACACTGGATCAGAATCTGGGAACATTAGACTGCAATGTTCCAGTTATGGATAGGAGTTTATCCTATGGTCTTTACTGGCTTTCCCGGCCTTCGATATCATTAGCATCGCGGATTGAAAGTGTACTGATGGTTATTCAAGCTGGTTACTATCCTCTCCTTGCTATGGTTGGTGTTCCTGGTAAGTGACTCTGTCTGTTTAGTGAAATGGTCTGAACTGAATAGATGCTCATGATATGCAGATTTTGTAAAGGTGCAAGCCGACGTTTTCAGCTCCAATCAAATTTTCATTCCTTAGAAATCATAACTAGCAAAACTATTATTTACAAATTAATCACCAATATGCGAGGGTCAAACACACTGTTCTCAACCTCTTTGATTCATTTTCTCCTGCAAAGTGTACATCTCCATATCCTCCCCACATACCAATCCTGTCCAGTACCCCCATTAAGGCGTCCCAGTCTCCTCCTCAGCCTCAGTTCAAATCCTGAATAAACCATCGTTTCTTCCTTTGTTAATTCCAGATACATCTGTTTCAAGTCCCTTCTATTACAAAATAATTTTACTTGAGATGTTTAACTTGTTCTCTGCACAAAATCTGAAATATGGGCAGACAGAGTATGGTGGGTCGTGTAATTGGATCGTATTCTAGAACCACCGACTAATAATCTGTTGATATCGGCTTGCCTTATGTACATTAGAGAAGGCAGTGGATCATCTTTCTCTGGTCAAGTCTCTTTTTAACTGAAAACCCACGGCAATTTGTTTTTACTATTTATTGTCCTGTGGAACACCTGAAACAGCCACTCAGTTCAAGATCGGCATAACATGCTGGCCTGACCAGAGCTGCACACATCCCGTGCGGGCAGAACAAAAGGAAAGGTTCTCCTCTGCCTGAATCCCATGTTCTTCCGGCTCAGTTCCATTCAGGTAGTTAGACATTCACTGTTTTAGATGCATTCTTTGTGATTGAGTCACTTCCAAGACTGATTGTCCATCTCCATGGGCACCTCTGGTGCTGGCTTTATTGATGCTGACCTAAAGATGTAAGGATGTTTTTTAATTCTAAAACAGTGGCAGTGTATTTTAAATGAACTTTTTCCTGTGTCACACGAAAGAAATGGAGCCAGCTAAGTGAGGGAAAGGAATTATTATGATCAAACCTGAGAGTGTTGTTGAGGCAGTAGTTGTAGTATTGTGGACAGATTTTCTTTCCTTTGTATGGAGTGATCTCCTTACCACAGAGAGAGTGAAGAGGATTTCCAACATATTAATCCCTTGGATGATGGCACCATGAGGAGTGAGTGAAGGTTGATCTGTTGCGCTGAGAGAGAATAAGAGGTGATTGCATTGAACCCTGAGAGGGATGGACAATTACTCCTTATATTCTAAACAGACAATGAGAAAGTGATAAATTCCATGACTGCTATTTCACTCAATATGCATGATTCGGGATAGTTTAAGTGCCTGGGAGGACGTTACCCCACCCACCCCAACCCCTACTCCCCATTCAGAGAGACGGAGAGGTCCAAGTTTTGAATAAACTCTCCCCACATTAATACAGTGCAGTTGGTGTGTGATCCTGCACTGAATGTCAAATTATCCACCACCCTGACAGCAGCCACAATACCTTCATTCTAAAACAGTGAACTATTCCCACCAGCTACTGACCTTCATGAAGAACATGAATCTATCTTCTCAGAGATACAAGGTACTTCCTTAAGGTTCAGACCAGAAGACTATAAGACATTGGAGCATAAATTAGGACAGTTAGCCCATTGGGTCTGCTCCGTCATTCAATCATCGCTGATAGGTTTCTTAAACCCATTCTCCGACCTTCTCCCCATAACCCTTCATCTCCTGGATAATCAAAAACTATCTATCTCCGTCTCAAATATACTCAATGACCTTCCCCCACAGCCTTCTGTGGCAATAAATTTCAAAGATTCACCATTCTATGGTTAAATAACTTTCTCCTTATTACTGTTCTAAAAAAGTGTTCCTTTTCATCTAAGGCTGTGCCCTCAGATTCTCATCCAATGGAAATATCTTATCAACATCCACTCTCTCCAGGTCATTCAGTATCCTGTCTATTACAATTACATTCCCTCTTATCCTTTCAAACTTTATGAAGTATAGACCCAGAGTCCTCAAACATTCCTCATGCAATAAGCTTTTCATTCCTATGACCATTCTCGTGAAAATCTTCTGAACACGCTCTGGGACCAGTACATCCTTCCTGAGGTATGGAGCTCAAAAATGAACACAATACTCCAAATGTAACCTGACCAGAACCGTATACAGTCAGTTCTTATATTCAATTCTTCTCGTCGTATATGCTCCCAATCATAATTGTAATTGCCCTCCTAATTACTGCCTCAACCTGCAAGTTGGCCTTGAGAGAACCCTGCACGAGAACTCCCAAGTCCCTTTGCACTTCAGATTTCTGAATTTTCTCGCCATTTAGAAAATAGAACATGCCTCTATTCTTCGTGACAAAGTGCATGACCTCACACTTTCCAACGTTGGAATGCATCTGACGATCTCTTCACCTGTCCAAATCCTTGTTCAGCCTCTCCGCTTCGTCAATACGACCTGTTCATCTGCCTTTATTTGTATCATCTGCAAACCTAGCCAGAGTGCCCTCAATTCCCTCATCTAGGTTGTTAATGTAACAAGTAAAATGTTACGATTCCAACACTGAGCATTCTGGATCACCACTTGTCACCGGCTGCCATCCTGAGAAGTACTCTTTCATCCCCACTCTCTGCTTTCTGCCAGCCAGCCAAGCTTCTATCCATGCCACTACCTTGCCTCTAACGCCATGGACCCATATCATACTCAGTAATCTCCTGTGTGACACTTTGTCAAAGGCCTTCTTGAATTCCAGGTGGATTACGTCCATTGTCTGTGCTTTGTCGAGTCTGTTCATTTCCTCTTCAAAGAATTCCAATAGATGTGTCAGGCATTAACTTCCCTTGATGAAATCATGCCGACTTTGCCCTATTTTACCAAATACTTTCAAGTATTCAGAAAACTCATCCTTCACAAAGAATTCCAGAATCTTATCCACGACAGAGGATAAACTATTCATGTTTTTTTTGTCTTTTTCCTTATTCTCTTGTTAAAAAGGGGTGTCACGTTAGTGGTTTTCCAGTGTTCTAGGATCATTCCCTACTCTAGTGATTTCTGAAAGATCACCACGATTGCCTCCACTCCCTCTTCAGCTATCTCCCTTATAATACAGGGATGTAGACAATCTGGTCAAGGTTATTTAACCAGCTTCGCGCCATTACAATTTTTTCTAGCATGTTCTCCTTGGTGGGGGCCATCATACCCAGCTCTATCCCCTCAATCTCTTGAATTTTTAAGGTATTACTCGTGCCTTCCACCATGAAAGCCGATGCAAAGTAATTATTCAGTTCCTTGGCTATTTTCTCGTTCCCCACTGCTACCTCTCCAGTATCATTTCCCAGCAGTCCAATGTTCACTTTTGTCCCTGTTTTGTACTTTATATGTCGAAGGAAACTGTTATAGTCTTCGTTTATATTATTGGCGAGCATACCCCCATATTTAATAATTTCCCTCCTTATTTTATTTTGTTTGCCCTCTGTTTTGTCTTTGTAAGCTTCCCAATCCTCAGGTTTTCCACTGCACTTTGCCACATTGTTTCATTTCTCTTTTGCTTTTCTGCTATACCTGACTTCCCTAGTCAGCTATGGTTGTCTCGTCCTCCCTATACAAGCCTATGTTTCCTCAGGATAAATCTCTGCTGTATCCTGAATTACTCCAAAAATCTCCTGCTAATGTTGTTGCACTGTCTTTCCTGCTGTGCCCATCTCCCAGTCAATTCTACACAGCTCCTCACTCATGTCTGTGTAATTGGCTTTATTCAGCTGTAATAGCATTACTTCTGATTCTAACTTCTCCATCTGAAATTGCAGAGTAAATTCAATCATATTATGATGACAGTCACCTTAAGCTCTCCTCATGTAGTCTGCGTGCACAAGATGCTCCAAAAAGCCATCTCGTAGACATTCCACAAATTCCTTTTCTTGTAAACCACTATTAATCTGAATTCCCAGTCCTTCTGTAAAATAAAATCCCACATGATCACTGTGACTTTGCCTTTCCTACAGATCTTTCTAGATCCTGGTGTATATTACACTCCAGCTCCCTGTATATAACTCCAACTGCATTCTATCACCTTTTGATTCCTCAATTCTACCAACACAGATTCTACGCCATCTGATCTTATTTCATTTCTTATTATTGATTATTGATTCAATTCCATTCTTAATACTGAGACAACTCTATCTCTCTGCCTAACTGCCTATCTTTTCGACAGGATGAATATCCTTGAATATTCAGCTCCCAATCCTGATCCTTTTGCAGTGATGTCACTGTTATGCCCACTATGTCGTACCTGCCAATTTATGGATGAGTCACAAGCTCATTTACCTTATTCCTTATACTGCATGCATTCCGATATAATAGTTCAGTCCTGTATTACCTGTCGCTCTTCTCATTGTCCTTTGTTTGTCTAACCGTTGCTACCTACACAGACCCTGACCACTGGATCATTTCCCTCCCACTCCAAGTTCTGCAACCCCGATGATATATCCCAAACCCGAACACCATGTAGGCAACACAACCTTCAGGACTCTTAATCCAGATCACGGAGAACAGTATCTATGCTTTTATCTATACTATCCCAAATTATCCATCATTGGGCAGCATGGTGACACAGCAATGCTGCCTCACAGTGTTAGGGACTTAGGTTCATTTCCAATCTCTGGACCCTGTCTGTGTGGACTTTGTACATTCTTCCTGCATCTGCATTGAGAGCATTAACTCTTTTCTCTCTCTACAGTATGTCTCTGTGTTTGCTTCAGATTTCTACAATCTACAGTATTTTTGCTTTTGATTGATGGAGAAATGCAGCAAATGTGATAGGTTTTTGTAAAAGCAGCCGTGGTTCGCGGGTTCGTCCGGTGTTTAGGAATCTTGCCCGGCCACTTGTGTGAGTGCAGTGTCATGGATGCCCATTCCATCTCTCTCAGTTCCCACAGTCCATCGTCACTACATGCAGCCTTTCCTTGTGCCACCCATGGGACTCCCCACACCCCATTGCCTGGCACTGGATACTCCCTTCTCAGGACTGTGCACACAACGACACTGGGAGCTTTCTGACCCGCTGGGGATGCTGGGTAAAGACCCTGCCATTGAAAGGAACAGAATAACTAGAATCCAGTTGAATAGCAAAGCTGTTCAAAGGCTGAATTGCATCCATCAGCTCTGACATTTTCTAATCTTCTGTTTATCCTCGTCGTTCTGCAAATAGATGGTCCATATGTATGCCTTGTCAAACAGGTTTGGTGGCGGGGTTAAATGTCAGATCCGGTGGTCATTGGACTAATTCAGTGGTCTCACTTTCCTGACGTCACACTTCAGTTTTTATTATCCAGTCTATTCCGTTTAAATAAAAGGCTTTGCTGGAGTTGTGCTGAAAGGATATTTGAGTTTTGGAGACATTAGAATATGTCACGTGCGAGTGAGGTTAGGAATCGTAAGGTAGCACAGTTAAATACACGATCAAAGTGCTGGTCGGGGCGACAGCACTTCCGATATATGGATCATTGGGATTCCCGGGTCTGTAGGATATACACAAAAAGGACAGTATGAACCTGAAATGGCAGCAATTTCCGATATGTGGCTTATTGGGATTCACGGGTCAGTAGGATACACACAAGAAGGACGGGATGCACATGAACTGATAATAATCTCCAATGTGTGGATCATTGGGATTCCCGGGTTGGTAGGATATACACAAGATGGACGGGATGGACTTGAACTGGCAGCAACCTCCTGGCAGGCAGGTTTGCTATTGTCCTTTAGGAGGGTTTAATCTAGTGTGTGGCGGCGGTGGGTGAGGGGTGTATGGAAACACAGCAGTAGGTCCACAGGTACAGTGACTGAGGAGGAGTTGGAGACTAATCCCAGCACAGCTAAGACCAACAAAATAAAACAGAGGGCACTTAACACATTGACCTGGCAGTCTGAAGTGTGCTGATTTTAATATGAGGAATCTGTTTGTTTGAACAAACATTTCGATGTCGCTGCATGTCAGAAAATGGGAAGAGATAATGATTAATTGTTCACTGTGTCCTACAGTGGATCAGCTTGTCTCTCCAGGCACCAAAACTTGTTACTGTGGGTCAGAGAACTTCATAATTAATACAACACAGAAGGAGGCCATTCAGCCCACCATGCGTCCACGATCTCTCCAAATTGACAACTTGAAAATAGAGGGAATGATCGGAGCTAGACTGAGAGGGAGAGAAATAAACAGAGAGAGAATCAGTGAAGTGAGATAAACAGAGTGAAAAAAAGGAGTGACAGCAAGGGGTGTCAGACGAATGTGAAGTTAGATCAGGAGACAGCATGAGGAGAAATACACAGAAACTATTCTTCGAAAATCTCAGAGACTAGAAGCCCTTTGTCTGGTGCCATACCCTCTGAGCACCATGCTGATACTGGTGGTCATCCCAGATTATTTATTGCCAATAACATCCCAGAGCTGAGTTGCTGACAGCTAAACACAATAGATTGGTTCCAGTAAGAAGGTGGATTAATTTAAATATTCTGAGCCAACAGGAACTTGTAGCCCCTCGACACACTGCGTGAGAGGCAGGGTGGAATCTCAGTGAAGGGAATCACTGGCAGAGGGGAAATCAGAATCTCAGCTGTGGGTCAAATAATGATTGATAAAGTTTGCACACCACTTCCATAGTTTTGTAATTCACATTACAATTTATATCGCTCCACAGCGTAAGTGTATTTTCACAATATTGTCTTTTTGTAATTTTCATGTTATGGTATGCACAGAAAAGCCTTTTTATCCTGTATTTTGTGTTTAATAAACACATTTTATTATTGAGGAAGAAAGGACCTGCTCCGATGGGACAGTCGTCATCTGAACCGTGCTGGGACCAGAATCCGAGTGAATCCTAACCAGGGCTGTAGACAGAGCTTTAAACTGATTAGGAGTATGTGTGTATGTGCGGGGTGGGGTGCGGTTATAGGGTTTAATTAGAGAAGCCGAATTAAAAGAGGAGGTAAGAGTACAGAATTCAGCAGAGGTTATTAAAATCTCCAGCGCAGACACAAATAGGATAGAGCATTTGGAAATGTTTAACAATCAAACTTCAAGTGCACTGCACAAATTAATGACCATGAGAAGTGGGACGGTTAGTGCAGGACTGAAGGGGTTACAACTGAATGCATGCTGTATAAGGAATCAGGTAAATGAGCTTGTGGTGCAGAATTAATTCGGCATGTTTGAAGCGATGGTCATCACGGAGATGTGGCTGCAAGGGGATATGAATATTTTTGGATATTTATCCTATCGAAAAGATTGGCAGGTGGGCAGAGGGAATGGATTTGCATTATTAGTAAGAGATGAAATTAAATCAATAGTAAGAAAGGAAGTAAGGTCAGATGGTGTAGAATCTGCGTGGGTAGAATTGAGCAACCACAAAGGTATGACAACCACAGTTGAAGTCTTGTACAGGGCTCCACAGAGTAGTCAGGAGCTGGGGCACAAGATCCACCAGGCGATAGAAAAGATGTGTAGGAAAGGCAAAGTACAGTAATCATAGGTGATTTCAGTATGCGGGGAACTGGGAACATCAGATTGGTAGTGGTTCGCAAGAAAAGGAATTTTAGGAATGTTTATGAGATGGCTTTTCAGAGCAACTTCTGGTGGAGCCCACTCGGGATCAGATGATATTGGATTTAATGCTGCAGGATTCGTTAGGGAGATTAGGGTGAAGGTAAACTTTGGAAGCAATGATCAGAACATGGTTGAATTTATTCTGCAATTTGAGAGAAAGAAGATAGAATCAGAGGTAACAGTATTTCAGCTGAACAAAGACAACTACAGAGGCATAAGAGAGAAGTTGGGGAGAATTGACTGGGAGAGAGGTCAAGCATTAAAGACGGGGGAACAGCAATGGCAGCAGATTCCAAGATTAATTCACGAGACACAGCAGAGATTCTTGCCGAAGAATAGAGACATGGTACAGGGAGGATGAGACAACCAGGGCTGACGAGGGAAGTCAATGATTGCATACAAGCAAAAGAGCAAGCGTATAATGTGGTGAGGTGCAGTGGGAAACTAGAGAATTGGAAACTTACAACGACTAACAGAGGGCAAAAAAAGGACAGAGAAGATTAGATATGGAGGTAAGCTAACCAGTAATAGAAAGGAGACTGTAAGAGGTTCTTTAGATATATAATGAGCCTAAGAGAGGCAAAAGTTAATATGGACCACTGGAAAATGATGCTGGAGAGACAGTAGTGGAAAACAAAGAAATGAATGAGGAACTTCGCATCAGTCTTCATGGTGGAAGACACGAGTAATTTCTCAAAAATTGAAGATAGTGAGAGGGCAGAGCTGAGTATGATGTTCATCACCAAGAAGAGGATGCGAGAAAACTGAATGGCCTGAATTTGGATAAATCACCTGGACCATATAGACTACATCCCAGCATTGTAAGGGAGAGAGCTGAAGAGATAATGAAAGTGCAAGTGGTAATATTTCAGGGAAGACTAAAATCAGGAAAGGCTGGAAAATTGCTAACGTGACACTCCATTTAATGAGGGAGTTAGGCAGAAGATGGAAAAATACAGACTGAGTAGCCTAACCTTGGTTGTGGGTAACATCCTGGAATCCATCATGAAGGATGGGATTTCTGAATACTTGGAAGTATTTAGTAAAATAGTGCAAAGTCATCATTGTTTCATCAATGGGAGGTCATGCCTGACAAACCTGGTGGAATACTTTGAGAGAGTAACAAGCAGATTTGACCAAGGAGAACCAGTAGATGTTATCCACCTACTTCTCTAAATTCCTTTGATTAGGTACCACGCAGGAAGGCTATTGAGAAAGATTAGGGCCCCTGGTGTTACAGGCAAGGTGCTAGCTTGGATGGATGCACGGTGCCTGACAGAAATAAGAGAGTGCGGATAAAAGTGTTCTTCTCAGGATGGCATCCAGTGACAAGTAGTATTCCTCAAGACTCAGTGTTGGGACCACAACAATTCGCTTTGTGAATTAATGGTCTACATGAAGGAACTGAGGGCATTCTGGCTAAGTTTTCAAACAGTGCAAAGATGGAATAGAGGCATAGGTAGCATCAAAGAGGTGGTTCGGCTGCAGGAGGGTGCAGTAGCACGTCTAGCAGCCCTCTGATGCTCACCGTCCAGACCACCAACCTCAGGATACAACGCATCATCCTCCTCCATTTCTGCCAGCCACATTCCGACCACACCACCAGAGATATCCTTCCCTCCCCACCCCTATCAGCATTCTGCAGAGACCATTCCCTTCACGACTCCCTCGTTACGTTCACACATCCCCCCTCACACAACCCAACAAACCACCTTCCACTCCCGGCACCTTCCCTTGCCATTGCAAAAGGTATGAAAACTGTGCCAACAACTTCCTCCTCACCTCCATTCAAGGCCCCAGAGGATCCTTCCACATCAGGCAGAGAATATCCTGTGGATCCAAACTCCTCATCTACTCTGTTCTCTTGCTCCTGATCTCCTCTACACTGGGGAGACAGGACATCACCTTGCAGAACGGTTCAGGAAACACTCTCCGTCACACACCCAATAGCACCACTTCCCTGTGGCTAAATACTTCGCCTCCCCCTACCACTCCTCCAAGGACATGCAAGTTCTTGGCCTCCTCCACTGCCACATTCTAGCCACCAGACATCTGGAGGAAGAGCCCAACTTGGGACCCTTCAACCACACGGTATCCAGTGCAATGTCGCCTGTTCCCTCATCTCCCCTCCCTCCACGTTATCCCAGATCTAACCCTCCAACTGATCACCGCCTGTTGAACTGTCCTACCTGTCTATCTTCATTTCCATCTCTCCACTCCACCTTCCACTCTCACCACTCACCTTCCTCCCAGCTCCTCCCATTCATCTCTCTACCCCCTTCCGCCCACCCACTTCATTCCTGATAAAGGCTTTATAACTGAAACGTCGAATATCCTGCTCCTCTGAGTTCGCCTGACTGGCTGCGCTTTTCTTGCACCACACTTTTTGACTCTGATCTCCAGCATCTACGGTCCTCACTTTCTCCTGCTGAAGGATTTGCACAGGTTAGGGGTGTGAGCAAATAAGTGGCAGATGGATTATAACGAGGGCAAGTGTGAGGTCATGCAGTTTGCCAGGAAAAATAAAGGCATGGACTATTTTCTAAATAGCGAGCAAGTTCAGAAGACTTGGTGGCGGAGTTGGGGGCGGCGGTTCTGGTCCAAGGATCTTGAAAGGTAAACCCGACGGTTGTCAGCAGTTGGGAAGGCAAATAAAATGATACCATTTATTTCAAGAAGGCTTGAATATAAATGCAGGGATGTATTTCTGAGGCTCTATAAGATTTTGGTCAGCCTACATTTGGATTATTGTGCACAGTTTTAGGTCCCATATCTCAGGGAGGATATACTGCATCTGGAGCATTTTCTGATGATATTCACGAAAGTGGTCCCAGGAACGAAAAGCTTAACAGATGAAGAACATCTGAGGGCTCGGGGTCTATATTTGATAGAGTTCGGAAGGATGTTAGGAGGTCTAATTGAAATTTACAGAATATTGAATGACCTAGACAGGGTGGATTTTGGGAAGATATTTCCAATGGAGGGGAGACTCGGACCCGAGTGGACAGAGTAAAGAGAAGACTTTTTTCAGACACAGATAAAGATGAGCCTCTTCAGCCAGAGAGTAGTGAATCTAGGGAATTCACTGCTACAGAAGGCTGTCGAGGCCACGTAATTGAGTATATTTAAGAGTAAGACAGATAGGTTCTCAATTGTAAATGGGATGAAGGGTTACAGATAGAAAGTGCAAGAATGGGTTTGAGAAGCTTAATAGCCATCATTAAATGGTGGAGCAGGCTCAATGGGCTGAAAGGCCAAAAATCTGCTCCAATGTCTTCTGGTCATATGGTTAATATTGGCTCTCCTCATTCCTCATTGGAGATTTATCCTGGCGTTTGATTTTCTTACGCTTTATAAAGAGTTAACATCCCAACACTGATGACTGGGAAATATCATGTTTCCTCCCACCAGTCTCTGCAGCCATGTTCCCAATATCATAATCACACTGAAATTGAAAACCAGTGCATGGTACTTAATCACAGTTGATTGAAATCGACAACATTAGCAGCATGACCCTCACCTGCCCTCTCTGATCCTCGACAAACCATCTGAATTGTGTGTCACGTCATAATCTCTGTTAACATGTCCATGCCATTTGTCTGTTATAACTCGCGTTGTCGTAGGCACATTTTCCTGTCAGATTGTGGACTAGAAAAGTTCTCCCCATATTTTACTGACATTATAATCACTGATCAACAGTTTCAGACTGTATGTTTCCATTTATAAACGGAGAAACTTGTTTATGTCCTGACAATCCTTTGACATTACTCCCATATCCAAGGCAGATTGAATTATTACACGTAATCAATCTACCATCTCCAATATTCCTTCCCTCAGCCACCACCACATATCCCAAGCTAAATGAGTAAATTTTAAACGTTCTTTTGAATTTTAATGAAATCAATATTGAATTCAAAGGGCTTAAATAGAGCTATTTGTTCAGTGACTGTGATTAATGTCCATCTCAGTGGATCCTAATTACCACAGTCGAGAGTTTCCATCGTTGACAGATAAATGGGCTCTGTTCAATGTGCTATCGCATAGTGTAAGTTGGAACATAACTGATAGCACTAACAGGGATTAGCAGCTCGAGAGAGAGGGGGAGGAGAGATCAGAATCTGAGAACATTAGACAGGAATGTTGCAATAATTGTTCATAATCTGAGGACCATGTTCCAACAATGGCTCAGAATCTGAGAACATTGCACTGGAATGTTCCAACAATGGGCAGGAGTTTATCTGGGGGTCTTGACTAGCTTTGTCAGCCTTGGATATCATTAGCATATCGGATACAGGATATCCTTTGGATTATTCAAGGTGGTTACTATCCCATGCTCACGATAGTTGGTCTTCCTGGTAAGTCATTATATTTGTCTACTAAACCGGGTTGAACTGAATGTTTGCTCATGATATGTACATTTTGGAAAGTGCAAGTCAATATCTTCAGTTCCAAACAAAAATTCATTTCCTTATATGTTATAACTATGAAACTAAGATTTATAAATTACTCATTGATATGCAAGAAGGAACCAGACTCTTCTCAAACTCTGTAATCCATTTTGTCCTTCACAGATTTACATCCCCATGTCCTCCCCACTCACCAATCCTGTCCAATACCACCATCATGGTATCCCAGTCTCGTCTTCAGTCTCAGTGCAAAATCTAAATATACCATTTGTGCCTTTGTTCAATCCAGATGCAACAGTATCACGTTTCTTGTAACCATGTCCGTCACTAAATAATTGCTCTTGAAAATGTTTAACTTGTTCTGTGCACATATGGGAAGACAGTTTATGGTGGTCAAGCCATTGACTCATAATCTGGAGCCACAGAATAATGGTCTGTTGATATCTCATGAAGGAAATTCGGTAATTTAAAAGCAACCATTATCATTTGTTATAAAAACCAATCTGCTTGCCTCAAGTCCTTTAGGGAAGTCAGTGTGGCATGCTTCCCTGGTCATGTTTCCGTGTGACTTCTGTGATGAACACGTACTGTACCTTTGAGAGAATTAAAAACCAACAATAACTACCTGACAGCACCAAGAGTTCTGAAAAATAGATATAATGCAACATTTGGTCAAACAACTCGATCAGCTCATTATCTCGAAACAAATTCAGCAAAACATTTTAGATTATACCCCAAAATACCCACCCTAACCAAGTTTCAATTTATTATATTGACAATCTTAACAGTCAATGATACAATCCAATATTTTGGCGTTACAAGACCATGGAAAATTGAATACTTGAGAGGAGAACTGACAATCTACCATCATGCAAATAATGCCTGAAAAATAGCTCTCCTACAGGTACTTTTATTGATTAGTAACTGGTGAAGCGGAGTCCCCAAAAGGAAAAGAAAAGAGGAATATGGAGAAGAACCGAAAGCTTCCTGGATTTGAGATAAGAAGTGATGTTTTGTAAATCTTAATTAGCCATCTTATCGGGCTAGTATTGTGGAGGGGGGAGGTCAAAGACAGGTTCGAGGAAGAAGTTGTAAACAGTCGTTCGTTTATTATTTCCTGTTATATTTTAAGAAATAAAGTTGTTCATTTTTACTTTAAATAGATTTGGACTCTAGAATGATCACAGAGAAATCTTTTCTCTGTTGCTGGTTTTAATTAAGCAGAAAGATTTATCCTGTGTTGTAACACTACAAACTCATAGCTATGCGTTTTACTCTTTACTGTCCTGTGGAACAGCTGAACTAGCCATTTAAATCAAGATCTGCATAAAAGCTGCCCTGACCAGGGCTTCATACATCCTTTGAGAGAAGAACAAAAGTAAAGATAGCTCCCTTTCTCTGCCTGGTTTCTGTACTGTTACATCTCATTTCCATTCAGGTACGTGATCATTCACTGTTTTAGGTGTATTCAATCTCATTGAAATTCTCCCCAAGAGGGATGCACATCTCCATAGGTATCTCTGGTTCTGGCTTTATTGATGCTATGTACAGATGTAAGGGATTATAAATTCCATGTCAGTCATAGTGCACAGATAAGGAATGCCTTTTGTGGCACAGGAAAGAAATGGCGATGTCTAAGTAAGAGGAAATATGTTTTTGACATTCCCTGAGAGTGATGTTGAGGCAGTGTTTGGAGTACCGTGGATAGACTTCCTCTCAAGTTTCACCAGACTAATCCCTGGGATGATGGCACCATGAGCAGTGAGTGAAACTCAGTGAGAGAATAAGAGGTGATTGCATTGAACCTTAAGTTGGATGGAAAATCAGTCATGATGTTCCAAACAGATACCGATACGGTGATAAGTTTCATGGCTTTTCTTCACTCAAATTACATGATTCTCGATAGTTTAAGAGCCTCTGAGAACGTTCCACCCAACCACCCCCACTCCCTATTTCAACTGAGACAGAGAGAGAAAGAGAGTGGCGGGGGGGAGGGGGGGTGGTGGTGGAGAGAGAGAGAGAGAGAGGTTCAGGCTTTTGAATAAAATCTCCCAACATTTGGTGTTCATTTGGTGCGTGATCCTGCCATGAACGTCATGTTATCCATAATCCCCACAGCAGCAATAATGCCTTCATTATAAAAGTGTTAACTCTTTCCAGCAGTGTAGAGAAAGAAAAGTCTGTTTACGCCACAGGAAAGAAACTGAGATGTCTAAGAGGAAAACGAGTTATTGCGATCATCGCTGAGAGTGTTGTTGAGGCAGTATTTGGGATATTGTGGACAGACTTTCTCTCCTTTATAAGGAATGATCGCCTTGCTACAAATAGGGTGCAATGGAGTTTCACCAGACTAATCGTTGGGATTATGGTACCATGAGGAGACAGGGAAGATTAATCTCTGGCGTTGTGAGAGAATGAGAGGCGATTGCATTGAAACTTGAGGGGGAGGGACAGTCACTCACGATGTTCTAAATAGACACTGATACGGTGAAAAATTCCACGGCTTGTGTTTTTACTCGGGTTGTATGATTGTCGATAGTTTAAGAGCCTCCGAGAATATTCCTCTCACCCCACACCCAATCCCCATGTCGCATGAGAGAGACAGAGGGCCAGTGGTTGTATAAACTCTCCCCACATTAATACAGTGCATTTGGTGTAAGGTCCTACACTGAAATGCTCGTTATCCGCAATCCCTACAGCAATATATTCATGCTAAAACAGTTAACTATTCCCACCAGATTCTGACCTCGATGGAGAACATGGGTGTGTCTTCTCTTGTGATGGAAGATGCTTCCTTGCGACTTGGCACAAATCATTTGGCTTCCCTCCTCATTGCCAGCAAACTATGTTAAAGCAGCACACGTTCTACAAACAATGGAACTATGATTAACATCATGGAGTCCTCTATCAGTGCAGCGTCTGTTTCATTGGTTTGTCATGTTGTCATTTTTAACAGGCAGGAGTATTGAATCTGCTGTCACTCCTCCTGTTCCTGAATGCTAGCTCATACCAGTGTGCAACCAGCTTGAGATTCTGAATGAGTTCCTCTTTTAGCTGTGAAAATGTGCAGTGTCTGGTCGTGCTGTTACATAAATGTTACCGACACTTTAACAGCACAAACTGGAATGCTGTCCGGGTCTTGCTGCACATGGACACAGAATGGTTCAGGAGCTGATGGGGGACAAAATGTTCTGAACATTCTATGATCTTCAGTCATCATACGTACTTCAGATTTTATGATGGGGAAAGACATTGATGGACCAGCTGAAGATGGTTGTGCTGTGCAGGCTAACCTGAGGATCTCCTGCAGAGATGTCCTGGGACTGAGAAGATTGTTGGCGACTGACGCCAAACCTCTTTATTTGTGTTCTAAAAGACCCCATCCAGTCGGAAGGTACACCTGATCATTAAGTTCAAATAAGTAGGTGGTCCTGATGCCATCCTCAGTCAAATACTGCCTTGGTATCAGTGCCATTCACTCTTTCCTGAGCCACTGTGTTCGCCTCTTGTTCATATCAATAGATGACAGTGTATGTGTCGGCGGGCTTTCCTCTCACAGAAGGTCATCACTGTCAGAAATGATATGGGCTAGGGGAGCTATGGGAGCGATATCACTGAAAGCATTTAAGGAGGAAGTAGATGGATTTTCGACCTGTCAGAGATTAAGGGGTGAAGAATTGGGCATTAAAGAGGAGTTAATGTCAACAGTCGATCAGCTATGATGATATGCAATGGCTTGATCATCCGAATTACCTGATCCTGTTCCTTTTGTCTTCATACTCAGTAATTACAAAGTTAATAGCTGTAATTTCCCTGAATGTTCTTTTGTTGAACGTTGCAATGAGAGGGAATAAAGTATTTTGTGAGTCATCTCTGGTTGAGGTATTCATGGTGAATCTGGGTCTATAATATCACCAACAAATGAACCACAAGTTGCAGACAGGAAACACTCTGTAAAGAGACCAGAGGCATCTTTCGAACCAAATAACATTTTCCAACCGACACCAAACCATGTGTGACAGTCTTCAGGCACTGAATGAGATCCTGTGTTACTGTTAACCAGGTAATTGGAGCAAGTGGCCTCCATCTGATCCTTGCAGGAGCTGTGATGGGTTGAATAGAACATAGCAACGCAGGACTGAGCAGCAGGAGTGAGCTTTTAAATACTTTGTCACCGCTTCATGTGCTTTTGCTCAAAGCAACACGTTTCTGTTTGTATACCATTTTATTACATACCAAATACAAATATGAGTAAATGCAAACACCCAGGCAACATAATCCTCTGTGGAAGGGAATTTCCACTTCAACATCCCTTTGAGAATTTCTCATTTGTGTTCCAACAAATGTTGGAGGGTCACTATGTCCTTTTCCTGTCCCACTCCTCCACTTGTTACACCCATCTTAAATGCAGCCAGTTTAGTGAGGTGGCCAATAATTTAGGTCTCAGACTAGGCCATTTTCTCGAAAAATGTGCGACACAGAAAGTTGAACTCATAACAAATGGAAAAATGATAGAGTGCCCCAAATGTTATCTGCCTTTAAAGTTATTTTGCTCACAAGCTACTGGTAGTGGGATTTCTTTCTGGAACAGTGGGATTTGGCTGAATTCCCTTTGTTTCAGGCAGTGGAGAGATTCCAATGAGTCCTCACCAGGAATCCTTCACAAGTGGTAAAGATAACTCAGGGATTTTCTGGTCTCACACTTTGCTATCAGGCGGAACAAAGTAAGAGAGAGGAATCAATTAGCTGCTGCTTCTCTGCCAGGGAACATTTTTCTCCCTCACTGTGTTGGAACATACAATAATATCAACTGAACACCAAACTGGACCATGTGCGATCTCCTGGAACATTCTCTGGAAAACTTGATTATGGATTATATGCAGGTGCGGAATTGCTCTTGTTGTACACAATTCTTTCCAATCGCAAAAAATGTCCCCACTTTATAATTTGATGACATGCTTATGTGTGTCTGTGTAATTTGTAAATATTGGTAGGTGTCTTCATAGTACGTGTGTTAATATCAATGCATCTTTTTCTCAAAATTTATTCTCTAGCTTTCGTCTCCCTGACAGCAGATAATATGCTTCCAGCTGATACACTTTTCAGAAAGTCATGGATGGTTCAATACTATTTCTCAGCTAAGATCAAAACTGATAAGCCCCGATAACAAAAGGCCGGCATTCCAGGAATGAGTAAAAGGAAACCTCTTTGAAAATCTTCGAAAATAATTATATCCTTTCATTTTAATTTAGCGGATCAATCCTGCACACAGTACATCAGTTGTGGTCTCAGCAATGCCCTGTACAGATGCAGTTAATTCCTGTAATTAAACCTGATACCTTTTTCCAAAAACAGCACCATTCCACTTACCTTCCAAATTACTTGCTGCATCTGACTTCATATGATTCATGTCGCAAGAACGTGGAAACCTCCTGCATCACAGAGTTCGACAATCTCTCTCCATTTAAATTGTTTACCATTGTTTCATCCTTCATGCCAAAATAGACAACTTACCTTATGTTATTTCTGCTGAAGGTTTGCTCACTAATCTTCCCTGTCAACATCACAATGCAGACTCACTCCCTCCATTTGACGACACATTGAATGACCATCTTGGTGTATGAGCTAATTGAGCTCCAAGCTATTCCTTCCCCTTCCTCTCGATCTTTGATACAGGTTATTGATCACTGATGACCCCACAGTGATCTCTGAGGCACTCCATCAGTTACAGCTTTGCAGCCTGAAAATAAACATTTATCTCTTCTCACTATTTCCTGTTAGTGACAGCTTCCCTGCTCCTGCGTAGAGGCTCAGGTGGGTTGAATGGTCTCCTCCTAGACTGTGTAGTGTACTGAACGAGCTGAATTACTTCATTCTATATTCCTGTGTAATTCATTTGAGGGGCGAAATGGTCTCCTCCTGTGTCATTGTAACGATCCTGTCTGACTGAATGGAGTGGACCCCAACCCTGTAACAGCATCGAGGGTGGATTCAAGGAACAACACATGGGGTGGGGACAGCAGTACATCTCTGTAAGAGCCTGGAGGAGTGGATTGACTGAATAACACATGGGATAGGGGAAGAAGTTGCCCATTCGGCTGCCCCATTCAGAATGTTCATGGCTGATCCGAGCGTGTCTGACCATCAACTTCCTGTCTGTTCCCAATAATCACTGACCCTTCTCTCCAGTAAAGATCAGTCCAGTTCAGCCTTAATTATCTTCAATAAACGAGTCTTCACTGCACCCTGAGGATGAGTATGCCACAGGTAGCACCGCACTAAAGTGAAAGGGACGTTCTTATTTCATTGTGGGACTGTTATTTTAAAACTGTGTTAACTGAACATCAAATCACCCCCTCTTTGCAGACATAAGGACAGAATAATTAGGAATAATTAGGAACATAATCCATCTGGACTCCAAACCTATCCCACATTCCCACTGTACCTTTCCAATCAAATATGTATCACACCCAGCCTCTGCTTCTGTCTCAGGGAGAGAATGACTGATAGCATAATAACGCAGGAGCATTAAGGAAATGAGCAGATTGAGGCCATTCAGCCTATCGAATTGTAATTCCGTTCAATAATTTCTTATATATACCTCGACCTCATTCTTTTGCCTTCTGCCTCATTCTTCTGTCAAATAATGGCAGGATCTGGGACAAACCAGTTCAGACTGCAATAAAGAGGAAATTCATCACTTGGAGGGGACTAATTCACACAGGGGCATGGAAAACTACTGGCAGGCAAAATTAGGGAGAATGTCCTGATATTCTACAAGTGTTTCCAGCGGAACAGAACAATCAGGAACAGGTCGGACTCATTAGTGACTTGCCAAGTTGCATCCAAATCAACTTTAGTGGTAGGAGACAGAGGGTGTTGGTAGAAGACTGTTTGAGTGATTGGAGCCTAGTGTCCAATGATGTGCCACAGGGATTCGTGCTGTGTCTCTTGTTATTTCTGATTCAGAGGTGTTGGTGTTGGACTGGGCTGGACAAAGCTAAAAATTGTATAACACCAGGTTAAATTCCAAAATGTTTATTCGGCGGCACGAGCTTTCAAAGCGCTTAATCAAAGCGCACAACCACCTGGTGAAACAGCAGAATTTCGAAAGCTCGTGCCTCCGAATAAACCTGTTGGAGTATAAACTGATGTTTTCTGATTTTAAACCTTATCATAAAGGATGCAGCTGTGAATATGAACGAGGGGTGGGGGTGTCATAAGTAAGTTTTCATTGATACGAAGATGGGCCGGGTGGTTGACAGTGAAGAGGAAGGCCTTATGTTTCAGGAAGATACAGATGGAATGGTCAGATGGGCAGGTCAATGGCAAATGGAATGTAAACCTAATTAATATGAGGTGATGCACTTTGCAAGAAGGAAACAGACAGGGGAGGACTCGGTGAATGACAGCACACTAGGTAGCTCAGAGTGTGTTTCTTCACACTTCCATGAATGTGACTGGACAGGTTATTGCACAATTTGGGAAAACATAGGGGAGTGTAAACACAGCCTTTATACATCGAAGCATAGATTATAAGAGCTATGCGGAAGTTTGTTTAGGCCAAGATGGAATACTGTGTATAGTTATGGGACCAACATTACAGGAAGGATGTGATTGTACTGGATGGGGTGCAGAGGAGATTCACCAGGATGTTCCCTTTGATGGAGTATATCTGTATGGAGAAAGGCTGTGTAAGCTCGGGTTGTTTACTTTGAAGCAGAGAAGGCTGAGGGGTGCATGAATCAGAAGGAGAAGATTACGAAGGACATGGACAGGGTGGATAGACAGCAGCTGTTCCTTTTAGTCAAAGGGCCACACTTTTAAGGTGAAAGGTTTAGTGAGGATTTGAAGACTGTTTTTTCACCCAGACTGTTTTGTGGTCTGGAATGCACTTCTTGAGAGGGGAGTTGTCATGGTAACCTCAGAACCTTTAGAAAATACATGGTTGTGCAGTTGAAATGCCATGAGATTCACAGCTATGGGTCTTGTGTCGGAAAGTGGGCCTAATGTAGGTCGTGCTGTAGTTCTTATGGAACAGAGACTGTGCTTATGTTATTGTATGGATGTGGGAGGTCAATCATTGAATAGCTTAAAATACGAATTGATGGGTTTCTGAAGAATATCTTATCAAAGTATATAAGAGTGAACTTGTACTATCTTCTGAAAATATGTCAATGGCAAAATTAAGAGAATAAGATGCAGCTTTCTTACAGTCTGAAACCAGATAACTGAGGACAGTGAAATAGCAGAACTATGGAATAAATACTTCAGTTATACCTTCACAAAAGAAATAAAGAACAAAGAAAACGTTCTAGAAATACTAGAGAACTTTGGTCTGGTGAGAAAAAGGGAAGAGCAACTAAATTAGCAACTAAACAGTTTTAGAGACAAATATTGCACTGAAATTAATGGGCTTAGAAAAAGTCAACAGCGATTTATGAAATGGGAATCATATTTGGGAAAGTGGCATTTAGCAAAATTATGGAAAAGGTATCAATGAAATATGATTGGAATCTCAGAAAGAATTTTGAAAAAGCCCCAAGTCTTTTGTGCAAGTTCGATTCCTGTGGGACTGGGGCTAATATATGGTTATTGTTTTAGAATGGGAGAGCTGGCAGGAAACAGTGAGTAAGAATGCAACCAAGTTTGTTTTTAATGGAAGGCTTAGAGGATATAACAAGAATCGAGATTTGACATCCTGTATTCCCAATACTCATCATAACTTTGGTTGAGGGGCTCAAATGCAATATTCCCAAGTCTGCTGACAGTACTAAACGATGTTAGCTTTTGAGTGGATGAGGAGGATGTAAAAAAGACTCCAAGGTGATTGAGACAATTGGAGAGACTGGGCAAATAAGTGGTAGATGGAGAGCAATGGCAGAGACGAGATGTTGTGTACTTTGATGAGAACAATAGAATGACAGCCTATCATTTTCAAAGGGAGTGGTTGAAAAATTTTGCTCTATAAAGGGTATTAAGCTGCATTTTTGCTTTATTTCTGTGCAGCCCTCTGATCCATATAAGGCAGTGAGTTCTGAAGCCACAAGTTAATACTGGGAATGGCATTGGCACACTGACCAATGTATATAGACCCAGCAAGTGGGGAGCTGTAACATTGAAAACGATATGTATCTCCCTGTACACCAGTCAGTGCAAGTAATATTGCAGGAGCAGAAAGCAGATAGGCAGATAAATGGTGTATTCGCCTTGATTTCAGTGGGATTTGAATACACAAATAAGGGTCATTTACTGCATCTATACAGGGCCTTAGTGAGACCCCATCTCGTACATTGTGCAGTATTGTATGAAGTTTTGGACTCCTTGCCTAGTAAAGGACAAACCTGACATTGAGGGAGAGCAATGGAGGATGACCAGAATGATCTCTGGGATGACAGGCTTGTTGTGGGACCAGAGTTTTGGGGTGACTGGGCCTGTGTTTCATAGAGATTAGGAAATGAGTGGAGATATCATTGAAATATGTCAAACTCTGACAGTGTGAGACACATTGGAAGCAGGTATGATAGTTCCCTTTATAGAAAACAGTCAAATCGTATTTAATACACAAGCGTTATCAAAGAACCATGTGTATATTGAATAGAGGAGCAAACTTGAGGGGCCAAAAGCACTACAACTGTTCTTGGTCTATATTTCACAACGTTTAAACATATTATGGGATATGAACATTGTATGGGGAAAACTGCATTAAGGAGATGTTCGATCATGAACTGGCATGGGGAAAACTCACTGTATTGAATGACCTCCTCCTTTCCCGATGTTTCTGTGCAGTCTATGGGAAAGTTCTGTAAATGTTGTCACAAGCTCTCAGATGTTAGGAAGGAGGCATCTGCAGGGTCGATAGGACTGTGTTTCCCATTCCCTTTTCTGATAACGAAGCTGGTGCCAGGTGTTCTGTCCGGTTTTATCCTTAAAGACCTCAGAGCAATTTGATACAATTGAGTGTATTGCTCGGCCGATTCAGAAACCATTGAAAACGATTCTCACATGTCTGTGCGTCTGGAGTCACTTTTAGGCCAGGCCAAGAAAGCACGGGAGATTCACTTCCTGAAAGTACATTGGCGAAGGAGATCAATGTTTGCAATAAACATTGGATACAACATCACTATTACTGACACCAGATTTTAGGTCTCAATATTTTATTAATTATTTTTAACCTCCACCAGCTGCCAGAACATTATCCTGGTGTGGATTCGTAATCCAATGATATTTCCACAACAACATCATCTCCACATGGGGACCTATCGGAAACCAGACTAACCAGATTATTTTGGTGTTACTTGACAACTCTGTCAAAAAAAACCCACTAATTAGACTATCGTGATGGGAGTTCGAGGTGGCAATTGGTCAGATTTTAATTAATCTCTTCGGGGACTGGACATAGCTAAGTAATTTTCCACATTGGCAGGGAGATGTCAGAGTTGGAGCTGGAATGAAACAGCTTCCCCAGGGACACGGCATGTTGTGCAGCACAAGTTTTCAGTCCTATTGCAGGAATGGTGTCAGGGACCATTGCCTTTGTCGTATCTACTGCCCTCAGCTGTTTCTTCATGTCACGGGCAGGGAATCGAATTGGTTGAAGACTGTCATCTGTGATTCTGTGAGCATCATGGTGAGTGTGAGTTGAATCATCCACTCAACCTCTGGTTAAGGGTAGTGCAGACACCACATCTTTGACTTTTTTCCACTGATGTACAGAGTTGTTCCGATATTTAGGATGAGAATTTTTGTGGAGTCCTCTCCTCCAGTAAATTGTTTAATAGGCCACCGACATGTATGCTTGGATTAACAGGACGACAGAGCTTAAATTCGATCTGTTAGTCTTGGGATCATTTCTCCCTCTCCATCAGAAGTTAATTCTGCTCTTTGGAATGTAACCAGTCAAGTGTGGTGGCTTTAATGGGTTGTCAACAGGTTTAGACGCACGTGATTCTGACCTTGGCATCAGCCCTGTATTCAGTGACCTAACTTGGTTTCTGATGTGGCAACACTTCCATGTTCATATTCTCATTCTGCTGAGGGCATCTCCCTGGTGTCACGCCTCCAATTTGTTAATTTAACTCAATCCATTTAAGGTAATAAACTAAACCGTTTCTTTTCTACAATGTCAACTTCGGTATTTGAAGTGGACATGTTTCACTCTGTTTTTCTCCATGACCTTGATTAAAAGCTCTGCAGTGTCAGTGATGTCAGTGTTATGCAGTTCCAGAGTCAAGGAACTTGTGCACCATGCATTATTGTTCAGTTCCCAGTATACGGTGCTCCATGTTGGACGGGATGTTTGATCATCTTTGACATCCTTCTTTGGAAATTGTCCAAAAACAGAAATTGCTGAGGAACTTACTGAAAATGTTGCAGTATATTCTGGAGTGAATGCAGAGTGAAACTTTCGGGTCCAGTGACCCTTTACAAAGCTCCCAGTTTCTCCAGCAATTTTTGTATTTTTATTTCAAGTATCCACAGTTATTTGTTTTCGTGAAACTTTGTTCTGTGCCTATTCATTTCTGGAGAAACACAGCAGGTCTGTCAGCATCTGCAGAAACAGAGAAAAGCGTTAGCATTTAAAGTTTAGTGTGACATTTCTGCAGAACTGAAAAGGATTGGAAACTGAGATTTTTAATCCCTTGTCAGAGGTAGGGGATGGGTGACAGGGACAAGAGGTGTGATAAAGATAAACGGGCTTTTGGCACTGGTGAATGAGTGGATGATATAAAATGTATTTAAATTAAGGTGTGATGGGGGAAAGGGGTTCTCTCTATTGAGTGCAAGATAAAGAACACACAACCACACAAGGACATAGGGAGGCCAGGAGGGAGAATGTTGACTATGTGACATTATATAGATCTGGCCATAAATACGTTTTCACTGTCGAGATCATCGCCCCCTTCAGAGAAAGGAATCCAGGTGCTTGACTTCTTATTGGCACTAGGAGGCGTTTCATGCTGCAATCGTAGTATAATAGGGAGAAAAACAAATCACCATATGAAGTTTGGGCTGTGTATTGTTTAACTGTCATGTTTAAAATTGTTTCAACTTTGCAGTGCTTATCTTTAAATGCTTGTTCTTGAAATTAGTATCAGATGGAGTGTAGGAGGTTGGGTGGCGACATTGTCAATGTTTCTAAAATCATGAGAGATATGAATAGGTTGAATAGCCAAGATCATTCCAACGGCATGGGGGAGTTCAGTCATAGATGGCATCGGTTTAAGGTGAAAGAGGAAAGGTTTAAAAGGAACGAAGGAGCAACTTTTTTACACAAAGATTGGTGTGAGTATGGAATGAGCTGTCAGAGGAAGAGTGGTATATGCCAGTACAGTTACAACGTTTAAAACTCATTTGGACAAACATATGAATGGGAAACAGTTAGAGGCATATCGGCCAAATGAAAGCAGATGGGACGAGCTTAATTTGGAAATCCTGGCCAGCATGGACATTTAGAAAAGCTTCACGCAGGGTCAGTGTGTGTTTGTGAAAGGAAAACAATAATTTCCCTGCAAAAAGTATGCAAAGTATTTCTGGAGATGCCTGAGAATGTAACAAGCGGATTTGGTACAGGGGATCTGGTAGACACCAGGCTTTCCAGAGATTTTCCACAAGGTATTACAAAATAAAAGTTCTTACACAAGACAGAAGCTCGTAGGATGATGGATAATGTATTAATATGGGATGATGATTGGTGAGCACATAGAAATCGGAGAGTCTGGATTAATGAATCTTCATGATAAAGTTGTATCTGTTCGAGTACACAGCTATGAGCCCGATGGCATCAGTTATTTACAATTTAGACTGACAGCCTGAAGGAGGGATTTGAGTGCAATATACATTCGAGTTTATGGATGACACCGAGAACCAAAAGACAGGCTCTATTTATTGGAGAGGACTTCGAGAAATGGAGCAGTACAAAGGCTTTGGAGTCTTCCTGTGTATGAAAGTTAAAGTCAGCATGCTGATGCAGCAAGTAACTCAGTGGGTACATCAGGCGGTTTCCTGGGATGAAAGGGTTGAGTTTTTGAGAATCTCTAAAATGGTGAGGCGATAATTCATTGGGGCTTAAATGCATGAGGAGTGATACTGTTGAAAAATGCAAGACACAGAAGGGGTTGGAGAAGGTAGATGTTGAGAAGTTGTTTCCATTCTTGGCAAAGTGTTGAACTCGATGATATAGATACCGAATAAGGAACATCGATTTCAATCTGAGATGCAGAGTAATGTCTTCACTGCGAAGGTAATGAATCTCTGAAATTCCCTAACCAAGAGAGGTGTGGAGGGATAAAAGGAGTCGCCAATAGAGTGGAGTTGAGGCCTGGGGTAGATCAGCCATGTTCTTATGAAATGACCGGGTTAGCTTGCGGGGCCGATTGACCTACTCCTGTTACTATTTATTAATTTCACATGTCGTACTTTTGGAAAGTAATGGGTTATTTTCATGGAAATCGTGTTGTACAATGTTGCATTCGGGGAGAGCAGAGGATTTGTTGTTTTAACCATGGGTGGGGTATGTGTCTGTATTCCCAGAGTATTTGTGTCTGCAACATGACCCACATCTGGAACAGAAGTTACAGAGAGGGGAAGCCTGGAAACAGTGATTGGGGGGTGGGGGTGGTTGTCACTTCCTGATCCAGCCTGGATTCTCCAAGTACATTTCCAATATTAGACCTAACAATCTGAGTGGCCTCGATCGGCCCCTGTTTAGCATGTCCGAGGTCTGAATGGAACATCAGAACATAGGGCTGAGGGACACAAGTCGGCCATTCGGCCCTTTGACACTACTCCACCATTAAATAAGGTCATGGCTCATCTCATTGTGATCCCAGATGCAGTTTTCTTTCCATGTACAATTATCCCTAATTCACCTGTACATGGAAAATCAAACAAAGCCAGCTTCGATGTAATATAAAGGTCCAGTCATCCCAAACTTCTGGGAAAGAGAATTCCCACTTGACTGAAATTCCACTTTGTGGATTTGTCCTAATTCCTGCTCTGAAGACGTTGGATGGTGTCACTGTTTCCTTTAATCGTCCCATTCCTCCACTGCTGACACCAAATTTTCAATGTAACCAGATTGGTGATATGGCCGATGATAAAGTTCTCAGACTGAGTCAGGTTCAGTGACAGGAACAAGTCAGGCAGATTTCTTTAGTTAGCCACAAGTAACTAATAGAACTAACGGATGAGCATGGTGGATCTGTGGTTAGCACTGCTACCTCCCATCACCAAGGAACTGTGTTCAATTCCAACCGCGGGCAAACCTCGATGTGGATTATGACCATTCTCCCCATGTCTGTGTGGGTTTCCTCCCATAGTCCAAAGACATGCAGCTTAGAGCGGATTGGCCATGCTAAATTGCCCATAGTGCCCAGGGATGTGTAGGTTAGATAGGTTAGTCATTGGAAATGCAGGGTTACATGAATAGAGTAGGGGGGCAGGTCCGGGGGGATACTGTTCCGAGGGTCAATGTGGACTTGGTGGAATGTCCTGCTTCCACACTGTAGAGATCCTATAAAAACAACAAGAAGTTTGGATGATACAAACACCCAGTGGGTATCTATCTGATCACTCTCCTCTAGGTTTTGTATGTTTCAATAAAATCACCTCTCATTCCAAGAGTAACCTGTTCAAACCTTCATAATATAAGACCCTCATTCCTGGAATACATGAAGTGAAACATCTCCGAACTGCTTCCAATTTAATTATATCTTTTCTCAGGTAAGGAGACAAAAATAATCTTTCGTGCAGATGAAGTTATTTTTTTGTTTTCTCAATGGTGAGAGTATTTGGAACTCTCTTCCCTGCAGAGCATGGGAGGCAGAGATATTGAATAGGTTTGAGGTACAGACAGAAGGTTCATACATAATAACGGAGTCAAGGATTATCGGGGAATGGCAGGAATGTGCAGTGTTGGGGAAATGCTGACAGTGGTAGAAAAATCACACTACTCCAGAACATCCAGGAATATAATGCAAAATGAAATGATAATATGATAAAATGTTGAGGGGAAATCCAAGATGGTGGCGATCTGGAAGGTCTGCTTTTTTGGGCTCTGCATCACAGCACGGGCAAAGTGGTTCCCTAACCCACTCCATCCCAGCCATTTACTTAAAATGCTTTGTTTTGGAAAGTTTTGAGAGTTGGCAGTTATAGTAGTCTTAGTTTGTGTAGTTTTTAAGCTCCATGAGACTTTGTTTATAAATGTTCAGGATTCGAGTTCTTCGTCTCTCGAGCTCCAATGTTGCTGCAGTGTGTTCTGGGTAATGATGTTCTTAACTGGTGTACCTGGAACATTAAGGGGAGACATTGGCCAGAAAAGAGGAAAAAATTACTTTCTAGTCTGAAAAAGAGAGGGTGGATTTTGTCCTATTGCAGGAGATGCACCTTGATGACAAGGAACATATGACATTTCAGCAGGGCGGATTTGATCGGGTTTATTTCTCCTCTTTTAATACTACGAGTAGGGGAAAAGCCATAATGGATAAAAAGAATCTTTCACTTAACCTACTAGATTGTATTTGACTCTCACAGGAGGCTCATAATCCCCAAAGCCTTGAACTATGGTAAATAATACAGTATTTTGATTGTTTATTGCCCCCACCACCATCCCATACTCGGCGCACTCTCTTAAAATCCTGGTAGATGCGTTTTCCAAATTCAGTTATCTTGCATCGTGGCACATTATTGTACAAGATTTCAACTTTCTTATGGACCCCACGGTAGAAAGAATGTCCAAAGGTGCCCCAATACCCTCGTTATAATGTAAGCAATTAGTGGATATGTGTGCAGAATAGAGCTGGTGGATGTCTGGAGGCAGATCCACATCACAACTAGAGATTTTATTTTCTTCTTTAACCCGCAGAAATGCTACACGAGGGTTGATATCTTCCCCATCCCTGCAACAATCTTAGATTCGGTGGCATCCTACACAATTGGGAATATTACCGTTTCTGACCATGAAGCAGTATACTTATTGATTAAGATTAAGGGCAATATAACAGATTCGAGGCACTAGCAAATGAATCCTTTTATTCTTAAGACTAGTTGGTTAATTGAGTATTTAGATTAAATTACTTACAGTGTAGAAACAGGCCCTTCGGCACAACAAGTCCACACCGACCCGCCGAAGAGCAAAACAACATTTACCCCTTCACCTAACACTACAGGCAATTTAGCATGGCCAATTCCCCTAACCTGCACATTTTTGGACTGTGGGAGGAAAGCGCATCACGGGCAGGAAACCCACGCAGACACAGGGAGAATGTATAAACTCCACACAGACTGTCAGCGAAGGCAGGAATTGAACCCGGGTGTCTGGCGCTGTGAGGCAGCAGTGCTAACCACTGAACCATTGTGCAACTGCGCCACCGTGCCGCCCACTGCAATGAATTCAGATCTTTCTTCGCCATTAATTCAGATTTAACCAGTAACTCATCCACTCTATGGGTTATTGCTAAGGCTCATGGCAAGGGAATAAATATTCCTTAGGATGCAGCAGAAGGGGGAGCAGGAACGCTGGCTTGAAGCACAGCTGAGAACAGCGGAGAGGGCATACTGTGATTGATCCTCAGTGGCTAAACTGCAGAAGATTACAACGCTTCGGCCTACAGTGAATTCCACGCTCACACAGACAGCTAAGGAGGAACTTACTTTCACACAGACAGCTAAGGAGGAACTTACTTTTGCAAAACAAAGGCTGTTTGAACATGGTGATAAGCCAGGCAGGTATTTATTCTATCTTGCCAGGAAAACGAGCGCCCCTCTTAAGCCATTACCTCAATTAGGGAAGGTACTGGCATCCTCACCTTCAATTCCAAAAAGATTAATGCCTCCTGTCCGAGATTTTTCACCGAATTATTTCAGCCTGAACATTTTGAGGATAGATGGATGAAGATGGAGTAATTTTTCAAGGACCTGGGTCTTCCAGGAGTAACCCCTGAATAAGTGTTGTGCCTTAATGTGCCATTGTCAGCGCAGGAAGGTGTGAAGCAGGTTCCGAATGTAAAGGCGCACATTCCTGACAGATTTCCTCGTGAATTTTATAAATAGCTTATAAACCTATTGTCAGGGCAGATGTTTAATATGTTCCGTCACTCATACAGTCACAAACCCCTCCCTCCATCCTTAATAGAGGCTCATATCTCTCTGATGCTGAAGAAAGGAAGACCCTGGAGGATTGTGCTTCTTACACGCCAATCTCACTTTTAAATGTTGGTCTCAAAATCCTGTGTGAGATCCGTGCATTCAGGGTTGAAACTTTGCTGCCTTCCGTTACCAAAGAGGACCAAACATACTTTATAAAGGGCCGCAATTCTTCCTACAATGTTAAGAATTTACTCAATATGATCCAAGAGTGTCAACAACAATCTGTTCAGGGATTATTTATCTCTTCAGATGAAAGAGGCATTTGATTGGGTTGATTGGCTGGATCTCTTCAGTACATGAGAACGGTTTGGTATATGCAAAGTTTTTATCAAGTGGGTGAGGGTCCTTTACCGCGATCCTCTGGCTGCAGTTCTCACTAATGGTGTGGCCAACCAGTAACATTAATATTTCTCCAGGTAGACGACAAGGTTGACACCTTTCACCATTTTTGTTTACGTTGGGGATTGAGCCACTGGCGGAGGCCATCCGTAAGGATGCCAACATATCTGCCCCAGAAATGGGATCGAAGTCTCGAAAGATTACATTGTATGCAGTTGAAGGTTTTATGTTTTTGTCAAATCCCGCAATTTCGGTCGTTCATGTGATGCAATGCATTGATTCGCTTGTTGCCTTTCCAGACGATAAAAATAATTTTACAACGTTGGAGGCCATGCCTATGGGAGGTCTTAGGGAAATACCTGATGTTGAGGGCAAATCCTGGTTTCCTTTTAAATGGTCACGGGGGTGATTTCCCTATTTTAGTATATTCATTACAACTGTCTTTGATCATTTATTTAACGCGAACGATGTCCATTTGTTTGACAAAATTAAACAGGAACTTCAAAGATGGGAGGCATTTCCAATATCCTGGCTAGGTCGGATAGCTGTTATTAAAATAAATGTCCTTCCTCATTTCCTACACCCCGTTCGAATACTTTCTTTGATGTTTCCCGACAGATATTTCAGAAATATAATGGCTGGTTTAGCTCTTTTATTTGGCACCATAAGCGATTCTTTATCAAGCTAACAAAATTGCAACTGCCCCACAAATTGTGGGGGTAGATCTCCCTGATTAAAAGCAATCAATTAAGTTTTTTAAAAGTAGGTTAGTGCCTGGGCCGCTGAGATCTCGGCATCAATATGGCTAGACATTGAGCCCTCTCAGACAAAGTGAACCCTTATTAGACTGTTGTTCTTCGATAAAATGACAACATTTATGGAATATTGTCATAAACTAATGTTTATTAATACTGTTAAAACTTGAAGGACAAGGCGTCAGATCGAGGGCAATACAGCCATTACCACGTTTCTTAACCCTGTAATTGGTATACCGGGGATAATGGATTCCAGGTTTAAACTGTGGGCAGCGAGGGGGATACTTTGATTGGGTTATTTAGAATTATTAGAATCCGTACAGTGTGGAAACAGGTCCTTGGGCACAGCAAGTCCACTTCGACCCTCTGAAGAGTAATCCACCCAGACCCATTTCCCCTAACATCCTATATTTACCCTGACTAATGCCCTAACTTACAGATCCTGGAAAACTATGAGCGATTGAGCAATGGCTAAGTCATCTAACCTGCACATGTTTGTCACTGTGGGAGGAAACCTGCGCAGACACAGTTGAGAATATACTTACACCACACAGCCAGTCACCCAAGACTGGATCCAAACCCGTGACCCTGGTGCAGTGAGTCAGCAGTGCAAACCACCGAGCTACGACATGTTACTTCAGGGAGAAACAATGATATAATTTGATCAACTAACTCATAAGAATGGACTACCTAGTAGAGGCTTCTTCTGTTTTTTTTTGCCAGATTAGAGATTTGATTAAAAACACAATTTTAACAGACACTTATAGATCTGATACAGAGAAGCAGGTGATTATTGCAAAGAATACATTCTCTGTCAGTACCCTTTACCATTTGTTGGAGAGTGTCCCCGCAGACAAGACTGTGCAGCTTCGTGACGTCTGTGCGAGAGATTTGAAGGTTTAGATCTTTTCGGAGACATGGGAAGATATTTGTCAAAATGCTCTAAGGATTTTGATCAATAATAGGACCCACTCCATACAGTTGAAAATTTTTCATAGGTTCTATCTGAACCCAGGTTTTCTCTCAAAATTCAAAGTGGGATTATCTTCAGCATGTCCTAAATGCAGAATAACTACAGGCACTCTTAATCATCGCATGTGGTCCTGCTGCAGGCTTTGTATATATTGGAGCACCGTGTTCGGTGTGGTAGAGTTGGTTTTGGGGACCGAATTGGAGATGGACCCAGTTTCTCTTTTCCTGGGCCAGCCCAGAATATCTTACGCAGATGCAAATGGGAAAAAATATCCGTACTGTGCTAGGTACAATATTCTGTTGTGTTGGATGTCTGAAATCTCCCCCGGTCTGTTGGGTCTTTGTGAGCTCATCATGGAGAATATCCGTTTGGACTTTCTCACCAGCATGCTGCACCAAAAAACAGATTAATATAAGTCATAGAGACATAGAGATGTGCAGCATGGAAACAGACCCTTCGGTGCAACCTGTCCATACCGACCAGATATCCAAACCAATCTAGCCCCACCTGCCAGCACCCGGCCTATAACCCTCCAAACCCTTCCTATTCATATACACATCCAAATGCCTGTTAAATGTTGCACTTGTATCAGACGCCCCGACATCACCTGGCAGTTCATTCCATACATGTACCACTCTCTGTGTGAAATAGTTGCCCCGTAGTTCTCTATTACATCATTCCCTTCTCACCCTAAACTTATACTCTCTCGTTCTGGACCCCCCCCCCTCCAACCACAGAGAAATGACTTTACCTATTTATCCTATACATGCCCCTCGTAATTTTGTCGATCTCTATAATGTCAGACCTAAGCCTCCAACGCTCCAGGGAAAACAGTCCCAATCTGTTCAACTTCTCTCTATAGCTCAAATCCTCCAACCCTGGCAACATCTTTGAAATCTTTTCTGAACCCTTTCAAGTTTCACAACATCTATCCAATAGGAAGGAGACCAGAATTGCACGCAATATTCCAACAGTGGCCTAACCAGTGTACAGCTGGTTGCAGCTGAAATCTCCCCGGGTCTGTTGGGTCTTTGTGAGCTCATCATGGAGAATATCCGTTTGGACTTTCTCACCAGCATGCTGCAACAAAAAACAGAGATTAATATAAGTCATAGAGACATAGAGATGTGCAGCATGGAAACAGACCCTTCGGTGCAACCTGTACAGCTGCAACATGACGTTCCAACTCCTGCACTCAATACCCTGACCAATAAAGGAAACCAAACGCCTTATTCACTATCCTATCCACCTACGACTTCACTTTTAAGGAGCTATGAACCTGCACTCCAAGGTCTTTTTCTTCAGCAACACTCCCTGCGACATTACGATGTAGTGTATAATTCCTGCTAAGATTTTCTTTCTCAAAATGCAGCACCTCGCATTTATCTGAATTAAACTCCATCTGCCACTACTCAGCCCATTGGCCTTTTGATAAATCTGAGGTGGCCCTCTTCGCTCTCCACTGCAACTCCAATTTTGGTGTCATCTGCAAACTTACTAACTGTAACTCTTACTCTCGCATCCAAATTATTTGTCAATGACAAAATTTAGTGAATCCAGCACCGATCCTTGTGCCACTGCACTGGTCACAAGCCTCCAGTCTGAAAAACAACCCTCCACCACCACCCTGTCTTATAACTTTGAGCCAGTTCTATATCCAAATGGCTAGTGCTCCCTGTATTCCATGAGAGCTAACCATGCCATTCAGTCTCCCATGGGGAAGCTTATCAAAACCCTTACTGAAGTCCATATAGATCACATCTACCCCTCTGCCCTCATCAATCCTCTTTGTTACTTACTCAAAAAACTCAATCAAGTTTGTGAGACATGACTTCTCATGCACAAAGACATGTTGAATATCCATAATCAGTCCTTGCCTTTCCAACTACATGAATTCCTGAAGAAGTGCTCATGCCCGAAACGTCGATTCTCCTTCTCCTTGGATGCTGCCTGACCTGCTGCGCTTTTCCAGAAACACATTTTCAGCTGTTGCATAAATTTATAAAGCAGATGTAATATATTATAAGGAGAGTCCGTCCCCATGGGAAATGCCTTCTGAACACATGCTCGAAGAAACACGGGGTATAAAGTGTCTGAGAATCGTCTGCTTGGTAACAGGAACCTGGCGATTGAATGACTGAAACTTCCTATAACATGGAGCTGAGAAAACCATCACATCATGCGCAAACGTATTGAATGTTGGAGCATGTTTGAAGTACTGAATGGCCTCGTGAAGGATTTTAATTGTGTGCGATTTGAAAAACGTACATCTCTATTCCATCCTCTTACGTTTCACACACTTTGGCACTTCGGCTTTACTGAAACTGGGAATAAGTTGGAACATTATCTTGAACATTCCATAATTGGCATTCTCCAGAATATTTTATAACAGTGTGTGGGGGGGGTGGAGAGGGGGGGATGGGCATTAGAAATGAAAGAGAGAAACAGAGAGAAGGTGCTGCATGCAGTAGTGAGAGTGGTAGACCATGAGCCTTGTTCGAGGGTCGGTGCTATAACAGATATACAGTGAGTGTGAGGGAGCAGAGAGAATATGGTGACCCTTATCCTGACAGAGCGGGGAAGGTTATTGATGTTTGTCCTGCTTTGCTGGACATTTCTTCAGACCACAGATACTGCACTGAAGTGGGTGGTGAGCTCAGACCATGCTCAGTGGGTCTGGTGTTGTGATCCCTCTGGGAAGAGAATAGTCCCTTCTGTATTAGCCCATCCACGAGGACCTCTGTGCCCCTGTCGACAAACTGTCATGTAATTTCCCCTTAACTGCCATGCTCGGTGTAAACTGTGCAGGGCAGCTCTAAACTGAGAAAGCTCAACCGTATGCCCATTGGCCTTTTAAAGATGGCCCCAGTGTCAGGGAACACGGAATATCCAGGGGCATCCGGGCGATGGTGAGTACCTCCAGTCATGATGGGTGGGAGAATCGGGCTAGCATTGTATGAGAGGGACACATGGAGTGGGTGGGTAGTTAATGAGACGAGTTTGGTAAGATAGCACCAGGAATCTAGCTCGAATACGTGCAGACAACCCCTCTGTCACACTCAATCAAAATGTCACTGAGACAGTTCTTTGTTAGATTCAGCCCAGTGAGGTGAAGTCGCTGCTGTCCTCACTCCAAGTTACGAAGTTGCAGAACAAATACTCATCCAAAACTCTCCATCACCTGAACTCACAGCAATATCCCTTTCACTCATAATTCTTCATAATACTGAAACGTATTGCATGATATTATCGCACTGTCTTCATTTCTGCATTCAGCAACCTGTGAATATATCCTTCCATGACATATTTTCTTAGTCTCCCCCCCCCCCGCCCACATCTCTCTCCACTCCAAAACACACTCATTTACAGTGATACTGCCAGTATGACTGGCCATTTGGCCCAATTGGACCATGCCAACCAAAATGTTCAACCACGCTCACCCCATTTCCCTGCCAATGCTCTGTATCCCTCTAATCCTTTTCTATCTGTGCATTTGTCCAAATGCCTTTTCAATGTTGTTATTATACCCACCTCAATCACTTGCACTGACAGCTCAGTCCATTTGCGTACCACACTCAGTGTAAAAAAGTATCCTCTCAGGTTCCTTTTTGCATATTTTTTTCCTTTCCAAACACTAATGGATGTGCTCGAGTCCTCGATTCCCCAACCTTAGGAAAAAATTTCAAGTATTCACCCCATGGACGCCTTTCATGATTTTCTAAGAGCTACACTTCTATAAGAACCCCCTCGGTATCCTACGCTGTAAGGAAATAAGTTCTAACCTGCCCAACCTCTGTCTCTAACTTAGAGCCTTTAGCCCAGGAAACATATTTGGAAATTTGTTTTGCATTCTTTTTTGTTCAATAATATCCTTTCTAGAGCAAGGTGAACAAAACTGAGCATTATACTCCAACTGCAGCATAACCAACATCCTGTACAACTGCAACATAACGTCCCAACTTCTATACTCAATGTGCTGATGCAGGCCAGTGTGCCAACAGCCTTCTTCACTGTCCTGTGTATCTGTGACTCAAATATCAGACAACCGTGCACCTGATCCCCAACGTCCTTTTGTTCCACTATACTCCTTCAGACCCTCTCATTCATCATTAAACTCCTACCTGGATTTGATTTTCCAAAATGCAAGACGTCACACTTATCTATATTAAACGCCATTTGATATTTCTCAGCGCACTTCCTCTGCTGACCAAGGTACTGCTGCAATTTCTGATAAAGTTCCTGATTGTAAATGATGCCTCCTAATTTAGAGTCATCTGCAAACTTCGTAACCTTGTGTTGTGCACTCTGGTCCAAATCATAGTTAACAAACAACAGTTGGCCCAGGAACGACCACTGAGGCACTCCACTAGTCACAGGTCTCCAGTCCGACAAGCAAACCTTCACCATAGTCATTTGCTTCATAACGTCAAGCCAATTGTGTCGCCAATTTGCCAGTTTACATTGGAGTCCATGCGATCTAACCTTCTACAGCGGTCTACCATGTGGAACCTGATCAAAGGCCGTACTGAAATCCATATAGACTATGTCCATCATCCTGCCCTCTTCAACCTTCCCGGTCACTTCCTCAAAAGCTATAACAGAATTTGGAAGGCATGATCTGCCAATCACAAAGCTATGCTGACTGCTACAAGTTAAACTCTTTCTTTCCAAATGTATGCATTTCTTATATCTCCGAACCTTCTCAAGTGGTTTCAGAAATAGATGTGAAGCTTACTGGTCTATATTTCCCAGGCTTTTCTTTGCAGCCCTTTGTGAAGAAGGGCACATTGTTACCGCCCAGTCTTCCGGGACCTTGGCCCCTGAACTGTCTTCTCTCGTCTCTAGCAGTGCTCTTGGATATATCTCTCAGGACCAAGAGATTTACCTGACTTTATGCATTCTAATATGTCCATCAGCACCTCCACTGTGATATGGACTGTACCCAGATATGACAACTAACCTCCCAAAGGTCACAGGTCTTCATGTCTTTCTTCCTGGAAAACACAGAGGGGAAATTGAGGACTTCACCCATCTCTTGAGATTTTACACCTGCGTGCTAGTTTTGGATTTTAAGACGTCGTATTCTCTCTCTGGTTGTTCTTTTTCTTTCCTATACTGAATTTGGATTAACACTAATCTGCTCAGCCAAGGCTATCTCATACCCCCTTTTCGCCTTGCTGATTTCCTTCTTCAGTAAACTTCTGTATACCCTGTGTGCCTCCATGGATTCCCTTGGTCCCAGCTGCCTGCACCTGAGCCACGCCTCCTTTTTTTCTGGTCAGAGCCGCAATATCTCCTGTCATCCAGGGTTCTCTCTTCCAGCCTCACTTCCCCTTCACTCGCACAGGAACACTTATACCTTGAACTCGAGCTATCTCACTTTTGAAGCCCTCCCAATTCCCCGGGATCATTTTACCTCAAAACAAACTACTCCCATCAACCCCTGCAATCTTCTGTCTAATTCCAACAAAATACGCCTTGCCCCAATTTAGAACTTGAAACTGTGGACTAATTTTGTCCCTACCATAACTATTTTAAAATTAATACAGCTCGAGTCACTTTCCGAGTTGGACCCTCTACATACTGCTTGTGGAAGCTTTCCTGAACACACTTAAGTTTCATCTAAGTTCTTAACCCTCTGGAAGTCCCAGTCTATGTTAGGAAAATTAAAATCACCTATTATAACAAACCTATTGCTCCTGCAAGTCTCGCCAGTCTCCCTGAATATTTGTTCCTCTAATTCCAATTGATTATTTGGAGGCTTATAGTGCAACCACTATAACATCACCATTCCCCCTCTTACTTCTTTGCACAGTTCACAAAACCTCATTCGATATTATCTCAGTTATTTCAACTTTAATTACGAGAGTGATATGTGCCTTAATTAGAATTATTGGCATGTAAATTGTTTCCAATTACATCTCTTCCTCGCAGTGACTTTCACATTCGCAGCATCCCTTGTCAAGGTACAGTGGAGATATGGAGCTGTAAATGGATGGAACTGCACATCCTGTCACTTCCAGCATTGGTTATACGTTTCCCCACACTGGGCAGTGATCTAACACAGTGTTACCGAACAATGTAACAGCCTGGGTTTATATATGAATGAACCAGTGCGGTCTGCACAGCTCCTCACGCTGGACATTTAGGCCAGGATTATAGATCAAGCATTGGTGTGGGCTACACAGAGTTCCATTCTGGATATTGCTGGTTGCATTCAGCTCTACGCTAGCCGGATCTACACAGTGCTCCATCCTGAAAGTATAATGGATGGGTGGTTTTGTGAGTTGGATTGCGAATGTGAGAGAACTAAACATCTGGCAATACCTTTATTTTGTGTTTTCATTCTTGTGATTGGACCCTTCAAATGCTGACTCATCTCTAGACCGAACCCTCTGGATGAGTGATGGTGAGTGTTGTTGCAGCGTCTGAGTCTGCAACATGACCAACAAAAGGAGCAGAGGCTGCAGAGAGGGGAGTATCCGTAAAATGGAATGAGGAAATCACATTCAGATCAGCCGTGGTCTTAGTGGATGGTGGGGCAGGATTGAATGGACCACTAATGCAACTAATTCATACATTTCTGTTTGTTCCAAGCAAACTCCCCTTCTCTCCAAGAGTCCCATACTGGTGGGGAGTAAGGTACCTCCTGCTGTCCTTGCATAACAGGATACTGGGCCTCACTAACCTCCAGATTTCCCTGTGCCTCAGTTTTGAGCTCTGAGTGACCCCCTCCTTTCCCTGTGCCCCAGTCTCAAGCTGTTGAATGACTGCGACCAGTTCCTGTGTCCCAATCTTGGGCAGCTGAGTGACTGCCTCCTGATTCAAGGTTTGCGAAAGTAGATGCCCTCCTCCTGCAAATGACTATCAGGCTCCAATAGCTCTGTGCTCACCTGCTGCTCCTGTGGAATGTAGTTGAGGTCCTGAATGGCCTCTTCACATTCCTTACAGCTTCTCTTGTCTAAAAGCCTTTCTCCTGTTGCTGTGAAACACCATTAAAATCTGAATGATGAATTTTGGTATTTTACTCTCAGTAATTGAGTTATTCAGAAGCTGAATAGCTTCCTCCTGTTCCTGTGTTTTCCACTCAAGAGGCAATAGAGTATGAGAGATGTACAGCACGGAAAAATACCTTTCATCCATACCGACCAAATATCCTAAATAACACTCGTACCCCTTGCCAGCACTTGGCCCATCTTCCTCTAAACACTTTCCAAGCATGTATCCATCCAAATGCCTTTTAAATGGTGTAACTGTACCTGTCTCCACCACGTCGTTTGGCTGTTCACTCCATACACACAGCAGTCTCTGTGTGAAAATGTTGTCCCTCGTGTCCCTTTTTAAATGTTTCTCCTCTCACCTTAAACCTTTGTCTTCTAATTTTGGACTCGCCTATTCTGGGCATAGACGTTGACTGTTTACCTTTTCTATGCCCCTCATGATTTTATAAACCTCTTCAAGGTTACCCCTCGGCCTCAACACTTGAATATAGTCCCAGCCTATTCAAACTCTCCCTGTAACTCTCACCGTCCAACACCTGCAACATTCTTTTAAATCTCTTCTGCACCTTTTCAAGTTTGATAACATCTTTCCGACAGCAGGGAGACCAGAATTAAAGGCAATATTACAAAAGTGGCCAAACCAATGTCCTGTACAGATGCAAAACGTCATGCAAACGCTTAGGCACAAAGCACGTACGAATAAAGGGCACATCACCAAGTGCCTTCTTCACGGCGCTGTCTATCTGTGATGGCACTTTGAAGGAACGGAGAACCTGCACCAGAAGGTGACACAGTAGCTCAGTGACTAGCATTGCTGCTTGAGAGCGCAGCGATCTGGGTTAAATTCCATCCTTGAATGACTGCCTGTGTGGAGATTGCACATTTCCCCGTGTCTGCAAAAGTTTACTCCGGATGGTATGTTTTACTCCGACAGTATAAAGATATACAGATAAGTGTAGATTGGCCATGCTAAATTGCGTATAGTACCCAGGGATATATAGGCGAGTTGGATTAGCCAACGAAAAAAGCAAGCTTAGAGTGATAGGGGAGGGGTTTGTCCAGTGGGATACTGTTTAGAGGTTCCGTGTGGCCTTGATGGGCCAAATAGCCTGTTTCCTCACTGTAGGGCTTCGATAATTTCGATGGAGTTCGCTTTGATTGGCAGCTTTCGTCAGAACCCTACCTATATGACTTCCCTTGATTTGTCTTGCCAAAATGCAACACCTCACATTTAACTACAATAAACTCCATCTGCCACTCCTCGGCTCACCTGAGCAAAGTCCCATTGTAGTCTGAGAGATCATGCTTCACTGTCGACTGTACCAAACAATTTGGGATTATCTACAAACTTACTGACCATACTTCATGTGCTCAAATGCAAATAATTTGTAGAAGTGACAAAAGGCAGTGGGCCCATGATTGATCATTGTGGCATGCCACTGGTCACAGGCCTCCAGGTTGAATGAACAACTGTCACTGTCACACCCTGTCTCCAATATTAAAGAAAATTTTGGATATGAGTGGCGAGCTCTCCCTGGATTCCAGGCAGTCTAACCTTGCTAACCAATCTACGATGTTTTCTTAAATAATAACACAATGTTATCAGCCCTCCAGTCTTTTGACACCTCAGCTGTGGAAATCAGTGTTACGAAAATGTCAGCAAAATGCTGAGCAATCTCGTTCCTAGCTTCCCAAAAGCATCTGTGATACAACTGCTCAGGTCCCAGGGTATTGTTCACCATTATGTGTTTTAAAATGTCCAACATCTCCTTGTAATATAGACACTTTTCAAGGTAGCACTATATATTTCTTCATTCTCTCTGATAACCTCTTCGACATTAAATACTGAGGAGAAATACTTGTTTAGTATCCCTCCAAACTCCTGTATTTCCACACATAGGTAGCCTTACTGATCTTTAAGGGGCCCTATTCTCTACCTAGGTAATCGTTTGCCATTAAAGGATTTGTAGAATTTCTTCGATGCCTCGTTAAACCTATTTCTAAAGCCATCTCTTGTCCACATTTTTCTGGCCGATTTCCCCATTGACTATACACTTGTTGTCATTATATACCTCTCAGGATTCACTTAATCTCAACTCTGTTTACCTGACATATGCCTCCTTCCTTACCTTGAACAGAGCATCAATATATCCACCCATCCAGCACTCCTTGCACCCACCAGCCTTGCCCATGTCACTAATTGGAACACGTTGGCTCTGGACTCTCTGAAACCAAGTTTTGATTCCCTTGCATTTTCTAACCATCTCTTTACCTGTGAATAGGGTATTCCAATCTGCCTTTCACAGGGCTCGCCTCAGAATTTCAAAATTGGCCTTGTTCAAAGTTAGAACTTTAATGTTTACATCAGGTCTTTCCTATTCCAAAACTAATTTAAAACTAATGTTTATGTGCAACAGACTTGGGAGTTAAATAAACACTTCCCGCCCCTCTGTAACAGGCTCGAGAGGCTGAATAGGCTCCTCGTGGCCCTCTGTAAAAGACTGGAAAGGCTGAATGGCCTCCTCCTGTCCTGTGTAACAGACTCGAGACATTAAATGACAGAGCAGCCCGTGGATTACGAGCAGCCATTAAACTGTATCTGATGGAGGTCCATCCCTTCTCAGTTACAGAAACACAAACAACACAATGTACTCCAGGGGCCCTCTCAGTAGCACTTCATACAGCTAAAGCGACACATCTCTTCGTTTTGAATGATTCTGTTGGTAAAATGTGCCAATATTCTAGATTTCCACCTTTTCAACTAGCAACAGGCTTATATGGGCTGAATGGCCTTCTCTTATCTCTTTGAAAGAGGTCCTTAGGGACAGAATTGCTTCGGCCAGTTGCTGAGCAGCAAACTCAATGCTCTGTCGCAAGGTTATGAAAGGATTTGATAACAGGGCACTTAAAACCAGGTGCATCCTCACAGTGGTCAATAAGTATTACACATTGGGTTAAGGTATCTAGAAACGTGCCCACCTGATTTTTTTTATGCAACCGATCTGTTTTTTTTATAATTGCCTCCTTTCATAAACAGAGCAGAACATATATAAACCCCTGCAGTGTCCTGTTAATCCTTTCATATGCAAGTTTAAAAAAAATTAAAAGTTTTAAAGATTTATGGTCCATCCCTCAGCAACCCTCATCAATTCCATTCAAACCCAGTAAATGTTCCCTTTTCTAGTGATATGAAAAGTGATGTGTGGAACTGGTTAACTGAGCCTGTTTGTTTAGTCATGATTTGTAGCTGCCGGTGTTGGACTGGGGTCTACAAAGTTAAAAATCACACAGCACCAAGTTATAGTCCAACAGGTTTAATTGGAAGCACATTAACTTTCGGAGCGCCGCTCCTTCATCAGGTGATAGTGCAGGACACACTTCTAAGGCACAGAATTTATAGCAAAAATTTACAGTGTGATGTAACTGATATTATACATTGAAAAATATCTTGATTGTGTGTTGAGTCTTTCATCTGTTCGAACACCATGATAGTTTCACTTCTTTTATCCGTAAATCACAAAACCTTTTTCTTTTATAATTGCATTCTCAGGCTACCGGTAACATTGAGTGATAGCTAGACAATATGTTGAAGGTGTTGGCTCCTTTTGTTCTCTGTCGATACAATGATGTTTAGATTGATTCTAATCTGAAAAGTGAGAAAACAGAGTTTTACATCAATTCATGCAGTTTTTGAGCTCAGAGGTTTACATGAATTCATGTAGTTTTTGAGCAAAGTACAATGTAACTCTGCAAGCACAAATTCACCCCACAAAATATATGTGTGCATGTGGGTCTTTTTCTGTGTGTGTGTTTGTCGTCGTTGGGGGTTGTGAGTGCGAGAGGGAGTGTATATGTGTGTGTAGTGATGTAGAGTGTCTTAAATCTGTGAGGGGGTGTATGTGTGAGTGTGGGAGTGTGCGTGCGTGGCTGGGTGGGGGCCGTTTTGAGCATCAGTGTGAGAGAGTGTATATGTGTGTGCATGAGTGCAGAGTGGTCTAAGTCTCTGATCGGATGCCTGTGTGAGTGTGGGTGTCTGTAAGTGTGTGTGTGAGTGTCTGTGTGCGTGTCTGTGTACAAGTGTCCGTATCTATGTGTGTGTATAGGAGTGCCTGTGTGTGTGTGTTTGTGTGTGTGTATACAGTGCAATAGTGGTCACCTGTAATGTCACATGAACCCAATGTCCCGGTTGAGGCCCTCCCTATGGGTACCGAAATTAGTTATCATCCTCTGCTCGGCCACTGTTCGCTGCTGCCTGTCCTGAAGTCCACCTTGAAGGATGGTCACCAGAAGATCCCAGGTTTAATGTCCTGGAAGGGAACACTCCTGTGTGTTGATTGTTGTGTGGAGCCCATTCATCCGTTGCCGTAGCCTTTGCTCAGTTTCCCAATGTTTGTTCAGTGATTGTGATTATTGCCAATCTCCATGGATTCTAATTATCCCAGTTGAGGATTTCCATCTTTTAATGATAAATGGGCGCCGTTCAATGTGTTATCCCAAAGTGTGAGCGGGAGCATCACCGACAGTACTGACAGGGATCAGCAGATTTAGAGAGAGGTCGCGGAGAGATCAGAATCTGAGAACATCAGACTGGAACGTTCCAAAAATGTATCAGAATCTGGGATCATTGGACTGGCATGTTCCAACAACAGACAGGAGTTTATCCAATTATGTTTGGTATCTTTCTGCATTTTATTGGTGGTCATTATCATTGTGGATCTATGACACTCTTCTCGTTATTCAATATTTTTTATTATCCCTACCTGGCTATCGTTGGTGTTCCTGGTAAGTGTCACTGTCCAGATTTTGTTGTTCTATAAACCAGTTATGACTGTATTACTGTACTTTTTTATAGTCTACACTTCTTGCCACTATTATTGTTCCTGTTGAAACTCTGAATCCAGATATTCACTCTACAGACCACTACTAACTACATCAATGAATGTGTTCAATTATTGTCTCCCTCTGCTCTGGCAGTGTTACTCCTGGGTCTCTATGTTGATCTACTCAGTTCCAGCGGAGAACTACAATTTATTGTATCATGGCCTTTGTTATTTAAATATTAAGAGCATGGAGGTCACTCTCTACTGTTCTTGTTATAAACTCCACTTCCTTCCACTGTTTCCATCCCATCCCTGGCCAATATCTGTGGCTGAAGCAGACAAGTCACAACTGTGGGAGATCCATTTGACTATGAGCTGATACATGACACCATTGCCTGACCATTTCTAATTTGAAATACTCCCCACTCCAGAATATATCTCACTGGTTTATTCCATCTGCTGTTTGAACCTTGAGCTATGAAGTACAGGCTTAATGAAGCCAATAATCTGCTGCTGACACTCCCAGATTCACACCTGCCGAAGCAAATCTGATTCGACCACACACCAAACTCCCATCCATCTGTCATTCATGTGCACGCCGATGTATTTTGCTGTTTTGTCTGGCAATGCCTTTATTTTGACATACTCAAACACTTTTTCTCATCTGTCCATGAAGCGTCTCCTGTTCCCTCTCCGTCGATTAACAAAATGCCTGCCAGTTGTTCATATTTAAAATAGTTTCCTCCATGTGCGTTCCTTCTCAAACAATGAGTTTCACATTCAACCACGCCCATCGCGTGTACACATGGACTCTCTCTCAGTCTCTGCTGAACACACACAAAGCAAATCTTCTCATTGTAGACATTGCAGTAATCTGATGCGAGTACAGTTAGCATATGATGGTAACGTTTGCAATACTCTCTATGCTGGGCAGATAGTGCAGTTTACTGAGCAACACACTAACCTGCTCTGCACAGCTCTCTATGCTGGGTTGTCATCTTGTCCCAGTTTATGTTGTTTGTGGTGTTCTCTCAAGGAGATTCAGAATTGATGTAACAAACCATTTCAGCTGATCTGACAACGCCAGAGGGACAGAACTGCTGTCTGAAAACAGTTTAAGTAAATAACTGAGAAAGCCTTTATGTTTCATTAAAACGGTGGCAACAATGAAGGGCAGTGGCCAGATCTCCCAGACCAGGTTTACTCGTTTTGTTTTTAGCAGCAACATTCAGAAGCTGCTGGGGATCCCAGAAGGGTTGGAAGCTTCAATACACGATCCCTAGCTGCTTTTCTCTCTGAGATCTCTGTTGATGTTGTTTCCCCGAGATTGGAAAACTGCTGTAAGGATCAGTATTTAAATATATCTTTGTGCCAAGCGGTGTAAACCAAGAAGGTATAGCATCAATTGATTGTGTAAGTGTTTCGACACAAGCTATCCCAAAATGTTCTTTTATTTGATTGCATTCTAAATAAAGCATTTGACTAGATTATATTTTGCTTAATGTCGCGTTGTTTGTCCAGTCACACCATATTTGGAACGCACACTTCACATCTATATTCAAAATAAGGAAAGGTTTGGGTCTAAGCGGGGTTCTGGTTTGGTCCAAAACACTGTAGCCGAGGGGTTTGTGACTGACTCCTGTAATTGAACATTTAGTGTAGGGTCTGGGGATGGTTTGCTGGAGGTTGTGCTGTAAGCTGCCTCAGACATTCAGCGAGACCTGAGGATTTGGTGTCCCAACTCTGGATGGAGCATGGGGACTGTAGTTGCAGCATCTGAGCCTGCAACATGAACAACAAATGGCGAAGAGGCTTCAGAGAGGGGAAGCTCTGAACCCACGCAGTGAGTGTGTGTGGGGAAAGGGATCTGCTGTATCCACCCCGGGTTTTCCAGGAACAGCTTCCCAAGCTACACTTAACCCAGGAGCAGAGTGTGAGGGGTCCCTGACTGAAGAAATGGCTGATCACAGAGCGGTGTCAACTCCTTCAACACGACCTGCAGTTTCATACCGGGGGCGGGGGGATGATGCTGTCAGTGGATGTTCAGGTCACAGTTTTATTCAGCTTCCATGATCCGGAACTTTCCAGGAAGGACTAGGTGACAGATCCATCATCTCCCGGTATCTCAATATCATTGTCACCATTCGGTGATGGAGGATGTATATGGTGGATCAGGTAAATACATTGTTTCTCCCACAGCAGAGAGCTACCGTGTGTATCCTTATTTTCCCAGTATAGTGGGATTCCCGATGACATACATGGCATCTGCGGAGTACCCATGTCAATGGGGAGAGGTAGAGGAACTGAAGGAGCTCTCTCTCTATTGATGTGACAGTGTGCCCATGCAAGGGCATCATGTTGGTGAATATCTCTGTCCTGACAGCAGCCACAGTTCCTCCATTCAGATGCAGGCAGACATTCTTATCGTCTTCGGGTCTCCGAAGACGATAAGAAAGGAATGAATGTATGTTGGAAAAAGGCCGTCCCCTTGATGCACATTTCGAAACATCATCCCACCACCAATCAACCACAACAAAATATTCATGTGCACAGAGAGCAATGGCGTCACTTGGAGCATCAAGGAGCAGACAATCAGGGATAGAGCAAAACCTCCCATGTCTGAATGGATCTGACTGAATCCCCTAGTAGACAGTATCATTATGTCCTGTAATCCCTCTCCATTTCAGTAACATACTGCCTTCCAGTATTCCTGTAAATGAAATGACAGGTTATATCATGTTATATTCCACCTGCCAAGCTATGATCCTTGCTTTCACCACTCTGTATCTATTTACAGACTCTCCACTCTCTCTTGATAATATAATCTCTTTCTTATCACAGAGACATTACCAAACTCAGTGTCAGTATATCTGTTCCATCCCACTGATCATTGATATAGATTGTAAATAGTTGAGGGCCCAACGGCGGTCACTATATGAGTCAACATTTTACGTCCTGTCCAACTAATTAAGACTGACTTATCTGGAGTGCCTGCTTCCTGTTTGATAAGAAGTTCTCCCCATTCCTGTGTAACACATTCGAAGGACTGAATAAGAACGAGGAGCATCAGTCGGCTATTCAGCCCCTCTACCCTGCTCCGCTATTGAATACAATCATGGCTGATGTCATTTCTGCTCCACCATTGAATACAAACATGGCTGATGTTACCTCTGGTCCGCCATCGAATACAAACATGGCTGATGTCATCTCTGCTCTACCATTGAATACAATCAGAGCGGATGTAATCTCTACTCCGCCATTGAATACAATCATGGCTGATGTCATCTCTGCTCCGCCATTGAATACAAACATGGCGGATGTCATCTCTGCTCCACCATTGAATACAAACATGGCTGATGTCATCTCTGCTCCACCATTGAATACAAACATGGCTGATGTCATCTCTGCTCCACCATTGAATAAAAACATGGCTGGTGTCATTGCAGCCCCTGTTCCGCCATCCTGCCATTTCTCAATCCTAAAATACTGGGCTCTGCTGTAGATTGCGCAACATGAGAAAATATCCACTCCACATCTACATTTTCAATTACTCTTAAGATTTTGCACATCTCAATGAGATCTCCTTTCATTCTTATAAACTTGAGAATATCGGCCTTAACTGATCAATTTCTCTTCATTAGACAACCGTTTCATCTCTGGAATCAATCTAATGAACCTCTTCTGAATTTCCTACAATGCAATTGCATACTTCCACAAGTCATGGCACCTAAACTCTACACCAGTTGCAGCCTCGCGAATGCCTGGCATAGCTACAGTAACACACCCTGCCTTTCTACTCTGTCATTTACCAAACAAAGACTGAAATCATGCTTGCATTTCTCATTACTTGCAGTACCCGCATGCAGGTTTTCTGTGATATGCAAGTGGACACCGATATCCCTCTATTCCTAAACACTTTGAAATTTCTCTACATTTAGATAATAAATTACCTTTCTATTATGCTGGCCAACTTGAATAACCCATACTTATCCAATTTGATTTTCATTTGCAAATTATGACCATTCAACCAACCTATCCATATTTATTTTTGTATGTCTTCCATCTTCATTCTGAAGTAATTTCCCACCAATGTTAGTGTCCTCTGAAAATAGGATTTTCTATCCCGTCAACTGAGTAATAATATCGAACTGAAATAGTTGAGGCATGAGTACTGAAATCTCTGGATCTCCAGAAATTGAATTTTCCAAAAGAAAATGACAGAGTTATTCCATCTGACTGCATTTTGTTGATTAACCAATCCTCCATCCAAGCTAATAAATTACTCCTAACCCCATGTTCTCTGATATTACCACTTACTCATTGGAGAAGCAACATATCCGATACCTTCAGGAAGACCAGATACATTCCATCCCCAGACATCATACTATCCAACTTGTTTGTCGTGTCCTTAAGTAACTCAAGCAAACAATGCATACTCGGTTTATCTTTCATAAAACCGTGTTGACTCTGATGGATTGTGGTTTAACTTTGCAAATGTCCTCAACAACGGATTCTAATAATTTGCCTTAAATTGAAATAGTTTTATCATTATGTTTTAACGTATTGTATACAGTTATTATAAGTTCTTCCCTTTTGAAAACCTTTACGTTTTCTTTGAATTCCTGTTTAACGGGCACATGTTTTTAAAGGATCTGCTCCAATTGCTGTATAAGAGGCATGTGTGGCTGAATGGATTCATCATCCTGGTGGTGTACACAATCGATGGGCTGGCGTCTTTCTGGTTTTCAGGTGTTCTCATCTCTATGGCCAGAATGACCTCTTCCTGTTGATGTGTCAGAGGGTTGTGGGATGACGGAATCTTTCTGTTGCTGTATAACATTTTGAGGGAAGATGGGTCTTCTCATACTTCTCCATAACGGACTGGAGATACTGAACGGTCTCCTGATGTCTCCCTGAGATGGGACTGAGGGAGTGATTGATCTTCTCCTGTTCTCACACAACAGGCACGTGTCAGAATTACCTCCAAATTTCTTGTTAAGAAAATGTCCCCGATACTTTGTATCCTTATCCAATTCCCCCCACAAAGGATCGGAGGGGCTAATGACCTCCTGTTATCCCAGTGTAACAAATCTCCAGTTATTGTGTGGCCTCTTCCAGTTCCTGTGTTACAGACTTGAGGAGGCTGATGGACTGATCCTGTTGCTGTGTAGCAGGAGACTGGTGCAGCATGTCCTACTCGGGGTCCAGTTCTTTGACTCGAGGGGCTCATTGGCCTCCTCCTTTAACCTTACATTAGGCTCCAGGGCTGAATAACCTTGTCCTGTTCTGGTGTAAAAGGGTCGAAGGCATGAATATCCTTCTGCTGTTCCTGTGTAACATGCTGGATAAATGGAATAGATTACTCCATTTATTGTGTAATTGGCTTCTATTGCTGACTCCTTCCGGCGTTCGATGTAAAAATATGAACATCTTTCATTCTTCTAAAGACAACCTGATCATCCTTTCTTTATAGGTCAACACCTTCATTACAGGAATCAGTTGAGGGAACCATCTCTGAGCTGCTTCGAATGTAACAATATCCATTCCTCATTGAGGAGATTAAATCTGTACACACTACTCCAGATATGATCTCACTAAGACCCTGTACAGCAGCAGCAATGCTTTAGCAGCCTGCTGTAAGGTTCCCATCCAGGTTACAGCAGTCTCAGTTGGCTGGGGAAATACACAGCATTGTTGAAAGATCATTGTCCTTCTCTACTCTACCAAGATAACAGGAGATCTGAAGAAGAGCATAAATAATGTGGCGAGATGTTCTCTAACACTAATTTACCCAGAGCCCACGTCGCTCAGATTCTACAGAATCTAATAAGGTGGAGCTCAGAAACAGCAAGGAGAAGCAAACATTGATGGGAGTTATATATCAAAGTGAAAGCTGCAATACAAGTGCTGGTTATGTAATAAAACAGGAAAATAAGATTGTGGCTACTGCAGTAATAATGTACTGTTTAAATTATATATAAGCAGTGTGAACCCAACTGAATGCTAATGCTTGGAAAAATGGATCTCATGAGCATGTGTGAGATGGCTTGTATTAACTGTATGTCAAGCACCGAGCTCGAGATCAGGTTATTTAGGAATTGGTGTTGGATGATCAGAACAGCTAAATGAAAACTTTGCTGTAAAGTACCTTTTATTAGATTAGATTACTCACAGTGTGGAAACAGGCCCTTTGGCCCAACAAATCGACAACCACCATCCAAAGAGCAACCCACCAAGATGCATTCCCCTACATTTACCCATTCACCCAGCACTACCGGCAATTTAGCTTGGCCAATTCACCTAACCTGTACATTTTTGGCTGTAAGAGGAAACGGGAACACCTGGAGGAAACCCACGCAGACACGGGGAGATTGTGCAAACTCCACACAGATAGTTGCCTGAGGCGGGAATTCCACGCGGGTCTCTGGCGCTGTGAGGCAGCAGTGCTAAGCACTATGCCACCGTGCCGCCCACCAGTGGGACCAGTGACCACAATGCATTGGTTTTCTTTTATGATCTTTGAGAACATGGCAATTTTTGTTTTATTCGAAGTAACCATTATAAATCGGAGTCAAGCAAGCCATGAAGGTGTGAGGAGGAAGTGGGGCCTGCAGATGCTAGAGATTAGAGTCGAAGAGTATGTTGCTTGAAAAGCACAATCAGGCAGCACACTACGAGCAGGAGAATCGATGTTATGGGCAAAAGCCCTTCATCAGGAATGAGGCTTGTGGGCGAAGGGAGCTGGGGGATAAATGAAAAGGGTGTGTGGCAAAGGGGAGTTTGCTGGGAATGTGATAGGTAGATGAAGGTGGGGTTGAACGTGATAGGTGATGAACGGAGCTAGAACACCTCATCGATTACATCCATTACACCCAATGTGGTCTTCTCTACATTGGAGAGACAGGACGCCAACTTGTGGATCATTTCAGAGAATTTCGCTGGGACAGCCACATTGACCAACTCCACCGTCTTGTGGCTGAACACTTTAACTCCCCTTACCACTCTGCCAAGGACATGAGGTTTCTGGGCCTGCTCCATCGTCACTCCCTAACCACCAGATGTCTGGAGGAAGAAAGCCTCATCTTCTGCCTTGGGATCCTCCTACCACAAGGGATCATGGTGGATTTCACCAGTTTACCCACTTCCCCAAACGCCATCTCATCCCAGTCCAACCTTCCAACTCAGCACCGCCCTTTTGAACATTCCTATGTGTCCACCTTCCATCCCATCAGCCCCACCTTTATCTACTTTTTAGATCAAAGGAGGTAGCTTCGAAAAATGCTAGGTGTTATAGTAAGCCAGTGGATTCAGAGAAATGTAAGGCCCAGTAAAGGATGACCAAGAAACTGAGAAGAAAATCAAAAACGTAAAGCATGCAAACAAAAGAAAAGCAAAAGACTGCTAAAAAGCTTCTATCAATGTATGAAACAAAATCAAAAACAAGGTCAAATGTAGAACAGTGTGTGTGCAGACAGGATCATTTATTGTAAAGAACAGAGAAATCACAGAAAGCATTTAGCCAATCTGAATAAGGTGAAGGTTATAAATATTATCTGACAGTTTAAGAAAGGATGAAGATAGAAAGCAGTGAACTATGGATCGGTTAACCTTACATCCGCAGTCCGGTGTCTCTTGGACTCAGTTAGAAAGAACGTGCTGCTAGATATATAGAAGGTAATGGCAAAACCGGGGAGTATGATAACGCATCGATGAAATGAAAGCCATAAGTGGCAAACACTTTTTGGAATGGTTTGAAGATGATTCTTGTAGACATAGGCAATGAAGAGCCAATGGATAACGTATAGCTGGATATTCAGGAGCAATGTTTTAAGAACTCACACAGTAAGCTCATTAGAAATATTAAAGCGCAAGGTATTGGGAAAAATATATGCAAACGGGATAGTTAAAATTATGTTTACATTCATGTGAATGTAATTGCAATGTAGAAAATGTCGTGCACCAGTTGCATAGAGTGTTGGTGAGACTAAACTTAAAGTATTGTGCATCATTTGGAGTCCCAACCTCAGATATCATCTATTGACTACAGAGGAACTGCAAAAGGTATTATCCAGATTAATCCCTAAAATGGCAGAATTGTCTGATGGGGAAACACAGCCTGTGATCTTGAGTTTCATAAGGTGATTATACTGAAACTTAGATATATCGAGGGGACTGAATAACAGAGGGACATGGAGAAGTGCAAACAGGCGAGATTAGCGAGAATCCCACGATATTCTACACTTCCAAGTAGAATATAAATAACTAGCCAACAGTTAGTGTCCATTAGAAAACAAAGGAGACAATCTGTGTGTGAAGCTGGAGAACATTAATAGATTGTTACATGAGCCCTTCACATCTGTTTTACTTGGGAGAAGGAGGAGGCAGGTACAAATTTCGAGAAGATGGACTGGCAAATTCTTGAACAAATTGATGTAAAATACGAGCAGGCATTTGAGGCTTTGTCCAGTATAAAGTTGGACCAATCCCCCGGTCTGGAAGAATTGTGTCACAGGCTGCTGTTGGGGTCAACGAAGGAAAGACCCTGACTGAAAATTTTATTTAGAATCTGACCATAGGGGAGTTTCCAGAAGACTGGAGAACAGCTAATACGATTCCACTTCACAGTAAGGGTGGTAGAGATAGACCAGGGAACTATAGACAAACGAGTGTCAGATCATTGTTAGGGAAACTACTGGAGAAAATAGGGAAGGAGAATATTGAACTCCAATCAGAGTGGCAAGGTTTGATCAGGGATAATCATCATGACTTCATCAGAGTGAAGTTACATCTAATGAATTTGATTGAATTGGTTTGAAGAGATCGCTTATTTAATTTTGCAGCAACGCCTTTGACAAAGTTCCACATGGGAAACTGAAAAATAAAGTGAAGTCTCACATTATCAAGGATAACTTGACAAGTTATAACAAAAGATATCTTAGTGTCAGGAGACAGAGTGTGGTGGGAGAAGGATGCTTGTGTGACTGTACACTAGTGTCCCCTTGTGTACCACAGGGATCAGTGCTGTGTCCCTTATTGTTTGTGCTATTCATAAATGGTGTAGATGTGAATCTGTAAGGAGGTGAGTAGAGGAGGGGGGAGTTGTGATAAGTAAGTTTGCGTTTGATACAATGATTGTTCGGGTGGTTGGCAGTGAGGAGGGAGGCCTTATGTTGCAGGAAGATACAGAAGAAATTGTCAGACGGGTGGAATGTAAACCTGGAAGAAGGAACCAGACAGGAGAGTACTCAATGAATGGCACCACGCTAGGAAGCTCAGAGTGTTCTCCTCCACACATCCCTAAATGTGACTGGACAGGGTAATTGACGAGTTAAGAGTTGGACCTTGGGTGTGTAGATTATAAGAGCTATACAGTGCTTTCGTTATGCCAAAATGGAATACTGTGTGGAGTTCTGGGAGTCACATTACAAGAAGGATGTGATTGTACTGCAGGGTGTGCAGAGGAAATTCACCAGGATGTTCCCTGGGATGGAGCATATCAGCTTTGGAGAGAGGGTGGATAAGCTCGGGTTGCTTTCTTTGGAGCAGAGAAGGCTGAGGGGGATGTGATTCAGAAGGATAATATAACGAGGGACGTGGACAGGGTGGATTGACAACAGCTGTTCCTTTTACTCAGAGGGTCAAGAACAAGAGTGCACACTTTTAAAGTGAAGAGCTTGAAGTACAGAGATGATTTAGTTTTTTATTCACCCAGAGGGTGTTGGAGTCTGGAATGCACTTGCTGAGAGGGGAGTTATCGTAGGTCAGCCCACAACATTTAGAAAGTGCTTGTTCGAGCACTTGGAAGTGTTATATCATTCCCGGCTATGGGCCTGGTGTTGGAAAGTGGGACTAATATAGATCGTGCTGTATTTCTGTTGGCACAGAGTCTATACTCCTGTGAGTGTATGGTGTCAATTATTGAGCATCTGACTGCAGAAATTTACCTTGTTAAATCATGTCAATGTGAGAAGTATGAGAAAATAAGTGCAGCTTCCTTACAATCTGAAACCAGAGAATGGGCAATGGGAACAGTGAAATGGCAGAACTATGAGGCCATTACTTCAGTTCTGTCTTCACAGAACTTTCTAACTATACTAGGAAAACCAAGTCTGGTGTGGGGAAATGATATAGTATATGGAACGTAGAACATAGCAAGTAAGTGGTTTAGGAGAGATTATTGGGACTGAAAATAAAGGTCATGGACAACATTAACATAGATTTATGAAATGAGAATTATGATTGAGAAACAGACTGGGAGACAAATGAAAGAGAAGCAATGGATGTAATGCATTTGGATTTTCAGAAAAGCTTTAGTAAAGCGTAAAGCCTACTTTGCAAAATCAAATCTTAGTGAATTGGGGTGAATATATGGCCATGTTTCTAGAATAGGATAGCTGGTAGGAAACAGTGAATTGAAATAAACAGACTCGTCAAGCATCAGCCTGACAATATCTGTAAGATATAGGGTGTAGCCTTGCTCGTTGAGCAGTAGGTTTGATATCCAGACGTTTCATTACCTGGCTAGGTAACATCATCAGTGGCGACCTCCAAGTGAAGCGAAGCTGTTGTCTCTTGCTTTCTATTTATATGTTTCCCCTGGATGGTGTTCCTGGGGTTTGTGGTGATGCCATTTCTTGTTCGTATTCTGAGGAGTTGATAGATGGTATCTCGATCTATTTGTTTGTATATGGCGTTGTGGTTGGAGTGCCAGGCCTCTAGGAATTCTCTGGCATATCTTTGCTTAGCTTGTCCGAGGATAGATGTGTTGTCCCAGTCGAAATGGTGTTTTTTTTTCTCTCCGTGTGTCGGGCTACGACGGAGAGAGGGTCGTATCTTTTTGTGGCTAGCTGGTGTTCGTGTATCCTGGTGGCTAACTTTCTTCCTGTTTGTCCTACGTAGTGTTTGTGGCAGTCCTTGCATGGAATTTTGTAGACGACGTTGGTTTTGTCCATGGGTTGTATTGGGTCTTTTAAGATTGTTATTTTTTGTTTGAGAGTGTTGGTGGGTTTGCGTGCTACTAAGATTCCGAGGGGTCTCAGTAGTTTGGCTATCATTTCTGAAACTTCTTTGATGTCTGGTAAGGTGGTTCAGGTTTCCGGCTGTGTTTGGTCTGGTTCTCGTGGTTTGTTCTTGAGAAATCTGCGGACTGTATTTTTTGAGTATACGTTCTCCTTGAATGCGTTGTATAGTTGGTTCTCCGCTGTTTTCCGAAGTTCGTCTGTGCTGCAGTGTGAAGTGGCTTGTTGGAATAGTGTTCTGATACAGCTTCGTTTGTGTGTGTTGGGATGATTGCTGGTATAGTTAATTATTTGGTCAGTGTAAGGTATGATTCTGTGAATACGACTATGTCCCAAACACCACATCATCTTCCCCGAATATCTCTTGTCTCTCCAGCAGGACGGACACAGCAGACGTGGCGGCACAGTGGGAAACCGTTGGAAGGGAATTGCTCTGGGAGTCCTCAATAGTGACTCTGTATCCTATGAAGTCTCATGGCGTTAGTTTACATATGGGAAAGGAAACCTCCGGCTGAATGCCATGTACCAGCCTCTCTCAACTGATGAATCAGTACTCCTCCATGCTGATCAATAGTTGAAGGAAACACTAACGGTGGTAAGTACGCAAGATGTACTCTGGGTGGGGGATTTCAATGTTTACCACCAAGAGTGGCTCTGAAGCAGCATTAATGATCGATCTGGTCTGATCCTAAAGGATATAACAGCTAGACTGGGTCTGTGGCAGGTGGTGAAAGAACCAACTAGAGGAAAATACTTACTTGACCACATCCTTACTATTCTGCCAATTACAGAAGTATCTGCCCATGACAATATTGGTAAGAGTGACTACTGCATAGTCATTGTGGAGACAATTCACACCTTCACATTGAGAATAGCCTCAAACATTTTGAGTGGCACTATCACCGTACTAAATAGGACAGACTTCGAACTGATCTAGCAGCTCAAGTCTGAGTTTCTATAAGGTATTGCGGGTCAGCAATAGCAGCAGGATTGTACTCCCGCACAACATCATGGCCTGGCATGTCCTCCTCACAACAATTACCATCAAGCCAGTGGATCAACCTTGGTTTAATGGAGTATGCAGGAGGGCAGGAGCAGCACCGGGCACAATTGTCATTGAGATATCAGCCTGGTGAAGCCACCAAACAGGACTACTTGTGTGCCAAACAGCAGAAGCAGTAAGTGATAGACAGAGCTAAGTGATCCCACAAGCAATGGATCAGATCTAAGCTCTGCAGTCCTTCCACTTCTCGTCGAGAAACGCTGGGGACAATGAAACAATTCACTGGAGGAAGAGATTCCACAAGTATCCCCATCCTTAATGATAGAAGAGCCCAGCACTTCAGTGTATAAGATAAGGCTGGTCCATTCTTAACAATCTTCAGTCAGAAATGCTGAGTGGAAGATCCATCTCAGCCTCCTCCAGTGGTCCGCAGCGATTCAGTTACCAGTCATTAACCAATTCGATTCAGTCCACGCGATATCCAGAAACGGTTGGAGACACTGGATACTCCAAAGGGTACACATGCTGATAACATTCTGGCAATAGTACTGAAAACTTGTGCTCCAGAAGTTGTCACTACCAGAGACAAGCTGTTCCAATACAGTGGAGAAAGTGAGGACTGCAGATGCTGGAGATTAGAGCTGAAAATGTGTTGCTGGAAAAGCGCAGGTCAGGCAGCATCCAAGGAGCAGGAGAATCGACGTTTCGGGCATGCTCCTTGAAATTGCTGAAAAAGGGCTCAAGCCCAAAACGTCGATTCTCCTGCTCCTTGGATGCTGGCTGACCTGCTGCGCTTTTCCAGCAACACATTTTCTGTTCCAATACATTACAACAATGACATTTAGTCGATTATGTAGAAAATTAACCAAGAATCTCCTACACATAAAAAGCAGAACAAATCCAATCCGGCCAATTACCTACCCATCAGTCTACTCTCTATCATCAGTAAAGTGATGGAAGGTGTCAGTGCTTTCAAACTGCGCCTGCTCAGCAATAACCTGGTCAATGACGCCCAGTTTGGACTCCACCAGGGTCGCCCAGCTCCTGACCCCATTACTTTGGTTCAAACATGGACAAAAGAGCTGAATTCTAGAGATGGTGTGAGAGTGACAGCCCTTTAAAACAAGGCAGCCTTCGACCAAGTGTGGTATCAAGGCACCTTCGCAAAACCGGAACCAATGGGTATCAGGGGCAAACACCCTTCTGGATAGAATCATACATGACACGTAGTAAGATAGTTGTGGTTGATAAAGGTCAGTGAACCCAGCTCCAGGACATGTCTGTAGGAGTCCCTCGGGCAGTGGCCTACGCCCAAGCGTCTTCAGGGCTGCTTCATCAATTACCATCCCTCTGTTATAAGGTCAGAAGTGGGGATGGTCGCCAATGATTGCACAATGTTCAGCAAAATTTGTGGCTCCTCAGATACTGAAACAGTCCATATCCATTCGTGACAATTTCTGGACAGTATCCAGGCTGACACGTGGCAAAGAATATTGACGCCACACAAATGCCAGACCGTGACCATCATCACTAAAATACTGGGGTGGTGGTGGTGGGGGGGGGGGGGGGGAGAGGGGGGGTAATCGTTGCTCAGAAACTCACTGGACACGCCGTGTAAACACAGTAACTACAAGAGCAAGTCAGAAGCAAGGAACACTGCGGTGAGTAACTCACATCCTGACTTCCAAACGTCTGTCCATTATCTACAATAAGTCAAAAATGTGTTCGAATACTCCCCACTTTCCTGTATGTTTGCAGCCCCAACAACACTCAAGAAGCTTGATACCATCCAGGACTAAGCATTGAGTTTGAGTGTCGTTTCATCCACAATGCTCCACCATCAACGCTCAGCAGCCGCAGCAGTTTTTCTTCCTTTCTACAAGTTGCACTGAAATGGTTCACCAAAGATCCTCAGACACTATCATCCCAGCACACGACCACACCTATCCAGAAGGACAAGGGGAGCAGATGTATGGGAACACCACCATCTTAAAATTCCCCTCCAAGCCATTCACCATCCTGATTTGGAAATATATCACCATTCCTTAACAGTCACTTGGGTCAGAATCCTGAGATTCCCTCCCGAATGGCATTGTGGGTCAAGCACAGCAGGTGGACGACAGTGGTACAACAAGGCGCTCATCAACACCTTCTCAAGGGCAACAAGGGACAGGCAATAAATGCTGGCCCAGCCAGAGACACACAGGTTCACGGACATAAAGAAATTGGAAACAAAGGTTGCTGAGGTATCGCAGGGATCAGTGCTCAGGCCCCAGCTGTTCACAATACCCATTCAACATTTGGTTGCGGGAATCAAATACAATATATCCCAACCCGCTGACAGAACTAAAGGATGTTGGATGGTGAGTGGGTGAGGAGGTTGCAAAAAAGCGTCAAGGTAACTAAGACAAGTGGAGTGAATGGGTAAATACGTGGCAGATGGAGAGCAAGGTGTGGAGAGGTGACGGTGTGCCCTTTGGTGGGAACAAGAGATTGGCAGCCTATGTTTGAAACATGTTGATCTACAGAGTGATGTATGCTCCTTTTTGTTGTTTCCTTCTGAGCAGCCCTCCGAGGTCCCTGCAGCGCAGTGAGTTCTCAACCCAGAGGTCAATACTGGGAATGGCATTGTCACGCTGCCCAGTGTACAGAGACCCTCCAAGGGGGGAGCTGTAACATTGAGAAACATCTGGATCTCCCTGTACACCAGTCACTGAAAACAATTTTATAGGAACAAAAAGTGGTTAGGGAGATAAATGTTCCGTTGACCTTCATATCAGGAGGATTTGTGCCCGGGAGTAAGGGTGTTATTACTGCAGCTGTACAGGCCCTTGGAGAGACCCAATCTCGAAACTTGTGCAGTATTTTGTGCAGTTTTGGTCTCCTTACCTAATAAAGGAGAAACATGACATTGAGGGACAGCAGTGAAGGATAACCAGGCTGATCTCTGGGATGACAGGCTTGTTGTAGGAGCAGACTTTGGGGCGACTGGGCCTGTATTCCATGGGTTTTAGAAGGGTGAGTGGTGATCTCACTGAGATGTATAAAACACATGACAGCGTGAGACAGATTGCAAGCATGGATGATAATTCCCCAGGCTGTGGTGTATAAAACAAGGACCCACAGTATTAGGCACAGGTAGGGAACTCTGCATTGAGATGAGAATAAATGTCTGCACTCAGCGACTGGCGAACCTGGGGAATTCGCTCACACCTAGAAGCCAAGACACTGAGTATAAATAAAGATTTAGAGACAGTAAAGGGATGAGGTGAGAGCAAGAGTACTGTGTGGAAATAAAAGGCCAGCCATCATTATACTGATCAAAGTTTGGTAGAAGATTTGTAGCTCGCGTGCTCGTTGTTGTGGTTCTGTTCGCCGAGCTGGGAATTTGTCTTGCAAACGTTTCGTCCCCTGTCTAGGTGACATCCTCAGTGCTTGGGAGCCTCCTGTGAAGCGCTTCTGAGCTGTTTTCTCCGGTATTTATCGTGGCCTGTCTCTGCCGCTTCCTGTTGTCAGTTCGAACTGTCCATTGTAGTGGCAGGTATATTGGGTCCAGGTCGATGTGTTTGTTAATAGAGTCTGTGGATGAGTGCCATGCCTCTAGGAATTCCCTGGCTGTTCTCTGTTTGGCTTGCCCAAGAATGGTAGTGTTGTCCCAGTCGAATTCATGTTGATTGTCGTCTGTGTGTGTGGCTACTAAGGATATCTGGTCGTGTCGTTTCGTGGCTAGTTGGTGTTCGTGTATACGGATCGTTAACTGTCTTCCTGTTTGTCCGATGTAGTGTTTTGTGCAGTCCTTGCATGCGATTTTGTACACTACATTAGTTTTGCTCATGTTGGGTATCGGGTCCTTTGTTCTGGTGAGTTGTTGTCTGAGCCTGGCTGTTGGTTTGTGTGCTGTTATGAGTCCTGGTGGTCGCAGTAGTCTGGCTGTCAGTTCAGAAATGCTCCTGATGTATGGTAGTGTGGCTAGTCCTTTGGATTGCGGCATGTCCTCGTTCCGTTGTCTCTCCCTTCGGCATCTGTTGATGACCAGCTATCCTTAGTAGCCACACACTCAGACGACAAGTAACATGAAGATGTGACACAAAGAATAATGGGCAGATTTCTTAACTAGATACAAAGAGAGAACGGAAGAGAGTATATAGATGAGGAAATGTGAAAAATGAGAAAACTAGATTATTGAAAGAAGTAGATGCACATCCCTCAATGTTTTGTCAATTCCTTTTGTGCTGTGGTCCTTTGTACAGTGCATTTTCAACAGAGTAATGTATTCACATGCTGGGTCTGATGCCAGAATTTTAATTTCCAATAATATGACAGACACTAGCTTTGGAAAGAACCCAGCAGGACAATATATTGAAGTCCCGGTAGAAAGGGGATTAACTTGAAATAAGTTGGGACACCAGAAGCAAGAATTTATAACACACATCCTGATAAGAATGAGAGATTAGAGTAGAGAATTCCAGAAAAGGAGGCAACATTGAGAGAAGGTGAATATATCACTTTAGATGAGCATCAAACAAAGTTTTATAAATTGTAGACATCATGTGCATCATGTTTCGATAACTGTGTGTCCGTTATTCATTTAGAATGTGTTGTGCACATATGGAAATTATATGCACACACACATTGATTAAACATCATTTTTCCGCTATTGAAATGGTCCTGTTGTCGTATTACCAGGATACACGAAAACCAGCTGACCAGCAAAAGACCTGACCCACTATCACTATGTTCCATACATACAGACAAAGAAGGGCACCACTTTGACTGAAACAACACATGCACATATTAAGACACACAAGGACGTTCTTAGAGCAATCGCATTCCAACAAGAAATCCATCAATAAAAACATCAATTTATATCCTGTCTACCTGGTAATAAAGAAAACCGGAAATGACATCACCCAAATTAAGAAACCAGGACCTCTAAATAGAGAGGCGGGACATACCAACAGCACTGTAGTGGAGATTCTCACGAATGATATCACCTCGTCAAATGCTCATCTGACTTCATACCAGTATCACTTTTCCCCTTCTTTCCTGGGAAGACTGGCTCATATTACAATATGATATCGAAGTGTCGACATTTCAGCATTCTGAAACCTGGGAACACATCATTCCATGACACTGTCTCTCAGTCTCCCACTGTCTGTCGATAGTCAAAACCCCTCCCCTGTGGTGATATTGAAACTGATTCCGATGCCATCTCACTGTGGCAGTGATGTTCACACTCAAATCACCCCCTTACCATGGCAGAATGGAGATATGGAGCAGTAAATGAATGGGAACTGCACATCCTGTCACATCCAGCATGGGCTACAAGTTGCCCCACGCTGGCCGGGATCTAACGCAGGGTTACTAGAGCAATGCATTGGGGTGGAGCACAAAGTCCTACATGCTGGAGGGTAACTGGCCCAGGGTTACAGATCTATGCACTGGGGTGGGGCACACAGTCCTACATACTGGGTGGGTTACTGCTCCTCGTTTACAGATCAATGCACTGAGGTGGTGTATACAGTCCTACATGCTGGGCGGGTAACTGCTCCTGGTTTATAGATCAATGCACTGGGGTGGAGTATACAGCTCGACATGCTGGGAGGGTAACTGCTCCTGGGTTACCGATCAATGCACTGGAATGGAGTACACAGCTGTACATGCCGGGAGGGTAACTGCTGCTGGGTTACAGATCAATGCACTGGGGTTGTGTACACAGTCCTACATGCTGGGAGTGCAACTGTTCCTGGTTTACAGATCAATGCACTGGGATGGTGTACACAGTCCTACTTGCTGGAAGGGTAACTGTTCCTGGTTTACACATTAATGTACTGGGGTGGTGTACACAGTCCTACATGCTGGGAGAGTACCTGCTCCTGGTTTACAGAAGAATGCACTGGGGTGAAGTACCCAGTCCTACATGCAGGGAGGGTATCTGCTCCTTGGTTACAGATCAATGCACTGGGGTGGGGTACACAGTTTTACATGCTGGCTGGGTAACTGCTCTTGGTTTACAGATCATGCACTGGTGTTGTGTACACAGTACCACATGCTGGGAAGGTAACTGCTCCTGGTTTACAGATCAATGCACTGGGGTGGGGTACACAGTACAACATGCTGGGAGGGTAACTGCTCCTGGTTTACAGATCAATGTACTGGGATGGGGTACACAGTCTTGCATGCTGTGAGGGTAACTGCTCCGTGGTTTACAGATTAATGCACTGGTGTTGTGTACACAGTACAACATGCTGGGAGGGTAACTGCTCCTGGGTTACAGATCAATGCACTGGAATCGTGTACACAGCTCTACATGTTGGGAGGGTAACGGCTCCTGCTTCACAGATCAATACACCGGGGTGGTGTACACAGTCCTACATGCTGGGAGGGTAACTGCTCCTGCTTCACAGATCAATTCACCGGGGTGTTGTACACAGCTCTACGTGCTGAGAGGGTAACTTCTCCTGGATTACAAATCAATGCACTGGGGTGGTGTACTGTCCTAGATGCTGGGAGGGTAACTGCCCCTGGGTTACAGCCAATGAACTGGGGCGGTGTAAACAGATTTGCATGCTGGGAGGGTGACTGCTCCTTGTTTACAGAGCAATGCACTGTTATGGTGCAGACAGTCCTTCATGCTGGGAGTGTACCTGTGCCTGCACTACAGAACAATGCACTGAGGTGGTGCACACAGTCCTACATGCTGGGAGGGTAACTGCTCCTGGTTTACAGATCAATGCACTGGGGTGATGTACACAGTCCTACATGCTGGGAGGGTGACTCCTCATGGTTTATCGATCAATGCATTGGGGTGGTGTACACAGTCCTACATGCTGGGAGGGTGACTCCTCATGGTTTATAGATCAATGCACTGGGGTGGTGTACACAGTCCTACATGCTGGGAGGGTAACTGCTCCTGGTTTACAGATTAATGCAATGGGACGGTTTATACAATCCGACATGCTGAGAGGGAAACTGCTCCTGGTTTACCAATCAATGCACTGGGGTGGTGTAGATTGTATTACATGCTGGGAGGGTAACAGCTCCTGGTTTACTGATCAATGCACTGCGGTAGTGTATACAGTCCTACATGCTGAGAGGGAAACTGCTCCTGATTTACAAATTAATTCACAGGTGATCACTGAACAGGTCGCTGTGCTGGTCAGACTATCTGGGTGAGGTTTATAGAGAATGCAATGATGTGGTTTGTGTAGCTCCTTATGCTGGATGGATATTAGTTTCAGGTTCACACATTAGTGCCCTGCTGTGTTCTGCACAGCTCCCGGCGCTGGACAGATATATAATCCAGGTTTATTGATCAACGCACTGTTGTGGTCTGCACAGCTCCCCGTGCTGCATAGATATGTAGTCCGGGTTTATAGATCAATGCCATGCTGTGGTCTGCACTTCTCCTGGTGCTGGACAGATATCTAGTCCGGGTTTATAGATCAATGCACTGCTGTGGTCTGCACAGCTCCCCGTGCTGGACAGATATATATTATGGGTATGGTGGTTCTGTTCTCCGAGCTGGGAATTTGTGTTGCAGATGTTATGTCCCCTGTCTAGGTGACATCCTTAGTGCTTGGGAGGCTCCTGTGAAGCGATTCTGTGATCTTTCCTCCAGCATTTTTAGTGACTTGATTCTGCCACTTCTGGTTGTCAGTTCCAGCTGTCCGTTCCAGTGGTCGGTATATTGGGTCCAGGTCGATGTGCTTATTGATTGAATCAGTGGATGAGTGCCATGCCTCAAGGAATTCCCTGGCCGTTCTCTGTTTGGCTTGTCCTATAATAGTAGTGTTGTCCCAGTCAAATTCATGTTGTTGTCATCTGCGTGTGTGGCTACTAAGGATCGTGTCGTTTCGTGGCTAGTTGGTGTTCATGGATGCGGATCGTTAGCTGTCTTCCTGTTTGTCCATTGTCGTGTTTTGTGCAGTCCTTGCATGGGATTTTGTACACTGCATTGGTTTTGCTCATGCTGGATATCGTGTCCTTTGTTATGGTGAGTTGTTGTCTGAGAGTAGCTGTTGGTTTGTGTGCTGTTATGAGTCCTAGTGGTCGCAATCGTCTGGCTGTCAGTTTGAAAATGCTCTTGATGTATGGTAGGTTGCTTAGTCCTTTGGGTTGTGGCATGTCCTCATTCCGTTGTCTTTCCCTTAGGCATCTGTTGATGAAATTGCGTGGGTATCTGTTTTTTGTGATTACATTGTATCGGTGTTCGTCTTCCTCTTTTTGCAGTTCTGGTTTACTGCAGTGTGTTGTGGCCACTCTGAATAGTGCCTTGATGTAACTTCTTTTGTGTGTGTTGGGGTGGTTGATTTCGTAGTTCAGGACTTCGTCTGTGTGTGTGGCTTTCCTGTATACCTTTGTGGTGAATTCTCCGTTCGGTGTTCTCTGTACCATCACGTCTAGGAATGGGAGTAAGTTGTCCTTTTCTTCCTCTCTAGTGAATCGCATTCCTGTCAGTGTGGCATTGATGATCCGGTGTGTGTTCTCTATTTCTGTGTTTTTAATGATTACAAAGGTGTCATCCACATATTTGACCCAGAGTATGGGTTGAATTTGCGGTAAGACTGTTTCTTCTAATCTTTGAATTACAGCTCCTGCTTTGAGTCCAGAGATGGGTGAGCCAATGGTTGTGCCGTTGATTTGTTCATATATTTGGTTGTTGAATGTGAAGTGTGTTGTGAGGCACAGGTCCAGAGATTATTGCATCACTTTAAACACCACAGAGACTTCCAGACCTGCCCCACACAGAGACACACAGATACACATACGGGAATGGTTAGGGCAGGACGTGAAACTCATCTGGTAATTGAAACTAAACATAAAGAAATGCTAAATTCGCCTCGTACACTGTTATAATATGAGGAACAGAGAACTCCCAAATTCCATTGTTTAAATAAAAACGTCAATTTATTTTTGAACTCGGAAAGTAAACATTTTACATCAACTATTCACAATGCTGAGACCCCCTTTCTCTTAATTGCTTATTACCCCACTCCAACTCCATAACAATATACGATTTCAATAAGACACTTATTAAAATCACATCAATGTAATTTCAAAACCACACAGCAGCTGTTGTTTGCGTGTCTTCTTCCGGCTGTAGATCTCCCAGGGTCATTTTCCTTCTGTTTACAGCGGATATGTTTCATATGAAAAGGGACCTTTTATAGAGAGTGTTTCCTAATCTCTTGGATCTGTGTTGATGGCATTTGCTCTGTCTGCAATTTTCAAAATGCCTGCGTTTTAAATATCCACATCGGATTATCTCATTGGTTCGATTTTTGAAAAACAATAAATTCAAACTTGGTTTTGGTATCCTGGGGTATAATTTAAACTGATTGATAAAATTCGAAATGATGTCCAAACAGCAACCAACTCAGGGATCTATTTAACAGACAAATGTGACATATTTTCAGTTGTCCTTGACACTCTGGGTCTGCCATCCTCTCATATACACAGGAGCTTGGATGTTCTGAGTTCAGAACAGCATTCATTCTGTCTTAAAGATACAATACACACTTTCAACTTGATCACATTAATACCATGATGTCAATGAAGATAAGGAAAGCCTATCAGATTTCTCTTGCTCCATGGTTTGTCATTTTTCATTCCCTGTGTCTGGTGTGTGTCAGGATTTTTGTTGCTCTGTTGACAAAATCTCATTATCCGACTCCGTCTGTGGGAATATAGCAGTATTTCTCTGGCTCACACTCGTGCATGTGGCAGGATTTCAGTTTTTTGGGGGGGACTGTGACGCGATGACAATATCAATTCTTGTAAATGGCACCAAACCTGGAAGAGCTGTGAAGTCTATGGAGGACAGGGTGGAACTCTAACAGGACAATGACACGTTGTGTAAATTTCGGCCAGATTGGGATCAATGCGGAACAATGTGAGGTGATGCAATTTGGTAGGAAGGACATTGAAAGACAGTTTAAAACAGGCTGTACCATTATAAAGGGGCTGCAGGAGCAGAGGGACCTGGGTGTATATGACCATAGATTATTGAAGATGTCAGGACAAGTGGGGAGAGCAGTAACTATCACAGATTAGTTTCAGTATCTGAACTGTTTTCAGGAGGAGATGGAGGAGGAAGTCTCCATGCTACCTTCCTGAGAGGTGGTGGAAACGATGTGTTGTGAGCCCACCCTCCTGCCCACCGAGACCGTGGGGATGCCATTTGTATCAGCTCTACACAAAAGGGAGATGGCATCAGGGCCACAGCTTCTAAGTTGTGCAGGGGCGAAACGGAGCTGCCAGTGGGTTTAAAGTGAGAATTGCCCTTCACTGAACATTGCTCCTTACTCGGTCGGTGGGACGTGGATGCTTCAGAATCTCCACACGAGGTGTCAGGGTCCTCTCCGGCTCGTACCAGGGTCCTCCCCACATGGCGGAGGGAGGGGGGTGTGAGGGAACGGACATCGGGTACTCCACCACCCGGCTTGGCCCTTTCTGTCCTATTCCAGGCTCTTTCTCCCGGAATGGTAGAAAGGGAGAGTGGCAGGGAGTGTCCCTGCTGTTAGCTTTAGTGTCGGTGGGGAGGGGGCCCATGGTGAAGTGTCCGGAGGGAGTCAGTCCACAGTGTTGTATCCATGCAGTGTTATTTGTGTATGGGGTAAACTGCAGGGAGGAGAGAGAGAGAGTGGGGGAGATGGGGGGAAGGTGCTGCATGCAGTAGTGAGAGTTTTGGAGCATGGACCTTGTTTAGGGGTAGGTGCTATAACAGATATACAGTGAGTGTGAGGGAGCAGAAAGAATATGGTGATACTTATCCTGACCGAGCGGAGAATGTTATTGATGCTTGTCCCGAATTTCTGGACATTTCTTCCGACCACAGATACTGCACTGAGCTGGGCGGTGAGCTCAGATCATGCACGGTGGGTCTGGTGGTTTGGCTCCCTCTGCGAAGAGAATGGCCCCCCTCTGTACTAGCCCCTCCACCAGGACCTCTGTGTCCCTGTCGACAAACAGTGGTGTAATTGCCCCTTATCTGCCATGCCCGGAGTAAACTGTGCAGGGCAGATCCTAACAGAGAAAGCTCAACGTTGTGCCCATTGGCCTTTAAAGATGGCACCAGTGCCAGGGATCACAGAATATCCAGGGACATCTGGACGATGGTGTATACCTCTAGCCATGTTGGGTGGGAGAAAATCAGGCTGGCATTGAATGAGAGGGACACCATGGGGTGGGGTGCGTAGTTAATGAGGTGAGTCCGATAAGATAGCACAGGATGCTATCGAATTGTCTACATTTCAGCATTCTGAAACCTGGGAACACATCCTTCCATGACACTGTCTCTCAGTCTTCCCCTCTCTGATTCTTACCAAACCCGTCCCATGTCATGAAATCTAAACTGATTCCCCCGCCATCTCTCTCTGGCAGTGAGTTTCACACGCACAGCACCCCCTTGTCATGGCAAAATGGAGATATGGAGCTGGAAATGGATGGGAGCTGCATATCCTGTCACTTCCAGCATGGCTGCAAGTTTGCCCTCGCTGGGCAGTGACCAAACGCAGTGTTACTGAGCAATGTACTGGGGTGGTGTACACAGTCCTACATGCTGGGAGGGTGACTGCTCCTGGGTTACAGATCAAAGCACTGGGGTGGGTTACAGAGTCCTACATGCTGGGGGGTAACTGATCCTGGTTTACAGGTTAATTCGCGGGTGATCTCTGCACAGCTCCCCGTGCTGGACAGATATGTAGCCTGTGCACAGGACATCATGTTGGTGGGCTGGGTAGGTGGGAAAGGTGATGGACAGGTCAAAGGGCTCCCCGGAACGTTCTATAACTGACATTCCCTGGAACGTTCCCTCCCCAACATTTTATAACTGACCTTCCCCGGAATGTTCTGTCTCTGACATTCTATAACTGTCATTCCCTGGAACATTCTGTCCCTGAAATTCTATAACTGACATTCCCCGGAACGTTCTGTCCCTGACATTGTTTGTGAACGGTCGGAAATCAGTGAATTGAACAAACGATAAGATCCCGAGGGAAGAGATCCCGTTCCAGGGAGAAGGAGATAATGTTCCGAAGTCCCCTCAGGCAGTTAAAGGGGTGAATACGTTTGCCCTGCGTTTACATTTCTCCACGACACAGGATCGACCACAAGTTAGACCAAAATACAGGAATTCCCAAACTCCGTTTGTCTTCAGGAAACTGGGACAGAATCCTTCAGGACAGCAACGTTTCCACCCTCCGTATTAGGAACTGGGAAGGAGTGACCTGCATTTGCTCTCGAGTGATCGATTGTTCCAGAAACCATCTGTCCTTATGGATGTGTGTCTGTGTGTTTGGGGATGAAGAGTTTCTTGTGGTTTATGTCACATTTTTGTCAGTAATTCAGAACTTCCGATTTGTTATTCCAGCTCCAATTCTTTTAATAAATCCCTGAATACAGGGACACATTTGAAAACTTCACTGGGTCCCGATCAAACGGGTCCCTTTGCCTCCAGGCTGATGGATAATGGGTTTGTTTTCCTTCTTCACAGTTAACGTAGTGACCATCTACGTCCTGCTTTATAAAGATTGTGGATTGTCCCATGTGTCAGACGTTACCTGGGGGCCATGGCAGTGGCGGATCTCCTGGTCATTATCCTCGACCTGATACTGAGACACATTCCCATTGTTTATGATGAACAATTTTATTTCCTGTGGTACTCCGTCCCCGTGTGTAATATCCACGCCGTCCTGCTTTATGCAGCCACTGACTGCTCCGTCTGGTTCACCGTCACTTTCACCTTTGATCGGTTTGTGGCCATTTGTTGCCAGAAGCTGAAAAGTAAATATTGCAGTGAGAAAACGGCGGCTCTGGTTCTGGGAGCAGTGACTGTGCTGAGCTGTTTAAGGAACATTTCCTGGTATTTTATGCTCTTGCCTTGGTATTTGCTGGCGAGCAATCCCTGGTTTTGTGATGTAACAGGCGCTGCTCTATCATCCAGTGTCTGGGCCGCAGTCGAGTTCCTCCACCACATTCTAACCCCGTGTGTCCCATTTCTCCTGATTCTGCTGCTCAATGTTCTCACCGTCAGACACATTTTAGTGACCAGCAGAGCCCGCAGGAGACTCCGCGCTCACACCAATGGGGACGCTCAGTCTGACACTGAAATGAGAAACAGAAAAAAATCCATCATTTTACTGTTTGTGATCTCGGCTAATTTCATCCTGTTATGGTCAACATTCATGCTGTTTTCTATATGGTACCGGATGTGGGATATTGGGTATCGGTCTGTGTATCTCCATGAATTTGTGAAGGAATTGGGCTTCATGCTGCAGCTCCTCAGTTGCTGCACAAACACCGCGATTTATGCCGTGACCCAGACTAAGTTCAGGCAGCAGCTGAAGAATGTGCTGAAATATCCCTTCACCCAAATCCATCTGTCTGTCAAATTCCCTCAATAATCAATCCCTCCGGGATTTTCTCATTTCATTTCAGTGTTTCAGCGATGGAGCAGCCTGTCGCTATGGTAACAGAGTGAGGGTAGCGCTGGTTTGTCCATCCTTATCCCCCAGAGGGATTAGAGGGGCACATTTCAATGTTTCTCACAACTCAGGGGCCAGTGAGAAAAGGCACCATCCCACTGACTGTATCCATCGCTTCCATTTGCAAACAATAAAAATGTTCATTAAAGCGTGCCAAGCAGCAGAGTGAACGATGCTGTTGTGTGTCTTTGTGTTGGAGAAGCTGAGCTGGAGAGAGACAGACTCAGCCCCGAGTCCTGGTCCTCAGGGAAGGGAAGGGCACCGCGCCCTGAGCTCAGGAGCTGGATGTAACTCCCTCTGTAGCCTGACCTCCCCATTTCCTCTCGCCCTTTCTTTCTCCTCATTTCTCCCCCTCTGTCTCTGCACACTCACTTTTTCTCACCACCTTTCCCCTCTACCGTCCCTCGCTCCCGTCTCACACACACCCACAACCCTAGTTTCTCCACCTACCTGCACCCTTTCATCTCCCCCTCCCCCTCCCGCTCACTCTCACTCTCAATGTCCTGCTGTCGCTGTTTCCCTCCCACAATTCAGTCTCTACCCCATTTTCCCTTCCTCCCACATTTCACCCCAAACCCCCACATGCAGCCTCACGACCAACTCACCCGAATCTCTGGGTCAGAGTGTGAGGATCAGGGAGAAAGAGTATGTGTGAGAGAGAGAGGGAGGGAAGGATAGGAGGGAGAGAGAGTCAATCAGCAACAAACCTCTGAGTTACTGCTTCACTATCAACTGGACCCCCTCACACTAACTGTGTTGCAATTACCCTGACCCCGCCACAATAACTGTGTCACTATCACCCTGGCCCCATCACACTAACTGTGTCACTACTATCCTTTCCCCATCACACTTATTGCGTCACTGTCAGCCTGATCCCTCAGAGTTACTGCATCACTGTCAACAAACCCTCTCACACTTACTGTCTCACTATCACATTAACACTTCTACACTTACTGCGTCACTATCACCCTGACCCCCTCACACTTAATGCGTCACTATCCCCCTCACCCCCTCACAATTACTGCGTCACTATCACCCTAACCCGCTCACAGTTACTGCATCACCGTCACCCTGACCCCCTCACACTTACTGCATCAATATCATATTTCCACCTCATAATTACTACGTCACTGTCACCCTTGCATACCCACACTGACTGCGTCACTATCACCCTAATATCCCTACACATACTGTGTCACTGTCACCCTGACCCCCTCACACTTACTGCATCACAATCACCCTGACTCCCTCACAGTTACTGCATCACTGTCACCGTGACCCACTCACAATAGGGGCTCCATTTTAGATGTTTCAGGAAAGATACATGAATGGGCAGGGAGTATAGGGATACAGACCTTTAGAAAATAGGAGACAGGTTGAGGAAGAGAATTTGGATCAGCGCAGGCTTGGGTTGCCGAATGGCCTGTTCCAGTACGGGAATGTTCTTTATTCTAACATTACCAAAGACCCATCACATGCTTGTAAAGATCTCCCACAACCTCTTCAATTAGGCTGAAAGATAGAGAAGCTTGAAAACACAGAGCAGCAAGTTCAGAAACAGCTTCCTCCTGGCTGTTGTTAGACTAATGAATGGATTCTCTAATCTCAGATAATGGTGATTTTGTTCATGTTGATCTCGCCTAGGGAACGCCCTGCGACAATGACGGAGTGAGTGTGAGGGGGTCAGGGTGACGGTTATGGAGTGAGTGTGAGTGGTCAGGGTGACGGTGATGGTGACGGAGTGATTGTGTGGAGGTCAGGGTGAGGGCGATGGATTGAGTATGAGGAGGTCAGAGTGACGGAGATGGAGTGAGTGTGAGGTTTCCGGGAAACTGGTTAAGTGAGTGTGAGGGGTCAGGGTGAGGTTGACTAAATGAGTGTTAGGGGGTCAGTGTATCGGTGATGGATTGAGAGTGAGGAGTCAGGGACACAGTGATGTAGTGAGTGTGAGGGTTTCCGGGAGACGGTGGTGGAATGAGTGTGAGGGGGTTAGGAGGACGGTGATGGAGTGAGTGTGAGGGGATCTGGCTGATAGTGATGGAGTGAATGTGAGAAGGTCAGGGTGACGGTGATGGAGTGAGTGTAAGGTGGTCATGGTGTCAGTGAGGGAGTGAGTGTGAGGGAGTCAGTGTGATGGTGATGGAGTGAATGTGAGGGGGTTAGTGTGACGGTGATGGAGTAAATGTGAGGGGGTTAGTGTGACGGTGATGGAGTGAGTGCGAGTGTTTCAGGGTGACTGTGATTGAGTGAGTGTAAGGGGGTCAGGGTGACGGTGATGAAGTGAGTGTGAGGGGGTCAGGGTGAGGGAGATGGAGTGAGTGTGAGGGGGTCGCAATGACAGTGATGGAGTGAGTGTGATAGTGTCAGCGTGATGGTGATGGAGTGAGTATGAAGGGCTCAGTGTGACAGTGATGGAGTGATTGTGACGGGGCAGGGTGACAATGGCAGAGTGAGGGTGAGGTGGTCAGGGCGACAGTGATGGAGTGAGTGTGAGGGGGTCAGGGTGACGGTGATGGAGCGAGTGTGAGGGGTTCAGTGTGTCAGTGATGGAGTAAGCATGAGGGGTTCGCGGTGTTGGTGATGGAGTGAGTGTGAGGCGGTCAGTGTGATTGTGAAGGAGTGAGTGTGAGGGGATAGGGTGAAAATGATGACTGAGTCTGATGGGGCAGGGTGATGGAGATGTAGTGAGTGTGAGGGGGCAGGGTGACAATGACGGAGTGAGTGTGAGGGGGTCAGGCGACGGTGATGGAGTGAGTGTGAGGTCCTCGCAGTGACAGTGACGGAATGAGTGTGAGGGTGTCAATGTGACGGAGATGGAGTGAGTGTGACGTGGTCAGGGCGATGGTGCTGATGGGAGTGTGATGGTCTCAGGGTGACGGTGACGGAGTGAGTGTGGGGGGACATGCTGAAAATGATGATTGAGTCTGATGGGGCAGGGTGACAGAGATGTAGTGAGTGTGAGGGAGCAGGGTGACAATGACAGAGTAAGTGTGAGGGGGTCAGGCGACGGTGATGGCGTGAGTTTGAGGGCGTCAGGCTGAGTGTGACGGAGTGAGTGTGAGTGAGTCACTGTGACTTTGATGGAGCGAGTGTCAGGGGGCAGGGTGAAAATGATGAGTGAGTGTGAGGGGGTCAGTGTGACGGTGATGGGGTCAGCGTGAGGGGGTCAGTGTGATGGTGATGGAATGAGTGTGAGGGGCATGGTGAAATGATGTGTGAGTGTGATGGGGCAGGGTGACAGAGATGTAGTGACTGTGAGGGGGCAGGTTGACAATGACGGAGTGAGTGTGAGGGGGCCAGGCGATGGTAATGGAGTGAATTTGAGGGAGTCATGCTGAGGTAACGTCGTGAGTGTGAGGGGGTCAGGCTGAGAGTGATGGAGTGAGTGTGAGTGAGTCAGAGTGACGTTGATGGAGTGAGTGTGAGGGGGCAGGGTGAAAATGATGAGTGAGTGTGATGGGGCATGGTGACGGTGATGTAGTGAGTGTGAGGGGGCAGGTTGACAATAATGGAGTGAGTGTGAGGGGTTCAGTGTGACGTGATGGAATGAGTGTGAGGTGACAGGGTGAAAATGAAGGAGTGAGTGTGAGGGGTTCAAAGTGATAGTGACGGGGTGAGTGAGAGGGTGTTAGGGTGACAGTGGTGGAGTGTGAGGGTGTCACAGTGGCAGTGATGGAATGAGTATGAGAGTGTCAATGTGATGGTGACAGAATGAGTGTGAGGGGGCAGGGTGACAATGAGGGAGTGAGTGTGAGGGGGTCAGGGTGAGGGTTACTAAGTGAGTGTGTGGTGGTCGTTGTTTCGGTGATAGAGTGAATGTGAGGGAGTCAGTGTGACGGTGATGGAGCGAATGTGAGGGGGAAGGGTGACAATGAGGGAGTGAGTGTGAGAAGGTCAGGGTGACAGTGATGGATTGAGTGTCAGGGATTAATGTGACAGTGATGGAGTGAGTGTGAGGGGGTCAGTGTGACGGTGATGGAGTGAGTGTGAGGTGTCAGGGTGACAGTGATGGAGTAATTGTGAGGGTGTCAGTGAGAATGGGATGGAGTGAGTGTGAGGGTGCAGGGTGAAAATGATGAGTGAGTGTGATGAGGCAGGGTACCGGAAATGTAGTGAGTGTGAGGGGGCAGGGTGACAATGATGGAGTAAGTGTGAGGGATTCAGTGTGACAGTGATGGAGTGAGTGTGAGGGGGTCAGCGTGATAGTGATGGAGTGAGTGAGAGTGAGTCAGTGAGACGTTGATGGAGTGAGTGTGAGGGGGCAGGGTGACAATGATGGAGTGAGTGTGAGGGGTTCAGTGTGACGGTGATGGAATCAGTGTGAGGTGGCAGGGTGAAAATGATGGAGTGAGTGTGAGGGGGTCAGGGTGAGGGTTACTAAGTGAGTGTGAGGTGGTTATTGTGCCGGTGATGGAGTGAGTGTGAGGGAATCAGTATGACGGTGATGGAGCGAATGTGAGGGGGAAGGATGACGGTGATGGAGTGAGTGTAAGGGATCAATGTGACAGTGATAGAGTGAGTGTGAGGGGGTCGCAGTGACGGTGATGGAGTGAATGTGAGGGGATCAGTGTGATAGGGATGGATTGAGTGTGAGGGGGCAGGGTGAAGATGATGAGTGAGTGTGAACAGGTAAGTGTGACGGTGATGGAGTGAGTATGAGGTGTCAGGGTGACAGTGATGGACTGATTGTGAGGGTGTCAGTGAGATTGGGATGGAATGAGTGTGAGGGTGCAGGGTGAAAATGATGAGTGAGTGTGATGAGGCAGGGTACCGGTAATGTAGTGAGTGTGAGGGGGCAGGGTGACAATGATGGAGTAAGTGTGAGGGGTTCAGTGTGACGGTGATGGAGTGAGTGTGAGGGGGTCAGCGTGATAGTGATGGAGTGAGTGTGAGGGGGTGAGAGTGATGCTGATGGATTGAATATGAGATGACAGGATGACAATGATGAGTGAGTGTACTGGGGCAGTGTGACGGTGATGAAGTGAGTGTGAAGGGGCAGAGTGACAGTGATGGAGTGAGTGTGAGGGACAGGGTGACAATGATGGAGTGAGTGTGAGGGGGTCATTGTGACAGTGATGGAGTGAGCGTCAGTGAGACGTTGATGGAGTGAGTGTGAGGGGGTCAGGGTGACGGCGATGATGTGAGTGTGGGGGGGGCAAGTTTTCAGTGATGGAGTGGTGTGAGGGGGTCAGTGTGACCGTGAAGGAGTGTGTGTAAGGGGTCAATGTGACAGTGATGGAGTGAGTGTGAGGGGGTCAGGGTGACAATGTGGGTGTGAGTGTGAAGTGGTCAGGGCAACGGTGCTGGTGGGAGTGTGAGGGTCTCAGGGTGACAGTGACGGAGTGAGTGTGAGGGGTTCAGTGTGACAAGTAATGGAGTGAGTGTGAGGGGTTTTCAGTGCCGATTGAGTGACTGTGAGGGGGTCAGGATGATGGTGGTGGAGTGAGTGTGAGGGGCAGGGTGAAAATAATGAGTGAGTGTGAGGGGGTCAGTGTGATGGTGATGGGGTGTGTGTGAGGGGGTCAGTGTGATAGTGATCGAGTGAGTGTGAGGGTGCAGGTGAAAATAATGAGTGAGTGTGAAGGGGTCAGCGTGACGGTGATGGATTGAGTGTGAGGTGTCAGGGTGACAGTGATGGAGTGAATGTGAGGGGGGTCAGTGAGATGGTGATGGATTGAGTGTGAGGGTGCAGGGAGAAAATGATGAATGAGTGTGATGAGGCAGGGTACCGGTGATGTAGTGAGTGTGAGGGGTCAGGTTGATAATGATGGAGTAAGTGTGAGGGGTTCAGTGTGACGGTGATGGAGTGAGTGTGAAGGTGTCAGGTTATTGGTGATGGAGTACGTGTGAGGGGATCAGTGTGACGGTGATGGAGTGAGTGTGAGCGGTCAGGGTGACGGTGATAGAGTGAGTGTGAGGAGGTCAGGGTGACAGATATTGATTGACTGTGAGGGTGTCAGGGTGACGGTGATGGCGTGAGTGTGTGAGTTCAGTGTGAGTGTGATAGAGTTAGTCTAGGGGGTCTGGGTGAGGGTGATGGAGTGGGTGTGAGGGGGAGTGGTGACAATGTTGAAGGGAGTGTGACAGGATCAATGTGATGGTTATGGAGTGAGTGTGAGGTGGTCTGGGTGACAGATATAGAGTGACTGTGAGGGTGTCAGGGTGACGGTGATGGCGTGAGTGTGAGAGTGTCAGTGCGAGTGTGATAGAGTTAGTCTAAGAGGGTCAGGGTGAGGGTGATGGAGTGAGTGTGAGGGAGAGTGGTGACAATGTCGAAGGGAGTGTGACAGAATCAATGTGATGGTTATGGAGTGAGTGTGAGGAGGTCAGGGTGTCGGTAATGGCGTGAGTGTGAGAGTGTCAGTGTGTGTGATAGAGTTAGTCTACAGGGGTCTGGGTGAGGGTGATGGAGTGGGTGTGAGGGGGAGTGGTGACAATGTTGAAGGGAGTGTGACAGGATCAATGTGATGGTTATGGAGTGAGTGTGAGGGGTTCAGGGTGACAGCGACGGAGTGAGTGTGAGGTGGTCAGGGTCACAGTCGTGGAGTGGGTGTGAGGAAGTCTGGGCGACGGCAATGGAGTGAGTGTGAGGGTGTCAGAGTGACGGTGAAGGAGTGAGTGTGAGGGGGCAGGGTGACTGAGATTGAGTGAATGTGAGGGGGTCAGTGTGATGTTGATGGAGTGAGTGTGAGGGGGTACGGTTGACAGTGATGGAGTGTGGGAAAGGTGATCAGGGTGACGGTGATGTAGTGAGTATGAGGGCATCAGCGTGAGTGTGAAGGAGTGAGTGTGAAGGGGTCAGGGTGACAGTAATGGAGTGAGTGTAAGTGTGTCAGGATGAGGATGATGGAGTGAGTGTGAGTGGTTCAGTGTGATGGTGAGGAGTGAGTGTGAGGGGGTCAGGGTGATGGTGATGGAGTGAGGGTGAGGCCATCAGCGTGAGGGTGATGGAATGAGTGTGAGGGGGTTCAGGTGACTGTGATGGAGTGTGTGTGAGGAGGTCAGGGTGACAGTGATGGTGTGAGTGAGAGGGGGTCAGTGTGACATTGATGGAGTGAGTGTGAGGCGATCAGTGTGACGGTAATGGAGTGAGTGTGAGGGGTCAGGGTGATGGTGATGGAGTGAGTGTGAGGGGTCAGGGTGACGGTGACTGAGTGAGTGTGAGGGGTCAGGGTGACGGTGATGGAGTGAGTCTGAAGGGCACAGCGTGTCTGTGACGGAGTTAGTTGAGTTGATCAGAGCTATGGCGATCGAGTGAGAGTGAGTGGGACAGGGTGACCGGGTCGGAGGGAGTGTGAGGGATCGGGGTGAGGGTGACTGAGTGATTATGAGATGGTCAGTGTGACGGTGATGGAGTGAGTGTGAGGCGGTCAGAGCGACGGTGATGGAGTGAGTGTGAGGGGATCAGGGTGACAGTGATGGGGTGAGTGTGAGGCGGTGAGGATGACTGTGATGGAGTGAGTGTGAGGGGGTCAGGGTGACAGTGATGGAGTGAGTGTGAGCGGTACAGGGTGACAGTGACAGAGGGAGTGTGAGCTGATAAGTATGGCTATGATGGATTGAGTGTGAGGGGGTCAGGGTGACAGTGATGGAGTGAGGGTGAGGGCATCAGGGTGAGGGTGGTAGAGTGAGTGTGAGGGGGTTCGGGTGACTGTGATGGAGTGTGTGTGAGGAGGTCGGGGGACAGTGATGGAGCGAGTGTAAGGGCGTCAGGGTGACGTTGATGGAGTGAGTGTGAATCGGTCAGTGTGACGGTGAAGGTGTGTTTGTGAGGGGGTCAGGGTGACGGTGATAGGGTGAGGGTGAGGGGTCAGGATGATGGTGACTGAATGAGTGTGAGGAGGTCAGGGTCACTGTGATGGGGTGAGTTTGAGGGGGTCAGGGTGAAAGTGACTGAGTGAGTGTGAGGCGGTCAGGGTGACGGTGATGGAGTGAGTGTGTGGGAGTCAGCGTGACAGTCAGGGAGTGAGTGTGTGGAGTACTGGGTGATAGTGACAGGGGGAGTGTGAGAGGATCAGTATGGCTGTGACGGATTGAGTGTAAGGGGGTCAGCGTGACAGTGATGGAGTGAGTGTGAGTTGATCAGAGGTATGGTGATTGAGTGAGTGTGAGGGGGTCAGGGTGACGTTGATGGAGTGAGTGTGAGGCAGTCAGGGTGAGGGTGATAGAATGAGTGCGAGGGGGTCAGGGTGACAGTGATGGAGTGAGTGTGAGGGGGTCAGTGTGATGGTGATGGAGTGAGTGTGAGGTGGTCAGGGTGACGGTAATGAAGTGAGTGTGAGGGAGTCAGCGTGACAGTGACGGAGTGAAGGTGAGTTGATCCGAGGTATGGTGATGGAGTGAGTGTGAGAGGGTCAGGGTGATGGTGATGGGGTGACTGTGAGGGGGTCAGTGTGATGGTGACGGAGTGAATGTGAGTGGATCAGGCTTATGGTGAAGGAGTGAGTTTGAGGGGGTCAGGGTGATGGTGTTGGAGAGAGTGTGAAAGGGTCAGGGTGACGGTGATAGAGTGAGTGTGAGGGTTTCAGGGTGACAGTGACAGAGGGAGTGTGAGAGGATCAGTGTGGCTGTGATGGATTGAGTGTGACGTGGTCAGGGTGAGGGTGATAGAGTGAGTGTGAGGGAGTCAGTGTGACAGTCAGGGAGTGAGTGTGAGGAGTACAGGGTAACAGTGAGAGGGGGAGTGTGAGAGGATCAGTGTGAGTGTGAGGCGGTCAGGGTGACGGTGATGGAGTGAGTGTGAGGGAGTCAACGTGGCAGTGATGGATTGAATGTGAGGGAATAAGGGTGACAGTGATGGAGTGAGAGTGAGGGGTTCAGAGTAACGGTGATGGAGTGAGTGTGAGAGGATCCGTGTGGCTGTGATGGAGTGAGTGTGAGGGAATATGGGAGACAATGATGAAGTGAGTGTGAGAGGGTCAGGGTGATGGTGATGGGGTGACTGTGAGGGGGTCAGTGTGATGGTGACAGAGTGAGTGTGATGGATCAGGCTGATGGTGAAGGAGTGAGTTTGAGGGATGACCCCCTCACAGTCACCCCATCACTGAATGACTGGATACACACAACTTTGGGAGGACGTTTGCCCTGGCAGGAGGACACAGGCTTAGAGCAAAGGGAAACACATTTGAACGGAGATAGGACGAACGGATTTTAGCCAGACAGTGCGGAAATTGTGGAATTCCTTACCACAGAAGGTGGTGGTGTGTGACAATAGACAATAGGTGCAGGAGTAGGCCATTCTGACCTCCGAGCCTGCACCACCATTCAATATGATCAAGGCTGATCATCCTTAATCAGTATCCTGTCCTTGCCTTATCTCCATAACCCTTGATTCCACTCTCCTTGAGAGCTCTATCGATTTTTTTCTGAAATGAATCCAGAGACTGGGCCTCCAATGCCCTCTGGAGCAGAGCATTCCACACAGCCACCACTCTCTGAGTGAAGAAGTTTCTCCTCATCTCTGTCCTAAATGATCTATCCCGTATTTTTAAGCTGTGTCCTCTGGTTCGGCATTCACCCATCAGTGGAAACATGTTTCTTTCCTACAGTGTGTCCAACCCTTTAATAACCCTTTATGTGTATGGCAGTGTATTTGTTCACATTTTAGATTAAAAGTACCAGCAGCAAATGTAATTTGAGTGGAAGCGGTCCTACTGCTATGTAACAGCAGGTTCATAGGGAAATAAAAGCTTTATCACAAAAGCTGTGCTTTTTACTAAGAAGCGAATAGAATTCAAGAACTTAGGAAGTCAGATTGTTCAAACCCCGCCCCCCACTCCCATAATTCTGTATGACCTAGTGGTGGTGTCACACATCCACCTAACTGCACATCTTTGGACTGTGGGAGGAACCTGAAGCAGCCAGAGGAAACACACGTGGGTACAGGGGAAATGTGCCAACTCCACATACAATTGCTCAAGAGAGGAGCTGAACCCAGATACGTAGGGCTGTGAGGTAGTAGTTTATAACCACTGAGCCACCATGACACCCAGAGGGAAGTTGAAAATCAATCTCCTTTCTTATCCTTCCTTTTTCCTTTTTCATAAACTTGGAAACTAATGTCAGACTGAAATTAATGTTAGCTTTCTTCTCTGGTTTTTAAGTCTCCTTCCTCAAAGGTGCCTGAGTGTACATCAAAGCCAGGTGGCAGTTCATCAGCTCCAGAGACTGTGCGTATGGCAGACCTCTTATAAAATCCCACCAAGCAACTGGCAGCTGGTCTGATCAGCCTGTTTCTGCGACACAGTCAGGAAGGACATTTCAATCATGACCAAGATTCACAGGCGTTTCCTCAAGTCATTTGGTGTGCTTCTAAATTCAAACATAATGTGCATTTATTTTTAAAGTGTACCATAGCTGAGAGTACAGCACAACACTGAGGAATGGTGATTCTCGAGGCTTTTGTTTTGTGTGAAAGTGAGAATAGCACCTGATTTGGGCTTGCTGTAGGATTCAGTAAGGGTGCTTTGTTATAATTTACTTGTGGGATGTGGGCATCGCTGGGTGGCCAGTATTTATTGCCCTTCCATAATTGTCCACAGAGCAGTTAAGTATCAGTCAACCACATTGCTGCGAGTCTGGAGTCACATGGAGAGCAGACCAGGTCAGGATGTCAGTTTCCTTCCCTGAAGAACATTAGTGAACCAGATAGTTTTTTTTTCTCACAATCGAGAATGAATTCATGGTTTTCATTAGACTCTTAATTCCAGATATTTCATTTTATTGAATTCATGGTGGGATGATGACATGAGTTCTATCACAGAAGGTTTTGTCTCTAGTTTTGCTGAATACTGTGTTGTCACCATCAGGGAGGCCGAAAGCCCAGAGTAATTCAACAAACGTGTGCTAGATTGTCTGTTACCATCCAGTTATGTCAGTTTCCTTTGGAATCTCTTGAGTTCAACCAGAAAGAGCTTAATACTGATGCAAATTTGATTCATTGGTCTGTAAATTTGGTCATGTTGCATCTGCCATAGCTACCTAGACTACACCTCCTCCCACCCTGCCCCCTGTAAAAAACGCCATCCCATATTCCGAATTCCTTTGTGTCCTTCGCATCTGCTCCCAGGAGGACCAGTTCCAAAGCCGTACAACCCAGATGGCCTCCATCTTCAAAGGCTGCAATTTCTCCCCAGACGTGGTTGACGATGCCCTCCACCGCATCTACTCCACTTCCCGCTCCTCTGCCCTTGAGCCCCGCTCCTCCAACCGCCACCAGGACAGAACCCCTCTGGTCCCCACCTATCACTCCACCAACCTCCATGTACAGCGTATCATCCGCCATCATTTCCGCCACATCCAAACGGACCCGACCACCAGGAATATATTTCCCTCCCTTCCCCTATCAGTGTTCTGAAAAGACCACTTCCTCCGTGACTCCCTCGTCAGGTCCACACCCCCCACCAACCCAACCTCCACTCCCGGCACCTTCCTCTGCAACCGAAAGAAATGCAAAACTTGAGCCCACACCTCCCCCCTTACTTCGCTCCAAGGCCCAAAGGGATACTTCAATATCCACCACAAATTCACCTGCAACTCCACACACATCATCTGTTGCATCCGCTGCACCCGATGTGGCCTCCTCTGTATGGGGGAGACAGGCCGCCTACTTGCGGATTTTTTTCAGAGAACACATCTGGGACACCCAGACCAACCAATCTAACCACCCCATGGCTCAACACTTCAACTCCCCCTCCCACTCCACCAAGGACATGCTGGTCCTTGGACTCCTCCATCGCCAGACCATAGCAACAGGACGGTTGGAGGAAAAGCGCCTCATCTTCCACCTAGGGAACGTCCAACCAGAAGGGATGAACTCAGGTTTTTCCAGTTTCCTCATTTCCCTCCCCCGACCTTGTCTCAGTCAAATCCCTCGAACTCAGAACCGCCTTCTTCTTCCTGACATCTTCTTCCTGACCTCTCCGCTCCCACCCCACTCCGGCCTATCACCCTCACCTTGATCTCCTTCCATCTATCGCATTTCCAAAGCCCCTCCCCCAAGCTCCTTCACCCTACCTTTTATCTTAGCCTGCTGGACACACTTTCCTCTTTCTTGAAGAAGGGCTTATGCCCGAAACATCGATTCTCCTCCTTCTTGGATGCTGCCTGACCTGCTGCGCTTTTCCAGCAACACATTTTCTGCTCTGATCTCCAGCATCTGCAGTCCACACTTACCCCTCTGTCTTAATTGTAAAAAGAATGGGACCAGCTTTTCAGAAAAAAACAATGAATGCAATGGAAGTATTCAACAAAGAAAAATCAACTCATACTATTTCTGACTCCCCAGCTGTATCGCTTTGCCATTCCAGCTGTATCCCTTTGCCATTCCAGCCTCCCATTTGCTATCCTCAGCTGGTCCAAATCCTTTACAACTCAGCTGCATATTCCAGCCTCGCGTGAACCCAGCATTTACTGACCACAAATCTGTCTCTGTAAAGGTACATGTATCATGCCTCATCATCCATAACTCTCACCATCTTCTTTTGGTCAGGTGTTTCTCCTTATACTCCATAAATGTGAGCACTTCCAAAAGTCTGCTGCCTGTATTCTGGAAAGAGCTCTTATTGTGAAAACTATCGGTCTGGCCTTAATGACTTTTGCCTCCGAAACTTCTAACTTCTCCAATCTAATTGTCACATTTTTAAAAGTCTTTCATGATGAATCCAAGCCTTACTTTCTAACTTTTAGTGTAACATCATCCTCCAACCTCTTGTGGTTTTAAGTTCTCTCACTGGTGCACCCCTTCCAGAGAAAACCTAAATCCTGGCCATGTATAGTAGCCTCATTGCAGAATTCCTTTCCAAATCCCATTTCTCTCCTGTCCTTCAAATGCATATCGTTTAAAAGCTTTTAGTCTCTAGCTTCTTATTTCGGCTTTTTTCCTCAATATGTTTCTGACCGTAATTGCACCATGCTTACCGATGCTGACTGCCAAGATAGTTCTGCTGTGTGATTGGCAGGTGCGTACGGTGATACTGCTGGGCTGATTCGTAGATGTGTATGGTGATACCGTGGCTGCCAAGAGGTCAGTACGTTCATTGCATGAGGGTTTTGTCTGGGCATCGCAGGATCGATTAAAGTTGTTGAACAGGATGTGAGAAGTGTGACCAAGTGTTATGCAGATTTGCATATATCCCTTATCCACTAATGTAGTTTCAAATTCAGTTTGTTTGTAATGAGACCTGTTAACATTCACTGGGTGGATCTTCCACAGAAACGACGTCAGTCCAGAGTGATATTGAGATCAGTATCCTTGCACTGAGGGACGAATTTAAAAAGCACTAGACCATTGTGGACAAGCTGAAGAAAGAACAGAATAAATGTCGAAAGGAGCGATTAAAAGCTCAGGAGTCCAGCCTCATCACACAACAATAGGTGAGATTGAACACACCACGACGCTGCAGCTTTCAGCTGGGGACGTATGGAACATGTGATCTTGAAGAGATTGCAGTTCAGAACATTTCACATGTTTCCATACTGCGTTCCAAAAACCAAATCAGCATCCATCTCCTTTAATTAAAAATTGTTGGAGTCTATGAAGTTTTGTTCTTGACATCTTAAGGAAAAGTAATCTAGCAAGTTTCCTTTTTCTGTTTTTTTTCTCTCTGAATATATGAATAAGAGTTCATATATTCTGTCTAACGTTCATTCAAACCTAATTCCTCTAATTCCTCTACATAGCATGCTGTCTTCCTACTTTCAAGAGCTTCCTTTTTCCAATGGGGTCTTGTATATTCTGATGTTATACTTCCTTCTTCCTGACCAATGTCTCATTACTCTTTAATAAAACAGCTTTGGGGCCTTTTTTCTTGTTACATGCTGCATATATGAATTGCTGTGATGTTGAATGGTGTGTGCAAGGGTTTGAGAGGAAAATGTGGAATAAATAAACTTGTTTTCGATGACATTCAACCAACTGTGTTTTTTGTTATCCATGTTAATCTCTCTTAATTTTGTGGTGAACAAGATTTTACAGATAGCTAAAATTAGATTTGTTCATTCAGAAAAGTATTTGTGGTTTATCTTGTGCAGTTTGCAACGTACTCCTTTACATCCCAAAGTTTTATGTCATCTTCTCACCATGTTGCTTTCAGTCGTGTGATAGGATTATTAAGGCGGCCCAAGCTGAACTCAGTAAAGATCTTGATGTTGCCAACTCAAGTTAAAAAAAACACAGATTAAAACTCTGTACTCTACTGCTACTGAGAAACCAAAGATTAAACCGCTCTCTCCCTCTGCAGAGATACTTTAAGTAATGGATGTTAATTGTATAACCTTATGAAGGATGGCTCTTGTATTTCTCTTTTACACACTAGTGGAACCTTTTTTTTCTAAATTAGAGGGTGACTAAATGATTCTTTACTTCGGAGACCAGGACATTTACAGAGACCTTACAGCAGAGAAACGTGCCTTCTGGCCCAACAGGCAAGTGCAGATATTTAGTTTGCATAGGAATATACTCCAACTTTGTCTCATCCCATCAGTGTATGTTTCTGTATGTTTCTCCGTGAGGTACTTACCAATTTCCCCTTGAACTTATTCATGATATTCAACTTAAGCATTCCTTGTACTAGATGTCATGTGGTTCCATGTTGTCACCTTTGTCAGGGAGAATGTTTTGTTTTGAATTTCTGATTTGATTCATTAATGTTAACTTCCTGTTCAGGTCAACCTCACAAGTGAAAACATTTCTCCCTGCATGCAGTTTAAGCACCTTCATTTTTAAATTTATCAATGAAATCTGGTTTTAAAGTTCTCCATCCAGTTACTATCTTGTACAGTTAATAGTGAGTGTTGTGAGTGTTGCTGAGAAAAGAAAGACATCTCGGCTTGCAGGTATATAGTTCCTTGAAAGTGGAGTTTCAGGCAGAAATAGTGGTGAAGAAGTCATTTGGCATGCTTGCCTTCATTGGTCAGAACATTGACTGTAGGGGTTGAAGCAAGTAGACAAGTCCTCTGGGCTGATTGGGATTTATCCAAGGATTCTCTGGGAAGCTAGGGAGGAGATAGCAGAGCCTTTGGCTTTGACATTTGAGTCGTCATTATCTACAGGTTTGGTTCCAGCGGAATGGAGGATTGCAAATGTTGTGCCCTTGTTCAAGAAGGAGAGTAGAGATGACCCAGTTAATTATAGACCAATGAGCCGTACTTCTGGTGCAGGAAATGTTTTGGAAAGGATTATAAGAGATAAGATTTATAATCATCTAGCAAACACCAATGTGATATCACATAGTCAACATGGTTTCATCAAGGGCAGCTAGTGTCTCACAAACTTCACTGATTTTTTGAGAATGTGACCAAGCATGTTTATGAGGGTAGGGCAGTTGACGTGGTATACATGGACTTCAGTAAAGCCTTTGATAAGGTTCCACATGGTAGGCTGTTGGAGAAAATGCGGAGACATGGAATTGAGTGTGATTTAGGAGGTTGGATTAGATACTGGCTTTCTGAAGGAAGGCAGCGAGTGGTAGTTGATGGAAAATATTCTGCCTGGAGTCCGGTTACTAGTGGTGTGCCACAAGGATCTGTTTTGCAACTATTGCAGTTTGTCATTTTTGTAAATGACTTAGACGCAGGCAAAGGTGGATGGATTAGTAATTTGCAGGCAACTCTAAAGTCGGTGGTGTATTGGACAGTGTGGAAGAATGTTACAGGTTGCAGGGGGACTTGGATAAACTGCAGAATTGGGCTGAGAGGTGGCAAATGGAGTTCAATGCAGCTAAGTGTGAGGTGATGCACTTTGGGAAGAATAACAGGAAAGCAGAGTACTGGGTCAATGGAAAGGTTCTTGGTAGTGTGGATGTGCAGAGGGATGTTGAAGTCCATGTACTAGATCCGTGAGAGTTGGCACCCAGTTAGATAGTACTGTTAAGATGGCATATGATGTGTACAGTTTCATGCATAGAGGGATTGAGTTCCGGAGCCGCAATATCATGCTACAACTACTCAAAACGCTGGTGCAGACATACTTGGAATATTGTGTGCAGTTCTGATGCCCATATTTCGGGAAGGATGTGGAAGCATTGGAAAAGGTGCAAAGGAAATTTACGAGGGTGTTGCCTGTTCTAGAGGGAAGGTCGTATGATGAAAGGTTGAGAAATTTGAACCTGTTCTCATTAGCAAGAAGACTAAGAGGGGATTTGATGGAGGTATACAAGATGATCTGAGGTTTAGATAGGGGAGACAGTGAAAGTCTTTTTTTCTGAGGATGATGACATCAGTGTGTACAAGGGGTCATAACTACAAATTTACGGGTGATAGATTAAGACAAATGTCATAGGCAGGTTCTTTCGTCAGAGAGTGGCTAGGGCGTGGCATGCACCATTTGTAGTTAACTCAGCCACATTAAGTAGATTTAAACAATCCTTTAGTTAAGCACATGGGTGATTTTGGGATAGTGTAGGGGGATGAGCTGAGAATAGTTCACAAGTCGGCGCAACATCAAGGACCGAACGGCCTGTTCTGCGCTGTATTGTTCTGTGACTATAGTGCTACAAGAGATTTCTACTGTCTTAACTAGAGTGACGGATTTTGTATTGTGGGCATACAAAATGTCACTGATCTCTAGCAAACATGTACGAGGAGAAAGTGAGGACTGCAGATGCTAGAGATCAGAGTTTCAAAATGTGTTGCTAGAAAAGCGCAGCAGGTCAGGCAGCATCAAAAGAGCAGGAGAATCGACGTTCAGACATAAGCCCTTCTTCAGGAATCCTGAAGAAGAGCTTATACCCGAAACGTTGATTCTCCTGCAACTTTGAAGCTGCCTGACCTGCTGCGCTTTTCCAGCAACACATTTTTAATCAAACATATACGAGGTCGAGCCAGGGCAATAATACTATGCTGCAAAAGGAGGGGAACAGGTAACTCCATACAAAACCTTCTCACATATTTCACCTCCAAAATCGAGCGCCTTCCACAAAAGCACCTTTATACCCCACCACAACACTTTGCCCCACAATTGTGGTAACCGGTTAAGCACAAGGAGTGCAACCTTCTGTTCAGGGGCCCTGAATCACTTGGTAAAGACTAAAATCATAAAATCATCCGACATTGAGAGCCCCACCACATTGCATGCATTTTCTATCGTTTTAACTCTTGTTTTTCCGAATGAGCCTGTTCAAAGTTGTTATTACACGCACCTGCACAAGCTGTGAATTGAACCCAGGCCTCTCAGTCCAAGATTCGGGGTATTTTCATCGCATCACAAGGCATCGACTCTAACTTTCCTGGTCACTTAGCCTGTGCGTCACGCCTGAATCAACTCTGCAATTAGGAGGAAGGAGCGGAACTGGAGGAACGAGCAGCGGCCGGTCTCCACAGAATGAGTAAGGAGCGAGGCCAACGCATTCTCGGGGAGTGAGCGCTTCAGGATTGGTCAGAAAGCAAACTGTTTTTGCAGGATTGATCATTCTCACTACATAGTGGAGCATAAATCAATATGAGATTTTAAGAAATAGTTGAGACGTAAATCTGATAACGTACACGTTTCCAATGGATTTTCACACCTCGAGTAAGACATTTGTTTTCAAACTCTCAGAACGATTGGTAATTTACATACCTGGCCTTTATGGTTGAGTTGGGCCGAACAGTCTGTTTGCACTTTGGAAAACAGAATACAAGCATGGACTACTTTCTAAACGGTGAGAAAATTCATAAAGCCAAAGTACAAATGGATCTGGGAGTGCTCGTCGAAGATTCTCTCAAGGTAAACATGCAGATTGAGTCCGTGATTAAGAAAGCAAATGCAATGTTGTCACTTATCTCAAGAGAGTTGGAATATAAAAGTAGCGATGTGCTACTGAGACTTTATAAAGGTCTAGTTAGGCCCCATTTGGAGTAATGTGTCCAGTTTTGGGCTCCACACCTCAGGAAGGACATACTGGCAGTGGAGCGTGTCCAGCGGAGATTCACATGGATGATCCCTGGAATGGTAGGTCTAACATACGAGGAACAGCTGAGGATCCTGGCATTGTATTCATTGGAGCTTAGAATGTTAAAGGGAGATGTAATAGAAACTTACAAGATAATACATGGCTTGGAAAGTGTGGACGCTAGGAAGTTGTTTCTGTTAGGCGAGGAGAGTAGGACCCGTGAGCACAGACTAAGAATTAAAGGGTGTCAATTCAGAACAGAAATGCGGAAACGTTTCTTCAGCCAAAGAGTGGTGGGCCTGTGGAATTCATTGCCGCGGAGTGCAGTGGAGGCCGGGACACTAAATGTCTTCAAGGCAGAGATTCATAAATTCTTGACATCACAAGGAATTAAGTGCTACGGGGAGAATGCCGGTAAGTGGAGTTGAAATGCCCATCAGCCATGATTAAAAGGTGGAGTGGACTCGATGGGCCGAATGGCCTTACTTCCACTCCTATGTCGTATGGTCTTATGCTAGACATCTCTATGACTGTAACTTGAGAGAGAAATTGTTAATGTCTAAGATTTCACCCATGATTCTGTGTGGATATGAATATTCTCTATAAACTGACCGATAACATCAGATGCATGCACTGTTTGGTTTCTATGGAGAGCATGCACAGTATCACATTGATGAGGACAGTGAGAGTGTGAGAGAGAAAGACATGAAGCTGCTTTCTCTGGCAGCGGCTGCGATGGGCTTCAGAGAGCGGCGCCCAGAGCCGGTATGTGGGAGCCTCGCTGTTGGAAAGGAGCGGAGAGAATTGATAAACCCCGGAAAAAGCTTAAGAAGACCCTCTATGCCCGGGTGAGGAAGTGGCGGTCTCTGATCAGGGAAGTGGCCCAGGGTCACGGCCGCCATTTGTTTGAGGGAAGAGGGCGCGAGGGCCTCAGGACCGCCATCTTGAGAAGGTCAAGGTGCAGGAGGGCGGGGCTATCTGGGTCTGTAGAACAATCAGAGGAAAGGGAAGATGCATTGTTATTGATTAATTCCACGAGCACAGCTTCACTGCGCGATTCCACAGGAATATACTCTCTCAGTCCTGATGTGATGTTTCATCCAATCAGAACCAGCAGCTCTCCTCCTCTCTCAGTTCCCCTTCTGTCCTTCCTGCAGCATCTGTCCCCTGGAACATTGAGCTGGCTGTCCTGTCCCTCCCTTAGCTGTTGTTTTGTAATATCTGTGATATCCCAGTCCCATCTTAGATTACTTGAATGCAACTGTTGGATTTTTCTTAACATCAGCATTTGTTTAATACTCACTTACAGGTTTTTAATTACATCTTTTTTGAAGCATTTATTTCATAATCAATCATTTGCAATGGTGGGATTTGAACCTGTATCCAGAGAACATTCGCTGAGTTTCTGCTTAAATTGTCACACGGCCATCACTTCGCCTGCTCACGGGTTGCTCATCCCAATGGAATATGAATCAACGCCCCTTCTTCCTGCTCAATTATTTGATCCTGACACCTTCCTGCATGCTGGTGATATCACCCAGTATCTCTCCATGTGGCATCCCTCACTGTGAGGGTCTAATTGCTGCCTCTGTCAGGGACTCTCGCTCTTGCAGCTACTCCAGATCCTGAGCCAACAGAATTCTCTACTCCAGAGAGACGAGGCTGCACAGGCCAGGGATGAGCTTGGGATTTTCCAGATCTCCGTGGGACACAGTGCCGTTCGACATGTGTAGCCCTCACTGCATCAGTCTAATTTCCCATTCTGTCCATTGCTCTCTCTCCTGTCCGTACTCAGGAAGTTCCTGACTCAGTAGACTTCCCAACTGCTGGGTGTCTCATCCATCACCTCATTGAAGATGATTGGTCAGCCAGAAATACAATAGAACAATAGAATAGAACAATAGAACAATAGAACAATACAGCACAGAACAGGCCCTTCGGCCCACGATGTTGTGCCGAACTTCTATCCTAGATTAAGCACCCATCCATGTACCTATCCAAATGCCGCTTAAAGGTCGCCAATGAATCTGACTCTACCACTCCCACGGGCAGCGCATTCCATGCCCCCACCACTCTCTGGGTGAAGAACCCACCCCTGACATCTCCCCTATACCTTCCACCCTTCACCTTAAATTTATGTCCCCTTGTAACACTCTGTTGTACCCGGGGAAAAAGTTTCTGACTGTCTACTCTATCTATTCCTCTGATCATCTTATAAACCTCTATCAAGTCACCCCTCATCCTTCGCCGTTCCAACGAGAAAAGGCCGAGAACTCTCAACCTATCCTCGTACGACCTACACTCCATTCCAGGCAACATTCTGGTAAATCTTCTCTGCACCCTCTCCAAAGCTTCCACATCTTTCCTAAAGTGAGGCGACCAGAACTGCACACAGTACTCCAAATGTGGCCTAACCAAAGTCCTGTACAGCTGCAACATCACCTCACGACTCTTGAATTCAATCCCTCTGCTAATGAACGATAATACTCCATAGGCCTTCTTACAAACTCTATCCACCTGAGTGGCAACCTTCAAAGATCTATGTACATAGACCCCAAGATCCCTCTGTTCCTCCACCTGACCAAGAACCCTACCATTAACCCTGTATTCCGCATTCTTATTTGTTCTTCCAAAATGGACAACTTCACACTTGGCAGGGTTGAACTCCATCTGCCACTCCTCAGCCCAGCTCTGCATCATATCTAAGTCCCTCTGCAGCCGACAACAGCCCTCCTCACTGTCCACAACTCCACCTATCTTCGTATCATCTGCAAATTTACTGACCCACCCTTCGACTCCCTCATCTAAGTCATTAATAAAAATTACAAACAGCAGAGGACCCAGAACTGATCCCTGCGGAACTCCACTTGTAACTGGACTCCATGCTGAATATTTACCATCTACTACCACTCTCTGACTTCGACCGGTTAGCCAGTTTTCTATCCAATTGGCCAAATTTCCCTCTATCCCGTGCCTCCTGACTTTCCGCATAAGCCTACCATGGGGAACCTTATCAAATGCCTTACTAAAATCCATGTACACTACATCCACTGCTCTACCCTCATCCACATGCTTGGTCACCTCCTCGAAGAATTCAATAAGACTTGTAAGGCAAGACCTACCCTTCACAAATCCGTGCTGGCTGTCCCTAATCAAGCAGTGCCGTTCCAGATACTCGTAAATCCTATCCCTCAGTACCCTTTCCATAACTTTGCCTACCACAGAAGTAAGACTAACTGGCCTGTAATTCCCGGGGTTATCCCTATTCCCTTTTTTGAACAGGGGCACAACATTCGCTACTCTCCAGTCCCCTGGTACCACCCCCGTTGCCAGTGAAGACGAGAAGATCATTGCCAACGGTACTGCAATTTCCTCTCTTGCTTCCCACATAATCCTAGGATATATCCCGTCAGGCCCGGGGGACTTGTCTATCCTCAAGTTGTTCAAAATGTCCAACACATCTTCCTTCCTAACAGATATCTCTTCTAGCTTATCAGTCCGTTTCACACTCTCCTCTTCAACAATACAGTCCCTCTCGTTCGTAAATACTGAAGAGAAGTACTTGTTCAAGACCTCTCCTATCTCTTCCGACTCAATACACAGTCTCCCACCACTGTCCTTGATCGGACCTACCCTCGTTCTCGTCATTCTCAGGTTTCTCACATACGCATAGAATGCCTTGGGGTTATCCTTGATCCTATCCGCCAGGGATTTTTCATGCCCTCTCTTAGCTCTCCTAATCCCTTTCTTCAGGTCCCTTCTGGCTATCCTGTATCCCTCCACTGCTCTGTCTGAACCTTGTTTCCTCAACCTTATGTAAGCCTCCTTCTTCCTCTTTACTAGACATTCAACCTCCCTCGTCAACCAAGGCTCCCTCACACGACCATTTCTTTCCTGCCTGATCGGTACATACATATCAAGGACACGTCGTATCTGCTCCTTGAAAAAGTCCCACATTTCCACCACATCCTTCCCTGACAGCCTATGCTCCCAACGTATGCTCCTCAAATCCTGTCTTACAGCATCGTAGGGCAGGGAGATCTGGAGCCTTCAATAAATCCCTGTAGCGAGGTAAGATCATTCACAGTGTACAGAGCGGAGAGCAATGAGAGGGTTTCAAACATTGGCTTACAAAACATGACACAGACACAGTGCTGGAGGGGGAGCATAGTACCGACACACACCAGACTCAATCACCATCCCTACTTGAAGTATTGTTGTACTCGGACAGCATCGGGAGTGTCACAGTTATCAATCTAGGCCTGTGCTGTCTTAGTGAGCATCAGTACAACAGAGGGGAAAGCAAACCTCCCACGTGAGGGTGGGAATACTGCCTGGAAACTTTCTGCTCTTTGTTCCCTCTCCAACACTTGTATCTATGTATGTCTCGTGATCAGTGACTTTAATCATTCTAACGCCGATAACAGATTCTGTATCTGTAATCTCCTCCACTCATACCAATCCCTTCACATATTTGAATTCTGCTCCAGTGCAGGCTACCATCCATATCTCGCTCACATGCTTCAGTCTTGACAACATGTCTGTCTTGATAGACTCTCCTCCAATAACTGGAGACGTAGGGTCTATTTCTGTGCTGCATGACTCTTTGGCTGAACTTGTCCATGCTGCCCAACTTTTCTAAATGTGATAAGTCACGTTTCCCTGCATTTGGCCCATGGCCCTTCAAACATCTCCACTCCATATTCCTGTCCAAGTGCCTTTTCCATGTTGTCATTGTACTCTTTTTTACCATTTCCTCTGACAGTCCATTCCGTCTATGCACCATCCTCTGTGGAACATGTTGTTCCTCAGCTGGTTCTTTAAATCTTTGCTCTCTCACCTCACACTTATACCCTTTGAACTCACCATCTGTTCACCTCACTTGCGGCTCGTATGGTTTTACAAATCTGAATAAGGCCACCCCGTAGCCTCCTCTGCCCAGGAGAAATATTGATGACAAATTTACAAATATCTCCAATTCATGTACTCAATGCTCTGACCTATGAAGTGCACCAAATGCTGCTTTCACCACACTGTCCACCTGTGATGCCACCTCCAAGGAACAATGTCACTGCACCCCTTGGTCTCTCTCCATTCGACCTCACTGGCCAGGGCCCGACCATTAACTGTTTTAGTCCTACCTGGTTTGTCTTAACAAACATCCGACACCTGAATTAAATTTCCTCTTTCACTCCTTGGCCTAGTGGCCCCATTGATTAAGACTCCCTTCAATAACTGTAATCCCTGCCCAACATCCCACTAATCCTGGTATCCACAAACATACTAACAGGGACTCCTATATTTTCACTCATATCGTTGATGTAAATGATGCAAAACAGTGGTCCCAGCACCAGTCTTTATGGCACACCGCTGGTCAGAGGCTTCCAGTCTGAACAACAACCCTCTACCACCACCCTCTGCCTCCCAAGAATTATGTACCTGAACCCCGAGGTGTCTCTGTTTTACAACACTACTGAAGGTCCTGCTATTTATTAAATAGGATCTACCCTTGTCAGTTGTACCAATTGCATTGCCTCACATTTATTCAGATTGAACTCCATCCAAGGTTTGTCAGCCGTTTCCCCCATATTCTCAAGATCCAATTTTGCATGCAGATGGCTAGCTCTCCCTGATCCCTTGGGATCCAACCATAATAACCATTGTATCATGCTCAATCATTTTCATTCCCTTGCTGAATCGAGAAACGGCGTCTGTTGCTCCGCCTTCATCTCTCTCCTTGCTCACACAGAGTCATAGAGTCATAGTGATGTACAGCATGGATATTGACTCTTCGGTCCAACCCGTGCATGCCGACCAGGTATCCCAACCCAATCTAGTCCCACCTGCCAGCACCCAGCCCATGTCGCTCCAAACCCTTCCTATTCATATAGCCATCCACATCAACAACAAACTTAGTTAAGTTTATGAGACGTTTTCCCATTCACAAATCCATGCTGACTGTCGGTGCGCAGTCCTTGTCTTTCCAAATGCATGGGTATCCTTGATCTCTGAATGATCTCCAATAACTTACCCACCCTGATGGCCGGCTCATCAGTCTGTTGTTCCCTGGTTTTCCCTTGCATTCCGTATCAAATAACGACACAACATTATATTTTGAGTCATACAGCATGGAAACTGTTCAGCATCAACTGAATAAAATCTAAAACTAATCCCGTCCCACCTGCCTATTTTTGGATCATATCCATTCAAACCTTTCATATTCCGATTCTAATCCAAATGCCTTTTCAACATTGTAATTGTCGTGACATTCACCCCTTGTTCGCAAAATTAATTCCACATGCAAACCTTCCCTGTGCAACAATTTGCCCCTCATGTCTTTCTTTTTAATGTCTCTTTTCTAAACTTCAAAATGTACACCGTTTTGAAACTCCCTGTCCACGGTAAAAGATAACTATATCCATCTCCCTCATTATTGTATTAACTTCTATCAGGTCGCCTCTCACCATTCAGGCTTCAATGAAAATTTCCAGTCTATCCAGTCCTTCTTTATTACTGAAACCTTCCACACCCAGCAGTATCATAGTACATCTCATCTGAACACACTCCAGCTTAATAGTATCCTTCCTATAACTGGGCGACCAGAACTGGACACAGTATTCCAGAAGAGGCCTCACAAACGGTCTGTACAATCTAAACGTGACTTCCCAACTCCTATACCCAAAGGACTAAGCAATGACATCAAGTGGTGCAGCACCTTCGTAACCATCTTGTCTCTCCATGTGGCACACTTCGACGAATTATGTACCTGAACCCCGAGGTGTCTCTGTTTTAAACCACTACCGAAGGTGCTGCCATTTACGAAATAGGATCTATCCTTGTTTGTTGTACCAATTGCATTAAGTCACATTTATTCAGATTGAACTCCATCCAGGGTCTTCAGCCATTTCACCCATATCCTCAATATCCCTTTGTAATCTTATAAAACCTCCTCCACTGTCCATTATTCCAACCGCCAGTCTTCATGGTGCACGCACATGCTGTCAATGGAACAAATATCTTTGATCATCTTGCCACAATCTCTTTCTCAGCTTCCCAAATGTCCTTAGATACTCTGGATCAGTCCTGGAGATTCATCTACCTTTGGACTTTACAGCCTGCAGCACCTCCTCTTCTATTATGTGGACTAATTTCATTACATAGCGTCATAGAGATGTACAGCATGGAAACAGACTCTTCTTACCAACTCCATGCATGATGTTTCTAGTGCCATTTGCCAGAATTTTGCCAAAATCCCTGTAAACCCTTCCTGTTCATATACCCAACCAGATGCCTGTTAAATCTATACCAGCCTCCATTACTTCCTCTGGCAGCTTATTCCATACATGTACAACCCTCATGTGGGAACCAGCTGTCTCTTAGGTCTCCTTTAACAGTTCCACTCACAGTTTAAAGCTATGCCCTGTAGTTTGGACTCCCCAAGTCGGGAGAAAATATCTTGACTATTCACCTATCGATGCCCATCATGATTTTAAAAAACGTTATAAGATAACTCCTCAGCCTCCCATGTTCAAGTGAAAATCGCATCAGTTAATTAAGTATTTCCCTATAGCTAAAACCCTCCACCCCTGGTAACATCCTTGTTCATTTTTTTCTGAACCTTTTCAAATTCCACAGCATCCTTCCGATGGCACTGAGACCAGAATTGCACACAGTATTCCAGAAGTGGTCAAACCAAACACTGTTTAGTTCCCAGAGCTCCTCAGTCTTTATCCACAGTAAGTCGCAAAGTGAAATATTTGTTTCGAATCTTGTGGTTTCACACACCGTTGGCTTCGTTGATCATTATGGACACTGGTTTTGTCCCTCGCTATTCTTTTGCCCTTAACACTTATGTAAACTCTCTTTGGATTCTCCTTAACCTTATCTGCCAAAACTATCTCATGAAACGTTTTGCATTCCTGATTTCTATCCAAAGTGCCCTCTTCTTCTTCACCAGAGCATGAACAGTCAGCCAGTGTTTCTTAATTCTGTCAGCATAGAGGTGCACACAAACAGGAACATGCATTTTATCTCCCATTTAAAATATTCCCTCTTGCTAGACTTCCCTTTACCTGCGAATGGCTTCAACTTTTAAAAATCATCATGTCTAATACCATCTTGACTGGTCTTGCTCAATTTTCTAACTTGAACTTGTGGACCAGGCCTGTGATTTACCAAAGCTATTTCCAAACTAATAAAATTGTGGCGACTTTCCAAACTGCTCCCCCTCTAACACCTCAATCCTGTTCCCTACTTTGTTTACCAAGGGGCGGGCAGATTAAGCCCCATTCTCCAGTTGGGCCGTTTATATATTGACTGGGAGTTTCTGGAACGCACGTAACAAATTCTTTCCATCCAAATGTTTTTTTTTTAGGGTTGCAATCCCAGTCCAGGTTTGGAAAGGTTGAAATCCACAACGATTACAACTCTCTTATTCTAACACATATTTGAGATCTCCTGACAGATTTGCTGCTCCATCTCCCACTGACTACCGCTGTAGTACAGCTGCGGTACAATCATAGCAAACTGATGAACTTTTTTTTTCTCAGTTCCACTAATATTGTTTAACTAGGCGATTCCACATGAATGTTCTCTCTAAACACTGTTGTGATGTTTCCCCCAATCAAACCCAGCACCGCTGGTCCTCTTCTGCCTCCTGTTCAATCCTTCCCATAGCATCTATTCCATGGAACAATGAGCTGCTGCCAGTCCATCTGTTTTGCAATTCTACCATATCTATTATATCCCATTTCCAGGACCCCAGCCGTGCCCTGGTTTCATCTGCCTTAACTGTTGAGGGCCCCACAACCCTGCCAGACTAGTTTAAATCTTCTCGAGCAGCTCCAGAAACTCACGCCATCAGGATATGGGTTACCCTCCCGCTCCCAGTTCTGGTGCCTTCCCCACCCGGTCTATCTGTGCTTACACCTTCAGGGATCTATGGACTTTGACACCAAGATCCCTGTGTTCCTCAATACTCCACAAGGACTTCTGTTCATTCTGTCTATACTTCACTTATCATACCTTCCACAGGATTTGACCTCACACTGATCAGAAGTAAACTACATCTGAGTTTACTCTGCTCAGTTTATCATCTGATCGATTTTAGACAGGAGCCTGAGACCATCCTCCTGACTGTGAACAACACCCTCATCTGCAAACCTACTAATGATATCTTCTGCTTTTACATCCAAGTCATTAATGTACATAATAACCAGCAATGGCTCCTGCACAGGTCCCTGTGATACACCGGCTGGGGAAAAGCTTCCAAACACAAAACAGGCCTCCACCAGATGCGGATCCAATTTGCCTTCTTGCCTTGGATTCCATGGTCTCTTCCCTTTTGGACCAGCCTTCCATGTGGGAAATTGTCAAAGACCTTACTGACCTCGATGTAACCCACATCATTGGCACTGCTCTCCTCAATATTTTGAGAGGCCATTTCAAAAAATTCAACTGAATTCCTGAGGCGGCATTTTCCTCTACCAAATCCGAGATGTTACAGCTAAGTTGATCCCTGCCTTTCCAAGTGTTTATGCATCCTATCCCTCAGAATTGTTCCCAATAATGTCCCTCCCACTGATGTCAGACTATCTGTTCTGTAATTACCTGGCCTATCCCTGCTGCCCTTCTTCAACAGCTGAACCATATTAGCTATCCTCCACTCATTCTGCACTTCACTTGTGGTCAGCAAAGTATTAGATATATCCACCAGGACCCCAGCAATCTCCTCCCTTACCTCCCTCAGCAGCCTGGGATGCATTTCATTGAGCACTGGGGATTCCTCCGCCTTTATGCCTGTTAAAACTTTTAATACCTCCTCCTGATTGAGCTTAACATGTTCCACAACCTCACCATTCCAACTGAAATCTCCGGCTACAATGCCTTTCTCCTGTGTGAATACAGATGGGAAGTATTCATTGAAGAACTCACCTATTTCCTCTGGATCCATGCAAAGATTGTCCCTTTGGTGTTTAACAGGCCTCACTCTTTCACCAGTCATCCTCTGACTCTAACTGTACTGTTAAAATATCCTGTGGCTTTTCTATAGAACTGTCTGCCAATGATGTTTCATGACCATTGTTTGACCCTCTTTTCTAAGGACCCCTTGCCCTCTCTATGCTTGTAAAGGGTTTCAATTGTGTTTATTGCACTGTATTTTATTTATCAAACTCACGATATCACTTGCTCAGTATTTGCTGAACTTGCTGCCTTTGCCATTCACTCTACAAGGAACACACTGGCCATGGATCCTCACTGCATCACTTTAAATTACTCCCACTTTGCAAATAACGCCCCAACTGCAGGCATTTCCTCTCAGTCTCTGTTTGTCAGATCCTGTCTAATGATAGCGGCAATGACAGGAGACTCCGTTGTGAAGGGGACAGACAGGAGAATGTGTGGCTGCAGAACCAGGATGGTATGCTGCCTCCCGGGTAACAGTGTCAAGGATGTCTCCGGGGAGTTACAGAACATTCTGAAGGTAGAGAGTGAACAGCCAGAGTTCATTGTGCACATCGGTCCACATGACAGAGGAAACACAAAAGGAATTGGATCCTGTGAAATGAGTATCGCGCGTTAGGTAAGAAGTTAAAAAGCTGACCTCAAGGGTCGTTATCTCCATTTTATTCCCAGTGCCACTCACCAGTGGATATAGAAATAGAAAGATAGGTCGGATGGATGTATGGCTGAGGAACTGGTGTAGGGGCAAGGGTTTTCAGTTCTTGGATCATTGGGATCTCTTCTGGGTTAGGGGTGACCTGGACAAGGGGATGGTTTGGACTTGAACCAGAGGGTCACCAGTATCACTGCAGGGAGATTTGGTAGTGTTACACTGGAATGTATAAACTAGTTAGGCAGGAGTTTGGGACTCTTAATAAGAAAGGGACATTGAAAATCAGTGGAAAATACATTATCCATCAAGAGTAAGTTTCCTATTCAGGATATCCAGGGGAACAGTCAAGGGAGGGAAAAGATACTTGGTTTAAAGGGCATTCATTTGAACACACGAGGCTTGACTGTTAAGGTAGACAAGCTCAGAGCATGGATTAGCGCTGGAGACTGGGACATTATAGCCATAACAGAAACATGGCTGAGAGAAGGGCAGGATTGGCAGCTCAATGTCCAAGGATACAGAAGCTACAAGCGTGACAGAGGGACAAGTGAGTGAGGAAGGGGAGTTGTCCTTTTGATAAGGGAGGACGCCAAAACAGTGCGTAGAGAGAATACTCTGAAGGGGTCATCAAATGAGGTCATATAGTGAGAAGTTAGAAACAAAGAGGGGATGGTCATTATGCTGGGAGGGTGTTCTAGACTCACAAATACCCAGCGAGTACTAGAGGAGCAGATGTGTAGAGACATTGCAGGTACCTATAGAAATAATAGAATAGTACTGTTTGGAGATTTTAACTTGCCCTGTATTGACTGGGACACTCAGAGTGTAAAAGGCCCATAATGGGTGGAATTTGTTCAATGTGTCCAAGAAAGTTTCCGAGATCAATATATAGGGGGCTCCACTCTACTCAGGTGGGAGCAACACTGGACGTCCCCTCAGAAACCGAAGTCGGGCAAGTGACTGAAGTGTCAGTCAGAGAGCACTTTGGGTCCAGTGACCACAACTGTCTTCGTATTATCATTGTTATCGATAAAGATCAGACAGCTCCACAGGTTAATGTCTTAAACTAGGGCAGGGCCAAGTTTGTGGCAATTAGGCAGGTTCGAGCAGGGGTCGATTGAGTGAATTAAAAATCACACAACACCAGGTTTTAGTCCAACATGTTTATTTCAAAACACTAGCTTACAAAGCGCAGGTGATCTTCCCAAAGGTTAAAATTAACACGAAATTTGTTTGATATTGCATTCCATGAAACCACTACCCTGTTGCTACAAATTCTATGTCTTATGATTGGGCTCCACAATCACCTGATGAAGAAGCTGCTCTCTGAAACCTAGTGCCTCCAAATAAACCTATTGGACTGGTAGCTGGTGTTGTGTGATTTTTAACTTTGCCCACCCCCGTCCAACACAGGCTCCTCCACATCATGCTCCCATCAACTGGGTGAGTCCGTTTGAAGGAAAAGGAATGGCTAACAAATGGGAGGCTTTTGAAAGTGTGTTGTCAAGAATCTAAAGTCAGTGTGTCCCCTGATAGAGTTAAGGGCAGGTTTAGGGATCCCTGGCTCATGAGGAATATTGAGGCTCTGTTCAAGAAAAAAGAATACAGCATACATTGTCTTCAATGTTTCTGTATTAACGTAACCTCTTCCAGTCCTAAAGATACGATCACTCGCTGGAGACTCTACAATCCTTTCAGGACCCTACACCACTTCCAATCTGCAGAACCCAATGAAAGCCTGTGACTCTCCCAATCCAGTTCCGATAAGACTCCCTATTTGTGTGACATCCTCCTGTCGCCAGCACCCACTCTATCAATGTAAGTTCCTCCTGTATCTCCATGCATGTACTCATCTCCATAACCTTCTCCAGCTCTTACACCCATACCTGTGTAAATGTCACCCTCCCCTACAAACCTTCCCAAATTGACCAAACTGGAGGAGGTTACTTATACTTCCTTATTTGTGAAACTGTCTCCAAAACAATTACTGTCCTTCTGGAAAATCCGTCAGAATCCACAACCTTCATGTCTAAATAATCTGCGGAAGTATACCTTCCTATATCTATGAACATTTTCAGTCACGACTACCCTCCATATCTCTGTTTGGTCCACCAGTCTATTCAACCCACTTTATCTCTGTCATCTGTTCCATTCACCGCACTCTGGGGAAAAAAGCTTCATGCTATCCACCCTGTCTGTACAGCCCATGATTTTGTAGACCTCAATCAGATCCCCAGTCAACCTTTGTCTTTCTAATGAAAATAATCCAAATCTATTCAAACTTCCTAAATAACTAGCCACTTCCATACCAGACAACATTCTGGTGAACCTCCTCTGCACCCTCTCCAAAGCATCCACATCCTTTTGGTAATATGGTGATCAGATCAATATCCCATCCAATGAAGGAAATCATGCCATATGCCGCATTAACCACTTTACTGGCCTGTGTTGTCACCTTCAAGGAACAATGGCCCTGAAGACCCAGATCTCTTTTTACGTCAGATTTCTCCAGGACTTTTTCATTTAGTTTGGTCTTGAATTGGATCTTCTGAAAATGCATCGCCTTGCAGTTGCCTGGATTGGACTCCCCATCTGCCATTTCTCTGCCCATCTCCACTCTGCTGTATAATCTGACAGTCCGCTTCACTATCTGCTGCTCCACCAATCTTCGTGTCATCTGCAAACTTGCTAATCAGACAAACTATACATTGCTCCAAATTATTTATGCATATCACAAACAACAGTGGACCCAACACGGATCCTTGTGGAACAGCACTGGGCACAGGTCTCCATTTTGAGAAATTCATTTTACTATAATCCATGCGCATGTCCAAAAGTTAAGTAAATGTCCCTAATGTAACTATCTCTACCACCAATGCTGGCAGTGCATTCCACACACCCACCTCTATCTGCATAATGTACCTACCTCTGACATCTCCCCTAAACCTACCTCCAATTACCTTAAAATTATGCCCCATCGTAATAGCCATTTTCACAATTCGAAAATTCTCGGGCCACCCACTCTCTGTATGCCTCGCATCATCTCATACTCATCAATCAAGTCAGTTCTCATCCTATTCATTCCAATGGGAGAAGCCCTGGCTTCCCAAACATTTCTTCATTAAACCTACCCTCCAATCCAGAAAACATCCTGATAAATCTCTTCTGCGCCCTCTCCAAAGTTTCCACAACTTTCTAATAATGAGGCGACCAGAACATAACAAAATATTCCAAGAGTGAACTAACCAGGGGTATATGGAGCTGCAGGCTCACCTCACAGATCTTTCAATCAATCCCCTTGCTAAAGAATGCTAAGACATCACACGCCTTCTTCACACCCTTTCAACACGGCTGGCATGTGTGAAGGATCTATGAACGTGGACCCCAAGATTCTTCTCTTACTCCACACAACCTAGAACCCTGCCTTTAACCCAATAGAGGTTCTCAGCAGAAACCTTCAATCTTAAACTCTCCCTGTTTTGGTACCTTCCTCCAGTCCCCATAAAACCCATAAACTGTGAAACGTCTTCCAGTCCCTACAATCCTCCTTAGCTCCGTTACCTCCTTTATTAGCGTGAACCGTCAAAATTATCAAAGCCAATTTTAGCCACTTCAATATTACTAATAGCTACAAAATCGTCGAATCCTGATATTCCTCCCTCACTCTCTTACCCCCACCACCCTACAGTACCCTTCTATGGAATAGTGTAAAAGAAGGAAGAGTTTTAGAGTCCCAGTCATGATAGGAGGTAGGAAGGGCTGCAGAATCTGGAGGGTGGTCCAAATATAGGAGGGGATAGGGACCTGCAAGACGTTAGAGGGAGCGAGATTCATAGAACCTGCAGGGTGAGACCGGGAATGAGGTTGTGCAACCTGATGGATATTTTAGTCTGAATGACTGACTTATTTTTGATTAGACTTTTAGGTCGATCTTGATGACCTAACTTTGGAAATTTTTACCAGAAAGTCTGTGCACAGCTTCAGATTGCCAGGCTGGGAGATATGAGTACAGATGTGTATCTATTTGCACATTCTGTCTGTGTGCCTGATACTGACCTGGAGCTGCTCTGATAAGAAAGCACTCTCCGTGCATCTGGTGGCCTCCAGATCTACATGGCTGACCAGAGCTCATCTCATCAAAGCCTTCATTTATTTTTTCATTATATTCAAATGGCAGTTTCGTGAGATGCAGGAATTGAGGATTGGGAAAACGAAACCTTTATCATTGGAGGATGAGAAGCCTTCAAAAATGAGATTACAGCTTTCCAGAGACAGTATACAGTATTCCGATTAGGGTGGAAGGAAATGCTGGTGGGTGTAGGGTATGCTAAATGACAAGAGAACTAAGCTTTTGGTTAAGAAAAAGAAGGAACAATTTGTCACGTACAGACTCGAGAAATCAAGTGAATCCTCAGACTATAAAGGCAGGAGCAGTGTACTTAAGAGGGTAATCAGGAGGGTAAAAAGGGGACACGAGATAGCTCTGACAAATAGGGTAAAGGAGTATCCAAAGGGTTTTTATAAATACATAATGGACAAGAAGATAAGGAGGGAGAAAATAGGGTCCCTCAAAGATCAGCAAGGCAGCCTTTGTGAGCAGCCGGAGGAGATGGGTACGATACGAAACAAATGTTTTGCATCAGTGTTTGCTGTGGCGAAGGAAATGGAAGAGAAAGAATGTGGGCAAATAGATGGTGACAACTTGAAAACGTCCATAGTAAAGAGGAGGAGGCGCTGGATGTCTTGAAACACATAAAAGTGGATAAATCCCCAGGAACTGATCAGGTGTACCTTGGAACTTTGTGGGAAGCTAGGGAAATGATCGATGTGTGCCTTGCTGAAAAATGAGTATAATCGATCATCACAGGTGAGGTATTTGAAATTTTGAGGTTGGCTAACATGCTGCCATTATTTAAGAAATGTGGTCAGGGAAAGCTAGGAAACTATAGGCCAATGAGCCTGACATCAGTAGTTGTTAAAGTGTTGGAGGGAATCCTGCGAGATAGGATTTACATGCATTTAGAAAGGCAAGGAGTGACTATGGATAGTCAGCATGGCTTTGAGTGTGGGAAAACATGTCTCAAGAAATTGATTGCGTTTCTTGAAGAAGTAACAGAAAGGATTGATGAGGGGCGATCATTGGATGTGATCTATAATAAACTTCAGCGAGACATTCGAAAACGTTCCTCCTGGAAGATCGTTTCGCAAGGTTAGATCTCATGGAATACAGGGAGAACTAGCCGTTTGGATAGAGAACTGGCTCGATGGTAGAAGACAGAGGGTGGTGGCGGATGGTTGTTTTTCACACTGGAGGCCGATGGTGTGCCACAAAGATCGGTGCTGGGTCTGCTACTTTTCGGCAATATATGAAAGATTTGGACGTGAATGTAGGAGGTACAGTTAAGAAGTTTGCAAATCACACCACAATTTGAGATATAGTGGACAGTGACGAAGGTTTCCTCAGATTACAATGGGATCTTGATCTGATGGGCAAATGGGTTGAGGAGTGACAGATGGAGTTTAATTCAGATAAATGTGAGGTTCTGCATTTTGGGAAAGCACATCTGAGCATGACTTATACACTTAATGTCTAGGTGGTAGGGAGTGTTGCTGAAAAAAGTGACCTTGGAGTTTATAGCTCCTTGAAAGTAGAGTCGCAGGGAAGTGGATAGTGAAGAAGGTGTTTGGTATGCTTTCCTTTATTGGTCAGATCATTGAGGACAGGAGTTTGGAGGTCATGTTGAAGCTGTACAGGACACCGGTTCGGACACTTTAGGAATATTGCGTGCAAGCCTGGTCTTCTTACTATTGGAAAGGTGGTGTGAAACTTGAAAGTGTTCAGAAAAGAGTAACAAGGATGTTGCCAGGGTTAGACGATTTGAGCTATCGGGAGAGGCTGAAACGACTGGGACTCTTTTCCCTGGAGCGTCAGAGGCTGAGGGGTGACATGCTTGAGTTTTATAAAATCATGAGGGGCATGGATAGGATAAACAGGCAAGGTCTTTTCCATGGGGTGGTGGAGACCAGAGCTAGAAGGCAAAGGTTTAGAATGAGAGATGAAAGATTTAAAAGGGACCTAAGGGGCAACGTTTTCACACCGAGTGTGGTGTATGTATTAAATGTACTGCCAAAGGAAGTGGTGGAGGCTGGTACAATTGCAGCATTCAAAAGGCATCTGGATTGGTATATGAATAAAAAAAAAGATTAGTAGGATGTGGGTCAAGTGCTGGCAGATGGGATGAGATTAGGATAGGATATCTGGGTGGCATGGATGAGTTGGACCAAAGGGTCCGTTTCTGCACTGTACGTCTCTAGGACTCTCTGGCTTTAAATGTTTTCCACTGTTCATTTACAGCTTGACATTTCAGTCTGTTTACCCTGTTAACCTTGGTCAGTTCTCTCTCAATATCATGTAATTGGCTTTGTTACTGATGCTTTAGTATGCTTTATGGTCTCTTTAAAATGTCATAATTTCTTTAAATTCCGGAAAACTTTCTTGGAGGATCTCGATGCAATATTATTCATTCACTCAGCTTCATCACCCAACGGTCGATCTGAGATAGGTACATCCCTAGCCAGTTGCACAATGTGTTATTCAAAGAAATACTGACGAAAACTTTCAAGAAGGATCTCGGATAATATAACTTTTGCCAATGTGTCTGTCCCAGATTATACAAAGATTGAGGTCTCCCAAAATTATCACACCACTTTTGGAACAGAGTGCAATGAATTCCTGTTTAATGCAGGGATGAGCAACGAAATACTGCAAGGCAGCTTAAAAACTGTTCTCTTGCTTTTGTTTTTGACACGTAGCACCCAGAATTTGCATTTAGGCTGATTCAGCTGCATAATCTGAGGCCAAATGCTTTCTCTGTGATGCCTTTGTTATCCATTACTGTCAGGGATCCCATCTTGCTTTTACATTCTCCCTGAGTTCCTGTAAGGTTCTTTACTGTTGAATATTTATGTTCCACCTTTTTTTTCCCCATGTAATCACGTCTGTCTGGTGACTACATCCCATTTTTCTCTGTGTCACAAGTCACCATAATACAGATAGTTTGTCCTTGTGAAAAAAAAACTTCATAATTTACATTTTCCTACAATGTCCTGTTACAAACCTATTCGCTAGTGTACAGTTTTCTTTCAACTCTGTCCCTTCCTCTTCCTTTCTGCTTGTCTTCAGCCACATTCCCATGCTGTTCTGATGCTTCACCTTCTCTCTTTGGATTTGGAAAGCTCCTTTCACCTGAACCCTGTCCCTGCATCCTCTCTGTCAGTTTAAAGCCCTGTCCATAAACCTACCGACATGATTGACCAGGACACTACTTCCAGCAGGGTTGGTTTTAATGCACTCATTGCATGTTGCTGTCTCTGGCTGGCCAGTATCTCAGGCCCACCCTGACCAACCTTTGAGCTAAGTGGATTGCCAGATCATTTCAGAGGGAATTTGAGAGTCAAACCCATTGCACTGGGTCTGGATTTATATGTAGGCCAGACCAGCAACCTATAACAGATTTCCTTACTTAAAGGGAATTATGTAGTCGGAGGGGTATCCCTGCTACCGGGATTAAATTCTGGATGAACAGTCGAGTGAGAGTAACCCGAGGCCATTGCCTGGCCCACTGATAGCTCCCTCATTCGTGAGTGCTGATCCCAGTGCACCGTCTTTGTGACCATGGTTTGATCGTGATACCTTCCTGCACTCTGGTGATATCTCTCCATGTGATATCTGTCACCGTGAGGGTTTAATTGTTGCCAGTGACTGCAGCTTTTGCAGCTACTCCAGATCCTGCGCAACAGATCTCTCCACTCCAGGGAGACGAGGCAGCACAGGCCAGGGATGCAGATTGGGATATTCCAGATCTCTGTGGGGCTCAGTGCCATTCTTCATGTGTAACCCTCACTGCATCAGTCAAATTTCCCATTCTCTCTTTTTCTCTGTCTCCTGTAGGTAATCAGGATGCTTCTGACTCAGCAGAATTCCCAATCCCTGTTTCGTGCATCACCACACTGAAGATATTTGGTCAGCCAGAGAGAAGGAGAGAGAGAGATCTGGAGCCTGAAGTAAATCCTGCAGATACGTAAGATCACTCACAGTGAACCGAGCAGAATGCATGTAAGGTATCGAATTTTGGTCCGGAAGACATGACATCGATACAGTATTGAAGGGTGAACACAGAGCATGATGGTTTCCAGGCTCAATCTCCACCGTCTTGTTTACTTTCATCACTGCTGTACTGAGCCTTCCCATGCCAATATGGGAAGTTGAGAGTTATCAATCCAGGTCTGTGCTGTCTTAGTGAGAATCAGTACAACAGAGGGGAAAGCAGGCCTCCCCCCAAGGAGATGGCATTGAAACCTGGGATCCTTCTGTTCTATATTTCCCCTCACGCTGTCTCTTGTCGTGTGATAGAGTCATACAGCAAGGAGACATACCTTTCGGTCCAACTCATTTACGCCAGTGTCTTGAATACTTTACATCCCAGAAAATTTCATGTTTCTATAACCTCCACCCTCCCATATTCCCGCTGTATCTTTCAAACCTACTCGAATGCTGACCACTCTCTCTATGTGTAAATTGCTTCAGTGACGATAACATGCCCAATCTCAATAATCTCATTCTGCACTCAGAACAATAACGCCTATTTCTGTATTCTTGCACAATACTTACAGTGCCCCCGTCTCTGTTAAAAGTTCCAGCCTGGACCAAAATACCCACCTGTGTACCTTCCTCAAGCCCCAGGAGAACATGATATAACTGTAACGTTCTGCAGGCCCACAACGCACCTGCCTCCTGGCCTACAGCACCACACGATCACAGTAAACTTCTCCCATCCCTTCCGCGCTCCTTATTAATATAAACACCTCCAACCTCTTTTCAAACCACAACAGCACTCCACATCTCTGTTTGCTCCTCCATTCCCTACATCCCTCCCAGCACTTCAAACACTCTCTCTTTGTGTAATTCTGCAATTTGGGGCAGCATGGTGGCTCAGTGGTGAGCAATTGTTCCTCACAGCGCCAGGGACCCAGGTTCGTTGGGTGACTGTCTTTGTGGTGTTTGCACATTCTCCCTGCGTCTGTGTGGGTTTCCTCTGGGTGTTCTGGTTTCATCCCACAGGCCAAAGATGTACAGGTCAGGTGAATTGGCCATTCTAAGTTGCCCATAATGTTTGTTGCATTATCAGAGAGAAGTGGGTCTGGGTGGGTTACTCTTTGGAGAGTTGTTGTGTACTTGTTGGGCTGAAGTACGTGTTCCCATGCTGAAGGGAATCTAATCTAAACTCTCCCTCTGAGTTCCATATTACAATCCCTTAATATATCCCTCTATCCATAAACAGCCCCAAACCCTTCAAACCTCCGAGTCTCTGGAACTCCCACAGCTCCCTCCTTAACTGTGTAACCTTTTCCAGTCCTGGAACACTCTGAAAATGTGAACATCCTGCAATCCTCCCCATCTGCGTAATCCTCTAAGGTCCCAGTAACACCCCCGATCTGTGGAACCAACTCCAACGTTTGTGCCTCTCCTGATCAGTTTCTACAACACTTACTATCTGTGTTACATTCTCCTGTCACTATCACCGCTCTGTCAATGTAAGCTCCTTCAGTCTCACCATCAATCTAATCATCTCCATAAACATCTCCAGATCTTACACCCCTATCTGTGTTAACGTTACACTGCCCTACAACCATCCCTAAAGCAGAAACCTCCTCCAGTGTGTGCAATGCTCCCTATCTGTGTTCGTGTCTCCAGTCTCTATTGCTGTTCCTGTCTCTGTAACCTCTGACATATTGTCCAGCTTTCCAGTCCAAGTAATTTCCAGAACCTCAGCATCCGACATCAACAAATGTTTTGATTAACTACAGCCTTTCTTATCTCTGTTCGTTCTCCAATTCCATACAACTTCATAATCTCTGTAAACAGCACCATTCCACAAAATACTCCCTGTCTGTGTAAACTACCCCAATCCTACAGTGAGAAGTCTCCCTGTCCTTTTGATCACCTGAAGTCCCTTCAGATCTCCCTTTATCTTCCCTGACTCCATTGAATACAGCCCATCTCACGTTATAACTCATCTAACTCATATGTTACTCCCCATCTCTGTGATATTCTTCAGTTACTGCAATTCTCATTCTTTATCTCCAGAGCTTCCAATCCCCCTGGTCGATGTAAGGTTATTGATCCCTTGCAGCATGTTCAACACCTTTAGCAGTCTCCAACTCTTCAATACATCCTGTCGCTGTAAACTCCTCAAATACTACAGCTCACTGTCTTTGTAATATCTTCCAGTATCTGCAACCCTCTTGATTTCTGTAACCTCTTCCAGAACAGCACTCCACATGTGGGCGGCACGGTGGCACAGTGGTTAGCACTGCTGCCTCGCAGCGCCGGAGACCCGGGTTCAATTCCCGCCTCAGGCGACTGACTGTGTGGAGTTTGTACATTCTCCCCGTGTCTGCGTGGGTTTCCTCCGGGTGCTCCGGTTTCCTCCCACAGTCCAAAGATGTGCAGGTCAGGTGGATTGGTCATGCTAAATTGCCCGTAGTGTTAGGTGAGGGGTAGATGCAGATGTAGGGGTATGGGTGGGTTACGCTTCGGCGGGGCGGTGTGGACTTGTTGGGCCGAAGGGCCTGTTTCCACACTGTAAGTAATCTAATCTAATCTAATCTCTGTGTAACTGATGGGAATGCTGTAAACCTGCCTTCACAGTCCTCACTAACTCTCTGAACTTCTGCAGCTCTACAACCCTCATCATCTCTGGCTCCTCCAATCCCTACACTTCTCCCTGGCTGTGTGAACTGTTCCAGCCCCTTCAACCCTCCCTATCTCACTCATCCTGCAGCTTCAACTATTGTCCATGTCAGTGTAATTCCTGGCACCAACAATCCTCCCGGTCTCTATAAACTCCTGCAAATCCAACTACCACCCCTATCAGAGTAATCTCCAGTCCGTCCAACCCTCCCTTACTCTATACACTCCTGTAGCTCCAATAAACCACCCAATCTGACTAATCGACATTGCTTATAACCCTCCCTTTCTCTAAACACTTCTGTAGCTCCAACTAGTACTGTGTAATCTCTCGTCCCTATATTCCTCACGATCTCTGTAAATCCTTCAGAACTGATAACCCTGTAACTCTCCTTGACATCTTTCAGCCCGACAACCGATCTGATCTCTAATCACCAACAGTGATCTCAAACCACCTGAACTCTGTAACATCCTCCAGTCTCTACAACCCCCTTTTCTCTGTTAACTTCTCTGATATCTGTATTCCCCTTTATCTCCAGTTACAGATCCTTTTTCAGGGAAACAAGTCTCAGTACCGAATCTGTAAGAACAAAAGAATCTTTGGTGTATCAATAAATTTGCCTCATTTTCTAAATTTTGACGACTGCAAGTTCAACCTTCTCCATCTCTTCTCATCAATATCCCTCCATTTTGAATAACAGCCTGATGAACCTTCTCTGTGCTGTCTCCAATGCAGGGACATTTTCCCTCTAGATAGGGGACCAAACGTGTTCACAGTATTCTCAGTGTGGGCTGACTGGAGTCCTCTATATTTATTACAAGCTTCCTCTATTTTTATTCTCCATTCCCTTTGATATCAATGCCAGCATTCCACTTACCTTCTCTATGACCTGTTGTCCCTTTATTCCACTTTTCTGAGATTTATACACAAGGATTCCCACGTTACTCAGTGGCGGAGCTTTCTGCCGTTGATCTGAAACCAAGACGTGACAGCAATAATCAGGAAAGTGCTGGAATGTATGGTAAAAGATATGCCAGAAATGCTAACTGCACACTTAGAAACCCATGGATTACGCGCAGTCCATAAGACCACCATGTATAGGGGTAGAATTAGGCCATTCATTCCATCAGGTCTATTCTACTATTCGAATATGGATGAATCGTTTCTCAACCCCACTCTCCCATTTACTCCCTGTAACCCTTAATCCCCTCACTCATCAAGAACCGAGCTATCTCAGACTTTGATACACTGAATCACTTAGCATCCACAGCCCCATGAGGCAGTGAGTTCCATAGGTCCATCACCCACTGGCTGAATAAATTCCTCCACATGTACATACCAAAGGGTCATCCCTTCACTCTGAAGCTGTGCCCTTGTACCCTAGTCTCTCGTACTAGTGGAAACATCCTCCCCACGTCCGTTCCATCCAGGCCCCTCAGTCTTCAGTAGGTTTGAATGAGATTCTGCCGCCCCCTCTGAAACCTCATCAAGTACAGACCCAGAGACTTCACCTGGTCCTCATATGGCACGAAATTCATCCCTGGGATATTTCTTGGAAACCCATTTCTCGTACCCTTTCACATCCTTTGTCCAGACTCTGAATGAATAACGTGTAGAGTGCAGACCCAACACTGATTCCTGCGGAGCTCCCTTCATCACCAATTTCCATCGTCAAAAAGACCCCTTTCTTCACACTCTCTGCCTTGTGCCAATCAGACAAATCCTCTATCCATGTTCAGCATGTTGTTCTGAAACGGAAATTTCATTTCATTTTTTCTGTCTGGCTGTAAGCAGCAGAGTTTCACCGTTACCTGCCCATCTGTAATTCCCTGGAGAAGGTGGTGGTGACCTGCCTTCCTGACCCATTGCAGTCCTTTGGGTGTAGGGACAGACACAGTGCGGAGAGGATGGAGCGTGCCTTGGAGGGCACCTTGGAAATGCTGGTGTTCCCGTGCACCTGGAGCTCCTGTCCTTCCAGGGTATAGTGGTTCCGGGTTTGTGAAGTGCTATTGAAAGACCCTTCCTGAGTGACCTCAGTGCTACTTGTAGATCTTTTATTCATTAATTCATTCATGAACATGAGCTTTGTTGGCTGGACCAGCATTTATTGTTGATTTGGAGTTGTCACTGAGAAGGTGGTAGTTAGCTGTCTTCCTGAGCCACTGCACCAGCCGTTGGAGCTGTTGTTATCTGTGTCCCCTCCAGCAGGCGCTACAACATTCCTCATGTCTCTAACTGCAGACAGACAATGCAGCTCTCCCTTTCATATCTGACATCCTCGTCGCCTGATAAATCTGACAATTTCTCACAATATCGCACCTCCTCCATTCACATCTGTGCCTGAGATCCCGAAAATTTCTTTTTTCTTGTTTAAACATCTGATCGCCCAAACTCTCTCCTTTTTAAAATTTGTAACCCCTTCAGTTTCTGTAACTCTCCATATCACTGTAATCAATGGCAGCACAGGTTCCCTTCCTTAAATCTCTATAATTACAATGTTTGTGTGTGTAAAAAAGACACATTTCATCCTCCTTATCCATCTCAGGATTCCAGCCCCAACAATCCCACTATTTGGAATGCTCCCATTCTCTACACCTCCTCAATTCCTGAGGGTCTTTGAAAACCATCAGTGACCCACAGGTTTATATTACCCCCAGGTACTGCAAGTCTTCTCACTCTGTCTGTCACTTCCAAGTCTGTCACATCCAAGTCTCCAGGACCAGTCAACACTTGCTGGATGTCAATTTGCATTTGTTGAAGTCTGCACATCTCTGTTAGCAGTTCTGAAAAAGCCCTTTAGGCTCTACAAAGCTCCGTCATGAACAAGCTACCATCTTTCTATTTCCTTTGCCTTCTTCGATGTCGGAAACTCTCACTGTCTCTTCAGTAAACTTCTGTAGTTGCTGCAGGTCTGCCTTGCTCCCCACATAACCTGTTCCATTCCATATAGCTTGCTAAATCACTGTAACACTATCTGCTCTGTCTAATCCTCCTCGTTTCCACTGTTTCCCAGGAAAAACTGCGATCCTATAAGAGAGCAGTGCGGAATGGGATGTTATAAATCTCAGCTGAGGCTTGAGGCCTAACATTGCCTGGGAGTCGCAAAGGGAGGGAACCTGAGTGAAAGCAGCACAAAGCGGAAGAATATGCATCAGCAACGAGGATCAAGGCCGACTGGGACTTGGTGTTGGAGAAACAGCAGAGCAGGAGGCTGAAAATCAGCACCGAGCCACAGAGGGAGTGATTGCGTGAGGGAGCAACTTGGAGCAGAGGCTTGAGGCTAACTTACACCTGGGAGTTACAGAGGCAGCAAAGTGGGAGGATATAAATCAGCACTGAGGATCGAGGCCTAATTGTGCCTCACAGAGACGGTGACCCTGTGAGGGAGCGGAGTGGAGTGGGAGCTGGAGGATTACACATACCCGGGAGTCACAAAGACGGTGACCCTGTGAGGGAGCAGAGTGGAGTGGGAGCTGGGGGAATTATACGTACCTGGGAGTCACAGAGATAACTTTCTGCTGCTGGGACCTGCCTGCACTGAGTTTGACAGAAGTGCAAGAGCCATCACAGAAAAGGCTGTAAGTTCATTGGCTGATAAATACACTGTTATAAGCAACTGTCCGTTAATTGCTATAAGTTAGCAAATTTAGTTTTTCAACTCTGAAATAAGGGTTGAACACAGAAATAAGAGGGAGAAGTGGAATTCTGGGCTAGTATAGTAAATTTCCCTCAGTAAGCCACAGTTGAATAAGGGACTTAACCATCTTGTTATTTCCCTGATGTTAACTTCATTCTAAGTAATTAGTTAAATTACTCTAGACATGTTGCATATTACGACATGGCAAGACATATTTGTCAGATGGAAAATGTATTCTGTTGCATTGGGAAGTCATAGCCCCTGTTGATGTCCTAGATAAACACTGGGTCTTGTAGCTCAGACAGTTACTAGAGACTGTGTTATGCTGAGAGTTCGGGGGATAGCACACACATAGAGCAGATCACACTGCAGACATGACGGCTTGGAATATGGAAGGGAATAGGGGACTAGGCAGTTGAAGAGAAACAGTGAGGGAATTCAGGAATAGCCTGATGTCTCCCTCCCAATTCAGTTTCCCAGGTTGGAAGCTGATGTAGGTGTTGGCTGCTCAGGTGAGTGTAGTCAGAGCAATGTCTGGTACCACAAGCAGCCTAAATGTACAGGAGAGGAAGAAGGAGCAAAAGGCACATGGGAGACAGGAAATTGAAGAAGCTGTCAGCATGTATATAATTCCAGGATAGTGGGGTTAAGAATGTCACTGTGTCTGCAGGACATTCGTCCGAGGGCCAGTGAGAAGTCAAATGTCATGTCCAAGTTGGTCAGAATGACCTGGGTAGGATGGGTAAAGTGGTCTGGGCATCAGAATTTAGGGAGCTAGGTGGATGGTTAGCAAGAGGGACCTCAAATGTGGCAATCCCTGGAATACTTCCAGTGCCGTGTGCAAGTGAGAACAGAACTCGGAGTCTTAGGTAGATGACCGTGCTGCAGCAGGAAGGGCTTCAGATTCCTGGGATTCCTGGGGAATTGGGAGTGGTTCTGGGGAAGGCAGCAACTGTACAAGCTGGATGGGCTAACGTGACAGAGCTGGGACTGAATGTCATACGGGGTGTGTGGGAGGGGTTGAAAATAACTTGGTGTGTGTTTAGGATCCAAAAAGGAATCGTAGAGGAGCCTACCAGGATTCTCAAAATAATGGGAGATGCAGTTGGTCCTAGTTTACGGCAACAAGTTTATCAGTAGAAGATTGAGTAAGGAAGAAAGCCTTAATCTGAGGTACTCTGCATAGACATGAATACGCGGAGTACGGGGAGTTCCAGATGCAGATTGGTGTGAGGAAATCTGATGGACTGATCAACAAGAGCTGGCTCAAGAATGGCAGGACTTGGTTTTAAATATTGCTAAGTATAAAGGATTCCAAAATGATAGAAGGGAAGCGAAAGGATGAAGGTAGAAGTATTGATTTAGATTAGCGTTAGTTAAGGGGTCCAAGAGAAAGAGGATCCGTCCAAGGACAGAATGAATTTGGCTGGAGCTACAGAACAAAAAGTAAACAATTACACTGTGAGGTACAGTCTGTCAGCAAGCAACCAAACAAATAATGGAGAGAATAAATATGCAGGGTCATTTCAGAGCGATGACAATACTACAGATTAGTTCTACCGAGAAACTTAATTTATCCAGATATAGACAGAGATACTGGTGGTGAAGAGTCACGAGGGGCAAGTGTTCCTGGATTACATGGAGGAGAGCTGACTGCAGGAGTATGTGTCCAGCCCAAGAGAGCACGTACTGTTGGACCTGATACTTGGGAAAGAGGTGGTGCAAGTGGATCCACTGTCGGTAGGGGATGGTTTTGGGGCACAGCGATCATTTTATTGTAAAGTCCAAGATGATGGTAGAGAACGATATGCAATAATTGAGATGGAGAAACATTAGTTGCTTGAGAGCAAACTTCAATGGGGCAAGAATGAAGCTGGGAACTTTTCAATAAGGCCAGTGAAATGGTAGCTTTAAATAGTGTGAACCCAGTCTGGTTGAGCTGGGATTATGGATATGGGGCTGCAGTGTGATTACGACTGAGAATAGCAAATTTACCAAATTTGTAGAAATCTAACACGCTTTTCATTGCACCACAAAGATTGTGAATTTGAACCATACCAGAATTGGAGTTTAGTTCAGTTTTCAGCTGAATCATTGATTGTTGTGCTGATTCATCGCCAATTCCTGTCTTCTGGAGTTCTTGTCCCTGCAACTGACCAGAGGCAATTCCTTACCTTCTTGGTTGTGAGTTTTTACGGAATCATGATCAGACCAGAACCAGATACTCACTCGCAAAACCTGCAAATTTCGTGCAGAAACCCATTGTCTCTAAACACATTTCCCTCCCAAATGCCCAGAAATGTTCGATTGCTTAAATGTCTTTATCCCGTTGTGTGACAGGATGTTGTGGATGAGTTGGGTAAAGACATTGACGTGTTGGTCAGCCATGATGATATCAAACGGCGGGTAGGACACGTGTTTGCAATAGCCTTTTCCTGTTCCTCTCTTTCTGTACTGGTTCTTACAGAGGGTTTTCAAAATTAACATGATGAGGGCAATGTGAATCTACACTACGGAATATCAACGTCCTCCCTTTTTCACCACCGCTCTCACAGCCAGAACAGACAGCTCCTATTGTAGCTTTAGATCAGACAGTGAAAGATTCTCTCAGGTGCTCTCTCAGACTGCATGCTCCTTCACACAGGTTTCCAACTGGGTACATGGAGCAAGCAAACTGTATTGGGATTCAGGGACAGATTTCCACTCTGCTGGGCTGCAGTTCTGGTCACGTGAATTTCTGACATGCCGAGACTTTCTGTGTATTCTTCCGACTTTATGATTTAAACTGTAATTGAATTTTTGTTATTGTATAACATTCTTACATCTTCAATATTCATGCAAACTGTGCAACGTGTTCTTGGATGTAGGAATGATGAAGATCATTAATGTAAGCAAAATATTTCATGTTACCTGTATGAACTTTCAGAAGGAAGTTGGTGAAGTTTCATTGATTCGAATTCTGTGCCGATTGAAGCTGATCGAAGGAAAAGCCCTGCGACAGCGGCAATGTAACATTGTCTGTAAACAACGCAGGAACCAACGGAATCCCATTTTTCAATGTCGTGTATTTTTTCACATTGTTTGTGTCCCTTTTGTATCCTTTTCGTGAACCTGAAGCTTCAATAATCACAGGTTCATGTCAGTTTCACCTTGCCTACAATAGCTTTAATTTCAGAACCAGATGGTTCAGGGAAATAAAGCAGGTTGAGTGACTGAGGTACCAGTGGGGCAGCACATCGCCACCAAAGATCCCACAGTGTTGTGTGATCCAATGGTTTGTACTGCTGCCTCAACAGGGTCTAAAGTTGATTCCAGCCTCGGTGGACTGTCTGTGTCGAGTTTGCACATTCTCCCATGAATGTGTTGGTTTTCTCCGGGTGTTCCAGTTTCCTCCCACAGTCCAAAGATTGTGCAGGTCAGGTGAGTTTATCATTCTAAATTGCCCATAGTGTATTTGTCAGAGGGGAAATTGTTCTGGTTGGGTTACTCTTCGGAGGGTTGGTGTGGACGTTTGGGTCCGAAGCGTCTGTTTACATACTGTAGGGAACCTAATAATCACAGCAAAAGTACAGCAGTTGAATTAAAGTTACCAAAGTACGTGTAGGTCACATGACAGGTTCGCTGTCTGTGGCTCCAGTTGCGCAATTGGTTAGGGCCTAATACTTAAAGGTGCATAACATGCCAAGGTTGTAAGTTCAATGCTTATCTAAAGATGCTGTTACTGACATTTACCAGGGATTATTGAAACATCAGACTGAAGCGCAGTTGAAAACAATGTTGAGTAAATTAGCATTTCTTTGGAAATTCCAGTTTCTGACGTGGGGAAATGTTTTGCCTTTGTTAAACATGCCAAATATTAACATAAAATCTGCAAATATTCCCCAGGTGAATATCCATCTGAGGTTAGAGAAACAGAGGTGAAGTGTTAGCTTGATAACCTTCCTAAAATCGCTGACCCAGCACTGGATTTCATCCTGGGAAAGTCTGTATAAATCGTTTCATATGATTCAATTTTCAGCAAGCTGCACAGCTCATTCAATCAATCGAAAGTATTAGATTTAACTCTTTGTGGAGTTTGACTGTTGTCAGTAAACCTGATAAATGATCTGGGCAAGTAGTTTTGCTTTTGTGAGGAACAAAGTGTCCATCTGGATTAAGGTTGAGTCTTGACACAGGATTTTTCAAGCGGAGATAAAAGAGTATTAAATGGACTCACTCCCCTTTCGGTTGAATATGACCAAATGTTCAAAACAACAGATGGCAATGATAATGATGTTTTACATCGACAGGCCAAATCTTGCTCACTAGAGGCACCACAATATTACAGATCAGGTGAGGGGTAGAGATGATGATCTTGTGGAAACCTGAGACAGTGAGAGAATTAATCCCACGCAGTTGGTCTCACTTTTCTCATAAACCAGTTCGTCAGCGGACTGAGCTAACAGACTTCCAATCAAGAGATAAACTAAACAAGTCAGTGCATTCAGAGTATATATAATATTTCATGTTGAATGAGTTGCTGCACCTTCCAACTCCACCAGCTCTTGTTATACTTAACATTTTCAGTTGCAGGTGTTATGCAATTTCTTTCCTATGAATGGTTCCATTTTGCATCCCCATCCAGAAAGTCCAGAAACACTGTCGCTGTTTAATTCTCCCTGTGGCTGAGTGGGTTTGCTCAGGGTGCTCCGGTTTCCTGCCACAGTCCAAACGTGTGCAGGTTAGGTGAATTAGCTGTGTTAAGTTGCCCGTACTGTTAGGTACAGGGGTAAATGTAGCGGAATAGGTCTGGGTGGATTGCACTTCAACGGGTCGATGTGGACTTGTTGGGCCGAAGGGCCTGTTTCCAGATGATAAGTAATCTGTTCTAATCAAATCAAATCTAATTCACTCCTTGTCTGCCTGCACTCGCTTTTCAAATATTCTTGAACCAGCTCCTAAAATGATTCTATTTCTGAAAATTCATCTCCGAATTCAATAACTCTCAGAATAAAAATATCTACTCCAAACTTCTTTATCATTTCCCGATGGGTTTGAAGTTCTAACGTCTAGTTTCCACTCACCTAAACGAGGGAATTTCCCTCGTATTTACTGGTAACAACTTCACATCAGTTGGATAACCTCTCTTCGGACACAACTAAGTCTTTCCTGCTTTCTCCCGCATTATTCCTTATTCAATGCCACCATCCCATTAAACCCCCTCTTTTCGTTTCTAGTGGATTTATCTACCAGCAAACCTCATTTCCATCGTTTCTAACGACTTGGTATCATGGCCGTGTCATTCCTAACGTCTTTGTAGTCCAGCAAACACTGCCCGTGTCTTTTATCTTGTCTTTATATCCCTGTATATTTAAACCTGAGAAAGGATGCTAGGTCCAATTCAATGAATGAAAACTCACCACTAAGCTGTGCAAACTTATAACCGACACGGAAAGGTGGAAGCAATTTCAATTACAGCTGAATGGATTGGTTGCAACAGAATCGGGTCAAATCCCAGTTACATACATGACTGTTGTTCTTATAGGTATTTGTTCTCTACGTGGGCTGAAGATACACAGTGAGGGATCAATCACTATTGCTGGTCATACATAAGGGGTTGGGTATGAAATACTGAAGTTGTGAGATCAGAGCAGTTTCTATTGACCATTCACTGTTGCAATATCAGTATGAGGATTTAGACAGAGAGCGATTTTGAACAAAATTTGAGCAGGGAAGTTTACTGCATGATGTAACACCAAATTGTGTGGTTACTTTGTTGTTTACCTCATTTGTCTGTTTTGCCTCTTTGGGGATTTTGAAGGATAGGATATTTTCTGCAGTGTGTCCTGCGGATCAGATACAGTGCATTTTATCATTAAGATCATACAGAGTGAGAGCGCTCGAAAAGGCCAAATGGTCACTCGGACCTGTGTCAGCTCGGGAGTTACAAAATATGGGTTAAAGCGGAAACACTGGGGATTGGATCATGTTTCAAGTATTTACGTGAGGTAGGAAGCAGTAAAAGATACACTGTGAAGCGATTGGGATCTGACTACAGGAGCAGCAAATAGGTTGTACAGTGCAGAGGAGAGCTTTGAAGTATTGAATTCTGATTGATGGGCCTTCATGCTTTCACTAGGCCACGCTTATGCAGAAGATAATATGTCAGTGTCTCTCGGAATTGTGATGTCGCAGGCAAATATCACCATTACACTGCAGGAAATTCCTTTTCCCAATGTGACGACATTCTGTGTGTAAAATAGCTTCAATATTTAATCCTTTCTTATAAATAATTTCACTCCATCTCAGTGTGTTGAATTGTCTTCTTTCTAATTTACCTGTTATTGTGCCTGCATTGAAGTTGCTTTGCTCCTTCTGCGTGTCTTTTACAGTCTGGGAGATGTGATGCATTTGTACTGACCCACCTTCTGACAGAATTTTCCACTTCACTTCAGCCCGCCCGAACTTCGCTATCTGATACCATTCCCATTGTCTGGGTGTTAAGCGCTCGTCTCAGACCCAGCCTACCCTCACCCAAAATAAACGCAAAACTCAGACACACTGTGATCACTGCAATCCAGGGACATCTTCACTCCGAGGTCATTGATTATTCCTAGGAGAAAGTTCGGACTGCAGATGCTAGAGATCAGAGTCGGAAGTGTGGTGCTGGAAAAGCACAGCAGGTCAGTCAGCATCCGAGGAGCAGGAGAATCCACATTTCAGGCATCAGCCCTTCAACAGGAATAAGGCTTGTGGGTCGGGACTAATAGATAAATGGTAGGGATTTGGGGTTTGGGGAGATAGCTGGTAAAGTGGTGGTTGGATGAAAGTGAGGGAGAAGATGATAGTTCAGAAGGAGCCGTGATGGAATGGGTCCAGAGGGCGGTGCCAAGTTTGAGGCTTGAGACTTGAGGCAAGGAAAATGCGGAAACTGTTCAAATCCACACTTATCCCGTGAGGTGACAGAGTCCCAAGGCGCAATACACGGCGTTCGTCCTCCAGGTATTGGGTGGTTATGGTTTGGCACTGAAGAAGGCCCAGGGCTTGCACGTTTTTGACGGAGTGGGAAGGGGGAGTTGAAGTTTTCATCATGGGATGGTGAATGAGGTGGGTGCGTCGTCCCAAAGATGTTCTCTGAAATGATCTGCAAGAAGGTGTCCTGTCTCCCTGATGTCGAGGAGACCACACTGTGTTCAACAGATGCAGTAGATGACATTGTAAGTTGTACAGGTGAATTTCTAATGGATGTGGAAGGATCCCTTAGGGCCTTAGACAGAGATGAGTGGAGTGGTGTGGGAGCTGCTTTGACCCTTCCTGCGGTGGCAGGGAAATATGTCAGTAGTGGGGTGTGGGTTTATTGGGGGTTGTAGACCTGACTAGGGGTTCGTGGATGGAACGGTATTTTCAGAATGCTGATAGGGGTGTGGAGGGAAATATATACATGACAGTGGGGTCTGTATGGAGATTGCAGGAGCGGTGGAGTCTGATGTGTTTTATGCTGAGTTTGGTGGGGTGAAAGTTGAGGACCATGGGATTCTGTTCTTGTTGCAGGAGGGGTGGGGTTTAAGGGCGGTGGTGAGTGAAGTGGAGGAGATGCACTGGCGGGCATCGTCAACCACGTGGGAAGGAGACCAACTGGGACTTTCTGAGGTGGGATTGGTCAGCCTGGGAGAAAATAGGCTAGAGGCGGGGGAATTAGGAATAAGGGATGGTGTTTTTACACGAGGTGGGGTGGGAGGAGGTGTCGTGTTGGTAGCTGTGGGAGTCGGTGGGCTTGTAATATATGTCTGTCATTGGTCATTCGCTGGAGACGGTGATGGACAGGTCCAAGAAGTGGAAGGGAGTTCCCAAGAAAATCCAGGTGAATTTGAGTTCTGGGAGAAAGGTGTTCGTTGGTGAACTGTTCAACCTCCTTGTGGGAGCAGGAAGTGGGGCCAATGAATTCATCAATGTAGCGGAGGAACAAGTGGAGAGAGGTGCCAGAGTGACTGTGAAAGACAGACAATTCAACATATCTGACAAACAGGCAGGCATAGCTAGGTCACATGTGTGTGCCCATGGCTACCCCTTTGGTTTGGAGGAAGTGGGAGGATTGGACAGAAAAGTTGTTGAGGGTGAAGACCAGTTTATCCAGCTGGATGAGGGTGTCGGTGGAAGGGTACTGGTTGGGATGGGGTGAGATAAAGAAACAGAGGGCTTGGAGACTTTCGTCATAGCTGATGCATGTGTACAGGGACTGGATCTCCAATGTGAAGATAACGCGTTGTGGACCAGGGAAATGCAAGTCTTGGAGGAGATGAAGTGCATCGGTGGTGTCACATACGTAGGTGAGAATTTCCTGGACTGGGGAGACAGGAAGGTGTTGAGGTAGGAAGAGATGAGTCAGGTTAAACAGGCGCAGGCAGAGACAGCAGATCTTAGGAAGGAGGGAGAATCGGGCAGTGTGGGGTTCATGGACAATGAGGTTGGAGGCTGTGAATGGGAGATTCCCCAGCGATGACGAGATTGTGATGATCTGGGAGATTATGTTATACCTCGCCCCGCGTGTGTGACGAGGTGGCCGAGAGGTTAAGGCGATGGACTGGTAATCCAGTGTGTTCTGCACGCGTGAGTTCGAATCCCACTATCGTCGCCGTTTTTGGATTATCACCGCCGTCTTATTGAAATTGGAACTCCAATGGTTAGTTTATCTGTATCGACCATATTATAAAACCTCAAGGAATAATTCGAGACTGATACCTGAACGTCACGAAATGTAGACTGAATTGGGATAGTGAAAAGGAACGCGATTTTCTTTTCCAAGTCAAGTTACTGTGAACGTATATCTTATGAAAGAGATCCAGGGAAACGAAATAACGAGAGATGCAATGTGCAAGTTTAATGCAATGGGATTCTTAATGAGTGTTTTATCACATGAAATCTGGAGCAGGTTGGGTAGATGTGATTCATCTTGCTGGTAAGAGCACAGAGAGACACCACAAAATAATAGAGATATTTCAAAAGGTGCAGGGGGTGGGTGGAGCGGCACAGAAAACTGGCTGTGAATGCACAGTAGAAAATTGCCGATGTGGGTACCATGCATTGGCACGACAGACTTACACATTGGTCTCGCCCTTTCCCCCTTGCTCTCGCCATTGATGAATACTGGATATAAGACACAGATAAACACGAGATGTGGGAAGCAAGCTCCCTCTCGTTATGCACACACTGGATGCATCACACTGAACTATGAACAACTGGAGAAATCAGCATGTTAACTGCAGGAAGTGAACGTAAACTGTGCATCAATAACCACAGATGAATGCAGCATAAACATCGAAAGTGTCTTTAAACGAATGTCATTAACAGACGTTTCGTTCTAATACCTAACATGGCTTTCGTGGGAAATCATGTCTCACAAACTTGATTGAGTTTTTTGAAGAAGTCAAAAAGAAGATTGATGAGGGCAGAGTAGTAGATGTGATCTATTTGGACTTCATGGACGACTGATTAGGAAGGTTAGATCTCATGGAATAAAGGGAGAACCAGCCATTTAGATACAGAACTGACTCAAAGGTAGACGACTGAGGGTGGCAGTGGAGGGTTGTTTTTCATACTGGAGGCCTGTGACCAGTGGAGTGCCACAAGAATCGGTGCTGCGTCCTCGAGTTTTTATAATTTACATAAATGATTTGGATATCAGCAACAGAGGTACAGTGAGTAAGTTTATAGATGACACCAAAATTGGAGGTGTAGTGCACAACGAAGAGGGTTACCTCAGATTACAACAGGATCTGGCCAGATGGGCAAATGGGTTTAAAATGGCAGATAAAGTTTAATTCGGATAAATGCGAGGTGTTGCATTTTGTGAAAGCAAGTCTCAGCAGGACTTATACAAATAATGATAGGAGCTTGGGAATGTTGCTGAAGAAGGAGACCTTGGAGTGCAGGTTCATAGCTCCTTCAAGGTAGAGTCGCAGGTAGATTAGATAGTGAAGATGGCGTTTGGCATGCTTTCCTTTCTTGTTCAAAGTATTGAGTACAGGAGTTGGGAGGTCATGCTGCGGCTGAACAGGGCATTGGTTAGGCCACTGTTGGAATATTGCGTGCAATTCTGTTTTCCTGCCATTGGAAAAATGTTGTGAAATTTGAAAGGGTTCAGAAAGGATATCCAAGGATGTTGCCAGGGTTGGAGGATTTGAGCGTTAAGGAGAGGCTGAACAGACTGGAGCTGTTTCCTCTGGAGCATTGGAGGGTGAGGGCTGACCTTATACATGTTTACAAAATTATGAGGGGCATGGATACGATAAAGGGACAAAGTCTTTTCCCTGGGATCAGGTCGTCCAGAACTAGACGGTATAGGTTTAGTTTGAGAGGGGAAAGATAAAAAATGAGACCTAAGGGACAACGTTTTGTTACAGAGGGTGGTACGTGTTTGGAATGAGCTGTCAGAGGATGTGGTGGAAGCTGGCACAACTGCAACATTTAAGAGGCATTTGGATGGGAATATGATGAAGATGGGTATGGAGAGATATGGACTGGGTGCTGGCGGGTGGGACTAGATTGGGTTGGGATATCTGGTCGGCATGGGCAGGTTGGACTGAAGGGTCTGTTTCAGTGCTGTACATCTCTATGACCACATTTCAAGGTGGATGACAACAATACCAATTTTATTTTGAAATTGAGATCTATTTCATCATTTTACACAGCGAACTAGTTCAATTTAAATAATACAACCCACGTTCGCTCACACAGAATAAAACTGTGATTTTATTACAAACATTGTCCTTTATAAGTAGCAGTAACTCAACATGAAAAATAAGTTGTATTTTTTATTGAATATACGTCAGTTAACACCATTATCTTACTTCGTATTGACTGCAATATGCACATGCTAAATAAAGTTTAAGAAAGAAAGTATTTTCGTATGATTCGGTGGTGATGAAAAATACGATTAAGTTCTCATGGTGCGGATATTCCACCAATGGCTCCAGAATTGCATCATATTTCTATGATGGTATAGAGGTGAGGGAGCTGCCAGGGATGGGAGCTCCCACCTCATCTGGGGCAGCGTCTGTAGACATGGACCAAGAAGCATTGTGACATCAGACTGGGAGGTCCAACCACACCTGGAGCTGCTTTTATTAACATGGAGCGGCAGGGAGCATTGGGACATCAGACTGCGAGATCCAACCTCATTTGGAGCAACATCTGTTGACATGGACCAGGGATCATTGCGAGATCAGTTGGATAGCTCTACCCTCATCTGGAGCAGCTTTTCATGACATGGAGCACCATGGAGCATTGGGACATCAGAGTCAGAGCTCCAATCTTACTTGCAGAAGCTTCTATTGACATTAAGCAGCAAGAAGCAATGGAACGTCAGGTTGGGAGCTGCAACCTCACCTGGAGCAGCTTGTATATGCATGGAAGAGGAGGCACTATTGGGATATTAGGCTGGGGGAAAGGATATTCAACCAATTTAATCTGAAGTAATATAAGTTTCAACACCTCAGATGAAAATTGATTTATGAAGAATCTGTCGCGGGAAAAATAATTCTTTAGATATTGAAGACAAGTCCTGCAAATATTCACCTCAGGAATACGCATTAATACAGAGAGAAATGCGAGTGATGTTTCAGGTCTTTGACTTTTCTTTTCTGACCTACTCTACGCTGGATTACGTGACTAAAAGGACATTTCATGTTACTTAGTTTCCTGGAAATACGAACAGGTCATTGACGTAATCTAAATCTGAAAATTATGGGAAATGCGATGTTGTCATTGAGTATACCTCGAATTATAATGGAAATGCAACAAAATAAGTTGAAATTTCCTCGATCAGCAGTGATCTCATTGATTGGCTGATCAGATTGTGAATCGTAGTTTTTTTTGAGGACAATTCGAAGTGAATCAATGATGGTGATTATCTTTGATTTTTGTTCACCTTGGGAATGTTACTGTTATTGCTCATGTCCTTGTAAACACCACACCTCTGCAGAGTGTAAAATCTCAGCTATGCATCTGGCCAGTGTTACAACCATTCGTATATCCTGGCTACGGATCAGATGGTTATAGGTTCGAAATTTACTTGGCGCAAGCGCATTGTGGAGATTCACAGCACATCAAAGCTAATTTTTTTGTTACACTGAGCTGGATAATATTTGGAATTTTCATCTCTACGAACGAAAATTATTTCACTGTCTTCCATAAGATAAACATTACCAAGGACAATCAGAGTTATAAAATCCCACAGCACCAAGTTACATCGAACAGGCGTATTTGGAAGCAACAGCTTATTCATCAGATGGTTGACAACTGTTGGACTCTAATCTGGCTTTGCATGATTGTCAAATTTGTCCACCCCAGTTCAACACCAACACTTCCAAGTCATGGGTACCCTCGACACCACGAACGATCCGTTAAAGTCCAGATAATCTTCCAAAAGATCGCGCATGTTGACACATCCATCAAGCTTCGTCAGAAAGACACTCACCTGATGAAGGAACGGCTCTCTGAAAGCTCGTGCTTCCAAATAAACCTACTGGACTATGCCCTGATGTTGTGGAATTTTTAACTTTGTCTACCCAACTCAAACACTGGCACTTCCATATCATAGAGAACATCAGTCATGTCTCAGCGCTGTCAGAGAAGACAATCCTGAAATAGCAACGCACATTGTTCATAGGTACGTTTCATTTTCAAAAACCAACCCATTCAATCGCTGCAGCTTCTGTGTATTAAAAGCACAGAAAAGAAATCGCTGAGACTCAGTTTTGATCGTATTTTGAAACTCTTTGGGTAGTGGACTCAGAGGAGAATGAAGGATGAACTGTCCGATTGCGCAGGGAGGAGGAAGGCACTTTTCCCTTCTTTGATGAGCTGGGGTATTGACTGAACTAAGGCATTAAACAGATTCCTGGTAGACCTGCTCTCTCTGCATCAGGTACAAAAAGTCCTGATTTCCTGAACGGTAATGACACCCAGGCCACTCAGTGAAAGCGCCGAATACTAACCACTGGTTCACCAGGGATGAGGGCAGAAACTGTTGCACCGTTTCTTCATAACACAGTTTTTAAAATTGTGTCACTGCAGATACGTTTCCCCTCAAAAATGAATGAATTATCAAGTGTTTACAGCACAGAAATGGGTCCCATCATCTCCCTTCCAAGCACCTGGTCTGTAACCATGTAAACTCTGATGTTTCACGTGTTCATCTCAATGTTAATTACCCTGGAACGTTTTAATCTTGTAAGATGCAATAAATGGGATTGAATTTTGAGATGGGTAAAATATGTTCACACCCAGTCGGGGAACTGAAGCCCATTTTTACCCACAGACTGAAGCACGCAGGCACATTTTCACAGGAGTGAAACAGGCCTCGGGAGAAAACAAACAGAAAGTCAGATTTCGCCCACTTGGCTGATATTGTCCAATTTCAGATTTCAACAACAGTGTCTGGTTACAGCAAAGAAAGGATGCATTCAGCCCTTCCCGTCCCAGCGTTCCTTGCCCATTGTTTACCCATTACTCTGTAGTTCATACTGCCTCACCACGTTCTTGCAGCAAAACTAGATCGTTGCTCACGCCCGCTATTTCCTCTCCTGCCGAACGGTTTTCCTCAAGTTCTTGGACTGAAAAACAGGAATGGGATATTTCAAACACTTTTCTCGTTTACAAGGCCAGTGATATCACCACTGAGCCAGCACATTGCCAGCTCAGAGGTAAGGTCTCATACATTAGAAACTTCAATGCAACAGATGATTGGTTAGCCTCAGTGTTGTAAGGCAAACAACAAGACTGGAGTAGAGCCGAGGGCATCATGCATAGAAGCATGGGAGAATAGAATGATGAATCTCATGGTGTCCAGGGTGGTGATAACAGAAATCTTCCCTCGTAGTATAGTGATGAGGTTTCAATGCTTTCACTGTCATGGCTTGTTAAATGTTAACGTTTACATTAATCGATATGAAATGCTGCCTGATCTTTCGAAGCAGAATGATGTTGTGCAGCAGACAGAAGCGCTTCCCTGTATGTTACAGTTCCGCATCAGCAACGTCAGCTGCAATTGCCTGACGTTCAATCAGTTTAAATCAAGAACGGAGAGGGCGTCACTAAAATGGAAGGGGAATGGTGGTTTGTGAGAGTTAACTACATATTTCGTGGAGCCAGGTTCAATGTCGATACTGAATATCGGTTTTCCTGTTTATCTTGGTGTACTGACCACTCCATATCAATTACTCATATTATCTGCCATTTGTGTTGTTCTTTGTTCATTGCACCTCGGTTCAGTGTTCCGGGGGGACCACGTTTTTTTAATTTGGCACGTTTTACTCAGGTCGGTTTTGCAGTTTCATATTAAGGCCAACAATTTTAGGAACAGAAAGACACCATTCAGACCATTAAGTCTGCTCCGCTATTGAATGGTTTCATGTCTGATCTGATAACCTTGAACTGCACTTTCTTACCTTTCCCCATAACGCTGAATGTCTTTGCAGTTTGAAGATCTGCCGATCTCAGCCTCATTACACCTAATGACACTTCCTCAACAGCCTTCTGCTACAAGAAAGTCCACTGATCCAGAACTGTCAGAGAGAATAAATGCTTCTTCATCTCTGTTTTAATTGTGAAGTCCGCATTCTAATACGAAGTTATAAATCATACAATACCAGGTCATAGTCCAACAGGTTAAATTGGAAGCATTAGCTTTTGGAGGGCTGCTCCTCTATCCGGTGTTCGTGGAGTACAAGAGTTATAAGATACAGAACTTATAGCAAATGTTGACAGTGTGATGTAATTGAAATTATGCATTGAAAAATATCTTGATTGTTTGTTAAATCTTCTATCTGTTAGAATGACCATGTTAGCTTCACTTCTTTCTTATGTAATTTGCAAACCTTTTTTGAAAGTTACATTCTCAGGTGAACTTTAACAATTAGTGTCAGCCCCGATATTATTTTGAAGGTGTGAGTCCCTGTGTGCTGTGTCCGTGCCATAATGTTTTGGCTGACGCTAATCTCGGCACAGTGGTTAGCACTGCTGCCTCACAGCGCCAGAGACCCAGGTTTAATTCCCCCCTAAGGCGACTGACTGTGTGGAGTTTGCGCATTCTCCCAGTGTCTGTGTGGGTGTGCTCCGGTTTGCCCCCACAGTCCAGAAATGTGCAGGTTAGGTGAAGTGGCCATATTAAATTGCCCGTAGTGTGACGTGTAGGGGAATGGATCTGCGTGGGTTGCACTTCTGCGGGTTGGTGTGGACCTGTTGAACCAAAGGGCCTGTTTCCACTCTGTAAGTAATCTAATCTAAAAAAAAAATCCACGCTGCAGGCAAGGATGTTTTGAGGCATGGTACATTGGTGAAAGCGAGCAAAGGGTACAGCAACAGATGAATGGAACTGCACATCAATCACAGACATTTGTGCCCCTTCGCAGCTGGAGAGCACTTCCGTGGTCCAGGACATTCAACCGCGGACCTTCAGGTGACAATCCTCCAAGGCAGACTTCGACACAGGCAGCAGCTGAATGGGCCCGACCAGAGGCTGATAGCAAATTTCAGAACCAATGGGGATGGCCTCAACTGTGACCTAGGGTTCATGTCACAGTACAGGTGATCCCAATTCCCTATCGACACACAGCGACCCTCCTACACACAGACACACACACACGCACATATACTTTTGTGGGGTGAATTTGTGAATCCATGTCAGTCTCTATTAACTCACTTTATAAAATTATAATCAGTCTAAACATTATGGAACAGACAACAGCACACGGGGGCTGACACCAACTCTTCAAGCTCACCTGAGAATGTAACATAAAAATAAAAGGTTTTGCGCTTTACAAATGAAATAAGTGAAGCTAACATGGTTATTCAAACAGATGGGAAACTTAGCAAACAATGAAGGTATTTTTCAACGTAAACTTTCAGTTACATCACACTGTAAACTTGCGCTTTAAATTCTGTGTCTTACAACTGTGTACTCCACAACCACCTGATGAATGAGCAGCAATCTGAAAGCTAGTATTTCCAATTTAACCTGCTGGACTATAACCTGGTGTTCTGTGATTTTCAAATTTGCATACCCTAGTACAAAACCTGCATCTACTAGTCATTCAATCCAAGGCATTCTGGTCACAGAACCAACCTTTGTGCATTCAACTTATTAAATCCTTGAAAAAAACCTAAATGTTTCAGTAAGCATTATTTTTGTCGTACTGAGTCTGAGCAGGCAAAGGCAACTGCTTTCAACATTTATTTCCATTTGAATTCATCTCCGATATGAAATTCTCACTGACTCTGACAGCACTAATATCTTTGCTATTTTGTAATGTCAGGAATTCATGTTCAATTTACGACTTTCATAAGGAACAACAAATATTTTTCCCTGACTGGAAATCAACGTTGGGAAATAGCAGTGAGAAAGCTGAATTTGAACACTTTCGCACCAAGGAAGACTTATGCAAGGTTTGCAAATGTTCTTGGTGACTTTGTTTTTGACTTATTGGTTCAGTTGAAAAATGACAGTCATTGTGTTTTTAAAAGCATGGCGAATGGCCCTTCAGCTTATTGCATCATTATCAGTCATCAAACATCTGGCTTGTAAGCACAGTTTCCAGCACGTGACTCGTCGTCTGGTGTGTTCTAACATTTCAAGTCTTCAGTTAAATTGTTATTCAATTTCTTAAGTGCTTAAGTGGAACAAAAACACCGCTGTGAACTAACAGTTCTGAGAGTGAAACTCTTTCTCAGAGCGGTTTGTCAGTTTTCCTCAAGATGCTGCGGAAAATCTTTCTGTACTCACATTGGAATTGGTTTACCCTGTTTCTTCTTCAGCTTCCTTCTTCTTTCCATTAAATGGTTTAGATTCCAATACAGATACACAGTGCAGGTTGCAGAAGTCACGTGTTTGTACTTTCACTGACACTGACTCGGCAGGAGATGCAGTCCTTCCCCATGCTGATTCAGACAGCACTGTCTTTACTGTGGCATGTCCCATGGAGAAAGGAAGGACAGGCATTAATGACCCGAATTTGAGAAATTAGGGACAGTTTTAAACCATTTGCACTGCCCCAGCGAGGAATTGAGCTCCTATCTCCCGCATAACATGCAGCGACACTAACCACTATACTACCGAGGACAACAGTTTCAAAGGAGACCCCTCAGCCCGTTGTGACTCAATTTGTCAAAAACAACTGCTTAACGGCTCGAATCGTTTAGCCCATAGCTTTGTACTATTGGCAGAACATACTCACATCTGAATATTTCTTCAGGTTCTCAGGGTTTCTGCCTCTCTGACCCTTACAGACACAGTGTTGCAAATTCCAACACACGCCGACCTATGACGCTTTTCCACACATGTACTTTAACCTTTCTGTCTGTCTCATTAAATTTCTGCCCACCCCCCCTCCCCGTGATCGATCTCTCCGTCGATGGGAAACGTTACTTTCATTCTAACTTATCCATACCCCTCGTTATTTTGTACATCTGAACCATGCCTTCTCACAAATGCCTCTGCACCATGAAAAACAACCCCAGTTTGTCTTCATGACCAAATCTCTTCAGCCGAGACACAATCCGAGTGAATCTCTCCTGCACCTTTCCCAGTGTGCTCACATCCCTGGACTCCTGTGAACAGCAGACAATTGTCTAGTTAGAGTCAAATGAACCTTTTTTTTACAATCTGCATCAGATTGCGGTGTTGGTCTGCAGCATATATTGCCGACCAGTCTGGAATCACATGGAGGCCAGAGAAGTTAAGGACGGCAGATTCCTTCCCTCAAGACCTTTAGTGAAACAGATGGGCTTTTCAGACAACGGGTTTAGCGGTTCCTTAATTGGAGATATTTCTTGCATTTCTATTCTACCACCGGCGTGGTGTGGTGAGAATCGAACCCATCTCACCAGAATGTGACCTGGCCTTTTGTGTTAAAATCCAGTAATAACACCAGTAGGCTATTGCAGAAAGCCGTCATGGCTGATCTTTTCCAACAGAGACTGTTTTCCCCAATTATTCTCTGTGTCCATTTATTGAGCCTCACGCTCCAATAATCTCTGGTCCATGTCAGTAAAAGCTGCTAAAAGAGAATTGATCTCACAGCCACGATATCCAAACGGATCGAATGATTTGAAGGTGCCAATGAAGAGTTTGGGGCATGGTCGCCCAGCAAGAGTTTGGGCGGCACGGTGGCACAGTGGTTAGCACTGCTGCCTCACAGCGCCGGAGACCTGGGTTCAATTCCCGCCTCAGGCGACTGACTGTGTGGAGTTTGCACGTTCTCCCCGTGTCTGTGTGGGTTTCCTCCGGGTGCTCTGGTTTCCTCCCACAGTCCAAAGATGTGCAGGTCAGGTGAATTGGCCATGCTAAATTGCCCGTAGTGTTAGGTAAGGGGTAGATGTAGATGTAGATGTAGGGGTATGGGTGGGTTACGCTTCGGCGGGGCGGTGTGGACTTGTTGGGCCGAAGGGCCTGTTTCCACACTGTAAGTAATCTAAAAAAAAAAAAAAAAAAGAGTAAGTGCAATGGCATAGACTGGACGGTAGCAACGTGAATGTTTATGTTAGATTGTGCAATGCCTCAGTCAAATGGGACGAGGGACGGAAAAGTGAGTGAGGGCGAGTGGGAGGGAGGGATGTCTTCGAGAACTTTTGGGTTTAAATCCTGATGCATGAAACGCTGAAATATCAGAGAACGAAATTCGATGGAAAACAAATCATCACCTCGGAGAACATTATCATGGAAAAACGAGTTATTTCTTACAGTGTTTCATCAAAAGTAAAACTTTGAGAGAACTGACCGCTATGATGTGGATTTGATACAAAGTTGCAGCAATCCCAACGCAGAAAACGAAATACTAAATGGTTGCAGCACTCCACAGACCACACTTCCAAACTGCAGCCACTAGGGTAGCAGAGGAAATGTCAGGAAGATTACACAATATCAGGACTTAATGACAGGCATGTGGGAACTGAGAATGGGCTGAACCTTTCACCTTAACGTCCCCAGAGTCTGTGGAGATTCCATGAATACGAGTCCTGGAGAATGGGATTAATGAAACTCTCCAAACTCATGGGACAGTGCAGGATATTGCTGAAACGTATGCTTCAATAACATTATACTTTAACATCGGCAACTCCATCACTTTGCCCACACAAGGCAGTACCAACTGCTGCAGGCAATCACACTTAATTCCAGTTCCAGACCCGGAATCAGGGAAACTGTGTGAAGTAGCCACGAAGATCCAATTGGAAGTTAGGATGGAATGACAGGAGAGGGGCGCGTGTATTTCCGAGGTTGAGACTGCTCCTGGTCAAAAGCGGGGCGGAAGGGAATACTTGCCCCCATTTATTACATTATAGCCATAAGCAGTACATGTTGTTGATACAGCCGATTGGCGCATCTGAAGCGTGTTGGACCTTTAAATTTGGGGTGGCAATGTTCGAAATTTCATTTTCCTATTTGGATCAGTGTTCTTGACATTAGCAGTTGCAGCTGCTTATGTTTGCATCAGCTCAGGAGCAGCTTCTTGTTCCCAGTAAATTCTGCAACCTGGAGAAGGTCGTGTTGTGGTTATATAATAAACGAGTCATCTGTGGGGACTCAGACACGGAAGTGGTAATGTTAAAGTTCGACGAATAAAACCTGTAATTGAAGCCTGACCACAGGAACAGTGAACATGCCTTTAATTTCCTGCAATCCCATTCATGCATGACCCTTATACAGGGGATGCTACCATCTTTACCCAATCCTGCCTACTTGTGACTCCAGGTGCAGAACAACATGGCTTAACCTTAATCCGAGAATGCCGACACTGTGGGTAGGCTGGCCATTCGGCCCATTCCAGTCGACACCATCCCTTGGAAGCACATCCTATCAGACCCACACTCCATACCTATTCCGTTCCCCTTCATTTCCCATGGCTGATCCCAGTAACCCTCACACCTTCAGACTGTGGGAGGAAACTCACACAAGCAAAGAGAGATTGTGCAAACTGCAAACAATCACACGAGACTGGGATCGAATCCATGTCTTTCGTGCAGCGAGGCAGCAGCGAATCAGAATGAACAACAAATGCTGTCCTGACCAGCGACATCCACACCCTGTGGGGAAATCAGGAAGAATAAAAACACATTCACAACATGGACAACGGGACTTAGGTCTGCGTGGACATGATTTGAACCAATCGTTTATCCTGGGTAGATACAAAGACACCGATATGACAGAGAAACCAGGGCAATGCGGAATTCAAATACCTGCTGCAGTGGAAACACATTTACTCAGTCAAACTGGGGACAGACTGTTCAACAGTCCCGTGTGTGGGAAGGGCTCAATGTCCAATAATAACTCCAGCGTAGCCAGCAAGATTACATATCCCAAACGGAGGTCAATTAAACTGTCAATGCTGCTGTTAATCCCAACCAGCTGCCGGTTTCATAGCGTCAAAGTAATAGACCCACGCAGCATTAAAACAGGCCTTTCACTCCTTCCAGCTCATACTGCACACCATGACAAACTAAACGAGTCGCGTCTGACGGCTCCTGTAATGGCTCAGGGTTAATAATGGCCTTTGAAATGTTATTACTGCATTGTTAATATGAATGTCCAGATATAATTCTGTGGACACGTGTTCAAATCCTGGCATGGCAGATGCTGGAATTTTATTTCAATAAATACCTAGAGTTGATGAGTCTAATGATGATGTTGAATCAGTTGTTGTAGATCTAATTCACTAGTGCCTGATAGGGAAGGAAACTGTCATACTTATCTGGTCTCGCTGGCATATGACTCCAGATCCATACTATCGTGGCTGATTCTGATCTTCCCTCTGGGCAATAAATTATGTACTAGGCATGAATGAATAGCTTTTGTTAATCACACTGAAACTTTCCAACTCATTTATCGATCCAAATATCCTGTAAATCTTGTAAATTTACTTTCATTCATCACTGCCTCAGGAAGTGAATTGCACACATAAACCATCCTCTGTTAAAAAAAGCCTCTCGTGTCTTATTTTAAACCCCTCTTTTCACTTTAAACAATTGCCCGCTCGTCTTGAAGTGCCCCTCCTTGGGGAAAAGACAATTACAGTTAACTCGAGCCGGACTCTCAATAATTTATAAATTTCTATCAGGTCGCCTTTCAAACTCCAGTGCTCGAGTGAAAATATTCTCAGCCTATCGAGCCTTTCGTTATAACACAAACCTTCCCCACTAGCCATACGCTGGCATACCTGTTCTAAACCTACTCCAGTTGAATAATTTCCTTGCTATTACTGGGCGACAAGAACTGGACACAGTATTCCAGAAGACGCATCACCCAATGTCCTATTCAACTTCAACATAATGTACCAACTCCGACGCTCAAAGGACTGAGCAACGAAGGCAAGATGATATTTTTTAACCATTCTGTCTATATGTGAAACAAACTAAAATGAATTATGAACTTGCATTTCTGGCCTCTGTGTTCCACAACACGATGAAACGCCCGATCATTAATTGTATAAGCCCTACTCGTATTTGATGCAGCAAAATGCAATACCTTCCATTTATCCAGATTGAACTTCATGTGACATTTTTCAGCCCAAAGACGCAATGGATTAAGATCCTTCTGGAATCTTAGATCACCTTCTTTACAGTCTCCTATTCTGCTGTCCTCTGCAAGCTTATGAACCATGGCTTCTATGAGTTATATTGTTCTCTCATATAGGTCAACGATTTTTAATTATTTGTCGTGGCCATCATTTCGCAGTTTGCAAATTATGTGACAATTAAGTCATGTCATTAACCATGAGGAAGAAAGCCACAGACATCAGGGAGATTGGAAACAATTGGCAAGAAAATGTGCTGAAAGGAATTCAGTCCAGTGAAGTGGGTGATAATGAAATTGGGGAGTAACAATGATAAAAGTGTGACTGTTAACAGTAACAAAAGAGAAATTGGAGTAGGCATTCACGAATGTTTGAAGGTAATTGGACAAGGGATCAAGTGGTCTCGATGGGTTGTAGATACTTTCTGTTCTTGACCGCAGGTGGGAATATAAGAGCAGGGAAATGATGCTGAAACTTCAGCAACGGCCTATTCAAGATCAATAGACAGGGGAATCAGATGGACGGAAGTGCGTACTGCAGGTGCTGGAAATCAGAATCAAGATTAGAGTGGTGCTGAAGAAGCACAGCAGGTCAGGCAGCATCCGATTTGCAGAAAAAAATAACGTTTTGGGCAAACGCCCTTCATCAGGAATAAAGCTTGGAGCCTCGAGAGTGGAGAGATAAACGGGAGGACTGGGTCTGGGAAGAATTTAGCTGAGAGTGCAAGAGGTGGATAGAGATGGGGTTAAAGGTGATAGGTCGGAGAAGAGGGTGAAGCGGATAGGCGGAAAGGAAGATAGACAGGTGGGACAGGTCAGCCGGATGGAGCCAAGTTAGAAAGTTGGAACTCGGATAAGGTGACCGTGGGGACATGAGGAAACTGGTGAAGACCACGTTGATGCTCTGGGGTTGATGGTCCCGAGGTGGAAGATCTGGCGTCTGGTGGTGAGGGAATGGCGGTGGAGGAGACCCAGGAACTGCATGTCCTTGGGAGAGACGGTGGGGGAGGAGGGGAGGTAATTGATGTTTTTGGTTATGGGGCGTTGGAGTTGAATGTTGCGGGTGACCTGGAAATGTTCTCTGAAGCGCTCTCCGAGAATGTGTCTGTTGGCCCCAATGTAGAGGAGAGCACATGGCAAGCAACAGATGCAATAAATGACAAGTATGGAAGTGCACATGCACATTTGATGGATGTGGAAGGCTCATTGGAGCCTTGGAAGGATGTGAGAGGGAAGATGTGGGTGCAGGTTTTGCAATTCCTGTGGTGGCAGGGGATGGTGCCGTGAGGGGAGGGTGGGTCATTGGAGGGCGTGGACTTGACTAGGTAGTCGTGGAGGAAACAGTCTTCGTGAAAAGTGGGTAGGGGTGGGGAGGGAAATATAAATTTCCCTGTCACTGCAGGAATTGCAAAACCTGCACCCACATCTACCTCCTCACCTCTGTCCAAGGCTCTAATGGAGGCTTCCACATCCATCAAAGTTTCTCCTGCACTTCCACACATGCCATTTCTTGTATACGGTCCTCCAGATGCGGTCTCCTTTAAGTTGGAGAGAGGAGATGGGTTCTCACACAACACTTCAGAGAATATCTCCAGGATACACGCAAGAATCAACCCCAGTGCCCCATGGCCAAACATTTCAACACCACCTCCCACGCTCCCGAGGCCATGAAGGTCCTGGGCCTCCTGTATCGCCACTGCCTCACGACCCGATGCCTGGAGGAAGAAAGCCTCATCATCCACCTCAGGACCCTTCAACCCCATGGCATCAATTTGGACTTCACCCGTTGCCTCATTTCCCCTCCCCTATCTTACCCCAGTTCCCACCTTCCAGCTCAACAGCGTCCGCCTGACTTGTCCCACCTGTGTATCGTCATTCCCACCTGTCCACTCCACCTACTTCTCTGACATATCTTGTTCACCCCCCCGCCTGCATCCACTTACAGCAGTCTCAGCTACCTTCTCCCAAGCCCCACCCCCTTCCCATTTATCTCTCCATCCCATGTGCTCCCAGTCTCATTCCTGATGAAGGGCTTTTGCCTGAAACGTCCATTTTTCCTCCTTCTCAGATGCTGCCAGACCTGCTGTGCTTCTCCAACACCACTCTAATCTGGAGGGGAGTCAGTTGACTGAGAGGGTTTTCGGGTATTTTCTATTGTTGACCACAGGCTGTGGATGACAGCAGAACTTTAGCAACCACCAGTTTAGGGAACAGCTAAAGACACTGAGCACAAATCTGGTCACCGCATAAATCAACATTTTTCTTAAAATTGTACGATAAAAGATGGAAGGCTGAAGTATGCAACTTTGCCCATCAAGACCGTTTCACCAATGAGTTTCTCACTGATTCCTTTCCAAGTCAGAGTGTTATGGGCGTTGGAGGGTAACTTGAAAATGGTGGCGTTTCGTTGCATCTTCCAAACTTGTCCTTATAGTCAGTACAGCTGTTGAGCTTTGAAGGTTGTCAAAAATGCCCGAATGACTTACTCCAGTGCATCTTACAGTTGGTGCACTCTGCTGCAATTGCGCCTTAGTGGTGAGGGGAATGAATATTGCAGGTGTTGAAGAGGATACATTCAAGTGACTGCATTGTCGTGGACGATGTCGATTTCCTTAAGTGTTATTGAAGTTATACCCATCTAGGCAAATGGAGAGAGTTATATTCCACGTCTCATTTGTGCCTTGCAAACGATGTCGGATTCACGGAACAATGAGTTGAGTTTATAATCAAAAAATGTCTCAAGAACATGTTGTTGTTGTCAAAGTGTTTATGTAGCCAGTTTCTATAAGTTTTTCCCCCGAAATAATAGCTCTATGGACGATTACACGGGGTAATTTGTTTACAGTAGAGTTGTTGAATGTCAATGAGATATGATTAGATTCTCATTTGTCAGAGTGATACTTACTCTATTTCGTCCTTGTGCGGACAAATCTGATTCCAGTGGCTGTCTAATTTCAAGATCCAATTCCCGTCTGTGCTTGAAATTTCAACCGTTTCTTCACATAAATGTCTCCACCTGCCTTAACAATATGTAGGGTCGCTGCAGGGGACAGCAGAAATTAATAAACATGTTGTCAATACTGGAGAAAATGGAGCTTCGTGGAATGATTGGTCAGGCTGGGATTATTCTCCTTGAAACAAAGGAGACGGAGGAGAGCTCTATAATCACATAGTAACATTTATAAACGTTCAATATTCATGGGATCTTGACAGGGTAGATACAGGCAGCTGGTTCTTCCTCTGGTATGAGGAGAGCACCAGAGGACATGAACTCAGAATTAGATGTTGCCTATTTAATTCAGAAATGAGGAGTAATTTCTTTGCTCAGGGGCCAGTGAATCGGTAGAACTCCTTGCCGAAATTGTTGTTGAGGCTGAGTTGTTGTGTACTTTCAAACTGTGCCAGACAGATATATAACCAGAAAGATGATGAAGCTTTGTCGAGGCAATGCTGGAGAATGGAGTTGAGGATTATCAGATCAGTCATGAGTTCGTTGAATGGTGGAGCAGACTTGATGGGCTGAATGGCCGATTTCCAATCCTACATCATTTGGTCTAACGCCCTATTTTATTGATATCTTTAGAATCCTGAGGGATGGGATGAAGTGATAGAAAAGGTTTCTCAAACTGATCAGACAGATCAGGAACTAAGCTCATAAGTTCATGAACAAGAAATGTGCTGTGGCGTGGATACAACAAATGGAACTTGACACACCACAAATGGGTATGTGCAAATGTTGTGATTGCAAAAGAAAATTGGTGGATGTACATTTGTTGCCAACTTGGTGATCACGCTGGATGATGGATCGCGGTATGATTCACACAGCAACAGGTTGTGAAAGAATGAAAAATTCGTTTCATTGGAAAGGTTTTCTGTGGTTCCAATTCAATTGACTGTTTAAAATACTGATCAGAACTTTGTGTGGAGTATTACATTAAAATTTACAATCCCACTGGATAAACTATTGCACCCGATCTCTCCTTATTTGTTCCCCTTTCATTCGATGTAAATTCATAGAAAGTCAAGATGGAATGAAAGGAGGATAGAAACGTTGCCCTCCTTTTCATTATCCCAATGTAACTTACAACAGAAACAAATTGCTTTACTTCGACTTTGATGAGGTACCGATTTATCACAAATCTCCGGTGCAATGAAGGGCAAAAGCAAGAATCTCCATCCAATGTATCCTAAAGATGCGAGGTACAAAGGGAAACCACAGGTGCAGTTGATAGAAGTAACAGCCAGAGAAGGATTCAAATCACCACATGCGCAATGGAAGAGCAACCCATTGCCTTAACCTCTGGGCCACTTCAGCCCATTGCAAAGGGGCTCAAATGTGACCCCGTCAAGATTACATATGATGCTCCTAGGCGATAAGAAATTCCCTGAGCGGAATCGAATCCACACCATTATGTTTCTGCTTTCGACGGAATAATAATACCAGCAAAATCCAAGAGATTCACCATGTCCTTGGAAGGAATACCTTGTCCTTGATTTATTCCTAATCGGAACTGTCTCAGGACGAACCAGCAAACATGAAATTCCCGTCACATTCACACGCACATTTAGTCTTGACGCAAAATTTCTTCTGACAGTTTCTCTCTCACGTGAAGAAGTATATACGGAAAGAGAAGTGAAGGTGATGTTTTAGCTTGATGGGCTTTCTCATATGGCTGAACCTGAAATGGGTAAAATTCCCAAAATGCAGTTTTGTTCGTTTCGTTTTATTAATGTTGCTGCAACTTCACTCTGTTCATTCCAATAATCGGAAGTGAATTAGATTTATATGATTGGAACGCTCAATATTGCGTTCAATTTTGTTCGGAATTTATTTCAGCTTAATGAAAATACTGATGAGAAAAACAGAAGGTTAAACTACAAAACAAGATGCCAGTTTTGATGCTCAGTTACTTTGGTAGATTTCAGTGGGTATCAAATGAACCCAACATCATGGCGATCGTCCTCCCACCTTTAAGGCATGGGGTTAAAGCAGGAAATCGATCTCTAAGAGACTGGTCACTTCCTATTCATTATGAAATAGCTTGCCTTGACAATATGCCAAATCTGCTCAGTTCCATTTATAAAGCTTCATATGGAATATTAAAAGAAATCGTTCTAAACTCTGAGGTTTTTTGCTGAATCTTACTCAGCTGCAGACTTTCTGATATTTCTTTGCATCTGAAGTCGTCCAAATTAGATTCTGTTTCCTCGCACCTTCCACCCCCCACACCCCACTTTTAAACTTTCACCTGGCCGCAGGCTGTCTCTCTCCTAGTGAAACTCATTGTTTGTGTGTCTCGAAATGTGCCTTTCCAAATATTTTGGAAACGGATTCTCAGAGTGACAGAAATTCTGCTCCCATCATTTATTTGTCCTACATCGATGGTGTTGAAAGCCTGACATTCAGAAATATACGAACTTAAAAGAGTGAATTTTCCATATGTTGACTCTGTCCAAACCTCAATTACGCTGGAAAGATTCCATTCGGTTTTCCTTGGTTCAGGGTCAAATTTTCCAAAACACAAATAAATAAAACTCCATCCCCAATAAACGCCGTCAGCATCGTCTCTAATGTCTTAGCGACCCAGTAAACGCTGGCAGTGTCCTCTCTGATAGAATCACAGATTTCCGACAATGCAGAAAGTGCAGTTCAGTCAATCAGGTCGGTAGGGAAATTCTGAACAGCATCTCAATAAGACCTAGCTCCCATCTCTATCCCCGCAGGCCTCTGGCTTGTGATTTCAAATAGACCTGCTGGAATAAAACCTGGCATCGTGTGACTGCTGACCTTATCACTGCGTTACCCATGGCTAATTCACTTAACTTACTGAATTCACTCCCTAGACACATCAGCGCAATTTAACAGGCCAACCCACCTAACCTACAGACTTAAGAGCAGTGCGAACCACTGAACAAATGTACCATCACATTGAACACTATCTGTATCATGTGTAATGGCTTTTCACACTGGCAGCTCCACCGAGTGAAAGCAAACTGCGCCCACCAACCCGAATTCAATGCATCCAAACGCGGTTCTACGCTGTACAACCTCAGTAGTCCTGCTGGAAATGTTTCTGCACTCAGATCTGAATGGGTTTATTCTACTTTCTTCCTCAGATTCCTGCTTTAAATGAACATATCAGTTAGGAACAACTCTATTTCATGGTTTTCATTGCAACGCAAACACAATGTGCAGTTGGCTGAAGTTATATGTTTGCACTTTCACTGACACTCTCTCTCCCCAGGAGCTGCAGTCCTTCCCCACGCTGATTCAGACTGCACTGTTCTTCCTGTGACATGTCCCATCGAGAATGGAAAGCCAGGCATGAATAACCTTCACTGGGGAACAGAGTGACAGGCTTAAAACATTCACGATGCCCCCAGCGGAGAATTGAGCCCTGTGACAGGAGGGGACACGAACCACGATACTGTGGAGGATATCAACATCGAAGGAGACCCTTCAGCCTGTTGTGGCCGCACTTGTCCAACACAACTGCTTGAAGACCTGAATCAAGTTCCATCGTTTAGCCCATAATCTTATATGTTTTGGCATCACAAATTAACATCTCAATTCTTTTAAAGGTTAGAATGATTTCCGCCTCTCTGACCCTTTCCGCAAATCTACTCAAACCTTTCTGCCTTTTCCCAACATCTCTTGGCCCCGGTGTTCGATCCCTCCATCAATAACAAAGGCTTCTTTCGGTCAATCCTATCCATATTCCTCAGTATTTATTACATCTCAGTCATGTCTTCTCCAATCTCCTCTGCTCGGCGACAAACAACCCCAGTCTGTCCAATCTCTCCTCACAACTGAAACTCTTCAGCCCAGACAATATCCAATGAATCTCTCCTGCAACTTTCCCAGTGCGATCACATCGATGCAGTACTCTGAATTGCAGAACTGCACACTGTAATCTCGCTCGGGCCGAATGAACTTTTTTTTCTATTCTGTTACAGTATGAGGGCGTCGCTGGCTCGGCAGTATTGATTGCTATCCCTAATTGCACAGCGGGTAGTTGAGAATCAACCATCTTGTAGTGAGTCTTGAGTTACATGGAGGCCCGAGCAGGTCAGAATGGCAGTTTCATTCCTTAAATGACGTCAGATTGTTTTGTTTTATTTTCAACAATTGAACATGGATATATAGAAGTTATTAGATTCATAATTCCAGATATTTATTGAATCCCAATTCTACCACCTAGCATGGTCAGAGTCAAATCCAGGTCCGTGGTGTCTGAATTAACAGTTCAGTGTTCAGTGGTAATAGCGCTTGGCCATTGCAGAAAAGTAGTGAAACTGATCTTATCCAATTAACTCGCTTTTCCCCGAAACTGTTCTGTGCCATTTTCCTGAGCTGGACTCCCCGCCCCCCCACCCCCCAATAATATCTGGTCTATATCAGTAAAAGCTGCTACATGAGTATTGATCTCACAACAGTGGTAACCAAATGGATCAAATTGTCTGCAGGTCCCGATGGTGGGGTTGGGGAACGTTCACCCAGCAACAGTGACCACAGCCACACAGACTGATCGGTATCAATGTGAGAGTCTGTATGAGATTCTGCAATGCCTTAGTGAAATAGGAAATGACTCCGCAAACACATGATGAAAGAACAGCGCTCTGAAAGCTAGTGCTTCAATTAAACCTGTAAGACCATAACCTGGTGTTGGGTGATATTTAACTTTGTACTCCATAGTCCAACACCGGCATCTCCAAATTAATGAGGTGGAGGTCTGGGATGGAAAGTTCGGTTAGTGATCGTAGGAGGGAAGAAATCTCTGAGAACAGGTGGATTTGAATTCTGACATATGAAACAGAGAGATGTGAGCGAGCAGAGCTTGAAGGAAAAAAAAAATCACCTTGGAGAAAATCAAAACTTTCAAACAACTGATTCCTTTGTGTTTCACAAAAGCCTGGGACACATAGAGCAACTACTGTCGTGACTCGGATTCGAACCGAGGTTGCTGCGGCCACAACGCAGAGTACTAACCACTTTACGATCACGGCAAACCACAGACGAACACGCTAAACGCTCGTAATAAGCAAAGTATCATAAGAAATATAAGGCAGAGAAACAAATACACAATATCAGTGCTGAGCGAACAGTGGCAGATGTGTGGGAACTCAGAATCGGCTGACCGTTTAACATCGGTTCCCCCAGTGGCTGTGGTGATTCCATGATTAATGTGTTGAAGGCTGAGACAAATCGATTTCTCCAAAACATCAAATACTCCGGGGACAGTGCGGCTTTTGTTACCTGCACATCCACATATCATTTATTGAATCAGTTGCTCCCGGTGCAGTCTCCTGTACATTGGGGAGTCTGAGCGCCTCCGACCAGAGCGCTTTATGGAACATTTCTGGGACAACCGCACCAATCAACCATACCACCCCGTGGCCCAACATTTCAACTCTCCCTCCAACTCTGCCCAAGACATGGAGGTCCTGGGCCTCCTTCACAGCCGCTCCTTCACCACCAGTTCCTGGAAGAAGAACGCCTCATCTTCCGCCTCGGAACACTTCAACCCCAGGGCATCAATGTGGACTTCAACAGTTTCCTCCTTTCCCCTTCCCTCACCTCACCCCATTTCCAAACTTCCAGCTTAGCACTGTCCCCATGACTTGTCCTGACTTGTTCTACCTGCCTATCTTCTATTCCACCTATCCATTCCACCCTCCCTCCCGACCTATCACCTTCATCCCCTCCCCCACTTAACTATTGTACTCTATGCTACTTTTTCCCCACCCCCACCCTCCTCTCACTTATCTATCCACTCTTCAGGCTCTCTGCCTGTCTTCTTGGTGAAGAGCTTTTTCCCGAAACGGTGATTTTACTGCTCCTCGGATGCTGCCTGAACTGCTGTGCTCTTCCAGCACCACTAATCCAGAATCAGTTTTCCAGCATCTGCAGTCATTGTTTTTACCAAGCTTTTGTTGAAATGTATACTTCAATAACAATGCAGTTTAACATCGGCTACTTCTCGAGTTTCCCGACACAAGGCAGTAACCACTGCTGCCACATAGTCCCAGTTCCTAGCCCCAGAATCAGAGGAACTGAGTGGCGCAGTCGCGAATAACCAATTTGAAATCGAGATGGGAATGAGGTCGCAGAGATACTCGATGGCTCAAGTGACGCAACCGGAGAATGTACGGTATTTCTATGATGGTTTAGAGGCGCAAGCAGTTCCGAGGTTGGGAGTGCTTCTGGTCAAAGGGGGGGTAGAAAGGAACATTTGTTCCCGTTTATAATAACAGCAATCTACAGTGCATCTTACTGAGACAGCTGAGTGCCACAGCTGGAGCGTGGGCAGCTGGTTTGCAGTTTAATTTTGCTTCAGTATCACCCAATTCCCTGGAATGAATTGCTTTCACCATTTTTATTTCAAATTGTTTGATATCTCCCTGCAGTCTGCGGCTTTCTTCCTCATGGTTAATGGTATGGCTAACTGTTGTATGATCTGCACACTGCTAAATCACGGCCACTACAAGTAAATATGAATCATTGATCTATATGAGAAAACAGTGGAACTCACAGCAGGCATGCAGCGTAGGTTTGCAAGCGACGCCAGAATTGTAGACAGTGAGGAATATTATCTAAGTTTCAAAAGAATCTTAATCCAATGAATCGTTGGACTGAAAAATGTAACATTGAGTTCAATCTGGATGAATGGAAGGTATTGCATTTTGGTACAACAAAAAGAGGATGGCTTTGCCTATGTTGGAGAACAGGGAAGCTCGGTGTGCAGGTACATAATTCCTCGTAATTTGCATTACCAACAGACAAGATGGTTCAAAGGCATTTAACATACTTCCCTTCATTGCTCAGTCCTTTGTGTATAGGAGTTGGGACGTTATGTTGAAGTTTTGCAGGACATTGATGAGGCCTCTTCTGGAATATTATTTCCAGTTCTGGTCGCCCAGTTGTAGGAATGATATTATTCAGCTGGCGTAGGTTCACAAAAGGTATACATGCTTGTTGCCTGTGGAAGGTTTGAGATCTAATGAAAGGCTGGATAGGCTGAGACTATTTTCAGATTCGAGATCGGGGTGCTGGAAAACCACATCAGGTAAGGCACTATCCCAGGAGCAGGAGAATCAATTTTTTTTCGCGCAAGTGTCCTTCAGCAGGCTCTTCCCCGAAATGTCGATTCTCCTGCTCCTCAAATGCTGCCTGATCTGCTATGCTTTCTCAGCACAACACTCTTGACTCTGATCTCTCATCTGCAGTTCTCACTTTCTCCTAGTTGAGAGTGTTTTCACTCTAGGTTAGGGTTTTGAGCGGCGACCTGTCAGAAGTTTATAAATTATTGAGTGGGAAGTTTAGAGTTAACGATAGCGGCCTTTTCCCAGGAGGGGGATTTCAAGACGAGAGGGCATATGTTTAAGATGAAAAGAGAGATTTTTTTTAAAAAAAGACAAAAGGCATTTTTTTTAGGGACGGTGTTTTACGTGTGTAATTAACTTGCTGAGGAAGTGATGGATGAGGGTATGTTTGCAACATTTAATGGACAATTAATTCCAAACATGAATGGGAAAGTGGGATTTTTAAAATAAATTTATTCATGCCTAGTGCATCAGTTATTTCCCAGAGGGCATTTAAGAGTCAACCACGGTATTATCCATCTGGAGTCTCCTGTGGGACAGAGCAGATGAATATGGCAGGATGCTTCCCGAACTGGCATGAGTGAATCAGATGGGATTTTCCACACAACAGATTCATGTCATCACGAGACTCTTCAACTCCAGGTGCTTATTGAATTCAAACTCCACTACCTGTCATGACAGGACCTGAACCCCTTGTCCCCAAAATATTACCTGGGTTTTGGATTAACAACACAGTAATAAAACTACAAGGGCATTATCACCACTCAGCGGGTACAGGAGGAGGCAGACGGGAATGGGTTAGTTTGGCAGTATATTCAGCATGGATCGGTTAGACTGACAGGCCTGTTTTCATGTTGCATGACTCTGACTGACACTATGGAGCAGGCAGCTGGTTGGGATTAACAGCAGCATTAACAGCATGACCGAACACCTGATGGGATATGTAATCCTGCTGGAGGCTCCGAGGTTGTTTTGCTCAGTCATCCCTTCCTACACGCGGGACTGGTGAACGGTCTCTCCCCAGTGTTCCTGATTAAATGAGTTTCCATTTCCGCGGTTAATTGATTCCCTTCCAACAGATCCCACATTGCCCTGCTTTCTCTGTGGTATCAGTGTCCTTTGTTCCACACAGGGTGAATGATCGTTTCAAATTGTGTCCACACAGATACAAACATTTCATGTTGTGAATGTCTTTTCATTCTTCCTCATTCACCAACAGGGTGTGAGTATGACTGGTCTGAACAATATTCATTCTTTGCCCCTCGTTCGTTGCTGTCTAGCGACACCACAAACCCGGGTTGTGATCCCAGCCTCGGGTGTCTGTCTGTGGGCACTCTACACATTCTCTGTATGTTTGCGCTTTTATTTCTCCCTCAGACCAAAGATGTACCAGTTACAGGGATCAACAATGGGAAATGCAGGCTTATGGGACAGAGAATACCCTGGGGTCTGGTGGGATGCGCTTCTGATGTACGGTGTGGACTGGAAGGGCCGATTAGACTGCTTCCCCAGACTGTGGAGATTCTTGAATTAAGGGTCAGCTCATGTTTTTCTGGTCCTAGAGTCTCTCGTGGGCATGACTGGGTGAAGATGGTTGAATGCCCTGCATAAGGGTCATGGATGAATGGGATTGCAGGAAATTAAAGTCATGATCTCTGTTCCTGAGGTCAGGCTTGTATTTCATGTTTTATTCGTCGAACGTAAACATCACCGTTTCCATGTCCCAACCCCCAAGGATGACTAGTTTAAAATATCACCCCAACACCACCTTCTCCAGGTTGAAGTCTTGACTGTGTGGAAGAAGCTGATACTGAGCTGATGCGAGCAAATGTAGCTGCTACCGCCAGTGTCGGAAACACAGATCCAAACAGCAAAATCATCTTTTAAACCCACCACTGCAAAGTTAAGAACTCAACACTCTCCACTCGTGCCACTCAGCTGTCTTAGAAAAATGAACCGGAAATCGCTATGATAGTATAAACGGGGACAACCATTCCCTTGCGCAGGAGCACACTCAACCGAGGAATTTTTGCGCCCCTATACCATCACAGAAGGACAGGTCGCTCACCTGTTTCATCACAGGAGTCAGAGAATAACTCTGTGCATACATTCCCATCCCCATTTCCGGTTCGGTCTGGGCGGCTGTGCCGATGTTAAGCTAAAATGCTATTGAAGCATACATTTCAACAATATCCTGTACTGTCCCCCGAGTCTTTGATGTTTTGTCGAAATCGATCAATCTCATCTTTCAACATTCTCATTCAAGGGATCTCCACAATCTCTGAGGACATCAAACTGAAAGATTCAGCTCATTCTCAGTTCCCACATGTCTGTCATTGTTCCCTGCGTACTGATATTGAACATGTGCTGTTCTTCCGAACATTTCCTCTGCTAGTATACTTATTGCTGCTTGCAAGCATCCTGTTCTGTGGTTACTGTGATCGTGGTTGTCGGTATTTTGAATTGTGACCACAGCAACCTCGATTTGAAACCAAATCACGGCACTTAGTATTCTCTCCGTTGTCCTTTTTGTGACAAATGCTAAGAAATTAATCGCTTTACCTTCAAATTCCGCTCTCTTGAATCTCTGCGTTTCATATATCAGGGTTCAAACACACCCGTTGTCGGAGATTTCCCTTCGACCCACGATCATTAAACCTCCTTTCCGTCCCTCCCCCCATTTCTCTGAGGCAATGCACAATCTATCACTCTCTTTCACATTCATACTGTTCTGTCTGTGCTGCTGCTGCGGTCACTGTTGTTGGGTGAACGTGCCCCAGTCCCACCATCGGGACCTTCAAACAAGTCGATGCATTTGGATCCCGCGATTGTGAAATCAATCCCCATGTAGCAACAATTACTGACATAGGCCAGAGACAATTGGAGCGTCAGGGTCATGGAAAATACGCAGGGCAGTTTGGGTGCAAAGACATTTTATTTGAAAGGATCAGCTTTTGTGGCTTTCTGCGTTAGTCTTGTGGTAATTTCATCGGATTGATAATCCAGAGACCGAGGTAATAGTCTGGGTACTCGGGCTTGAATCCCACCATGCAATGATTGTCAAATTTGGATTCAAAAATATCTGCAAGGAAGAATCTAATGACTACTATAGATCCATTGACAATTGTTGAAAAAAAAATCTGTTTCACTGATGTCATTTCGGGATGGAATTTGCTATCCTGACTTGGTCTGGGCTGCATGTGACTTCAGACTCATAGCAATATGGTTGAGTCTCAACTGCCCTCTGGGCAATTCGGAATGGGTAAAAAGTTCTGCTTCGCCAGAATCGCCCTCACACTAATCCAAAAATTTTAAAACAAATTCTCATTAGGCTTAAACAAGTGTGTTGTGTGCAGTTTTGCAAGTCACATTATAGCAGGGATGTGATCACACTGAGAAAATTGCAGGAGATATTTCCAGGGATACTGTTTGGGCTGAAGAGTTTCAGTTGTGAAGAAAGACAGGACAGAGTGGAGTGTTTGTCGCAGTGTAAAGGAGATGTGGACAAAACATGATTGAGTTAGGGTATGGACAGGGTTGACTGAACGTGTTTCCTATTGATGGAGGGATCAATCAGCAAGGGCCAGAGATTTAAAAAGAAAGACAGAAAGGTTTGAGAAGATGTGCGAAAAAACTTTATCAGCCAGTCGGTGATTGGAGTTTGGAATACACTGCCTGCATTTTTCAAAGCGGCAGAATCCTTTATAACCTGAATAAAAGTCAGATGCGAACTTTTGATACCAAGGCATATAAAGCTGTGGGGTTAGCATTGTGAAATGGGATTCAGTTCATTAGGCAGTTGTTTTTGTCAAGTGTGGCCACATTTAGATGAAGGCCTTCCTTTGACATTCTTGTCCCCAGTGGTATAATGGTTAATGTCCCCGCCTGACACAGGGATCAATTTTCTGCTGGGGACAATGTAACATTTTAAAATTGTCGCTCCATTCCCAAATGTGGGTATTGATACCTGTCCATCCATTCTCGATGGGGCATGTCACAGGAAGGACTGTGCTGCCTGAATAAAGTTGGGGAAGCTGGAAATGTGTTGCTGGAAAAGCGCAGCAGGTCAGGCAGCATCCAAGGAACAGGAGAATCGCCGTTTCGGGTATAAGCCCTTCTTCAGGAATCCTGATTCCTGAAGACGGGCTTATGCCCGAAACGTCGATTCTCCTGTTCCTTGGATGCTGCCTGACCTGCTGCGCTTTTCCAGCAACACATTTTCAGCTCTGATCTCTAGCATCTGTAGTCCTCACTTTCTCCTTAAAGGTGGGGAAGGACTGCAACTCTCAAGGAGTCAGAGTGTCAGTGAACGGCCAAACACGTGACTTCTGCAAACTTCACCTTGTGCCTGTGCTGGAATGAAAAGCATTTGACAGACTTGTTCCGGATTGAAGTGTTTACTAGAAGCAGGAAGCTGAGGAAGAAACAACATAAACGCATTCAAATATGAGTGCAGAAAAATTTCCCGCAGCGCGAATGAAATTGTAAATTTCAGAGTAGAGTTTCCATACATTGAATTTGGGTTCATTTGTTTTGATGAGGCTGTTACCAGGGTAGAAAACCATTAAAAAATGATACAGCATTTGCTCAGTATGATGCAACATTGTCTCAGTAATTCGCATTGCTGTTCAGAGGGAGGATTAGGTTGATTGGCAAAGTTCAATTGCCCTCTCGTGTCCAGGGAGTGAATTAAGTAAATTAGGTGAATTAGCCATGGGTAACGTGGGGATGAGGTTAGAAGTCACATGACGTCAGGTTATACTCCAACAGGTTTATTTGAAATCATAAGGGGGAGGGATTCCCCTTCTTCAGGTGAAATATAAGGAAATAGGGAGGGGAGCTAGGTCTGGGTGAGATGCTCTTCAGAGAGTCGACACCGGCTCGATTGACTGAAATGCTCTTTCTACACTGTAGGATTCCTTGATTCTATGAATTGATAATGACGGTGTTTACTGGGGTGTAAAGCCATTAGAGAAGATGCTGATGGGGGTGAACTGAGGATGAGATTTTATTCACTTGTCTTCTTGGAAAATTGAGAACAGTTATCCCTGAACCAAGGAAAACTTAATGGGATTTTTTCAGGTTATGAAATGTTTGAACAGACTAAATAGGTGGAAAATTCCCTCTTTCAAGTAAGTAAACATCTAGATGACAGGCTTTCAATACCTTTGATAAAACCTTGGAAGGACAAAGAAATGATGAGAACAGATTTGCTATCACTGCAAGAATCTGATTTTCAAAATATTTGGAAAGGCACAATTGGTGACTTACAAGGAATAAATTTCACAAGGAGAGAGACAGCGTGTGGCTAGGTAAAGGTGCAGAGGTGGATTGTAGTCGGTCGGAAGTTGCGGGAAACAATGTCGAAGTTGGTTGACTTTAAATGTAAAGAAATTTCTTTAATGTGTGCAAAACTGAATAAGATTCGCTTCCAAAACTCTGCATTTTGAAAGATTTGGCATACTATTCCACCTAAAGCATTGTAAATGGAACTGAGTGGATTTTTATTTATTGTGAACGGAAGATATTACATAATGAGTAGGAAGTGACCAGTTGCTTCGAGATCGACTTCCTGCTTTCATCACATGCGTTAAAGATGTGAGAACAAACACCATGATATTTGGTCCATTTAATACTCAGTGAAATCTGCCAAAGCAACAAGAAACAAAACTGGTGGGTTTTCTTTTGCACTTTAACCCTCTGTTTTTCTAAGCAGTATTTTCCTTAAGCTGAAATTAAGTCAGAGCAAATTTGAATACAACATTAATCGTTCCAATGAGATATATCTAATTCACTTCTGATTATTACAATGAACCTGGTGAGGTTTCAGCAAAATTAAAATGAAACGAATAAATCAGCATTTCTTGCGATTGAATCCAATTCAGCTTCAGCCATATGAGAAAGGCCATTGAACAACAACATTGCCTTTATTTCACTCACCATGGCTGCTTCTTCACGTGAAAGAGAAAGTGACTGAAGAAATTATGAGTCAAATGTAGGTGTAAATATGACGGAAAATTCTTGTCCTGTTTCATCCTGACTATAAGATCTAGCACTCAGTTCTGACTCAGAATGTATTAATGACAGCTATTCATTCTGACCAGCTTGGCTATTTATTGGGATTTGCTGTTATGATAATTCTAGTGAAAGCAGTAACACAATGGTGTGGATTTGATTTCGCTCTGGAACTTTCTCATCCATGACTTTCACTACAAGTAACCTGATGAGGTCACATGTCACCCCACTACAAAATGTGCAGAGGAGACTGTGAGATTACGGTGCTGGTTTATTACACCGCTGTGCTCCACATTCACGGGTTCGAGTCACACTCTGGTTGCTAACTTTACGCACCGCTCTAGCAGTTTTCCTTAGCACCTCACCCTCTGGTATACACTGGATCGAGAATCTTGTTCTTGCCCTTCACTGCACGGGCGATTCACAAATAATCGACATCACATTAAAGTCGAAATGAAGAGTGAGAGCTGTCATTCTATTCAATTGTAGATGAAATTGGTATAATGAGAAGGAACGCATTTTTCTTTCTGCTCTACATTCCATCTTGTCTTTCTATGAATTTACATCGTAACAAAGAGAAAAAAATAACAAGAGATCGAGCGCACAAGTGTATCCAGTGAGGTTGTTCATGAGTAATTTAACCTAACACTTCACACAAAGATCTGATCAGTATTTCAAACAGTCACTCGGAATTGGAACCACAGAAAATTTCTCCAATGAAACAAACATTTCATTCTTTCACCAATTTCTGCTGTGTGTCAATCATACAACGATCCATCGTCCAGCGTGATCACTGACCTGCCAACTGTATAAGATAAAGCACCTTCCTTCAGCAATCACAGCTTCCATGCACAGCCGCCTGTGCTGGGACCCTGTGTCATTTGTTGCCCCCAGGTCACAGCATATTTCTTTTTCCTGTGTTTATGAGCTTTGTTCCTGATCTGTCTGATCTGTTTAATAAAGCTTTCCTGTCACTTCATCCCATCCCCTCACAATTCTGAACCTATGAATAAAATAAAGCCTGAGACGAAATGTCAAACCAAGTGGAAATATGCTATTCAGCCCAAGGAGTCTGCTCAACCATTCATGATTGATCTGATTTGGAGATGCCGGTGTTGGACTAAGTTAAAAATCACACAACACCAGGTTATATTCCAACAGGTTTACTTGGAAGCACTAGCTTTCTGAGCGATGCTCCTTCATCAGGTGATAGTCACCTGACTATCACCTGATGAAGGAGTGTCGCTCCGAAAGCTAATGTGCTTTCAATTAAACCTGTTGGAATATAACCTAGTGTTGTGTGATTTTTAACATATTGATCTGATAATCTTGAATTTCTTTCTGCTCACTTAGCTCGACAAAGTGTCATCATCTTTCTGATTTACTGTCTGGCACAGTTTGAAAGTACCCAACCACACAGTCTCAACAGCGGTTATTGGAAAATTTCACAGATTCTTTAACCCCTGAGCAAAGAAATTGCTCCTCATTTCTGAATTAAATAGGCAATATCTAATTCTGAGATTATGTCCTCTGTTGCTCTCCTCAGAGAACAGGGCAAGCCACCTGCCCGTATCTACCCTGTCAAGATCCCACGAATATTGAACATTTATAATTGTTATTATGTGATTATAAAGTTCCCCTCCTCCTCCTTTGATGAAGGAGAATAATCCCAGCCTAACCAATCATTTCACGATGTTCTACTGTATTCAGAGTAAGCAACATGTTAGTAAGTCTGTGCTGTCCCTTACATATTATTAAGACAGGTGAAGAAATTTCGACGAGGAAACGGGTTGAAATTTCAGGCGCAGATGGGAATTGGAACTTGAAATCAGAAAGCGATTAGAATCGGATTGACCCACAGAAGGACCAAATACAGCGAAGATAACTCTGACAAATGAGAATCTGATCATATTCGATTGACATTTAATGACTTCAATGTAACTGAATTCCTCCGTGTAATCGTCCTTGGAGCTCGGATTAAGGAAAAATGGAACCTGACCACCCCTATAAAGAAGTTGACGACAAAAATCTGTCCGTTGGTCGACTTTGTTTGATTATTAACTCAACTCTTGTCTTCGTGAAGCCTACATCGTCTGCAACGCACAAATTAGATGTTTAACAGAACTGTCTACATTTGCCGAGGTGCGTGTAGCTTCAATACCACTTAAGGAACTGGACACCCTCCACGACAATGCAGTCACTTAACTGTATATTGTTCAACACCTGAATATTTATTCCCTTAACTGCTAAGGCACAATTGCAGCAGAGTGCACCACATAGAAAATTCACTGGAGTAAGTCATCCAGGCTTTGTTGACAGAACCTTCAAAGCTCAAAAACTGTCCAGACCATAAGGACAAGGTTGAAGATGCACTGAACCATCACCATTTGCAAATTACCATCCAAGGCAAATACCAGCATGACTTGGAGAGGGAACAGTGATAAATTCATTGAGTGGTGAAATAGTTTGATGGGCAAAGATTGATACTTCAGCCCTCTATCTTTCATCTTTCAATTATTAAAAATGTAGATTATTGCATGGACCAGACTTGTGCTCATTCCTTTAGTTGTTTCCTAAACTGGCGGTTGCTAAAGATCGAATATCATCCACAGTCTGTGGTCAACAATAGAAAATATCCAAAATCCTCTCGAACAAATGATCTTCCAGTCCCTGTCTTCAGGGATCTGTAAATGCCCATTCCAAGATCTCTTTGTTCCTGTTCACCAATCAGAATCCTCACTGTTATTGTTACAACTCCCCCAATTCACCACCACTCATTGGTCTGGATTCAATTCCATTCACCATGTTGCCTTTCCACCTGAAGGATACATCCCTGCGATCCCTGACATTATTCATCAGAGTCAACTACAAGACTATGTATCAGCAGTAAACTTCTAAATCATGACTCCTAATAAAAAAGTTTGAATTATTGATCTACATCAGGAAACAGTGGTACTTCACTAGGAAAAAGCATCAAACATGGTTCCTTGCTGCATGGGATAAACAACTGCCATATTCCAATCTCCAAAGGTTGATAGCCCAGTATATCACCACTACATTTGCAGATGACACAAAGATTGGTGGAGTAGCCAGAAAACATAGGGAACTGTCAAAGAATGAAGGGGAATATAGACAGAAGACTTGAGCAGAGAAGTGGCAAATGGTGTTCTATCCAAGCAAATGTCAGGTGATGATTTGGGGAAGTCTAATTCCAGAGCAAAGTAATATAGTAAACGGAAGAGACTCGGGTAAACTTGATGAGAAGAGATATCTGAGAGTTCAGGTCCTTTGTACCCTGAAGGTGACTTCACAGGTGGATAGAGTGGTCAAGAAAGCATATGGTATGCTTGCCTTAACCGGATATGGCATTAAGTATAAGAGCAGGCAAGTCCTGCTAAAATTGTACAAGAGTTTGTTTCGGCTGCGTTTAGAATACTTTGTATATTTCTGGTCGCCAAATTACCAAAATTATGTCGACGTTTAGAAGAGAATGCGGGAAAGGTTTACGCAGATGTTGCCTTGTATGGAAGATGCAAGCTCTGAAGAGAGGTTGAGTAGATTACTTCTGCTTTCATTAGAAAAAAAAACGAGATTGAGGGTACCTGATTGAGGTCGACAATATCATGAAGGGTACAGACAGGGTGGATAGAGATAAGCTTTTTCCCAAGATGAGGGATTCAATAATGAGAGGTCACACGTTCAATGAGAGAGGTGAAACTTTTAAGGGAGATAGACATGAAAAGTGTTTTACACAGACGGTGGTAGGTGCTGGAATGCGTTGCCAGCAGAGGTAGTAGAGGCAGGCACGGTAGATTCATTTCAGGTGCGCCTGGACAGACGCATGAGTAAGTGAGAAGCAGAGGGATACAGATGCTTAGAAATTGGGCGACATGTTTAGATAGTTGATTTGCACCGGCTCAGGCTCGGCTGTCCAAAGGGCCTGTTCCTGGGCTGCACATTCTCTGTATTCTTTGTTCTTCTTTGTTCACGACACTACTAACGATGGGTTTCAGGTGAAGTAGTGTTACTTCTGCAATCATAATTACTTATGCAAGGTAAATGAGCTCACACCAGTTTGTAATTGTTTCAAAATAGAGCTGAGTCAACAAGAATGAAACCTACATGAAGGAAATATATAATTGTTTTCATATTAGCTAAAATGTGCATACAAGAATGAAAGGTGTCTGCAAGCAATAGTATATGGTACAGACAAATAGTTAAGGTGCTGTGAGGATGTAGGTTAAGCCAGATATGCTTGTACAAGCAGTAGTTATAAGCATTTGTTTCCCATTTCTGCAAAAACAAAAACCAAACCCCAATTAAAAGGTCGTAAGTTTCAATATGGTTCTGCAAAGGGAGGGAATGTCACAAGTGAGGGAAATAGATCACAGTGAAGGAGGATATACCTTACAGTTGACCACAGTCAGGATGTGGTGAAAAGGCCAAGTAAAACCTGTACTTTGTTATGCACAAGGCCAGATAAGGCAAGAGAGAAACAATAGTAATGGGCACCGGGTTTGGAGTAGTGAATCCTATGTACTTGCTAAACTCTGCGAGTCTATTTCAGGCACCACGCTTGCAAGCGTATAATAAACATACTGATTGCTTCAGATCTTATCTCGCACTGAAATTATTGAAGTGAGTGGGCTAAGTTTCTCGCAATTGCGGGATCATCCTGGATATTCTTCCATCGCCGGGGGGAGTGCCTGGCCCTGGACACTGCGAAGATGCCTCACATTCACAATTGAGGAGCGGTTTCTTGTCCCAATTTTGTCCTCTCCCTTGGGTGACAGGTACGAATCCCACAAGAGAGATATCTGAATCAGACAGTGAAACAAGGTCGATAAAAAATATGTAGAAAAGGGGCCAGGCAACTCTGTGAACAGACCAACATCAGAAAACTGACTTTTAAGTATAAACTTGGTGGCCAGGAAAAGGGGTATTTAATCACTGAGTGACTGGTGAGGGCCCCAAGAAATGGGGTGTAGGCAGAGAAAGTCGAACTGTCACTGAGTAAAGGAAGAAAAAGTCCCTGGTAATATTCCTCCTGAATGTCCGTTGGGGAGGATGTTGAAGGAATGGACAAGTAACACTTGTACAAGGGAAAAAGATAAAAAGAAAATGATGAAATATTGTTGTTTAATATGGACCAAAGACCCAATCCTTCGTCCGGCTGTCTTCTGGCCAAAGTACGGTTCAGGCGAGGATTGGGTCTGTCAGTATTTAGGTATGTATGTGAATAAAAAACAAACTTTTAGTCAAGAAGAGGCGGAGAATGCGTCCTGAACGAAGGACAGCTTGGGAATGATGGTAGTGAAGACAAGGGATTCCCCCTCTACCCGACCCAGTCCCTGGGATCCTTTTGCCTGTTTGCACACACCCACCCCCCTGCCCCCCCCCTCCCCCACCGTACCATGAAATCATATTGGGTGAAAATGGGGGAGGGCCATAGACAGACAGACAGGGACAGGGAACGGATGACCCACAAGAGGAGAACGAAGGGGTGGTGCACGGGGATGTTATTGGTCCTCACTATCAATCCGCAACAAAAGGAAGGGAAGATAAAGTAGATGTAGAGGAGGCCTCTAGAGTATCTAAACGAAAGCCTAAGGGGGAAATACCAAAACAAAAAAAGGGGAAGAATATAAAGTCTTATCCCCTTCGGGAGGTACGAATAGCAGACAAAAAGGTTGGGTTTGAAACTGTCCCCCTCACCAGTGGGGAGGTCAGAACATTTAAAAAGGAGATGAAGGTCCTGATTGAGGATCGGTAGGGTTGTCTGAACAAATTGATCAATTCTTGGTGCCCAGTCTGTATACGTGGACTGAGTTAATGTCTATTGAGAATGTACTATTTACTGGGGAAGAAAGGGGACTTATACCCGGAGCAGCCATTAAAATATGGGAACTTCCCATTGGGGATGGGGATACGAGACAGGGAGAGACGGAGTTTCCCCTCAGTGACATCCAGTGGGAAAATCAAAACCCGGAGCATAGGAAATAAATGATGGAATTGAAAGACCTGATTCTAAAAGGAATAAGAGAGGCAGTTCCGAAGTCACAGAATTTGACTAAAGCCTTTGAAGTTAAAGAGGAGAAAGATGAGACACACTCAGCTTTCTTGCAAAGATTAAGAGACTCAATGTGGAAATACTCTAGAATGAACCCTGAGGACCCAGTGGCACAGGGTCTTTTGAAAGTATGTTTTGTGACAAAGGAATGGCCAGACACAGAGAAAGATACTGAAGATAGAAGGGAGGAGTGAAATACCATTAGATGAACTGTTAAGAGAGGCACAGAAAGCGTTTGCAAAGAGAGAGGATGAGAGACAAAAACAGAAGGCAAAAATTATGGTAGCTACGGTTGATGAGGTAGTTAAGAAAAGAATGGAACCAATAGTGAGCAACTGGAGCGGTAGATGGCATCATGTAGGAAAGAGAGGAAGAGGGAGAAGGAGAAGAAAAGGGGGAGCATTTGATAGAGGGTTCGGCCGACAGGGGCAGAGATGCAAGTCTCCACAGGCAGGATGCTGTTATTGCAGAAACCCGGGCATTTTAAGCTGGAGTGTCCTGATCTACACAGGGAAGAAAGGGCAATTCCGCTTATGAATTTTGTTGAAGAATAGGGTTGTCAGGGGTTCCTGCCCTCGGGGGCCGACCAGGACCCCTTGATAAACCTGAAAGAGGGACCCTGTAGGGAAGACGTAGTCTTCCTCGTAGATACGGGGGCAGCACAGTCATCGCTGAATTTTAAACCAAAGAAAGAAGGAATGTCAACACGGTCAATTACTGTTCCGAGGTAAAAGGGGAAGGATTTACTGTTCCAGTATTTGAACCTATGATGATAGATGTCCTAAGGATAGAGTCACAGGGGAACCGCTGTATATCCCTGATATAGGAAGTAACTTATTCGGGAGAGACTTAATTATCCTCTTAGGACTGGAGATTTGAATTTAGGAAAAATAATTAGTTGTACAAATGACAATGTTGACAGAAGATGTGGAGAGAGAGATAGACTCTATTGTATGGGCTAGAGAAGGGAATCATGGAAAAATACAGATCTGTCCCCTAGAAATAAGTTTAAAAAGTTAAGGGGACGTTGTTTATGAGCAACAATGTCCCATTTCCATAGAAGGTAAAGGAGGACTGCAGCCAGTAATTGAGGGACTGATTAGAGATGGACTGTTGGAGCCATGTGTGTCTCCTCTTAATACCCCAATTCTACCAGTGCGAAAATGGAACTTATCGATTGGTGCAGGTTTTGAGAACATTGAATTGAATAGTACAGATCAGGCACCCAGTGGTGCCAAATCCCTATACATTATTAAGTAAGATCCCTCATGACCACGAATGGTTTAGTGTGATAGATTTAAAGGATGCCTTTTGGGTTTGTCCCTTGGTGGAGGAAAGTAGGAATTTGTTCGCCTTTGAATGGGAAGATCCCTAGACAGGATGGAAACAGCAATACCGGTGGGCCGTGCTCCCCAGGGGTTTACGGAATCCCCGGATTTATTTGGACAGATGTTAGAACAAATATTGGAGAAATTTAGCAGCCCCAAGGGGACGACCCTGTTGCAATATGTAGACGACATTTTAGTAATAGGAAAAAGAAGAGAAAGAGTAGTAGAAGCAACTAACAAATTATTGAATTTCCTGGGTCAGCAAGGACTGAGGGTATCGAAAAACAAACTACAATCTGTGGAGCAAGAAGTGAAATACTTGGGACATTTAGTTAGTGAGGGAAAGCGAAAGATAAGGCCGGAACAGTAGAGGGAATAATGGGGATTCCGCTGCCCAGGAGCAAACGGGGATTACGTAATCTTTGGGGTTTAACGGGATATTGCAGATTGTGGATTGATTCTTATGCTCAAAAGACGAATAAATTATATCTCAAACTATTACAGAAGGAACCAAAGTGTCTGAGTTTGGAAGAAAAGGAAAAGCTATCTAAGAATTCAAAAGAGATCTCGTCCATGCCCCATGTTAGCCTTACCTTCTCTAGATAAACCTTTCCACCTCTTTGCTACCATAGATAAGGGAGCGGCTTTGGGAGTATTTATCCAGAGGTGGGGATGAATGAGACAGCCAGTTGCATATCTTTCGAAGCTATTGGATCCAGTATCCCGGGGGTGGCCTGAGTGTGTGCAGGCCGTGGCTGCCTCTGCACTGTTGGTGGAGGAAAGCAGAAAGCTTACATTTGGGGGAGCCCTAAGAGTAAGCACCCCACACCAAGTGAGAACGATCCTAAACCAAAAAGCTGGGCGATGGTTGACTGACTCGCGGATTCTGAAATATGAGGCAATATTAATAGAAAAGGATGATCTAGTGTTGGTCACTGACAATTGTTTAAATCCAGCTGCCTTTCTTTGGAAAGGGGAAGGAGAATCTCCTCAGAATCCAGAGCACGACTGCCTTGACATCATAGAATACCAAACTAAGGCCCGCATGGACCTGAGAGATGTTCCGCTTCATGCAGGAGCCCCACATTTTATAAACGGATCATCCCGGGTGATTGAAGAGAAAAGACTTAATGGGTATGCAGTCGTCGATGGGACGGAATGTAGTGTGGTAGAGGCAGGAAGGTTGTCAAATGGGTGGTCAGCACAGACCTGCGAACTCTATGCATTGGAAAGAGCCTTAGGGTGTTTGAAAATAAAGAGAGAACAGTATACACTGATTCTAAATATGCATTTGGTGTTGGCACGTTCGGAAAGATATGACAGGAATGAGGACTGATCAATAGCCGGGGAAATGAATTAGCATATGAGGAGTTGATTAAACGGGTCTTGGAGTCCCTATTACTCCCCCAAGAAATAACGGTAGTGCATGTAAATGGTCATCAGAAAGGAAATGAACCAGAAGTTAGGGGGAATAGGTTAGCTGATGAAGTGGCGAAGGAAGCAGCCCTGAGCCCATAAGAAGTGGTGATCCATTTCCTAATACCTCCTGTCCCAGGTCCTCGGGGAGCTCCTACCTTTACTGAAAGAGAGGAAAAAGAATTGCAAGATTTAGGGGCTGTAAAAACAGCTGACGGGCATTGGAGGTTACCTGATGGAAGGTAAACGTTCAACAAAATGATGATGCGAGACATTATGTCTGTCCCACATCATGGCAGCCATTGGGGAGTACAAGCCATGTGTGATTTAGTTCTTAGAGAATATGGATGTAAAGGAATATATACGATTGCTAAACATATATGTGAGGGATGTATAATATGCAGAAAGGTAAATAAGAAAGTCCTGAGAAAACAGACCCCAGGAGGAAGAGACCCAGACTGAGACCCTTCCAGAGTATAAAAGTAGATTATACTGAAATACCCAGAGTAGGAAGACGAAAATATATGCTGGTCGGAGTAGATCATCTATCTGGTTGGGTTGAGGTATACCCCCGAGCTACTGCCACTGCGAGTGGGGTGTCTAAAACAATATTAGAGCACATAATTCCCCGATATGGGCTAGGGAACAATATAGATTCCGACCAAGGAACTCATTTTACCTCTAAAGTGATACAGGGGGTAACGAAAGGGTTGGGAATTTCCTGGGAGTTCCATACTCCATGGCACCCGCCATCATCAGGAAAGGTTGAGAGAATGAACCAAACACTCTAATGACAGCTCTCTAAATTGATAACAGAAACCACACTCCCTTGGACCAAATGTTTACCTATAGCTCTCTTGCGAGAACAAACAGCCCCAAGGAAAGATTTGGGACTATCACCTTATGAAATCTTATTTGGATTACCTTATCTTCGAAGGAAGGGAGAATAGCCAATTCCCGAACCTAAAGATTTTTTCTTAAAGAAATATATATATTCTTAAAGAAATATATATATGTCCTCCTCTTTGTCTTTCCTCAGGGAACAGGGTTTATTGGCACAGACTCCATCCCTTGAATTCACCGTTCATCCCATCCGGCCGGGAGATTGGGTCTCAGTAAAATCATGGACAGAGACTAAATTGCAGCCAGATGCGAAGGGACGTATCAGGCTCTTTTGACTACCGAAACGGCAATAAGGACGGTGGGGAAAGGCTGGACTCACTACACTCGGATCAAAGGGCCAGTGGACCCTCCAGTTGAGGAAGAAATCTGGACAGCCGAATCAACGCAAGATCCACTGAAACTCAGACTAAAGCGAATTTGAGTAACTGATTATACAGTGGTGACGCGAGCGCGGGATTATTTCTGTAAGATTGTATATTAAGTCTTTTGGTGCTTCAGCACTTTCTTTAGACTGCTGGGGATGCTTAGAGTTATGATGCTAGCTCTATTACTATTGGGTTTTTGTCAAATATCATTTTCATTCGTGTTATTTATGGTCCCTGAGTCTGATAATCCACAAGTAATAGACCTGATTCATGTCGTTTAGTAAATTGTGGGGATGGAGATAATCAGAAACAGTGCAGCTCAGAGATACATCTTAAATCATATGGGGATGGCCTTGGGGATGGTACTTGGTATAATGGTCTCGTCACAGTACACCGGGCCACCTTCCGACCAGCTCTGGTTTGTCCTGATATAGAGTGTAACCCAATATACTTAACGATCAAAAAAACCACAGGACACGAAGCAATTCTTGGCGGGGGGTGTGCGGGGTATAATTAAATGAAACATTTGGGATAGAAATGAAAACAAACTGGAATGATTTCTCAGGCTGTTGTTTCTGAAGAGCGGAGAGCAGGGAAAATGGGCAGAACTACTGGATAATAAGATACAACCTTTCACCCCTCCTGATGACCTTAAAGTAGTAAAAATTACAGAGGTAAAGGACTTGCAACAGACTATCGAAATAGAAACTGTGTACACGGATGCAAATGCCTGGGTTGAATGGGTAAAGTATACTGTAAAAAGTCTGAACAAGAGCATCTCTTATGATACTTTACTTATTGCGTGTGTTTTGCGCGTTCGTGTGTGGTTTGCCGTGATCGTATAGTGGTTAGTACTCTGCGTTGTGGCCGCAGCAACCTCGGTTCGAATGTGAGTCATGGCAGTAATTGCTCTATGTGTCCCAAGCTTTTGTGAAACACAAAGGGATCAGTTGTTTTAAAGTTTTGATTTTCTCCAAGGTGATTTTTTTTTCCTTCAAGCTCTGCTCGCTCACATCTCTGTGTTTCATATGTCAGAATTCAAATCCACCCGTTCTCAGAGATCTCTTCCCTCCTAAGATCACTGACCGAACTTTCCATCCCATACCCCCCTTTCATTAATTTGGAGATTCCGGTGTTGGACTATGGAGTACAAAGTTAAAAATGACACAACACCAGGTTATGGTCTTACAGGTTTTATTGAAGCACTTGCTTTCTGAGCGCTGCTCTTTCCTCATGTGTTTGTGGAGTCATTTCCTATTTCAGTAAGGCATTGCAGAATCTAATACAGACTCTCACATTGATACCGATTAGTCTGTGTGGCTGTGGTCGCTGTTGCTGTCAGCGACGCCCTCATACTGTAACAGAATAGAAAAAAAAAGTTCATTCGGCCCTAGCCAGATTACTGTGTGTAGTTCTGCAATTCAGAGTACTGCATCGACGTGATCGCACTGGGAACGTTGCAGTAGAGATTCACTGGGATATTGTCTGGCTGAAGAGTTTCAGTTGTGAGGAGAGATTGGACAGACTGGGGTCGTTTGTCGCCGAGCAGAGGAAATTGAGGAAGACATGACTGAGATGTACAAGATATTGAGGGATATGGATAGGACAGACTGAAAGAAGCTTTTCTTATTGAAGGACAGATCGAACACTGGGGCCAAGTGATTTCGGGAAAAGGCAGAAAAGTTTGAGTAGATTTGCGGAAAGGAACAGAGAGGCGGAAATCATTCTAACCTTAAAAAAAATTGAGATGTTAAATTGTGATGCCAAAACATGTAAGATTATGGGCTAAACGATGGAATACGTGATTCAGGTCGTTAAGCAGTTGTGTTTGACAAGTGCGGCCACAACAGGCTGAAGAGTCTCCTTCGATGTTGTCCTCCTCCACAGTATCGTGGTTAGTGTCCCCGCCTGTCACAGGGCTCAAATCTCCGCTGGGAGCATCGTAAAGGTTTTAAACCTGTCGCTCTGTTCCCCAGTGAAGGTTATTAATGCCTGGCCTTCCTTTCTCGATGGGACATGTCACAGGAAGGACAGTGCTGTCTGAATCAGCGTGGGGAAGGTCTGCAGCTCCTGGGGAGAGAGATTGTCAGTGACAGTGCAAACACGTAACTTCAGCCAACTGCACATTGTGTTTGTGTTGCAATGAAAACCATGATATAGAGATGTTCCTGGGTGATATGGTTATTTAAAGCAGGAATCTGAGGAAGAAAAGAGCAAACCCATTCAGACCTGAGTGCAGAAACATTTCTAGCAGAGCTACTGAGGTTGTACAGCGCAGAACCGCGTTTGCATGCATTGAATTCAGGTTGATGGGCGCAGCTTGCTTTCACTCGGCTGAGTTACCATTGTGTAAATGATACAGATAGTGTTCAATGAGATGGTACATTTATTCAGTGGTTCGAACAGCTGTTAAGTCTGTAGGTTAGGTTGGTTGGCCTGTTAAGTTGCGCTGATGTGTCCAGGGAGTGAATTCAGTAATTTAAGTGAATTAGCCATGGGGAACGCAGTGATAAGGTCAGCAGTCACACGATGCCAGGTTTTATTCCAGCAGGTTTATTTGAAATCACAAGCCAGAGGCCTGGAGGGATTGAGAAGGGAGCTAGGTCTGGTTGAGATGATGTTCAGAGTCTCCCTACAGACCTGATTGTCTGAACTGCAGTTTCTGCCTTGTAGGGAATCTGTGATTCTATCAGAGAGGACACTGCCACCGTTTACAGGCCCGTTAAGACATTAGAGACGATGCTGACGGCGTTCAGTGGGGATGGAATTTTATTTATTTGTGTTTTGGAAAATTTGACACTGAATCAAGGAAAACCGAATGGACGTTTTCAAGAGTATTTGAGGTTTGGCGAGATTAAAATGTGGTAAATTCCATCTTTCAAGTTCATATATTTCTGAACGTCAGGCTTTCAAAACCATGGATGTAGGACAAATAAATGATGGGAGAAGAATTTGTGTCACTCAGTAAATCCGTTTCCAAAATATTTGGAAAGGTACATTTAGAGACCCACAAGCAGTGAGTTTCACCAGGAGACATGCAGCCTGTGGCCAGGTAAAAGTGTAAAAGTGGGGTGTGGGGGGTAGAAGGTGCGAGGAAAAAATATCTAATTTGGACGACTTCAGATGCAAAGAAATATCGGAAACTTCTGCAGCTGAGTAAGATTCAGCAAAAAAAACCTCAGAGTTTTGAAAGATTTCTATTAATTTTCCACATGAAGCATTAAAAATGGAACTGAGCAGATTTGGTATATTGTCATGGAAAGCTATTCCATAATGAATAGAAAGTGACCCGTCTCTTAGAGATCGATTTCCTGCCTTAATCCCATGGTTTAAAGGTGGGAGGACAATCGCCATGATGTTGGGTTCATTTGACACCCACTGAAATCTGCCAAAGTAAATGAGCATCAAAACTGACATCTTGTTTTGTAGTTTAACCTTCTGTTTTTCTCATCAGTATTTTCTTTAAGCTGAAATAAATTCGGAGCAAAATTGAACGCAACATTTAACGTTCCAATCACATAAATCCAATTCACTTCCGATCATTGCAATGAACAGAGTGAAGTTGCAGCAAAATTAATAAAATGAAACGAACAACACAGCATTTCCGGGAATTTTACCCAGTTCAGGTTCAGCCATATGAGAATGACCATCGAGCTAAAACATCACCTTCACTTCTGTCTCCGTATATACTTCTTCACGTGAGAGAGAAACTGTCTGAAGAAATTATGCGCAAAAGACTAAATGTGAATGTGAATGTGACGGGAATTTCATGTTTTCTGGGTCATTCTGAAACAGTTCTGACTCTGAATAAATCAAGGACAAGGTATTCCTTCCAAGGACGAGGTGAATCACTTTGATTTTGCTGGTATTATTATTCTGCTGAAAGCAGAAACATAATGGTGTGGATTCGATTCCGTTCAGGGAATTTCTTATCCCCTCGGTGCACCATATGTGATCTTGACGGGGTCACATGTGAGCCCCTTTGCAATGGGCTGAAGTCTCCCAGGGGTTCAGGCGACGGGTTGCTCTTCCATTGTGCTTGTGTGGATTTGAATACTTCTCTGGATGTTATGCAGCTGTGAGGTTTCCTTTTGTGCCTCGCATCTTTAGGATACATTGGATGGAGTATCTTCCTCTTGCCCTTCATTGCACCGGAGATTTGTGATAAATCGATACCTCATCAAAGTCGAAGTAGAGCAATTTGGTTCTGTTGTAAGTTACATTGGGATAATGAAAAGGAGGGCAAACGTTTCTATTCTCCTTTCATTCCATCTTGACTTCCTATGAATTTACATCGAATGAAAGAGGAACAAATAAGGAGAGATCGGGTGCAATAGTTTATCCAGTGGGATTGTAAATTTTAATGTAATACTCCACACAAAGTTCTGATCAGTATTTTAAACAGTTAATTGAATTGGGACCGCAGGAAACTTTTCCAATGAAACGAATTTTTCATTCTTTCACAACCTTTTGCTGTGCCAATCATACCGCGATCCATCATCCAGCGTGATCACCAAATTGGCAATCATATAAGATCTACCAATTTTCTTAACAATCACAACATCTGCACATACCCATCTGCGGTGTGCCCTGTGCCATTTGTTGTATCCAGGCCACAGAACATTTCTTGTTCATGAACTTATGAGCTTAGTTCCTGAAAGGTCTGTTCAGTTTGAGAAACCTTTTCTATCATTTCATCCCATGCCCTCAGAATTCTCAAGGCATCAATAAAATAAGGCGTTAGACCAAATGACGTAGGACTGGAAGTCGACCATTCAGCCCATTGAGTCTGCTCGACCATTCAACAAACTCATGGCTGATCTGATAATCCTCAACTCCATTCTCCAGCATTGCCACGACAAAGCTTCATCATCTTTCTGGTTAAATATCTGTCTGGCACAGTTGGAAAATACTCAACAACTCAGCCTCAACAACAATTTCGGCAAGGAGTTCCACCGATTCATTGGATCCTGAGCAAAGAAATTACTCCTCATTTCTGAATTAAATAGACAATATCTAATTCTGAGTTCATGTCCTCTGGTGCTCTCCTCATACCAGAGGGTGAATCACCTACCTGTATCTACCCTGTCAAGATCCAATGAATATTGAACGTTTATAAATGTTACTATGTGATTATAGAGGTCCCCTCCCTCTCCTTTGTTTCAAGGAGAATAATCCCAGCCTAACCAATCATTCCACGAAGCTCAATTTTCTCCAGTGTTGACAACATGTTCATTAATCTCTGCTGTCCCCTGTCGCCTCCTTACATGTTATTAAGGCAGGTGTAGACATTTATGCGAAGAAACGGTTGAAACTTCAAGCACAGACAGCAATTGGATCTTGAAATCAGACAGTGACTGGAATCAGATTGGTCCACACAAGGACGAAATAGAGTAATGATCACTCTGACAAATGAAAATTTAATCATATCTCATTGACATTCAATAACTTTACTGAAAACAAATTACCCCGTGTTATCGTCCACAGAGCTATTATCTCGGGGAAAAAAGCTTATAGAAACTGGCTACATAAACACTTTGACAACAATAACATGTTCTTGAGAGATTTTTTGATTATAAACTCAACTCATTGTTCTGTGAATCCTACATCGTTTGCAAGGCACAAATGAGACGTGGAATATAACTCTCTCCATTTGCCTAGATGGGTGTAACTTCAATAACACTTAAGGAACTGGACACCGTCCACGACAATGCAGTCACTTGAGTGTACCCTCTTCAACACCTGCAATATTCATTCCCTTAACTGCTAAGGCACAATTCCAGCAGAGTTCACCAACTGTAAGATGCACTGGAGTAAGTTATTCGGGCATTTTTGACAACCTTCAAAACTCAACAGCTGTACTGACTATAAGGACAAGTTTGGAAGATGCAACGAAACGCCACCATTCTCAAGTTCCCCTCCAAGGCCCATTGCACCCTGACTTGGAAAGGAATCAGTGAGAAACTCATTGGTGAAACGGCCTTGATGGGCAAAGTTGCATACTTCAGCCTTCCATCTTTTATCTTACAATTTTAAGAAAAATGTTGATTTATGCGTGACCAGACTTGTGCTCAGTCCTTTAGCTGTTTCCTAAACTGGTGGTTGCTAAAGTTCTGCTGTCATCCACAGCCTGTGGTCAACAATAGAAAATACCTGAAAATCCTCTCAATCAACAGACTCGCCTCAAGATTAGAGTGGTGTTGGAGAAGCACAGCAGGTCCGGGAGCATTTGAGGAGCAGAAAAAAATGGACGTTTCAGTCAAAAGCCCTCCAACAGGAATGAGACTGGGATCACATGGGATGGAGAGATAAATGGGAAGGGGGTGGGCCTGGGGAGAAGGTTGCTGAGAGTGCTGTATGTGTATGCAGGCGAGGGGTGAACAGGATATGTCAGAGAAGTAGGTGGAGTGGATAGGTGGGAATGAAGATGCACAGGTGGTGCAATCAGGCGGACGGTGTTGAGCTGGAAGGTGGGAACTGGGGTAAGGTAGGGGAGGGGAAATGAGGCAACGGGTGAAGTCCAAATTGATGCCATGGGGTTGAAGGGTCCCGACGCAAATGATGAGGCTTTCTTCCTCCAGGTATCGGGTCGTGAGGCAGTGGCGATACAGGAGGCCCAGAACCTTCATGTCCTCGGGAGAGTGGGAGGAGGAGTTGAAATGTTTGGCCATGGGGCACTGGTGTTGATTCTTGCGCGTGTCCTGGAGATATTCTCTGAAGTGTTGTGTGAGAACACATCTCCTCTTTCCAAATTAGAGGAGACCGCATCGGGCGGAATGTATACATGAAATGGCATGTGTGGTAGTGCAGGAGAAACTTTGAGGGATGTGGAAGCCTCCATTAGAGCCTTGGACAGAGGTGAGGAGGTCGATGTGGGTGCAGGTTTTGCAATTCCTGCAGTGATAGGGAATTTTATGTTTCCTTCCCCACCCCTATCCACTTTGACAAAGACCCTTTCCTCCATGACTACCTATTCAAGTACAGGCCCTCCAATGACCCACCCTCCCCTCACGGCACGTTCCCCTCCCACCACAGGAATTGCAAAACCTGCGCCCACATCTTCCATCTCACATCCTTCCAAGGCTCCAATGAGCCTTCCACATCCATCAAATGTCCGTGTGCGCTTCCACACATGTCATTTAATGCATCTGTTGCTCGCGATGCGGCCTCCTCTGCATTGGGGCGAACAGACACATTCTCGGAGAGCGTTTCAGAGAACATTTCCAGGGAAACCGCAACATTCAACTCTAACGCCCCAATACCAAAAACATCAATTACCACGTCCCCCGACTCTCCCAAGGACATGCAGTTCCTGGGTCTCCTCCACCGCCATTCCCTCACCACCAGACGCCAGATCTTCCACCTCGAGACCCTCAAACCCAGGGCATCAACGTGGTCTTCACCAGTTTCCTCATCTCCCCACGGCCACCTTATCTGAGTTCCAAGTTTCTACTGACCTGACCCACTTGTCTATCTTATTTTCCACCTATCCGCTCCACCCTCTTCTCCGACCTATCACCTTTAACCCCATCTCTATCCACCTCTTGCACTCTCAGCTAATTTCTTAACAGACCCAGTCCTCCCGTTTATCTCAGCACCCTCGAGGCTCCCAGCTTTATTCCTGATGAAGGGCGTTTGCCCGAAACGTTATATTTATTCTGCAAGTCGGATGCTGCCTGACCTGCTGTACTTCTTCAGCACCACTCTAATTTTGATTCTGATATCCAGCACCTGCAGGACGCACTTCCGTCCATCTGATTCCCCTGTCCATTGATCTTGAATACGCCGTTGCTAAAGTTTCAGCATCATTTCCCTGCTCTTATATTCCCACCTGCGGTCAAGAACAGAAAGTATCTCCAACCTCTCCATACCACTTGATCCCTTGTCCAATCACATTCAAACATTCGTGAATGTCTACTCCAATTTCTCTTTTATTACTTTAAACCACTCAGCATTCACACTTTTCTCATTGTGCGTCCTCAACTTCATTATCAGCCACTTCACTGGATTGAATTCCTTTCAGCACATTTTCTTGCCAATTGTTTCCAATCTCCCTGAAGTCTATGACTATCTTCCTCATGGTTAATGACATGACTTAATTGTCACATGATTTGCAAACTGCTAAATGATGGCCACGACAAATAATTGAAAATCGTTGACCTATATGAGAAAACAATAGAACTCATCGAAGCCATATTTCATAAGCTTGCAGAGGACACCAGAATAGGAGACTATGAAGAAGGTGATCTAAGATTCCAAAAGGATCTTAATCCATTGCGTCTTTGGGCTGAAAAATGTCACATGAAGTTCAATCTGGATAAATGGAGGGTATTGCATTTCGCTACATCAACTAAGAGTAGGGCTTATACAATTAATGATCGGGCGTTTCATCGTGTTGTGGAACACGGAGGCCAGGAATGCAAGTACATAATTAATTTTAGTGTCCTTCATATATAGACAGAATGGTTAAAAAAATGTCATACTGCCTTTGTTGCTCAGTCCTTTGAGCGTAGGAGTTGGTCCGTTTTGTTGAAGTTGAATCGGACATTGGGTGATGCGTCTTCGGGAATACTGTGTCCAGTTCCTGCCGCCCAGTAATAGAAAGGAAATTATTCAGCTGGAGTAGGTTGAGAACAGGTATACCAGCGTATGGCTACAGGGGAAGGTTTGTGTTGTAACGAAAGGCTCGATAGGCTGACAATATTCTCACTCGAGCACTGAAGTTTGAAAGGCGACCTGAAAGAAATTTATAAATTATTGAGAGTTCGGCTGGAGTTAACTGTAACTGTCTTTTCTCCAAGGAGGGGGGACTTCAAGACGAGAGGGTATATGTTCAAAGTGAAAAGAGGGATTAAAAATAAGACATGAGAGGCTTTTTTTTAACAGAGGTTGGTTTATGTGTGCAATGAAATGAAGTGATGAATGAAAGTACATTTACAATATTTACAGGATATTTGGATTGACAAATGAATTGGAAAGTTTCAGTGGGATTAACAAAAGCTATTCACTCATGCCTAGTACACTATTTATTGCACAGAGGGAAGTTCAGAATCAACCACGATATTATGGATCTGGAGTCACACACCAGCCAGACACCAGATAGGTATCGCAGTTTCCTTCCCTATCAGGTATTAGTGAATCAGATCTACTGATTCAACATCATCATTAGACTCTAGGTATTTATTTAAATAATATTCCAGCATCTGCCATGCCAGGGTTTGAACCCGTGTCCACAGAATTATATCTGGACATTCATATTAACAATGCAGTAATAATACAACAAGGGCATTACTAACCCTCAGCAATTACAGGAGCCGTCAGATGCGACTCGTTTAGTTTGGCATTATGTTCAGTATGAGCTGGTAGGAGTGAAAGGCCTGATTTCATGCTGCGTGAGTCTATGACTTCGACACTATGAAACTGGCAGTTGGTTGGGATTAACAGCAGCGTTGACAGTTTAGTTGATCTCCTTCTGGGATATGTCATCTTGATGGTTACTCTGGAGGTTCTTCTGCTCATTGAGCCCTTCCCATACACGGGACTGTTGAACTGTCTGTCCCCAGTTTGACTGAATCGATGAGTTTCCACTTCAGCAGGTAATTGAATCCCGCATTGCGCTGGTTTCTCTGTGATATCGCTGTCCTTGTATCTACCCAGGATGAACGATTGGTTGAAATCATGTCCACGCAGACATAAGTCCCGTTGTCCATGTTGTGAATGTGTTTTTATTCTTCCTGATATACCCAGAGGGTGGGGATGTCACTGGTCAGGATAGCATTTGTTGTTCATCCTGATTCGCTGCTGCCTCGCTGCTCGAGAGACATGGATTCGATCCCAGTCTCGTGTGCAGTTTGCACATTCTCTCTTTGCTTGTGTGAGTTTCCTCCCACAGTCTGAAGGTGTGAAGGTTACTGGGGTCAGCCATGGGAAATGAAGGGGAACGGAATAGTTATGGAGTGTGGGTCTGCTAGGATGTTCTTCAGAGAGATGGTGTCGACTGGAACGGCCGAATGGCCTGCTTTCCCACACGGTCGTCATTCTCGGATTAAGGGTCAGCTGTTTTGTTCAGGTCCTGGAGACACAAGTAGGCAGGATTGGGTAAAGATGTTAGCATCCCCTGGATAAGTGACATGCATGAATGGGATTGCAGGAAATTAAAGATATGTTCTCTGTTCCTGAGGTCGGGCTTCCATTCCAGGTTTTATTCGTCGAACTTTAACATGACCAGTTCGGTGTGTGAGTCCCCAAGGATGACTAATTTATTATATAACCACAACACCACCTTCTCCAGGTTGCAGTATTTATTGGGAACAAGAAGCTGATTCTGAGTTGATGCGAACATAAACAGGAGCCAATGTCAAAACCACTGATCCAAACAGGAAAATGAAATTTCGTACCTTGCCACTCCAAAGTTAAAGTCTCCACATGCTTTGGATGCGCCAATCTGCTGTCTCAGCAACATGTACTGTTTATGGTCATAATATTATAAATGGGGGCAAGTATTCCCTTCCGCCCCGCTTTTGACCATGACCAACCTCGGAAATGCATGCGCCTCTCTCCTGTCATTCCATCCCAGTTTCCAATTGGATCTTCGTGGCTGCTTCACACAGTTTCTCTGATTCCGGATCTGGAACTGGGACTATGTGTGATTGCATGCAGCAGTTGGTCCTGCCTTGTGTGGGCAAAGTGATGAAGTAGCCAATGTTCAGATATAATGCTATTGAAGCATACGTTTCAACAATATTCTGCACTCTCCCAAAAGTTTGGATGGTTTCATTAATCCCATTCTCCTGTACTCTCATTCATGGAACCTCCACAGTCTCTGGGGATGCGAAAGTTAAAGATTCGGTTCATTTTGCGTTGTACATTCTTCCTGACATTTCCTCTGCTGCCATACTGGTTGCAGTTTGCAAGCGTGGTCTGTGGAATGCTGCAACCTTCCACTGCACCATACGTTTAGTAGTTCGCATTCTGCGTTGTGATTGCAGCGACCTCGGCTCTAATACACACCATAGCGGTAAGTTCTCTCAAAGCTTTACTTTTGGTGAAACACGGTCAAAAATTAATCGTTTTTTAGAAGATAATATTCTCCGAGGTGATGATTTCTTTTCCATTGAATTTTGTTGTTCTGCGTTTCAAATACCAGGATTTAAAACCAAAAGTTCTCGAAGATGTCTCTCCCTCGCACTCTCCCGAGCTCTCTTTTACGTCCCTCATCCCATTTGACTGAGGCATTGCACAATCTAACATACATTTTCACGTTGATACCGTCCAGTCTGTGCCGTTGCACTCACTGTTGCCCCAAGCTCTTCATTGCCACCTTCAAATCATTCGATCCGTTTGGATATCGTGGCTGTGAGATCAATTCTCTTTTAGCAGCTTTTACTGACATGGACCAGAGATTATTGGAGCGTGAGGCTCAATAAAATGGCATAGGGAATAATTGGGGGGAAGAGACTGCATTGGAAAAGATCCCCCAGGAGGGCTTTCTGCGATAGCCTCGTGGTATTATCGCTGGATTGTTAACACAGCAAAGCCAGGTAACGTTCTGTGGACACGGGTTGGATTCCCACCACACCACGACGATGATAGTATGTGAATGCAATAAATGTCGAGAATTAAGAATACGTTGTCTGAAAAACCCATCTGTTTCACTGACGTCCTTGAGGGAAGAAAACTACTGTCCTTATCTGGTCTGGCGACCACGTGACTCCAAACCAGAAGGCAATAAATGCTGCAGTAAATTCCGATGCTGTTACAGAATGGAAATATGTTCATTCGGCTCAGTGCTAGAATTGTCCAGGGATGAGATCGCACTGGGAAAGTTGTAGGAGAGATTCACTCGGATAGTGTCGAGGTTAAAGAGTTTCAGTCATGAAGGGAGACAGGACAAACTGGGGTTGTTTGTCACCGAGCAGAGGGGTTTGTGAGGGGTACAGATAAGGTAGACTGAAAGAAGCGTTTCCCATCGATGGAAAAAACGATCACAGGGGGCCAGAAATTTAATGAGAAAGGCATAAAGGTTAAAGTAGATGTGGAGAAAAGCGGTTTAGGCCGGCGGATGTTTGAATTTGGAACACACAGTCTGTAAGGGTCAGAGAGGCAGCAACTCTTATAACCTGAAGGAATATGCAGATGAGAATATGTTCTGCCAAGACATCTTCGAGAAGGTAAGGCTATGGGCTAAACCATTCGGGTTGTTAAGCAGTTGCTTTTGACAAATGCAACCACAAAGGGCTGAAGTGTCTCCTTTGAAACTGTTGTCATTGCTAGCATAGTGGTTCGTGTCGCCGTATATTATGCGGGAGTTAGGAGCTCAATTCCTGGCTGGGGCTCTGTGAATGTTTTAAAACTGTCGCTCGGTTTCCAAGTCCGGGTTATTAATGCCTGCCCTTCCATTCTCCATGGGAAATGTCACAGGAAGGACAGTGCTATCTGAATCAGTGTGGGGAAGGTCTACAGCTCCCGGCGAGACAGAGTGTCAATGCAAGTGCAAACACGTGACTTCCGCAACCCGCACCTCGTGTCTGTACTGGAGTCTGAACCATTTAATAGAAAGAAGAAGGAAGCTGAGGAAGAAACAGGGGAAACCAATTCAGATGTGAGCGCAGAAACATTTTCCGCAGCATCATGAGGAAAACTGACAAATAGCTCCGAGAAAAAGTTTGTCTTTCAGAACTGTTAGTTCACAGAGATGTTTCTTGTTCCACTCAAGCCCTTCAGAAATTGAATAACAATTTAACTGAGACTTGAAATGTTCGAACACACCAGGCGATGAGTCACGTGCTGGAAACTTTGTTTAAAAGCCAGATGTTTGATAACTGATCATGATGCAATAGGCTGAAGGACCATTCGACATGCTTTTAAAAACTCGATAACTGTCATTTTTCAACTGAACAAAATAGGCAAAAACAAAGTCATCAAGAAAAGTTCCAAGCATTGCATATGTCGTCCCTGGTGCGAACGTGCTGAAATGCAGCTGTCTCACTGCTATTTCCCAATATTGATTTCCAGAAAAGGAAAAAAAAAATGTTGTTCCTTATGGAAATCTTAAATTGAATATGAGTTCCAGACATCACAAAACAGCAAAGGTAGCAGTCCTGTCAGAGTCAGTGAGAATTGCATATCGGAGATGAAATCAAATGGGAAGAAACGCTGAAATCAGTTGGACTGGGGTTTGCAAATTTGAAAATCACACAACACCAGGTTGTAGTCCAACAGGTTTAATTGGAAGTACTAGCTTTCAGACCACTGCTCATTCATCAGGTGATTGTGGCGTCCACAGTTGTAAGACACAGAATTTATAGGATATGTTTACAGTGTCATGTAACTGAAATTGTACATTGAAAAATACCTTGATTGTTTGCTAAGTCTCCAATCTGTTAGAATGACCATGTTAGCTTCACTTCTTTCATATGTAAAGTGCAAAACCTTTTTATTTTAATGTTTAATTCTCAGGTGAAGTTTAACAACTGATGTCTACGCCCCACCCCCTGTGCTGCTGTCTGTTCCATAATGTTTAGACTGATTCTAGTTTATAAAAATGAGTTACCAGAGACTTACATGGATTCATGAAGTTTTTGAGCAAAGTCCAATGTAACTCTGCAAGTACAATTTCACCCCACAGACGTATATGTGTGTGTGTGTGTGTATGTGTGTGTGTCTGGAGGAGGATCTCTGTTTGTAGCGAGGGCAATTGGATCACCTGTACTGTGACATGAACCCAATGATCATGGGTACCGAATTTAGCTATCAGTCTCTGTGGGGGCACTTTTAGCTGCTGCCTGTTCCGAAGACCTTGGAGAATTGTCACCCGAAGATCCGAGGTCGAATGTCCTGGATCACTGAAGTGCTCTCCAACTGGGAAGGGGCACACCTGTCTGTTGATTAATGCGTAGCGCCCATTCCGTTGTTGTAGCCTCCGTTCAGCTTCACCAATGTACCATGCCTTAAGGCATTCTTGCCTGCAGCGTGTTGTTTTTTTTAGATTAGCGTCAGTCTAAACATTATGGCATGGACGCAGCACACAGGGACTAACACCTTCAACATATTATCTATGCTGACACTAATTGGTAAAGTCCACCTGAGAATGTAACTGTTAAAAGAAAGTTTTTCGATTTATATAAGAAAGAAATGAACAAAACATAGTCATTCTAACAGATGGAAGACTTAACAAGCAATCAAGGTATTTTTCCAATGTATAATTTCAGTGACATTACACTGTAACCTTTCGCTGTAAATTCTGTACCTACCACTGTGTACTCCACAGCCACCTGATGAAGGAGCAGCTCTCCAAACGATATTGCTTCCATTAAACATGTTTGACTATGACCTGGTGTTCTGCGATTTTTTACTTTGTATTAGAATGCGAATCTCACAATTAATATAGAGATGAAGAAGCATTTATTCTCTAAGACCGTTCTGCATTAGCGGACTTTCTTGTAGCAGAAAGCTGTTGAGGAAGTGTCATTGTGTGTAATGAGGCTGAGATCAGCAGATGTTCAAACAGCAAAGACATCAAGCGTTATGGAGAAAGGCAAGAAAGTGCAGTTCAAGGTTATCAGATCAGATATGAAACCATTCAATAACGGATTAGACGTGATGTTCTGAATGGTGTCTATCTGTTCCTAAAATTGTTGGCCTTAATATGAAGCTGCAAAACCGACCTGAGTAAAACGTGCCAAATTTTAAAAAAGCATGGGACCCGGAGCACTGAACCGAGGTGAAATGTACAAAGGACCACACACAAAGGGCAGACAATATTGGGTCATTGATCCGTAGTGATCAGTATACGAAGGTAAACAGGAAAACCGATATTCAGTATCTACGTTGAACCTGGCTCCACTGGGCATGTAGTTAACTCTCACAAACCACTATTCCCCTTCCGTTTTCCTGACGCCCCCTCCGTTCTTGTTTTAAACTGATTGAACGTCAGGCAATTGCCGATGACATTGCTGATGTGGAACTGTAGCATATAGAACATAGAACATTACAGCGCAGTACAGGCCCTTCGGCCCTCGATGTTGCACCGCCCTGTCATACTAATCAGAAGCCCATCCAATCTCCACTATTCCATGAACGTCCATATGCCTCTCCAATGACGACTTAAATGCACTTAATCTTGGCGAATCTACCATGGTTGCAGGCAAAGCATTCCTTGCCCGAACTACTCTCTGAGTAAAGCAACTACCTCTGACATCTGTCTTATACCTATCTCCCCTCACTTTAAAGTTGTGGTCCTCGTGCTTGCCGTCCCCATACTTGGAAAAAGACTCTCCATGTCCACCCTATCTAATCCTCTGATTATCTTGTATGTCTCCATTAAGTCACCTCTCAGTGTTCTCTCCAACGGGGACAGCCGCAAGGCCCTCAGTCTTTCCTCGTAATACATTCCTTCCATACCAGGCAACATGCTAGAAAATCCCCTCTGCACCCTTTCCAAAGTGTCAAAATTCTTCTTATAATGCGGTGACCAGAAATGTTCACAATACTGCAAATGTGGCCGTACCAGATCTTTGTACAGCTGCAGTAGACACTTCTGATTCCAGAACTCAATCCCTCTATTAATAAAGGCCAAAACACTGTTTTCCTTCTTAACAACCCTGTCAATCTGGGTGGCAACTTTCAGGGATCTGTGTACATTGACACCGAGATCTCTGCTCATCTGCACTCCCAAGAATCTTACCATTCGCCCAGTATTTTGCATTCCGATTACTCCGTCCAATGTGTATCACCTCGCACTTGTCCACATTATACTCCATTTGCCACCTCTCAGCCCAGCTCTGCATCCTATCTATGTCTCTTTGCAACCTACTACATCTTTCGTCACTATCCATAACTCCACCGACCATAGTGTCGTCCGCAAATTTACTAACCCACCGTTCTAAGCCCTCATCCAGGTCATATATAAAAATGACGAATAGCAGTGGAACCAACATCGACTTTTGCGGAAAGCCGCTAGTAACTGGACACCAAGATGAACATTGCATCAACTACAACACTCTGTTTTCTTTCAGCAAGCCAATTACTGATCCAACCTGCTGCGTCTCCCACAATCCCATTCCTCCACATTTTGTATAATAGCCTACTGTGGGAACCTTATCGAACACCTTGCTGAAATCCATATACAGCACTTCAACCTGTTTACTCTCATCCACCTGTTTGGTCACTTTGTCAAAAAACTCATAAGATTCGTTCGGCACAACCTATCCCTTTACAAAACCGTGCTGACTGTCCCTGATCAGATTATTATTTTCTAGATGGTTATAAATCCTATCTCTTGTAACCTTTCCCAAAGCTTTACCAACAACTGAAGTGAGACTTACTGGTCTGTAATTACCAGGGTTGTCTCTACTACCCTTCTTGAACAAGGGAACCATATTTGCAATCATCCAGTACTCAGGCACTATTCCTGTAGACAATGATGATTTCTAGATCAATGGCACAGGCTCGGCCATCCCCTTCCTTGCTTCCCACAGGATCCTAGGATAAATCCCATCTGGCCCAGAGGACTTGTCTATTTTCACACTCTGCAGTATTTCTAATTCTTCTTCTTTGTGAACCTCAATCTCTTCGAATCGAGATGCAAGTATCTCTGTATCTTCCACGCCAACATTTTCATTTTATATAGTGAACACTGTCGAAAAATATTTATTTAGTGTTTCCCATGTCTCCTCTGACTCCACACACAACTTCCCACTATTATTCTTGATTGGCCCTAATTTAACTCTCGTCATTCTTTTATTCCTGACATACCTATGGAAAGCCTTAGGGTTAATCCTGATCCTATCCACCAACAACTTCTAATGTTTCCTCCTGGCTCTCATGTCTCCTCCTGGCTCTTCTGAGCTCTCTTATTCGGTCATGCAAGGAAACGATTCTGTCTGCTGCACAACATCATTCTGCTTCGAAATATCCGGCAGTATTACATATTGATTACTGTAAACGTTAACCTTTAACAAGCCATGACAGTGAAATCAGTGAATCCTCATCACTATCCTACCAGGGAAGATTTCTGTTAACATCACCCTGGACATCATGAGATTCGCCATTCTATTCTCCCATCCTACTGTGCGTGATCCCCTCTGCCCTATTCCGGTCTTGTTGGTTGGTTTACAATACTGAGGCTATCCAATCATCTTTGCATTTCAGTTTCTAAAGGATGAGACCTTCTCTCTGAGCTGGCAATGTGCTTGCTCAGAGGCGATGACACTGTCCTTGTAAACTAGAAAAGTGCTTGAAGTAGGCCATTCCTGTTTTTCATTCCAAGAACTTGAGGCAAACCGTTCGGCAGGACAGGAAATAGCGGGCGTGAGCAGTGATCAAGTTTGGCAGCAAGAACGAGGTGAGGCAGTATCAACTACAGAGTAATGGGGAAACAATGGGCAAGGAACACTGGGACAGGAGGGGCTGAATACTTCCTTTCTTTGCTGTAACCAGACATTGGTGTTGAACTCTGAAATGGGACAACATCAGAACAGTCGGTGAAATCTTACATTCTGCTTGTTGTCTCCCGAGGCCTGTGTCACACTTGGGGAAATGTGTCTGCGTGCTTCAGTCTATGGGTAAAAATGGGGTTCAGTTCCCATCTCAAACTTTAATCCCATTTATTGTGTTTTACGAGATTAAAACGTTCCAGAGAAATTAGCATTCAGGTGAAACATCAGAGTTCACAGGGTTACAGACCAAGTGCTGGGAAATGAGATGATGGGACCCATTTCTGTGCTGTAAACACTCGATAATTCAATCGTTTTTGAGGGGAAACATAGCTGCAGTAATATAATTCCAAAAACTGTGTTATGAAGATATGGTGCAACTGCTTCAAAACTGAGTCTCAGCTATTTCTTTTCTGCCTTTTGATACATTGGAGCTGCAGCGATTGAGTGCGTTGGTTTCTGAAAACGAAACGTACCAATGAGCAATGTATTGGGCTATTCCAGGATTGCCTTCTCTGACAACGGTGGGACATGACTGATGTTGTCTATGATATGGAATACTGGATTAGTGGTGCTGGAAGAGCACAGCAGTTCAGGCAGCATCCAACGAGCAGCGAAATCAACGCTTCGAGGAAAAGCCCTTCATCAGGAATAAAGGCAGTCAGCCTGAAGCATGGAGAGATAAGCTAGAGGAGGGTGGGGTTGGGGAGAGAGTAGCATAGAGTACAATGGGTGAGTGGGGGAGGAGATGAAGGTGATAGGTCAAGGAGGAGAGGGTGGAGTGGATAGGTAGATAAGTAGATAGGCAGGTCGGACAAGTCAAGGAGACAGTAACTGAGCTGGAAGTTTGAAACTAGGATGAGGTGGGGGAAGGGGAAATGAGGAAGCTGTTGAAGTCCACATTGATGCCCTGGGGTTTAAGTGTTCCGAGGCAGAAGATGAGGCGTTCTTCCTCCAGGCGTCTGGTGGTGAGGGAGCGGCGGTGATGGAGGCCCATGACCTCCATGTCCTCGGCAGAGTGGGAGGGGGAGTTGAAATGTTGGGCCACGGGGCGGTTTGGTTGATTGGTGCGGGTGTCTCGGAGATGTTCCCGAAAGAGCTCTGCTAGGAGGCGCCCAGTCTCCCCAGTGTAGAGATGACCACATCGGGAGCAACGGATACAATAAATGATATTGGTGGATGTGCAGGTGAAACTTTGATGGATGTGGAAGGCTCCTTTAGGGCCTTGGATAGAGGTGAGGGAGGAGGTGTGGGCACAGGTTTTACAGTTCCTGCGGTGGCAGGGGAAAATGCCAGAATGGGAGGGTGGGTCGTAGGGGGGTGTGGACCTGACCAGGTAGTCACGGATGGAACGGTCTTTGCGAAAGGCGGAAAGGGGTGGGGAGGGAAATATATCCCTGGTGGTGGGGTCTTTTTGGAGGTGGCGGAAATGTCGGTGGATGATTTGGTTGATGCGAAGGTTTGTAGGGTGGAAAGTGAGCACCAGGGGCGTTCTGTCCTTGTTACGGTTGGAGGGGTGGGGTCTGAGGGCAGAGGTGTGGGATGTGGACGAGATGTGTTGGAGGGCATCTTTAACCACGTGGGAAGGGAAATTGCGGTCTCTAAAGAAGGAGGCCATCTGGTGTGTCCTACGGTGGAACTGGTCCTCCTGGGAGCAGATATGGCGGAGGCGGAGAAATTGGGAATACGGGATGGCATGGCGGAGAAATTGGGAATAGTGCCAGTGTTTGAGTTGAATAGACAAAGTTATAAAATCACACAATATCAGGGCAGAGTCCAGCAGGTTTATTTGGAAGCACGAGCTATCGGAGAGCCGCTCCTTCATCAAGTGGGTGTTTTTCTGCAGAAAATTGGTGTGTGTGTCAATATGTGCGATCTTTTGGAAGATCATCTGAACTTTAACCGACAGTTCGTGGTGTCGACGGTACCCATGACTTGGAGGCGTTGGTGTTGGACTGGGGTGGATACATTTAATAATCACGCAAAGAAATTTTAGATTCCAACAGTTGACAAACACCTGATGAAGAAACAGTACATGGAAAACTGGTGCTTCCAAATACGTCTGTTCAATACCATCTGGTGCTATGTGATTTTTACTCTCATAGCATTTGGTAATGTTTAACTGATCGAAGACAGTGAAAGAATTTTCGCTCGTGAAGATGAAAATTTCAAATATTATCCACCTGAGCATAACAGAAATGATGAAGTTGGATGTGTGATGAATCTCCACAATGCGCTTGCGCAAAGTAAAAGCCGAACCTCAACCGCCTGATCCGTAGCCAGCTATACGAATGGTTGTACCACTGGCCAGATGCACAGCTGAGATTTTACACGCTGCAGGGCTATGGTGTTAACAAGGACATGAGCAATAAGAGTAACAGTCACAAGGTGAACAAAGAACAAAGATAATCACCATCATTGATTTACTTCAAATTGTCTTCAAAAAACGACCATTCACAATCTGATCAGCCAATGAATGAGGTCACTGATGATCTTGGAAATTGCAACTGACGTTGCTGCGTTTTCACCAAAATTTGAGGTAAACTCCAGCCTAATCTTAACATCGCATATTCCCATTAATTTTCAGCTTTAGATTACGTTAATGACCTGTCCGTATTTGCAGGAAATGAGTGAAAATGTCCTTCCGGTAATGTAATCCAGTGCAGAGTCGGCCAGAGAAGAAAAGACGAAGACATAAGACATCACTCCCATTTCTCTCTGTACCAATGCGTTTTCCTGAGTCGAAAATTTTCAGGGCTTGTCTTTATAATCTAAAGAATTAATTATTTTCCCGGGAAAGATTCTTCATAAATCAATTAACATCTGAGGTGTTGAATAATTTTTTACTTCAGATTAAAATAGTTGAATATCTTTTCCCCCAGCCTAATGTCCCAATCCTCCCTCCTCTTCCATGTAAATACAAGCTTTGCCAGGTGATGTTGGAGCTCCCAACCTGACATTCCAATACTCCTTGCTGCTCCATGTCAATAGAAGCGGCTCTACTTGAAGTTGGAGCTCCCACTCTGATGTCGCAATGCTCCCAGTTGTTACATGTCATTAAACGCTGGTCCTTGTGAGGTTGGAGCTCCCAGTCTGATGTCCCAATGTTCCCTCCTCCATGTCAATTGAAGAAGTCCAGTTGAGGTTGGATCTATCACTCTGATGTCCCAATGCTCCCTGCTGCTACATGTCATTAAAAGCTGCTCCAGGTGAGGGTGGAGCTCCCAGATGGATCTCGCAAATCTCCCTGCTCCATGCTAACTGAAGCCGCTCCAAATGAGGATGGACCTTGCATTCGGATGTGCCAATGCTCCCTGCTGCTCCATGTCAACAGAAGCTGCTCCAGGTGTGGTTGGAACTCCCAGACTGATGTCACAATGCTCCCTGATCCACGTCAAAAGACACTGCTCCAGATGAAGTGGGAGCTCCGATCCCGGGCAGCTCACATAATTCGATACCATCATAGAAATACTGCCCACTGAACATTTCCACCACTGGAGCCATTGGTGGAATATCTGCATCATGAGAACCTAATATTATTTTTAGTCAACACCGAATCATTATGTCCAAAAGTCATTCTTTCTTAAACCTTATTTAGCATGTGCATACTGCAGTCAAGCCGAAGTAAGATAGTGGTGCTAATTGATGTAAGCTTAATAAAAATTACTTCCTATTTTTCATGTTGCATAACTGCGACTTGGCAAGGACAATGTTTATATTGAAATCACACTTTTATTCCAGGTGAGAGAATTTGGTTTGAATTATTTAAAATGAACTTGTTCACTGTGTAAAATGATCAAATAGATCTCAATTTCATTTCAAAATTGGATACGTTTTCATCCATCTTGAAATGTGGTGTCTTCTTCTTTCAACCAGACGGGTATTATAACGAAAAGTCTATTAATGATATGCGTATAGAGACACTTTAAATTGCAAGGTTTATGAAGGTTTGTAGCTCAGGTTGAGGTTTAGGGTGTAGGTTTGCTCGCTGAGCTGTAGGTTTGATACCCAGACGTTTCATTATCTGTCTCCGTCACATCATCAGTGGCGACCTCCAAGTGAAGCGAAGCTGTTGTCTCTTGCTTTCTATTAATATCTTCCTCCTGGATGGCGTTCCTGGGGTTTGTGGCGATGTCATTTCCTGTTCGTTTTCTGCGGGGTTGATGGCATTTAGATCTATGTGTTTGTTTATGGCGTTGTGGTTGGAGTGCCAGGCCTCTGGGAATTCTCTGGCATGTCTTTGCTGAGACTGTCTCAGGATCAATGCGTTTCCCAAGTCGAAACGGACTACCAAAAATCCATAAACGACGAGCCCCCTTCAGACCCATCGTCTCTTTACCCGGAACACCAACTTACAGACGGGCAAAAGAACTACACGCAAGACTGAAATGCCTCATAGAAGAATCACAGCACTCCATCCACTCCACCCAGGAATTCCTAAAAATCATCAAAAAAACCAAAATAGAGGAAGAAGAAGCAATGATCTCATTCGACATAACAGCACTGTTCACATTCATCAACATCGACCCGGCAAAGGAAACACTTCCCACACTTTTAGAACAGACCATCACACACACCAACCACCATCAATCACATTACCAACGAAAACATAATGAAGCTAGTGGACCTGCACATCACCACCGAGTTCACTTTCAACAACATTGTCTACAAACAAACCAATGGCACACCCATGGGATCTCCGGTATCAGGATTCATAGCAGAAGCGGTAATGCAAAGACTAGAACAAACAGCCCTGCCAACAATCAAACCAAAAATCTGGGTCCGCTACGTAGATGACATCTTTGTCATCACAAAACGAAACAAGATAGTAAAGACATTTAACATCATCAACAACACCCTCACAGGAATAAAGTTCACCAAGGAGGAAGAAACCGACAACAAACTCGCATTCTTGGACGTCACAGTAGAAAGAAAGGACAACGGATAACTACAAAACTGCGTATACAGAAAACCGACAAACACTGACCAAATACTTAACTACACCATCAACCATCACGACACACACAAACAAAGCTGTATGAGAACACTATTCCAACCAGCCACCACACACTGCAGCACAGACGAACTTCGGAAAACAGAGGAGAACCACCCATTCAACGTATTCGAGAAGAATAGACACTCAGAAAATACAGTCCGCAGATTCCTCAAGAACAAACCACGACAAGCAGACCAAACGCAGTCAGAAACCCTAACCACCTTACCATACATCAAAGAAGTTTCAGAAATGACAGCCAGACTACTAAGACCCCTCGGAATCCTAGTAGTACACAAACCCACCAACACTCTCAAACAAAAACTAACAAACTTAAAAGACACAGATTCAACCCGTGGACAAAACCAACGTCATCCACAAAGTTCCATGCAAGGACTGCCACCAACACTACGGAAGACAAACAGGAAGAAAGTTAGCCACCAGGATACACGAACACCAGCTAGCCACAAAAAGACACGACCTTCTCTCCTTTGTAGTCCTACATACGGATTAAAAATATCACTATTTCGACTGGGACAACACATCTATCCTGGAACAGGCTAAGCAAAGACACGCCAGAGAATTCCTAGAGGCCTGGCACTCCAACCACAATGCCATAAACAAACACTTAGATCGAGATGCCATCTATCAACCCCTCAGAAAACGTACAGGAAATGACATCACCACAAACCCCAGGAACCCGTTAGAGGAGAAAGATATGAATAGAAAGCAGGAGACAACAGCTTGGCTTCACTTGGAGGACGCCACTGATGATGATGTTACCTAGCCAAGTAAACAAACGTCTGGATGTCAAAGCTACAGCTCAGCGAGCAAACCTACACCCTACATTTTAAATCATTTTTCATGTTTATGTTGCATGAATCTGCGGTTAGTGATCCACAGTTTAGTTTCACTCCCTCTAGGTAACATGCTGATTTCTCCAGTTGTTCATAGTTCAATGAGATGCATCCAGTGTGTGCATAACGAGAGGGAGCTTGCTTCCCACATCTTGTGTTTATCTGTGCCTTATGTCCAGCCTTCATCAATGGCGACAGCAAGGGGCAAGGGCGAGACCAATGTGTAAGTCTCTCCGTGTCCATGCACGGCACCCACAGCGGCAATTCTCCACTGTGCATTTACAGCCAGTTCTCAGTGCCCCTACACCCACGCCCTGCCCCTTTTGAAGTATCTCCATTATTTTTTGTTGTCTCGCTGTGCTCTTCTCACCAGGATGAATAACTTCTACTCAACCTCCTCCAGATTTCATCTGACAAAAGATTCATTAAGAATCCCTTTCCATAAACATGCACTTCGCAGCTCTCGTTATTTGATTTTCCTGGATGTCTTTCAAACGGAAAAACGTTCACAGCAACTTGACATGAAAAAGACAATCACGCTCTTTTTCATTATCCCAAGGCAACCGACGTTTCAATGCAGTTTAGTCAACAGGGTCAAACCATGCTTTGAGATTGCAGAATAGCGTTGATTCAGACAAACTGACCATTAGAGTCCCGATTTCAATACAACATCTGTAGCCATTGGAGACCAGTCGATGACAGTGGGATTCGAACTCACGCGTGCAGAGCACAATGGATTAGTACACCATTGCCTTAACCTCTCGGCCATCACGTCACCAATGCGGGGACGAGGATGAACTTATGAATAATTGAATTGCGTAAATTATGCAGAGCAGCACATATTTCTCCCTGGTGTTGGTGAAATGATAAATAACACAGTACAGTTCCAGGAATATGGTCTGATCTCTGGGTTCTGAGGCAAGTGCACTCCCATTGTCACACTCTGCACACAGTGATCTGATAAAAAATGAGGAAATGAATATGTTAGAAGGTCTGTTGAATTCTGTGAAGATTTGAAGTCAACGGAATGAAGAACCCGAGACAGCAGGAGGTTTTCTTTCAATACAGCGTTGTATAGAGCTCTTAAGGATAGTGGAATCATGGGTTATGGGACTAAGGCAGGAACAGGATACAGATTGAGGATGTTCAGCCATGATCATAATGAATGGTGGTGCTGGGTCGAAGGGCAGAATGGCCTACTCCTGCAACTGTGTGTATTGTCTATTAAATTACCTGTGAGGAATTGTTTTCCAGACTGGAGGAGAGTGCATAGTGCTCAATGTCATTATTCGGAACACCTAACTTCCGCTCAGATGTTTTTGACACGCACTTTTGTACAGAACAGACAATTTAAAAATCCAAAATAACGCTAAACTGACAATTGAACTCAACAATGCTAAAACCTTGATCTGTATCATTTTCCTGGGCCGTGCGACACCAAGTCACTGTATGATCACAGCAACACAGTGAACAAGTGTCAGAAGGAAAATGAGTGCAGTGTCAGAGCGCATGCTGGGAGCAGCAGGTGACACACACGGAAGTGCATTTAACTCAACAGGAACACTTGCCAAACAGCGGACTGCGGTGGAAGAATTCAGGGGGGGTTTACACTTTGAAATTTAATGCCAGAGACACAATGGAGATCTGTCATTGAGTCTGTTCAAGATGAGGATTTTAAGATTTCTACAGATGCAAAACAAAATAAAAAGCTCATCGTTTATTGAAGGCAAAACATGAAATTGTACATTTCATCAATCTACCCATCTTTACAATGAGTACCTCACCACTTTCCTCACTCGGTGACAGAACCACTGGTGAAGATGATCATATAATCCACGTTACTAGCCATGGAATCAGAGAAACTCGGTTTCCAAAGGTTAAAGTAAAACCAGGAATGTAGAGGTAAGCATTAATGTGTTGCTCCTGTGCTGAAGGTGACCAGTGCACGGTATCTCTGTTCCAGTATCGTGGGCTGTGCTGTGCCGAAGTTTTAAGTTTGAGTCTCACATGGAGCAGCTTCAATTTGTCGTCGTGTTGCGGGGTACGGATTGAAGGTGATATTGAGCAAAGCCAAGTTTATGGAAAATACCGTGTTTGTGGATTGAGAAACAATCTTTTCTGGATAATGACTCCTTGATCAACAAACATACTGCAAGTATCTAAAACGTGAAGAGACGTATGTGGAGAAAGAGCCAAGGATGATTTTTCAGCAGATGGATAACGTTTCCCATGTGCACTGCTTTAAATTCCGGGAAAATAGATGTTGAACTGGTTTCATGGACAGAGTTTGTTGCAAACTCACATAGGTTATTGCAATGATTAAAAAAAAGAAATCACATAGGACCGTTTGAATATTGTATCGAATTGAATTTTGGTCTGAGCATATTTTATCGTAAATGGTGTGCTGCAGAGAAGTACAGGGGGTTAACAACACAAAATGACAGAGACTTCTTGGTGGATTTCTTGGGTGGAGTTAAGAATGTACGAAATATCCATAACATCATGTGAATGTGGTCAAATCTTTAAAGTAGGTGTTGCCTCTCCAAGTGACGATTCAATTCCTACTCATTAGGATATCACTTCCGTCTGCAGTTATTTTAGGGCATCAGCTCCATTTACAGAGTTTCACCTTGAATAATACATCACACCTTACCAATCCATGAATTTGTTATACTCAGTCTTATTCAGTTGTACATGTTTATGAAATGTCTTTGTGTCTGAAGTCAACAAATTCGAAATTGTTACGCAACCACACTGACTTTCACTCAATGGTAAATTCTCTCCTTGTACGTTTGTTCGTGTATCTTTTAAAACACTCTGAAGTCAGCTTCTACGTTTTATTTCTGTAAAGTCGTTCACGATTGAAAAAAACTCTATTGAGTGGAAGAAACTCTCATCCAAACTTTTCTTAATCATTCAGTAATGGTTTTGAAGCTCTAACGAAAGTTCTTGATTCACTCGAAAGAGGGACTTTCCCTGATTTACTCATTCAAACCTTGGGTTATGTGAAAATCTCATTTGTTTAAATCAAATTTGCGTGTTTTTGCTCCGGCATTTCCGAATCTCGTGAATAAACTCCTTTATTCTTTCAATCATCACGATGAAACCGGTTGTATCTTTTCTGATAATTTTATGTCTCACTAAACAACGTCACTTGGCTTTCTAATATCTTGCTATCCAGGAAACAGCGTCTGTGCCCTTTCTAACTTCTTCACATGTTTTTGGTGGAGAATGAGGACAAGGATTACACACAATGTTCCCACTGAGTGTGACCAAAAGATTTTACAGTTACACTATGAACTCTTTGCTTTTTAAATATGACGTCTCCATTTATAAACTCCAATAAGGTTAATTACTATCTATCCAGTTTATGAACATCGTCTTTGGAGACGAACATTATCGATCACTTCCTTTATTCTTCCACGTGATGTCTGAAAAGTTTGTAAGGCCAACATCCATATATCCCCGTGTCCTGAGTCAGTCTTAGCTATTTCTAAAGGCGACTGAAGTTCAAATACTTCATAGTGTGTCTCCCGTCATTCCAGTGCAGACTGGTTCTGGACAGCAAATGCCATGAACCAAAGACCACCGTGGATCTGAAATCAACAGTTTTCACATAGTAATTCTCGTAGATATTGTGTATCGTATGTCCGTGTACTTGTTCAATTTGTTCATCATTTCATGGGTCCCTGTATTGAATTCTACTGAATGATTAATTTGTGAATGGAGACATTCCCTTCACCACTCGTTCGAAACTCCATGGAACATTGAAAGATTTTACTCATATGCTTCCAGATGACAGTCCTGCCATTACTGAGATGAATCAGTGAACATTCCCCACGTACCCTCGAAGGCAAGGATTTCCTTTTCTATTTTCGGATATCATTACAGCACCGAATCCCATGGGTTCGTTCATTAAAACCAAAACAGTTGCAGCAAGACTTTAAAACTAAGATTTTGCAATCTGCTTGCATTGGTTGTCCCAAAAATTACATTCCACATTCTGGTATGTTTGTGGATGAAAGCACTTTCTGAGTCTTGAGCAGTTATATTTCAGTTTTGTCAAAACATTATCATTCGCCGTTCTCTCTTTCCCTTTCAGTTTCCCGTTTTATATCCTGTATTTTATCAGTTTATCTTAAGTTTTCAATAATTTCAATCAATCTCGCTCCTGATTACCAATCCTAGAGAATACCACAATTTTGTCAATTTATATGAGGTGCAGCTTTAGGGCGCGGTGACAAAGTGGAAAGGCATTGGTCACGTGAACCAAGTAGCAGTAGCGAGCTGGTGGAATCTTGCCATTCCATCGTAGTCATATTCAAAACATTTAACATAATCTTTAGCCAAATCATGTTGGCAGAAAATAAGAATACAAAAACTAAAAAATTGCTGATGTTGAAAATCAAACAAAACAGTCGTTGCAGGAATATTTCAGGACGTCTGGCAGCATCTGTGGAGAGACGGACCCAAGGGATGTGAAACGTTAACTGATTCATCTGCACAGATGCTGCCAGCACACCTGTGATTTTACAGCAATATCTGTTTTTGTTTCAGATTGGCAGATTTTGTCGCAGTTCATGAGAACTGTGCTCATTAGAATCAAACAGACAGCATGGATCTTGTAGTGTGAAATGAGACAGTAATAATGAATGAGTGGAGAGTGTTGAACTGGAAAAGTACAGCAGTTCAGGCAACATCCGAGGAGCAGGAGAATGGACGATTTAGGCATAAGCCATTCATCAGGAATTAGGCATGTGAGTCGGGCAGAGGAACAAAGCTGAAGCCAGGCACAAACTCGCAGGCACCTCCTCCTACAGTCAACGATCACAAACTCTCCTCCCCTCACCAAACTATCATCCCCCAGACCATCCACAATCTCATCACCTCTGGGCATCTTCCATCCACAACCTCAAACCTCATTGTCCGTGAACTGCACACTCCCCGATTCTACCTCCTTCCTAAGATACAAAAACCTGACTGCCCCAGTCGACCTATTGTCTCATCCTGAGCCTGTCCCATCCGAATATTCTCTTCCTACATGGACACAATCCTATCTCCCCAGTTCAGGAAATGCCCACTTACAGTCGTGACACCCCTATGCACTTCACCTCCTCCAAGAATTTCGTTTCCCTGGCCCTCAACACGCCATATTCACCATGGGCATCCAGTTCCTGTACAAATCCATCTGCAATGACAGAAGTCTGCCAGCCTTCCATTTCTTACTCTCTCACCATCCCAACCAGTACCCTTCCACCGACATCCTCACCCACCTGACTGAACTGGTCTTCACAATCAACAACTTCTCTTTCCAATTCTCCCACTTCCTCCAACGACGGTGATAGCCATGGGCACCCGCATCGGACCTAGCTATGCCTGCCTGTTTGTCAGATGCGCGGAACTGTCCATCTTTCGCAGTTACACAGGCACCATCCTACACCTGTTCCTCAGCTACAGTGATGAATGTATTAGCGCCACTTGGTGCTCCAACGAAGAGGTTCAATAGCTCAGCAACTTTACGAAAACCTTCCACACGGACTTCAAATTTATCCGGATCATCTTGGCAACTTCCTTAGCATTCCTCGACACCTCCATCACCGTCTCTGGCGACTGACTAATCAAAGACATATACTACAAGCCCACCGACTCCCAAAGGTGTGTAGACTACATCTCCTCCAACCCTATCCCGTGTAAAAACGACATTCCTTATTCCCTATTCCACCGCTTCCAACAAATCTGATCCCAGGATGACCAATTACACCTCTGAGAGTCCCAGTTGGTCTCATTCATCCACGGTCACAAATTGCCTGTCCAGGTTGGTTGACAATGCCCTCCAGTGCATCGCCTCCACTTCACGCAACACCACCCTTGAACCCCACGCCTCTCAACACAACAAGAACAGAGCTTCCTGGTGCTCACCTCCCACCCCACCAACCTCCGCATAAAACGCATCATATTCTGCCACTGGGTGCCACCTCCAAACAGACACCACCACCAGAGATATATTTCGCTAACCAGCTCTGCCAGCACTCCAGAAAGAACATTCACTCCATGTCCCCCTCTTCAGGTCGACACTTCCCCCCACCAGCCCATAACCGTCTCCTGGCACCTTTGACTGCCACCAAATGAAGGGTGAAACTAGCACCCACACAACTCTCCTCATCTACAACCAAGGCCCGAAGGGATCATTCCACATCCGTTGTAAATTCACATGTACAGCTATCAATGTCATCCACTGCATCCGTTGCGCCCAGTGTGGTCTTCTCTACATCAGGGAGACAGGATACCTTCTTGCAGATCATTTCAGAGAATATCTCTGGGACACCCGCACTCAACAACTTCACCGTCCCGTGGCTGAGCACTTCAACTCCCCCTCCTACCCCATCAAAGGCTTGCAGGTACTGGACCTCCTCCACTGATAAACCGTTACCACCCAACGCCTGGAAGAGGAATGCCAAATATTCTGCCTTGGGACCCTTACACCACACGGGATAAATGTGAATTCGAACAGTTTCCTCATTTCCCCCAAGCATAAGCCTTCAGCTCGCCACCGCCCTCTCGACCCATTGCATCACTGCCACTTCTGACCTATTATCTTCTCCCTCCTATTCATCCATCTATTGCTTTCCAGCTCGTTCCCCTCAACCACACACCACTTCCATTTATCTCTCAGCCCTGACTCATAAGCCTTATTCCTGATGAAGGGCTTAAGCCTGAAACCGGAATTATCCGGATCCTCGGATGTTACCTGATCTGCTGTGCTTTTTCAGCATCACACTACCAACTCTGATCTCCAGCATCTGAAGTCCTAACATTATCATTGGAATTATCAATAACCTTGGAATGAAGATATCCCTCGATTGCAGTGATCACATTGTGACTGAGTTTTCCATTTATTTTGGGTGAGGGCAGGCTGGGTCTGAGATGAGCACTTAACACCTAAATAACTGGAAAGTATCAGATAGCGAAGTTAGGGCGGGCTGAAGTGAAGTGGAATACAGCCAGAAGATGGGTCCGTACAACTGCATCACATCATCCAGATTGTAAAAGACTCGCACAAGTCGAAAATCAACTTCAGTGCAGGCACAATGACAGGTAAAGTGGAAAGGAGACAATAGAACACACTGAGGTGCAGTGGAACAATTTCTGTCAAATGATTCGATATACAAGCTACTTTGCATATGGTCTGCCCTCACATTGGAAAAAGGAATTTCTTGCAGTGTAACGGCGACATTTGCCTGTGACATCACAATGCTGAGAGACACTGACATAGTTTCTTCTGTAGCAGCGTGGCCTAGTGAAAGCATGATTGTCCCATTAACCAGAATTCAACACTTCAAAGCTCTCCTCTGCGCTGTACAACTTATTTGCTGCCGCTGTAGTTAGATCTCAATCGCTTCACTGTGTATCTTCTTCTGCTATCTGCTTCAAGGAAACACTTGAAACGTGAACAAATCCACTTTCCACTTTCACCAATCTTTTGCAACTCCCGAGTTGGCACAGGTACGAGTGACCGATTGGCCTTCTCGAGCACTCTCACTCTGGTATGATTTGAATGATAAAGTGGACTGTGTCTGATCTGCAGAATGTCCCCACCGAGACGGTGCTGTTTATCCCATCCCCGGGGACTGAGCTGTCTCTATTGGCAGAGTATTCAGCCATTTCCCTCCACTTGTAGGCAATATGAGGGGATGTAAGTGCCGATATGCTCTGAAGCTTCCTCTCACGGGCACAGCCAGGTGCAAGAGCGCTGCTGGAACTTAGCAACTTTGATTGCGAACTTCCTCCAAATATCATTTATTTGAGAGAGAGAGAAAGGTGCTAAGCTGGTGGGAAAGAGAGAAATGGGCCGTGGACTCTCTTCCCTCAGTAAATTGCAAATAAGTGCATTTTTGTGCTGCCCATTTGATGTTCAGAATCAATCTTCGCGGAACAATCCTGATGAAAGGCTTTGGTTTCAGAGGCGTCGTTTTCATTGCTGCAATCGGGCATCAGTTAACATCTGAGTCCTAACTGTCCCAGATGAAGCGACTCCGAATGAAACCCTCACTCACTGAGAACCATCCCCACAGCCAGGAGCTGTGGGGCTGCAGGCAGTCCAAAGCGGAATGAAGGATTAAAAACGAGCCATTATTTCTCCCTCAGCCACTCTGTCACAGAGACAAGGAGAGGGACGGCAGAGACGTGTGACGTCATTCACGTGCCGACAGAAGCCGTTCAGACAATCGAGTCCACGGTCACTCTCTGTCACTTGCTTCTCTCTGAGGGTATTCATCATCAGTGGTGCTTGTTTAATAATAGGAAACTGTGTCTGTGTTGAAATGCTGTGTCCAACATACTGATCCACATGTCGTTCATGACTGTTCATTTCACCGGAGGACCCTGCTGTGTGACACAGCGTGGGGAATAACTGCAAGGCGTCAGGGGTATGGCCCACACACCAACTGATTTCTCTCACCTTCGCCAGTGTATTCCCAGCTCAGTCAAGTGACTTTGCGAATCATTTCATAACAGACCTACAGAGAACAGCAAAAAAATCTTCCATAACTTCAAACGTGTGTTTCCTCAAATGCATAAATGTGGCGGTTGTATCTATTTCAGCTACCATTGAGTGACAGGATGCAGATGGCTCATCAATATGTAATGTGAAGAACGGAGCACTGTTATAGCGAAACTCTGGCAGTTGCAGTACACACACTATAAGCTGGAATTGTCATCGAGCAGAGGATGCTTTTCATTCATTAATTTCTGGATTATGCGCCCACCACAATCCCTTTGGGCCGCTCTGTTATCGCTGACCACAGCGGTTTCCCGTAGTCTTCAGGTTTTTGTAGCATGTACCTTCGAGGATGACGTTAAAATATCTTCACTGTTATTGTGTGATACACTGTGGCACATATGTGTCCCGGCTGTGTCAATATAACCACCGTGTAACTTCCCCAATTCTGCTGTTTTATTTGCAATTTCAATCAGAATCACAAAATGTGTCACACTGCAGACTGAGGCCATGCAGCCCACCTGCGCTCTGCTGGCTCCACGCAATGAGGAAATGACTGTGTTTTGATTGATTGATTGTCACATGGACCTAAGTACAGTGGAAAGCGTTGTTTGCGATGGTAAAGTCGGATCGTAGTCATCAAGGACATGCAGATCACAGCGTGAGGAAAGCAAAATTTGGCCAGACTTAGGAATTCAGGTTACTCCGTATCGGACGTGCGCTCAGCAAAATCCACATTGGCAAGTTCAGCATTATTTCAAGTTATACAATCCATTTCTCAGAGCAGCAATGGCCGAGAAGAAGCGGTTCTTGAACTTGCTTGTGTATGTTTTCAAGCTTTGGAATCTTTATCTGAAACCGATCTCATCGAAATCATATCTTCACAGTCAAAAATGAAGTAGTGTGCAAAATTCCAAGGCTCATCCGCAATGTGAACGCGAGAGCTCTCGCACATATGTCACCTGTCTGAAGCAATGTCACACCCGAGACAAACGAGCCAGAACGGCGCCAGACGTGGTAACCAGAAATCAGGTGAGTTTTTGGTTAACTAAGGCTATTTCTGCTGTTTCGGAGTGAAAGAAGCACAGAGATTTAATAACAGCTCCTTTCCATTCTGACTCGCTTCTCCCAGGAGGCTGTGCTAGCTGCTTTCCCGGAACAGGGCGATCTTCATTGAGAACTGGACGAACTCATCCTCCATTGTCACGCAGTATTAGTGTCGAGCAGCTTGAACGCGATCTCTAGCTCCCTATCAAACATGGGTGTGTGGAGCGGGGTAGGGGGCTGGCGGGAGTGGGAAGTATCGGAATTCTGGAAAGGTGTAGAAAAGGGAGATCGTGCATGCACAAGAAATCATCTTCTTTTTGGAAACATTGTCCAAATAATGCCACTGGAGAGAGCTAGAAAATGCAGAACTGCGAGGAAAGAGTGAATCTCTCCCCATTATTCGGGAACAGTGTCTGTGCTTCTCGAAGTCACAGGGAGGCTTCTGCTGTCTGAATCAGCATGGGATGTTACTGCAGCGAGTCCCGTCGCTCACGCACCTGCTGTGTATACATTTTTCCACGTTGCCTCCACTTCACGTCAAAGATTTCACAGCTCACATCATCCTAGAGTGACAGGGAAGAGAAGGAAGCGATTCAGACCATCATCTTAACACAACCTGGGGATAAGTTGGATGTGGGAGAGCGGACAGTCTCGACTGGTTCCAGCATTTACAATCTTGGTCCGTGTGGTAACAAAAGCAGGAACCAGGAACTGTTTACCTTTCTTCTTAAAACAGGTAATTAAATTTTGAAGAGCATAGATATCTCTTCCTGGTGTTCATGAAATGATCAAGACCAGAATACGGTTCCCTGAGTATGGTCTGACTTCTGGGTTATGGGCCCAGGGCACTCCCACTGTGATATTCTGTTCACAAGATCTGACCACATGGAAAGAAATGACACAGTGACAAGATCTATTGAATCGGATTCTGTGAAAAACAGAAGCCGATGGAATGAACAGCACTATGAGAGCGAGAATGTAGCATTATATGTGAGGAAGTTGTTTTCCAGACTCGAGGAGAGTGCACAGTGCTGTTTCCAGGGGTCAATATCTGGATAAGTAGACAGAATTAGCATCGGCTGTTATTGGACTGCATCTTTTGTACAATGTTGCACAAGCACGGGCCTTTTGTATAGAGGGGACAACTTCAAAATCCTCAATGATGCAAGACACAGAAATGAGGTGAACAACAAAGCAACCGCAGAAACTCGTGTTACATCATGGGGTAAACGCCCCGGCTCAACCTTTGCTCAAATTCGCTCTCTGTCAAATTCCTGAGCCTGAGTTTCGAACAGTGAATGGTCTATGTTAATAAACACTGCTCGAATCTCACAACTTCAGCATTTATTACGCCCCTACATGTATGTCTGACAACAGTAATTGATCCCTCACTGTGTTACTTCAGCACACGTAGAGAAGAAATAAACAAAAGAACAACAGTCACGAATGTGACGGAGATTTGACCTGATGCAAACCTCTTCCCACCCTACCACTTCCACACCTCTTCCCAACCTACCTCTTGCAAAAATGCCATCCCGTATTCCCAATTCCTCCGCCTTCGCTGGATCTACTCCCAGGAGGACCAGTTCCACCACAAAACACAGCAGATGGCCTCCTTCTTTCGAGATGGCAATTTCCCTTCCAACGTGGTTAAAGATGCCATCCAACGCATCTCGTCTACATCCCGCACCTCCACCCTCAGAGCACACCCCTCCAACCGTAACAAGGACAGAACGCCCCTGGTACTCACCTTCCACCCTACCAACCTTCTCATAAACCAAATCATCCACCGACATTTCCACTACGTCTAAACAGACCCCATCACCAGGGATATATTTCCCTCCCCAACCCTTTCTGCCTTCCGCAAAGACCGTTCCCTTCGTGACTACTTGGTCAGGTCCACGCCCCCTACAACCCACCCTCCAATCCTGGCACTTTCCCCTGCCACGGCAGGAACTGGAAAGCCTGCGCCCACACCTCCTCCCTCACCTCTATCCAAGGCCCGAAAGGAGCCTTCCACATCCATCAAAGTTTTATTTGCACATCCACTAATATCATTTATTGTATCCGTTGCTCCCGATGCGATCTCCTCTACATTGGGGAGACTGGGCGCGTCCTAGCAGAGCGCTTTAAGGAACATCTCCAGGACAACCACGCCAATCAATCACACCGCTCCGTGGCCCAACATTTCAACTCCCCCTCGCACTCTGCCGAGGACATGGATGTCCTGGGCCTCCTTCACCGCTGCTCACTCACCACCAGATGCCTGGAGGAAGAACGACTCATCTTCCACCTCGGAAAACCCCAGGGCATCAATGTGGACTTCAACAGTTTCCTCATTTCCCCTTCCCCCACCTCACACTAGTTCTAAACTTCCAGCTCAGCACTGTCCCCATGACTTAGCCGGACTTGTCCTACCTGCCTATCTCCTGTTCCACCGATTCACTCCACCCTCTCCTCCTTGACCTATCACCTTAATCCCCTCCCCCACTCACCCATTGTACTCTATGCTACTTTCCCCCCACCCTCACCCTCCTCTAGCTTTATCTCTCCACGCTTCAGGCTCACTGCCTTTATTCCTGATGAAGGGCTTTTGCCCGAAACGTCGATTTCGAAGAGACACGGATGCTGCCTGAACTGCTGTGCTCTTCCAGCACCACTAATCCAGAATGTGGTTTCCAGCATCTGCAGTCATTATTTTAACAGCCTTGCAGTTCTTCCCCACGCTGTGTCACACAGCAGGGTCCTCCAGTGAAATGAACAGCCGTGAATGACATGTGGTTCAGTCTGTTGGAGACAGCATTTCGACACAGATACAGTTCACTCATATTAGAACAAGCAGCACTGATGATGAATAACCTCAGAGAGAAGCAAGCGATAGAGATTTACCATTGACTCGATGGGCTGAACTGCTTCTGTCGGCACGTGAATGACGTCACACGTCTCTGCCGTCCCTCGGTCTGTCTCTGTGACCGAGTGGCTGAGGGAGAAATAATGGCTCGTTTTTAATCCTCTTTTCCGCTTTGGACTCCCGTAGCACCTGGCTGTGGAGTTGGTTCTCAGTGAGTGAGGGTTTCATTCAGAGTCGCTTTATCTGGGACAGTTGGGACTCAGATGTTAACTGAAGTCCGATTGCAGCAAAGAAACCGACGCCTGTGAATCAAAAGCCTTTCTGCTGGATTGTTCTGCGAAGATTGATTCTGAACATCAAATGGGCAGCACAAAAATGCACTTATTTGCAATTTACTGAGGGAAGAGAGTCCACGGCCCATTTCTCTCTTTCCCACCAGCTCAGCACCTTTCTCTTTCTCTCAAATAAATGATATTTGGAGGAAGTTCGCAATCAAAGTTGCTAAGTTCCAGCAGGGCTCTTGCACCTGACTGAACCCGTGAGAGGAAGCTTCAGAGCATATCCGCATTTACATCCCATCATAATGCCTGCAAGTGGAGGGAAATGGCTGAATATTCTGCCAATAGAGAAACCTCAGTCCCTGGGGATGGAATAAACAGCACTGTCCCGCGTGGGGACATTCTGCAGATCAGACACAGTCCACTTTATCATTCAGATCATACCAGAGTGAGAGCGCTCGAGAAGGCCAAGCGGTCACTCGTACATGTGCCAACTCGGGAGTTGCAAAAGATTGGTGAAAGTGGAAAGTGGAATTGTTCACGTTTCAAGTGTTTCCATGAAGCAGGAAGCAGAAGAAGATACACAGTGAAGCGATTAAGATCTGACTACAGGAGCAGCCAATAAGTTGTACAGCGCAGAGGAGAGCTTTGAAGTATTGAATTCTGGTTGATGGGACGATCATGCTTTTACGAGGCCACGCTGCTACAGAAGAAACTATGTCAGTGTCTCTCAGCATTGTGATGTCACAGGCAAATATCGCCGTTATACTGCAGGAAATTCCTTTGTCCAATGTGAGGGCAGTCCATATGTAAAGGTGTAGCTAATATATCGAATCCTTTCACATAACTAATTCCACTGCACCTGAGTGTCTTCTATTGTCTCCTTTCCACTTTACCTGTCATTGTGCCCACACTGAAGTTGATTTTCTATCTCTGCTTGTCATTTACAGTCTGGGTGATGTGATGCAGTTGTACTGACCCATCTTCTGACATAATTTTCCACTTCACTTCAGCCCACCCAAACTTTGCGATCTGATACCATTCCCGTTGTTTAGATATTAAGCGCTCGTCTCAGATCCAGCCTGCCCTCACCCAAAATAAATGGAAAACTCAGTCACACTGTGATCACTGCAATCGAGGGGTATATTCACTCTAAGGTCATTGATAATTCCAAGGATAAAGTAAGGACTGCAGATGCTGGAGATCAGAGTTGGTAGTGTGATGCTATAAAAGCACAGGAGATCAGGTAGCATCCGAGGCGCAGGAGAATTCAGGTTTCAGGCGTAAGCCCTTAATCTCGAATAAGGCATGTGAGTCGGGCTGAGAGATAAATGGAAATGGTGTGGGGTTGAGGGGAAATAGCTGGAAAGCAATAGATGGTTGAATAGGAGGGAGAAGAAATTAGGTCAGAAATAGCAGTGATGGAATGGGTCGAGAGGGCGGTGGCGAGTTGAAGGCTTGGGCTTGGGGGAGGGGAAATGAGGTAACTGTTCAAATTCACATTTATCCCGTGTGGTGTGAGGGTCCCTAGCCGATAGGTGTAGTCTTCCTCCTCCAGGCGTTGGGTGGTATCGGTTTGGCAGTGGTGAGGTCCAAGACCTGGATGTCTTTGATGGGTAGGAGGGGGAGTTGAAGTGTTCAGCCACGGGACGGTGAAGTTGGTGGGTGCGGGTGTCCCAGAGATGTTCTCTGAAATGATCTGCAAGAAGGTATCCTGTCTCCCTGATGTAGAGGAGACCACACTGGGCGCAACGGATTCAGTAGTTGACATTGGTAGCTGTACAGGTGAATTTCTAATGGATGTGGAATGGTCCATTGTGGCCTTGACTGAGGTGAGGGGAGTGGTGTGGGTGCTAGTTTCACTCTTCCTTTGGTGGCAGTGAAAGGTACCAGGAGAGGGTTGTGGGCTGATGGGAGGATGTGTGGACCTGAAGAAGGGTTCATGGAGGGAATGGTCTTTACGGAATGTTGGCAGGGTTGGGCAGCGAAATATATCTCTGGTGGTGGTGTCTGTTTGGAGGTGGCATCAGTGGCAGAATATGATGCGTTTATGCGCAGTTTGATGGGGGTGTAAGGTGAGCATCAGGTGGTTCTGTCCTTGTTGCGTTGAGAGGCATGGCTTCAAGGGTGGTGGTGTGTGAAATGGAGGTGATGAACTTGAGGGCGCTGTCAACCACGTGGGAAGGCAATTTGTGATCGTGGAAGAAGGAGACCAACTGGCTCTTCCTGAGGTGCAATTGGTCATCCTGGGAACAGATGTGCTGGAGGTGGAGGCATTGGGAATAAGGAATGGCGTTCTTACACGAGATACGGTTGGAGGAGATGTAGTCTAGGTACATGTGAGAGTCAGTGGGCTTGTAGTATATGACTGTCATTAGTCAGTCGCCAGAGTCGGTTATGGAGAGGTCCAGGAAGATGAGTGAAGTTGCCAAGATGATCCGGATAAATTTGAGGTCGGAGTGGAAGGTGTTGGTAAAGTTGGTGAGCTATTCAACCTCCTCGTTGGAGCACCAAGTGGCCCCAAACATTCACCAATGTAGCCGAGGCACAGGTGGAGGCTGCTGCCTGTGTAATTGCGAAAGATGGACAGTTCCGCGTATCTGACAAACAGGCAGGCATAGCTAGGTCCTATGCGGGTTTCGATGGAGGAAGTGGGAGAATTGGAAAGAGAAGTTGCTGATTGTGAGGACCAGTTCAGCCACGTGGATGAGGATGTCAGTGGAAAGGTACTGGTTGGGATGGTGTGAGGTTTCGAAATGGAAGGCTTGCAGACTTCTGTCATGGCAGATGGATTTGTACAGGGACTGGATGTCCATGGTGAAGATGACGCGTTGGGGGCCAGGGAAAATAAATTCTTGGAGGAGGTGAAGTGCATAGGGGTATCACGAATGTAAGTGGGCATTTCCTGAACTGGGAAGAGAAGATTGTATCAAGGTAGGAAGAGATTATGCGGATGGGACAGGCTCAGGATGAGACAATAGGTCGACTGGTGCAGTCAGGTTTGTGAATCTTAGGAAGCAGGTAGAATCGGGGAGTGCACGGTTCATGGACAATGACGTTGAAGGATGTGGATGGGAGATGCCCAGAGGTGATGAGATTGTGAATGGTCTGGGAGATGATAGTTTGTTGAGGGGAGGAGAGTTTGTGATCGTGGTCTGTAGGAGGAGGTGCCTGCGAGTTGGCACCTGGCTTCAGCTTTGTTCCTCTGCCCGACTCACAAGCCTAACTCCTGATGAATGGCTTATGCCGAAATCGTCCATTCTCCTGCTCCTCGGATGTTGCCTGACCTGCTGTGCTTTTCCAGTACAACACTCTCCACTCATTCATTATTACTGTCTCATTTCACACTACCAGGTCCATGCTGTCTGTTTGATTCTAATGAGCACTGTTCTCATGGACTGCGACAAAATCTGCCAATCTGAAACAAAAACAGAAATTGCTGTAAAATCACAGGTGAGCTGGCAGCATCTGTGCAGATGAATCACAGTTAACGTTTCACATCCATTGGGTCCGTCTCTCCTCAGATGCTGCCAGATGTCCTGAAATATTCCAGCAACGACTGTTTTTGTTTGATTTTCAACATCAGCAATTTTTTCATTTTTGTTTTCTTATTTTCTGCCAATATGATTTGGCTAAAGATTACGTTAAATGTTTTAAATATGACTTTGATGAAACGGCCAGATTCCACCAGCCGGCTCCTTTTATTTCACGTGACCAATGCCTTTCCACTTGGTCACCGCGCCCTACAGCTGCACTGCATATAAATTGACAAAATTGTGGCATTCTCTCGGATTGGTAATCAGGAGCGAGATTGATTGAAATTATTGAAAACTTAAGATAAACTGATAAAATGCGTGATATAAGACGGGATACTGAAAGGGAAAGAGAGAACAGCGAATGATAATGTTTTGACAAAACTGAAATATAATGGCTCAAGATTCAGAAAGTGCTTTCATCCACAAACATACCACAATATGGAATGTAAGTTTTGGGACAACCAATGTAAGCAGATAGCAAAATCTTCGTTTTAAAGTCTTGCTGCAACTGTTTTGGTGTTCATGAACGCACCCATGGGATTCAGGGCTGTAATGATCTCCTAAAATGGAAAAGGACATCCTTGCCTTCAAGGATATGTGGGGAATGTTCACTGATTCATCCCAGTAATGGCAGGACTGTCCTCTGGAAGCATATGAGTAAAATTTTTCAATGTTTCATTGAGTTTCAAATGAGTGGTGAAGGAAATGTCTCCATTCACAAAATAATTGTTCAGTAGAATTCAATACAGGGACCCATGAAATGATGAACAAGTACACGGACATACGATACACAATAGCTACGACAATTACAATGTGAAAACTGTTGATTTCAGATCCAAGGTGGCCTTTGGTGATGGCATTTACTGTCCAAAACCAGTCTGCACTGGAATGACGGGAGACACACTATGAAGTATTTGAACTTCAGTCACCTTTAGAAATAGCTGAGACTGACTCAGGACATGGGGGTTTAGAGATGTTGGCCTTACAAACCTTTCGGACATTCCGAGGAAGAATAAAGGAAGTGATAGATACGATGTTCATGAACTGGATAGATAGGAATTTACCTGATTGGAGTTTATAAATAGAGGCGTCATATTTAAAAAGCAAAGAGTTCATAGTGTAACTGTAAAACCTTTAGGTCACACTCAGTGGGAGTATTGTGTGTAATCCTTGTCCTCATTCTCCACCAAAAACATGTAAAGAAGTTAGAAAGGGCACAGACGCTGTTTCCTGGATAGCAAGATATTAGAAAGACAAGTGACGTTGTTTTCTGAAACATAAAATTATCAGAAACGATACAAACGGGATGATAGAAAGAATGAAGGAGTTTATTCAAGAGATTTGGAAATGCTGGAGCAGAAACACGCAAGTATGATGTAAGCAAATGAGATTTTCACATAACGCGAGGTTTGAATGAATAAATCGGGAAAGTCCCTCTTTCTCGTGAATAAATAACTTTCGTTAGAGCTTGAAAAACATTAGTGAATGGTTAAGAAAAGTTTGGATGAGATTTTCTTACACTCAATAGAGTTATTTAAATCGTGAACGACTTTCCAGAAATAAAACGTAGAAGCTGACTTCAGAGTGAGTTAAAAATTACACGAACAAACGTACAAGGAGAGAATTTACCATTGAGACAAAGTCAGTGTGGTTGCGTAACAATTTCGAATTTGTTGACTTCAGACACAAAGACATTTCATGAACACGAACAACTGAACAGTACTCAGTATAACAAATTCATGGATTGGTAAGGTGTGGCGTATTATTCAAGGTGAACCTCTGTAAATGGAGCTGATGCCCTAAAATAACTGCAGACGGAAGTGATATCCTAATGAGTAGGAATTGAATCGTCACTTGGAGAGGCAACACCTACTTTCAAGATTTGACCACATTCACATGATGTTATGTATATTTCGTACATTCTAAACTCCACCCAAGAAATCCACCAAGAAGACTCTGTCCTTTTGTATTGTTAACCCTCTGTACTTCTCTGCAGCACGCCATTTCAGGTAAAATATGCTCAGACCAAAATTCTGTTCAATGCAACATTCAAACGTTCCAACGTGATTTCTTTTTTGATTATTGCAACAACCTTTGTGACTTTGCAACAAACTGTGTAACATGAAACCAGTTCAACATCTTTTTTCCCGGAATTTAACGCAGTACACATGGGAAACGTTATCCATCTGCTGAAAAATCACCTTCGGCTCTCCCTCCACATATGTCTCTTCACGTTTTAGATACTTGCAGTATGTTTGTTGATCAAGGAGTCATTATCCAGAAAAGGTTGTTTCTCAATCCACAAACACGGTATTTTCCCATAAACTTGACTTTGCTCAATATCACCTTCTGTCCGTATCCCTCAACACGACGACAAATTGAAGTTGCTCCATGTGAGGCTCAAAATTAAAACTTCGGCACAGCACACCCCACTATACTTAAACAGTGATACCTTGCACTGGTCACCTTCAGCACAGGAGCAACACATTAATGCTTACCTCCACATTCCTGGTTTTACCTGAACGTTTGGGAAACGGAGTTTCTCTGATTCCATGACTAGTAACGGGGATTATATGATCATCTTCACCAGTGGTTCTGTCCCCGAGTGAGGTAAGTGGTGAGGTACTCATTTGTAAAGATGGGTAGATGGATAAAATGTACAATTTCATCTTTTGCCTTCTCTAACCCATGAGCTTTTTATTTGGTTTTGCATCTGTAGAAATCTTAAAATCTTCATCTTGAAAGTCTCAATGACAGATCTCCATTGTGTCTCTGGCATCGAATTTCATAGTGTAAACTCCCTGTGAATTCTTCCACCGCAGTCCGCCGTTTGGGAAGTGTTCCTGTTGTGGGAAATGCACTTCCGCGTGTGTCACCTGCTGCTCCCAGCATGCGCACTGGCACTGCACTCATTTTCCTTCTGACACTTGCTTACTGTGTTGCTGTGATCATACAGTGACTTGGTGTCGCACGGCCCAGGAAAATGATGCAGATCAAAGTTTTAGCATTGGTAAGTTCAATTATCAATTTAGCCTTATTTAGGATTTTGAAATTGTCTGTTCTGTACACAAGTGCGTGTCAAAAACATCTGAGCGGAAGTTAGGTGTTCCGAATAATGACATTCAACACTATGCACTCTCCTCCAGTCTGGAAAACAATTCCTCACAGGCAATTTAATAGACAATGGACAGCAGGTGCAGGAGTAGGCCATTCTGCCCTTCGAGCCAGCACCACCAATCATTGTGATCATGGCTGAAGATCCTCAAATTGTATCCTGTTCCTGCCTTATGCCGATAACCCTTTATTCCACTATCCTTAAGAGCTTTCTCCAACTCTTTATTGAAAGAACACTTCCTGCTGTCTCGGGTTCTTCATTCCGTTGACTTCAAATCTTCACAGAATTCAACAGACCTTGTTACATAGTCATTTCCTCGTTTTTGTTCAGATCACTGTGTGCATCGTGTGACAGTGGGAGTGCACTTTCCCCACAACCCAGGGGTAAGACCATAGTCTTGCAACCGTACTGTGTTATTTCTCATTTCACCAACACCAGGGAGAAATATCTGCTGCTCTGCATAATTTACGCAATTCAATTATTCATAAGGTAATAGCTTGCTCTGCATCTGTGACGAGGTGGCCGAGAGGTTAAGGCGATGGACTGCTAATCCATTGTGCTCTGCACGCGTGGGTTCGAATCCCACTCTCGTCGCTGAAATCAATGGCATTTACGTGGTGTTGTTCTCAGATGATCACAGCTATTGTGTTGAAGTTGGAGCTCCAATCGTCAGTTCATACGCATCGCTGCTATTACAAAATTTCAAAGAATAGTTTAAGCCTGTTAACTAAAATGGAGGTTGCATTGTGATTTAAAAAAAAGGAGCGTGGTTTTCTTTTTCAAGTCAAGTTGCTGTGAACGTTTTTTTGTATGAAAGACATCCAGGAAAATCAAATAACGAGAGCTACGAAATGCATGTTTATGCAAAGGGACTCTTAATGAATGTTTTGTCAGATGAAATCTGGAGGAGGTTGAGTAGAAGTAATTCATCTTGGTGAAAAGAGCACAGCGAGACAGCACAAAATAATGGAGATATTTCAAAGGGGCAGGGCGTGGGTGAAGGGGCACTGAGAACTGGCTGTAAATGCACAGTGGAGAATTGCCGCTGTGGGTGCCGTGCATGGGCAAGGAGAGACTTACACATTGGTCTCCCCCTCGCCCCTTGCTCTCGCCATTGATGAATGCTGGACATAAGGCTCAGATAAACACAAGATGTGGGAAGCAAGCTCCCTCACGTTATGCACACACTGGATACATCACATTGATCTATGAACAACTGGAGAAATCAGCATGTTACCTATAGGGAGTTAAACTGAACTGTGGACCAATAACTGCAGATTCATGCAACATAAACATGAAAAATAATTTAAAATGTAGGGTGTAGGTTTGCTTGCAGAGCTGTAGGTTTGATATCCAGACGTTTCATTACCTGGCTAGGTAAAATCTTCATCAGTGCCGACCTCCAAGTGAAGCGAAGCTGTTGTCTCCTGCTTTATATTTATATCTTTCTCCTCGATGGGGTTCCTGTGGTTTGTGGTGATGTCATTTCCTTTTCGTTTTCTGTTTGGTTGACAGTTGGTATCACGATCTGTGTGTTTGTTTATGGCATTGTGGTTGGAATGCCAGGCCTCTATGAATTCTCCGGCGTGTCTTTGCTTAGCCTGTCCCAGGATAGATGTGTTTTCGCAATCGAAATGGTGGTATTTTTAATCCGTGTGTAGGGCTACGAGGGAGAGAAGATCGTGTCTTTTTGTGGCAAGCTGGTGTTCGTATATCCTCGTGGCTAACTTTCATCCTGTTGCCTTACGTAGTGTTTGTGGCAGTCCTTGCATGGAATTTTGTAGATGACGTTGGTTTTGTCTATGGGTTGTTCTGGGTCTTTTAAGTTTGTTAGTTTTTGTTTGAGAGTGTACGTGGGTTTGTCTGCTACTAGGATTCCGAGGGGTCTTAGTTGTATGGCTGTCATGTCTGAAACTTCTTTGATGTATGGTAAGGTTGTTATGGTTTCTGGCTGTGTTTGGTCTGCTTGTCGTGGTTTGTTCTTGAGGAATCTGCAAACTGTACTTTTTGAGTATCTGTTCTTCTCGAATACGTTGTACAGGTGGTTCTCCTCTGTTTTCCGAAGTTCGTCTGTGCTGCAGTGTGTGGTGGCTCGTTGGAATAGTGTTCTGACGCAGCTTCATTTGTGTGTGTTGGGTTGGTTGCTGGTGTAGTTAAGTATTTGGTCAGTGTTTGTCGGTTTTCTGTATGCGCAGGTTTGTAGTTCTCCGTTGTCCTTTCTTTCTCCTGTGACATTCAGGAATGTGAGTTTGTTGTCGGTTTCTTCCTCCTTGGTGAACTTTATGCCTGTGAGGGTGTTGTTGATGATGTTAAATGTCTTTACTATCTTGTTTCGTTTTGTGATGACAAAGGTGTCATCTGCGTAGCGGACCTAGATTTTGGTTTGATTGTTGGTCGGGCTGTTTGTTCTAGTCTTTGCATTACCGCTTCTGCTATGAATCCTGATAGCGGAGATCCCATTCGTTGGCCGTTGGTTTGTTTGTAGACTATGTTGTTGAAAGTGAAGTGGGTCGTGAGGCACAGGTCCACTAGCTTCATGATGTTTTCGTTGGTAATGTGATTGATCGTGGTTGGTGTGTGTGATGGTCGCTTCTAAAAGTGTGGTAAGTGTTTCCTTTGCCAGGACGATGTTGACGAAGGTGAACAGTCCTGTTATGTCGAATGAGATCATTGCTTCCTCTTCCTCTACTTTGGTGTTTCTGATGATTTTTGGGAATTCCTGGGTGGAGTGGATGGAGTGCTGTGACTCTTCTATGAGATATTTCAGTCTAGCGTGTAGTTCTTTGTCCAGTCTGTAAGTTGGTGTTCCGGGTAATGAGACTATGGGTCTGAGGGGGCTCCTAGTTTATGGATTTTTGGTAGTCCGGTTCGACTTGGCCAACACATTGATCCTGGAATAGTCAAAGTAAAGACATGCCAGAGAATTCCCAGAGGCCTGGCACTCCAACCACAATGCCATAAACAAACACATAGATCAAAATGCCATCTATCAACTCCGCAGAAAACAAACCGAAAATGACATCACCACCAGGAACCCCATCGAGGAGAAAGATAGAAATAGAAAGCAAGACACAACAGCTTCGCTTCACTTAGAGGTCGCCACTGATTATGTGACCTAGCCAGGTAATGAAACGTCTGGATATCAAACCTACAGCTCAGCGAGCAAACCTACACCCTAAACCTCAACCTGAGCTACAAACCTTCACAAACCTTGTGATTTAAAGTTTGTTTATTCGCATATCATTAATAGACTTTTCGTTATTATACCCATCTGGTCGAAATAAGAAGACACCACATTTCAAGATGGATGACAACGTTACCAATTTTGTTTTGAAATTGAGATCTATTTGATCATTTTACATAGTGAACAAGTTAATTTTAAATAATGCAAACCACATTCTCTCATCTGCAATAAAAGTGTAATTTCAATATAAAAATTGTCCTCACTAAGTCGCAGTTACTCAACATGAAAAATAGGATGCAATTTTTAGTAAGCATAGATCAATTAGCACCATTATCTTCCTTCGGATTGACTGCAGTATGCACATTCTAAGTAAGGTTTAAGAAAGAATAACTTTTTGAAACAATGATTCGGTCGTGACTAAAAATAATATTAGGTTCTCATGATGCGGATATTCCACCTATGGCTCCAGTGGTGGAAATGTTCAGTGGGCAGTATTTCTATAATGGTATAGAAGTATGTGAGCTGCCCGGGATGGGAGCTCCGACTTCATCTGGAGCAGCGTCTTTTGACGTGGACCAGGGAGCATTGTGGCATCAGTCTGGAGTTCCAACCACACCTGCAGCAGCTTCTGTTGACATGGAGCAGCAGGGAGCATTGGCACATTCGAATGCAAGATCCATCCTCATTTGGAGCGGCTTCAGTTACCATGGAGCAGGGAGCTTTGCGAGATCCATCTGGGAGCTACACTCTCACCTGGAGCAGCTTTTTATGACTTGTAGCAGCAGGGAGCATTGGGACATCAGAGTGATAGATCCAACCTCAACTGGACTTCTTCTATTGACATGGAGGAGGGAACATTGGGACATCAGACTGGGAGCTCCAACCTCACAAGGACCAGCGTTTAATGACATGTAGCAGCTGGGAGCATTGGGACATCAGAGTGGTAGGTCTAACCTGAACTGCACCACTTCTACTGACATGGAGCAGGGAGCATTGGGACATCAGACTGGGAGCTCCAACTTCAAGTCGAGCCGCTTCTATTGCATTGGAGCAGCAAGGAGCATTGGAACGTCAGGTTGGGAGCTCCAACATCACCTGGAGCAGCTGGTATTTACATGGAAGAGGAGGGAGGATTGGGACATTAGGCTGGGGGAAAGGATGTTCAACTATTTTAATCTAAAGTAAAATATGTTTCAACAGCTCAGATGTTAATTGATTTATGAAGAATCTTTCCCTGGAAAATAATTAATTATTTAGATAGTAAAGACAAGTCCTGCAAATATTCAACTCAGGAAAACGTATTGTTACAGAGAGAAATGGGAGTGATGTTTCATGTCTTTGTCTTTTCTATTCTGGCCGACTCTGCACTGGATAACATCAGCAGAAGGACGTTTTCACTCATTTCCTGCAAATATGGACAGGTCATTAACGTAATCTAAAGCTGAAAATTAATGGGAATATGCGATGTTATGATTAGGCTGGAGTTTACCTCAAATTATGGTGAAAACGCAGCAAAGTCCGTTGCAATTTCCAAGATCAGCAGGGACCTCATTGATTGGCTGATCAGATTGTCAATGGTCGTTTTTTTGAGGACAATTTGAAGTGAATCAATAATGGTGATTATCTTTGTTTTTTGTTCACCTTGTGACTGCTACTGCTATTGCTCATGTCCTTGTTAACACCACAGCCCTGCAGCATGTAAAGTCTCAGCTGTGCATCTGGCCAGTGGTACAACCATTTGTATAGCTGGCTACGGATCAGGTGGTTGTATGTTCGGCTTTTACTTTGCGCAAGCGCATTATGGAGATTCATCACACATCCAACCTAATCATTTTTGTTATGCTGAGGTGGGTACTATTTGAAACTTTCATCTCCACGAACGAAAATTCTTTCACTGTCTTCGACCAGTTAAACATTGCCAAGAGCTATCCAAGTAAAAATCACACAGCACCAGATTGTATAGAACAGACATATTTGGAAGCACCAGTGTTCCATGCACTGTTTCTTCATCAGGTGTTTGTCAACTGGTGGAATCTAAAATGGCTTTGCGTGATTATTAAATTTATCCACGCCAGTCCAACACCAACACCTCCACGTCATGGGTACCGTCGACACCACGAACGGTCGGTTAAAGTCCGGATGAACTTCCAAAAGATCGCGCATATTGACGTACACACCAAGTTTCTGCAGAAAAACACCCACCTGATGAAGGAGCGGCTCTCCGAAAGCTAGTGCTTCCAAATCAACCTGCTGGACTCTGCCCTGATATTATGTAATTTTTAACTCTGTCTACTCAACTCAAACACTGATACTTCCATATCACAGACAACATCAGTCATGTCCCAGCGCTGTCAGAGAAGGCAATCCTGAAAGAGCCCCACACATTGCTCATGGGTACATTTCGTTTTCAGAAACCAACGCACTCAATCGCTGCAGCTCCTATGTATGAAAATACAGAAAAGAAATAGCTGAGACTCAGTTTTAACAATATTTTGAAACTCTTTGGGAAGTGGAATCAGAGGAGAATGAAGGATTAACTGTCTGACTGTGCAGAGAGTGGGAAGGCACTTTTCCTTTCTTTGATGAGCTGGGGTATTGACTGATCTAAGGCATTAAACAAATTCCTGGTAGAGCTGCTCTCGCTGCATCAGGAACAAGAAGTTCTGATTTCCTGAACGGTAATAAAACCCAGGCCACTCAGTTAAAGCGCTCAATACTAACCACGAGATCACCAGGGATGAGGGCAGAAGCAGTTGCACCGTTTCTTCATAACAGTTTTTGGAATTATATCACTGCATATATGTTTCCCCTCAAAAATGATTGAATTATCGAGTGTTTACAGCACAGAAATGGGTCCCATCATCTCATTTCCCAGCAGTTGGTCTGTAACCCTGTGAACTCTAACGTTTCACCTGAATGCTAATTTCTCTGGAACATTTTAATCTCGTAAAACACAATAAATGGGATTAAAGTTTGAGATGGGAACTGAACCCCATTTTTACCCATAGACTGAAGCACGCAGGCACATTTCCCTAAGTGTGACACAGGCCTCGGGAGAAAACAAGCAGAAAGTCAGATTTCACCGACTGGTCTGATGTTGTCCCATTTCAGAGTTCAAAACCAAAGTCTGGTTCCAGCAAAGAAAGGAAGCATTCAGCCCCTCCTGTCCCAGTGTTCCTTGCCCATTGTTTCCCCATTACTCTGTGGTTTATACTAAATCACCTCGTTCTTGCTGCCAAACTTGATCACTGCTCACGCCCACTATTTCCTGTCCTGCCGAACGGTTTGCCTCAAGTTCTTGCAATGAAAAACAGGAATGACCTACTTCAAGCACTTTTCTCGTTTACAAGGACAGTGTTATCGCCACTGAGCAAGCACATTGCCAGCTCAGAGAGAAGGTCTCATCCTTCAGAAACTGAAATGCAAAGATGATTGGATAGCCTCAGTATTGTAAACCAACCAACAAGACCGGAATAGGGCCGAGGGAATCACGCACGGAAGATGGGAGAATAGAACGGCGAATCTCATGATGTCCAGGGTAATGTTAACAGAAATCTTCCCTGGTAGAATAGTGATGAGGATTCAGTGATTTCACTGTCATGGCTTGTTAAAGGTTAACGTTTACAGTTATCAATATGAAATACAGCCTGATATTTCGAAGCAGAATGATGTTGTGCAGCAGACAGAATCGTTTCACTGCATGACCTCATAAGAGAGCTCAGAAGAGCCAGGAGGAGACATGAGAGCCAGGAGGAGACATTAGAAGTTGTTGGAGCATAGGATCAGGGTTAATCCTTAGGCTTTCCATAGGTATGTCAGGAATAAAAGAATGACGAGAGTTAAATTAGGGCCAATCAAGAATAATTGTGGGAAGTTGTGTGTGGAGTCAGAGGAGACATGGGAAACACTGAATAAATATTTTTCGACAGTGTTCACGATATAAAATGAAAATATTGGCGAGGAAGACACAGAGATACTTGCATCTAGATTCGAAGACATTGAGGTTCACAAGGAAGAGGTATTAGAAATACTCCAGAGTGTGAAAATAGACAAGTCCCCTGGGCCAGATGGGATCTATCCTAGTATCCTCTGGGAAGGAAGGGAGGGGATTTCCGAGCCTGTGTCATTGATCTAGAAATCATCATTGACTACTGGAACAGTGCCTGGGTACTGGATGATTGCAAATGTGGTTCCCTTGTTCAAGAAGGGTAGTAGAGACAACCCTGGCAATTCCAGACCAGTAAGTCTCACTTCAGTTGTTGGTAAAGCTTTGGAAAAGGTTATAAGAGATAGGATTTATAATCATCTGTAAAATAATAATCTGATCAGCGACAGTCAGCACGGTTTTGTAAAGGGTAGGTCGTGCCTAACGAATCTCATGAGTTTTTTGACAAAGTGACCAAACAGATGGAAGAGAGTAAACAGGTTGATGTGCTGTATATGGATTTCAGCAAGGTGTTCGATAAGTTTCCCACAATAGGCTATTATACAAAATGCGGAGGAATGGGATTGTGGGTGACATAGCAGTTTGAATCAGTAATTGTCTCGCTGAAAGAAAACAGAGTGTTGTAGTTGATGCAATATGTTCATCTTGGTGTCCAGATACTAGCGGCTTTCCGCAAGGGTCGATGTTGGGTCCACTGCTATTCGTCATTTTTATAAATGACCTGGATAAAGGCTTAGAAGTGTGGGTTAGTAAATTTGCGGACAACACTATGGTCGGTGGAGTTGAGGATCGTGACGAAAGATGTAGTAGTTTGCAGAGAGACATAGATAAGCTGCAGAGCTGGGCTGAGAGGTGGCAAATGGAGTTTAATGTGGACAAGTGTGAAGTGATACACTTTGGACGGGGTAATCGGAATGCAAAGTACTGGGCTAATGGTAAGATTCTTGGGAGTGCAGATGAGCAGAGAGATCTCGGTGTCCATGTACAGAGATCCCTGAAAGTTGCCACCCAGATTGACAGGGTTGTTAAGAAGGAAAACAGTGTTTTGGCCTTTATTAATTGAGGGATTGAGTTCTGGAATCAGAAGGTTATACTGCAGCTGTACAAAGATCTGGTCCGGCCACATTTGAAGTATTGTGAACAGTTCTGGTCACCGCATTATAAGAGGGATGTTGACACTTTGGAAAGGGTGCAGAGGGGATTTTCTAGCATTTTGGTTGGTATGGAAGGAATGTATTACGAGGAGAGGTGACTTAATGGAGACATACAAGATAATCAGATTGTTTGATAAGGTGGACAGGGAGAGTCTTTTTCCAAGTATGGGGACGGCAAACACGAGGGTCACAACTTTAAAGTGAGGCGAGATAGGTATAAGACAGATGTCAGAGGTAGTTTCTTTACTCAGAGAGTAATTAGGGCATGGAATGCTTTGCCTGTAACGGTGGTAGATTCGCCAAGATTAAGTACATTTAAGTCGTCATTTGAGAGGCATATGGACGTACATGGAATAGTGTAGATGGGATGGGCTTCAGATTAGTATGACAGGGCGGCGCAACATCGAGGGCCGAAGGGCCTATACTGCGCTGTAATGGTCTATGTTCTATATGCTACAGTTCCACATCAGCAATGTCATCTGCAATTGCCTGACGTTCAATCAGTTTAAAACAAGAACTGAGGGGGCGTCAGGAAAATGGAAGGGGAATAGTGGTTTGCGAGACTTAACTACATGCCTCGTGGATCCAGGTTCAATGTAGATAATGAATATCGGTTTTCCTGTTTACCTTGGTATACTGATCACTACGCATCAATTGCCCAATATTGTCTGCCCTTTGTGTGTTGTTCTTTGTACATTTCACCACGCTTCAGTGCTCCGGGAGTCCACGCTTTTTTAAAATTTGGCACATTTTACTCAGGTCGGTTTTGCAGCTTCATATTAAGGCCAACAATTTTAGGAACAGATAGACACCATTCAGACCATCAAGTCTACTCCGCTATTGAATGGTTTCATATCTGATCTGATAACCTTTAACTGCAATATCTTGCCTTTCGCCAGAATGCTTAATGTCTTTGCTGTTTGAAGATCTGCCGATCTCAGCCTCATTACACCTAATGACATTTCCTCAAAAGCCTTCTGCTACAAGAAAGTCCACTGATCCAGAACTGTCAGAGAGAATAAATGCTTCTTCGTCTCTATTTTCATTGTGAGATTCACATTCTAATACAAAGTTAAAAATCGCACAACACCAGGTCATAGTCCAACAGGTTTAATAGAAGCAATGGCTTTTGGAGAGCTGCTCCTGCATCAGGTGGCTAAGGTACAGAATTTATAGCGAAATGTTACAGTGTAATGTCACTGAAATTATAGATTGGAAAAATACCTTGATTTCTTGTTAAGTCTTCCATTTGTTAGAATGACTATGTAAGGTTCATTTCTTTCTTATGTAAATCGAAAAACTTTCTTTTAACCGTTACGTTCTCAGGTGGACTTTACCAATTAGTGTCATCACAGATAATATGTTGAAGGTGTTAGTCCCTGTGTGCTGCGTCCATGCCATAATGTTTAGATTGACGCTAATCTAAAAAAAAACAACATGCTGCAGACATGGATGCCTTAAGATATGGTACATTGGTGAAGCTGTGCAAAGGCGACAACAACGGAATGGGCGCTGCACATTAATCAACTGACAGGTGTTCCCCTTCCCAGTTGGAGAGCACTTCAGTGATCCAGGACATTCGACCTCGGATCCTCGGGTGACAATCCTCAAAGGCGGTCTTCGGAACAGGCTGCAGCTTAAAGTGCAGCCACAAAGACTGATAGCTAAATTCGGTACCCATGGTCATTGGGTTCATGTCACAGTACAGGTGATCCCATTGCCCTTTCTAAAAACAGAGACCCTCCTACACACACACACAGACACACACACATATCCGTCTGTTGGGTGAACTTGTACTTGCAGAGTTACATTGTACTTTGCTCAAAAACTTCATGAATCCATGTAAGTCTCTGGTAAGTCATTTTTATAAATTAGAATCAGTCTAAACATTATGGAACAGACAGCAGCACACGGCGGCAGACGCCAGTTGTTCAACTTCACCTGAGAATAAAACTTTAAAATAAAAAAGTTTTGCGCTTTGCATATGAAAGAAGTGAAGCTAACAAGGTCATTCTAACAGATCGGAGACTTAGCAAACAATCAAGGTATTTTTCAATGTACAATTTCAGTTACATCACACTGCAAACATATGCTATTAATTCTGTGTCTTGCAACTGTGTACTCCACAATCATCTGATGAATGAGCAGTGCTCCGAAAGCTAGTACTTCCAATTAAACCTGTTGAACTAGAAACTGGGGTTGTGTGATTTTCAAATTTGCATACCCCAGTCCAAAACCGGCATCTCCAATTCATTCGATACGAAGTGCTCTGGTCACAGAACTAAACTTTCTGCATCCAACTTATTAAATCCTTGAAAATACCTCTATGTTTCGATAAGGATCATTTTGTAGTACTGAGTCTCAGCAGGCAAAGGCAACTTATTTCAGCGTTTCTTCCCATTTGATTTCATCTCTGATATGAAATTCTCACTGAAATGACAGAACTGCTACCTTTGCTGTTTTGTAATGTCAGGAGTTCATGTTAAATTTAAGATTTCCATAAGGAACAACAATTTTTTTTCCCTGACTGGAAATCAACATTGGGAAATAGCAGTGAGACAGCTGCATTTCAGCACTTTCGCACCAAGGACGACATATGCAATCCTTGGTACTTGTCTTGATGACTTTATTTTTGCCTATTTGGTTCAGTTGAAAAATGACAGTCATTGAAGTTTTAAAAGCATGGCGAATGGTCCATCAGCCTATTGCATCATTATCAATTATCAAACATGTGGCTTGTAAACACAGTTTACAGCACGTGACTCATCGCCTGGTGTGTTCTAACATTTCAAGTCCTAGTTAAATTGTTATTCAATTTCTTAAGGGCTTGAGTGGAACAAAAAACATCTTTGTGTACTAACAGTTCTGAAAGACAAACTCTTTCTCAGAGCCGTTTGTAAGTTTTCCTCATGATGCTGCGGAAAATGTTTCTGCGCTCACATCTGATTAGGTTTACCCTGTTTCTTCCTCAGCTTCCTCCTTCTTTTTATTAAATGGTTTAGACTCCAGTACAGACACAAGGTGCAGGTTGCGGAAGTCACGTGTTTGCACTTTCATTGACACTCTGTCCCGCCAGGAGCTACAGACCTTCCCCACGCTGATTCAGAAAGCACTGTCCTTTCTGTGACAGTTCCCATGGAGAATGGAAGGACAGCCATTCATAACCCGCACTTGGAAACGGAGCGTCAGTTTTAAAGCATTTACAGTGCCCCAGCGAGGAATTGAGCTCCTAACTCCCACATAACATACAGCGACACTAACCACTATACTAGCAAGGACAACCGTTTCAAAGGAGACACTTCAGCCCGTTGTGGTTGCATTTGTCAAAAGCAACTACTTAACGACCCGAATGGTTTAGCCCATAACCTTACAGGTATTGGCAGAACATATTCACATGTGCATATTCCTTCAGGTTATAAGGGTTGCTGTCTCTCTGACCCTTACAGACAGGGTGTTGCAAATTTCAACACCCGCCGGCCTAAACCGATGTTCTCCACATCTACTTAAATGTTTCTGTCTTTCTCATTAAATTTCGCCCCCCTGTGACCGTTTTTTCCATCGATGGGAAACGCTTCTTTCAGTCTACCTTATCTATACCCCTCACAAACCCCTCTGCACGGTGACAAACAACCCCAGTTTGTCCTGTCTCCCTTCATGACTGAAACTCTTCAGCCTCGACACTATCCGAGTGAATCTATCCTGCAATTTTCCCAGTGCGATCTCATCCCTGGACAATTCTAGCACTGAGCTGAATTAACATATTTCCATTCTGTAACAGCATCGGGGGTGGAACTGCAGCATTTATTGCCTTCCGGTCTGGAGTCACGTGAACGCCAGACCAGATAAGGGCGGTAGTTTCCTTCCCTCAAGGACGTCAGTGAAACAGATGGGTTTTTCAGACAACGTATTCTTAATTCTAGGCATTTATTGCATTCACATACTATCATCGTCGTGGTGTGGTGGGAATCCAACCCGTCTCCACTGAACATTACCTGGCTTTGCTGTGTTAACAATCCAGCGATAATACCACTAGGCTATCGCAGAAAGCCCTCATGGGGGATGTTTTCCAATAGAGTCTCTTTTCCCCAGTTATTCCCTATGCCCTTTTATTGAGCCTCACGCTGCAATAATCTCTGGTCCATGTCAGTAAAAGCTGATAAAAGAGAATTGATCTCACAGCCACGATATCCAAACAGATTGAATGATTTGAAGGTGCCAACGAAGAGATTGTGGCAACAGTGATTGCAACGGCACAGACTGGATGGTACCAACGTGCAAGTGTATGTTAGATTGTGCAATGCCTCAGTCAAATGGGACGAGGGACAGAAAAGAGAGCTAGGGAGAGTGCGAGGGAGAGACATCTTTGAGGACTTTTGGGTTTAAATCCTGATACATGAAACGGAGAAATATCGGATAACAAAATTCAATGGAAAACAGATCATCCCCTCGGAGAATATTATCTTGTAATAACGACTAATTTCTGACCGTTTTTCACCAAAAGTAAAACTTTGAGAGAACTGACCGCCATGATGTGAATTCGAGCCGAGGTCGCTGCAATCACAACGCAGAATACGAACTGCGAAACGATTACAGCACTCCACAGAGCATGCTTACAAACTGCAACTCGGATGGTAGCAGAGGAAATGTCAGGGTGAATGTACAATATCAGGACTTAGCGACAGGCATGTGGGAATGCAGCATGAACCGAATCTTTAACTTTAGCGTCCCCAGCGACTGTGGAGATTCCATGAATGAGAGTACAGGAGAATGGGATTAATGAATCTCTCCAAACTCTTGGAAGAGTGCAGAATATTGTTGAAACGTATGCTTCAATAGCATTATATTTGAACATCGGCTACTTCATCACTTTACCAACACAAGGCAGGACCAATTGCTGCTTGCAATCACACATAATCCCAGTTCCAGATCCGGAATCAGAGAAACTCTGTGAAGCATGCATGAAGATCCAATTGGAAACTGGGATGGAATGACAGGAGAGAGGCGCATGTATAACCGAGGTTGGGACACCTCCTGGTCAAAAGCGGGGTGGAAGGGAATACTTGCCCCCATTTATAATATTATGACCATAAACAGTACATGTTGCTGAGACATGTTGGCGCATCTAAAGCGTGTGGAGACTTTAACTTTGGGGTGGGAAGGTTCGAAATTTCATTTTCCTATTTGGATCATTGGTTTTGACATTGGCATCTGCTTTTTTTCGCATCAGCTTAGAATCAGCTTCTTGTTTCCAATAAATACTGCAACCTGGAGAAGGTAGTGTTGTGGTTTTATAATAAACTAGTCATCCTTGGGAACTCACATACGGAACTGGTAATGTTAAAGTTCGATGAATAAAACCTGGAATGGAAGCCTGACCTCAGGAACAGAGAACATGTCTTTAATTTCCTGCAATCCCATTCATGCATGACCCTTATACAGGGGATGCTACCATCTTGACGCAATCCTGCCTACTTGTGTCTCCAGGACCTGAACAAAATAGCTGACCTTTAATCCGAGAATGACGACCGTGTGGGACACTATCCCTCTGAAGCACATCCTATCAGACCCACACTCCATACCTATTCTGTTCCCCTTCATTTCCCATGGCTGATCCCAGTAACCTGCACACCTTGTGGAAGGAAACTCACACAATCAAAGAGAGAATGTGCAAACTGCACACAGTCACACGAGACTGGGATCGAATCCATACCTTTTGTGCAGCGAGGCAGCAGCGAATCAGGAAGAACAACAACTACTGTCCTGACCAGCCACATCCACACCCTGTGGGTATATCAGGAAGAATAAAAACACATTCACAACATGGACAACGGGACTTGCGTCTGCATGGACATGATTTGAACCAATCGTTCATCCTGGGTATATACAATGACACTGATATCACAGAGAAACCAGCGCAATGCGGGATTCAATTACCTGCTGAAGTGGAAACTCAACTACTCAGTCAAACTGAGGACAGACTATTCAACCGTCCCGTGAATGGGAAGGGCTCAATGAGCAGAAGAACCTCCAGAGTAACTAACAAGATTACATATCCCAGAAGGAGATCAATTAAACTGTCAATGCTGCTGTTAATCCCAACCAGCTGCCAGTTTCATAGCGTCAAAGTCATAGACTCACACAGCATGATAACAGGCCTTTCCGTCCTACCAGCTCATACTGAACATAATGCCAAACTAGACGAGTCGCATCTGATGGCTCTTGTAACTGCGGAGGTTAAATAATGCCCTTGTGATATTATTACTGCATTGTTAATATGGATGTCCAGATATAATTCTGTGGACACGCGTTCAAACCCTGGCAATGCAGATGCTGGAATTTTATTCAAATAAATTCCTGGAGTCTAATGATGATGTTGAATCAGTTGTTGTAGATCTGATTCACTCATGCCTGATAGGGAAGGAAACTCAAAGTTTGGGAGAAGATTTGTAGCTCGGGTGCTCGTTGTTGTGGTTTTGTTCGCCGAGCTAGGAATTTGACTTGCAAACGTTTCATCCCCTGTCTAGGTGACATCCTCAGTGCTTGAGAGCCTCCTGTGAAGCGCTTCTGTGCTGTTTCATCCGGCATTTATACTGGCCTGTCTCTGCCGCTTCCGGTTGTGAGTTCGAGCTGTCCGCTGTAGTGGCTGGTATATTGGGTCCAGGTCGATGTGTTTGTTGATAGAGTTTGTGGATGAGTGCCATGCCTCTAGGAATTCGCTGGCTGTTCTCTGTTTGGCTTGCCCTATAATGGTAGTGTTGTCCCAGTCGAATTCATGTTGCTTGTCGTCTATGTCTGGCTGGTATGTGACTCCAGGTCCATAATATCATGGTTGATTCTGATCTTCCCTCTGGGCAATAAATTATGTACTAGGCATGAATGAATAGCTTTTGTTAATCGCACTGATACTTTCCAATTCATTTATCGATCCAAATAGCCTGTAAATATTGCAAATGTACTTTCATTCATCACTGCCTCAGGAAGTGAATTGCACACTTAAACCATCCTCTGTTAAAAATGCCTCTCATGTCTAATGTTAAATCCGTCTTTTCACTTTAAACATTTGCCCTCTCGTCTTGAAGTCCCCCCTCCTTGGAGAAAAGACAGTTACAGTTAACTCTAGCCGAACTCTCAATAATTTTTACATTTCTCTCACGTCGCCTTTCAACCTCCAGTGCTACAGAGAAAATATTCTCAGCCTATCCAACCTTTCGTTATAACACAAACCTTCCCCACTAGCCATAGGCTGGTATACCTGTTCTAAACCTACTCCAGCCAAACAATTTCCTTGCTTTTACTGGGCGGCAAGAACTGGACACAGTATTCCAGAAGACGCATCACCCAATGTCCTATTCAACTTCATCATAACGTACCAACCCCTACGCTCAAAGGACTGAGCAACGAAGGCGAGATGACATTTTTTAACCATTCTGTCTATATATGAAGCAAACTAAAATTAATTATGTACTTGCATTCCTGGCCTCTGTGTTCCATAACACGATGCGACGCCGGATCATTAATTGTATAAGCCCTACTCTTATTTGATGTAGCAAAATGCAATACCTTCCATTTATCCAGATTGAACTTCATCTGACATTTTTCAGCCCAAAGACGCAATGGATTAAGGTCCTTCTGGAATCTTAGATCACCTTCTTTACAGTCTCCAATTCTGCTGTCCTCTGCAATCTTATGAACCATGGCTTCTATGAGTTCGATTGTTTTCTCATATAGGTTAATGATTTGTACTTATTTGTCGTGGCCTTCATTTAGCAGTTTGCAAATCAGGTAACAATTAGTCATGTCGTTAACCATGAGGAAGCGAGCTATAGACTGCAGGGAGATTGGAAACAATTGGCAAGAAAATGTGCTGAATGGAATTCAATCCAGTGAAGTGAGTGATAATGAATCTGAGGACGCACAATTAGAAAAGTGTGAATACAGAGTGGTTTAAAGTAATAAAAGTGAATTGGAGTAGACATTCACGAATGTTTGAAGGTGATTGGTCAAGGGATCAAGTGGTCTCGATAGGTTGGAGATACTTTCTGTTCTTGACCGCAGATGGGAATATAAGAGCAGGGAAATGATGCTGGAACTTTAGCAACGGCCTATTTAAGATCAATGGACAGGGGGATCAGATGGACGGAAGTGCGTACTGCAGGTGCTAGAAATCAGAATCAAGATTAGAGTGGTCCTGAAGAAGCACAGCAGGTCAGGCAGCATCCGACTTGCAGAAAAAAAAACGTTTCGGGCAAACGCCCTTCATCAGGAATAAAGCTGGGAGCCTCGATGGTGGAGAGATAAACGGGAGGATTGGGTCTGGGAAGAATTTAGTTGAGAGTGCAAGAGGTGGATAGAGATCGGGTTAAAGGTGATAGGTCGAAGAAGAGGGTGGAGCGGATAGGTGGAAAGGAAGTTAGACAGGTGGGACAGGTCAGAAGGATGGTGCCAAGTTAGAAAGTTGGAACTCGGATAAGGTGGCCATGGGTAGATGAGGAAACTGGTGAAGACCACGTTGATGCCCTGGGGTTGAGGGTCCAGAGCTGGATGGTCTGTCGATTGGTGGAGAGGGAATGGCGGTGGAGGAGACCCAGGAACTGCATGTCCTTGGGAGAGTCGGTGGAGGTGAGTGGTAATTGATGTTTTTGGTCATGGGGCGTTGGCGTTGAATGTTGCGAGTGTCCTGGAAATGTTCTCTGAAGTTCTCTCCGATAATGTGTCTGTTGGCCCCAATGTAGACGAGACCACATCGCGAGCAACAAATGCAATAAATGACATGTGTGGAAGTGCACATGCACATTTGCTGGTTGTGGATAACTCATTGGAGCCTTGGAAAGATGTGAGAGGGAAGATGTGGGTGCAGGTTTTGCAATTCCTGTGGTGGCAGGGGAAGGTGCCACGAGGGGAGGGTGGGTCATTGGAGGGCGTGGACTTGACTAGGTAGTCATGGAGGAAACAGTCTTTGTGAAAAGTGGATAGGGGTGGGGAGGGAAATGTAAATTTCCCTGTCACTGCGCGAATTGCAAAACCTGCACCCACATCTACCTCCTCACCTCTGTCCAAGGCTCTAATGGAGGCTTCCACATCCATCAAAGTTTCTCCTGCACTTCCACACATGCCATTTCTTGTATACAGTCCTCCCGATGCGGTCTCCTCTAAGTTGGAGAGAGAAGATGTGTTCTCACACAACACTTCAGAGAATATATCCAGGATACCCGCAAGAATCAACCCCAGTGCTCCATGGCCAAACATTTCAATTCCTCCTCCCACTCTCCCGAGGACATGAAGGTCCTGTATCGCCATTGCCTCACGACCCGATGCCTCGAGGAAGAAAGCCTCATCATCCGCCTCGGGACCCTTCAACCCCACGGCAACAATTTGGACTTCATTTCACCTCCCCCTACCTTACCCCAGTTCCCACCTTCCAGCTCAACACCGTCCGCCTGACTTGTCCCACCTGTGCATTTCATTCCCACCTATCCACTCCACCTACTTCTCTGGCATATCATATTCATCCCCCACCTGCATCCACTTACAGCACTCTCAGCTACCTTCTCCCCAGCCCCACACCCTTCCCATTTATCTCTTAATTCCATGTGCTCCCAGACTCATTCCTGAAACTTTTGCCTGAAACGTCCATTTTTTCCTGCTCCTCAGATGCTGCCGGACCTGCTGTGCTTCTCCAACACCACTCTAATCTTGAGGGGAGTCAGTTGATTGAGAGGGTTTTCGGATATTTACTATTGTTGACCACAGGCTGTGGATGATAGCAGAATGTTAGCAACGATCATTTTAGGGAACAGCTAAAGGACTGAGCACAAGGCTGGTCACGGCATAAATCAACATTTTTCTTAAAATTGTAAGATAAAAGATGGAAGGCTGGAGTATGCAACTTTGCCCATCAAGACCGTTTCACCAATGAGTTTCACACTGATTCCTTTCCAAGTCAGGTAGCAATGGGCCTTGGAGGGTAACTTGAAAATGGTGGCGATTTGTTGCATCTTCCAATCTTGTCCTTATAGTCAGTACAGCTGTTGAGCTTTGAAGGTTGTCAAACATGCCCGAATGACTTACTCCGGTGCATCTTATAGTTGGTGCACTCTGCTGCAATTGTGCCTTAGCGGTGAGGGGAATGAATATTGCATGTGTTGAAGAGGATACACTCAAGTGACTGCATTGTCGTGGACGGTGTCCAGTTCCTTAAGTGTTATTGAAGTTACACCCATCAAGGCAAATGGAGAGAGTAATATTCCACGTCTCATTTGTGCCTTGCAAACGATGTAGGATTCACAGAACAATGAGTTGAGTTTATAATCAAACAATGTCTCAAGAACATGTTATTGTTGTCAAAGTGTTTAGGTCGCCTGTTTCTATCAGCTTTTTCCCCGAAATAATAGCTCTGTGGACGATTACATGGGTAATTTGTTGACAGTAAAGTTATTGAATGTCAATGAGATATGATTAAATTCTCATTTGTCAGAGTGATCATTACTCTATTTCGGCCTTGTGTGGACCAATCTGATTCCAGTCGCTGACTGATTTCAAATCCAATTGCCGTCTGTTCTTGAAATTTCAACCGTTTCTTTACATAAACGTCTCCACCTGCCTTAATAATATGTAAGGACGCTACAGGGGACAGCAGAGATAAATGAACATTTTTTCAACACTGGAGAAAATGGAGCTTCGTGGAATGATTGGTTAGGCTGGGATTATTCTCCTTGAAACAAAGGAGAGGGTGGGGAGCTCTATAATCACATAATAATATTTATAAACGTTCAATATTCATGGGATCTTGACAGGGGGTAGTTACGGGCAGGTGGTTCACCCTCTGTATGAGGAGAGCACCAGAGGACATAAACTCAGAATTAGATATTGCCGATTTAATTCAGAAATGAGGAGTAATTTCATTGCTCAGGATCCAGTGAATCGGTGGAACTCCTTGCCGAAATTGTTGTTGGGGCTGAGTTGTTGTGTATTTTAAAACTGTGCCAGACAGATATTTAACCAGAAAGGCGATGAAGCTTTGTCGAGGCAATGCTGGAGAATGCAGTTGAGGATTATCAGATCAGCCATTAGTTCGTTGAATGGTGGAGCAGACTCGATGGGCTGAATGGCCGACTTCCAATCCTACATCATTTAGTCTAACGCCTTATTTTATTGATATCTTTAGAATTCTGAAAGGGTGGGATGAAGTAAAAGAAAAGTTTTTTCAAGCTAATCAGACAGATCAGGAACTAGGCTCATAAGTTCATGAACAAGAAATGTGCTGTGGCCTGGAGACAACAAATGGCAATGGGCACACCGCAGATGGGTATGTGCAGATGTTGTGATTGCTAAAGAAAATTGGTGGATCTAATATTGTTGCCAACTTGGTGATCACGCTGGATGATGGATCGCGGTATGATTCGCACAGCAAAAGGTTGTGAAAGAATGAAATATTCGTTTCATTGGAAAAGTTTCCTGCTGTTCCAATTCAATTGGCAGTTGGAAATACTGATCAGAGCTTTGTGTGGAGAATTACATTAAAATTCACAATCCCACTGGTTAAACTATTGCACCCAATCTCTCCTTATTTGTTTCACTTTCATTCGATGTAAATTCATTGAAAGTCAAGATGGAATGAAAGGAGAAAAGAAACGTTTGACCTCCTTTTCATTATCCCAATGTAACTTACAACAGAACCAAATTGCTCTACTTCGACTTTGATGAAGTATCGATTTATCACAAATCTCTGGTGCACTGAAGGGCAAGAGCAAGATTTCCACCCAAAGTATCCGAAAGATGCGAGGCACAAAGGGAAACCACATCTGCTTATGATGGAAGTAACAGCCAGAGTAGGATTCAAATCCACACATGCCCAATGGAAGAGCAACACGTCGCCTTAACCTCTGGGCCCCTCAGCCCATTGCAATGGGGCTCACATGTAACCACATCAAGATCACATATGGTGAACCTCGGGGATGAGAAATTCCCTGACAGGAATCGAATTCACACCATGATGTTTCTGCTTTCAGCGGAATAATAATACCAGCAAAATCCAAGGGATTGACCTCGTCCTTGGAAGGAAAACCTTGTCCTTGATTTATTTCGAGTCGGAACTCTCTCAGAATGACCCAGCAAACATGAAATTCCCGTCACATTCACATGCACATTTCGTCTTGACGCATAATTTCTTCAGACAGTTTCTCTCTGAAGAAGTGAAGAAGTATATACGGAGAGAGAAGTGAAGGTGATGTTTTAGCTTGATGGTCTTTCTCATATGACTGAACCTGAACTGGGTAAAATTCCCGGAAATGAAGTTTTGTTCGTTTCATTTTATTAATTTTGTTGCAACTTCACTCTGTTCATTCCAATGATCTGAAGTGAATTGGATTTATATGATTGGAACGCTTAATGTTGTGTTCAATTTTGCTCAGAATTTATTTCAGCTTAAAGAAAATACTGATGAGAAAAACAGAAGGTTGAACTACAAACCGAGATGCCAGTTTTGATGCTCAGATATGTTGGCAGATTTCAATGGGTGTCAAATGACCCCAACATCATGGCGATCGTCCTCCCATCTTTAAGGCATCCGATTAAAGCAGGAAATCGATCTCTAAGAGACGGGTCACTTCCTATTCATTATGGAATAACTTTCCTTGACAATATACAAAATCTGCTCAGTTCCATTTCTCATGCTTCATGTGGAATATAATATACATCTTTAAAAACTCTGAGTTTTTTTTGCTGAATCTTACTCAGCTGCATTCGTTTCCAATATTTATTTGCATCTGAAGTCGTCCAAATTTGATATTGTTTCCTCGCACCTTCTACCCCCGACACCCTCCTTTACACTTTTACATGGCCACACGCTGTCTCTCTCATGGTGAAACTCACTGCTTGCGTGTCTCTAAATGTGCCTTTCCAAATATTTTGGAAACTGATTCTCTGAGTGACAGAAATTCTGCTCCCATTATTTCTTTGTCCTACATCGATGGTTTTGAAATCTTGACTTTCAGAAATTTATGAACTTGAAAGGGTGAATCTACCACCTATTTACTCCCTCCAAACCTCATATCATCTGGAAAACTTCCATTCGGTTTTCCTTGGTTTAGTTTCAAATTTTCCAACACACAAATAAATAAAATTCCATCCCCACTAAAGGCCGTCAGAATCGTCTCTAATGTCTTAGCAGCCCAGTAAACGCTGGCAGTGTCCTCTCTGATAGAATCACAGATTCCCTATAAGGCAGAAAGTACAATTCAGTCAATCGGGTCTGTAGGGAGAATCTGAACAGCATCTTAACCATACCAAGCTCTCGTCTCTATCCCCGCAGGCCTCTGGCTTGTGATTTAAAATAAACCTTTTGGAATAAAACCTGGCATCGTGTGACTGCTCACCTTATCACTGCGTTACCCATGACTAATTCACTTAACTTACTGAATTCACTTCCTGTACACATCAGCGCAATTTAACATGGCTAATCCACCTAACCTACAGACCTAAGAACAGTGCGAACCACTGAGCAAATGTACCATCACATTGACCACTATCTGTATCATGTGTAATGGCTTTACTCACTGGCAACTCGGCCCAGTGAAGGCACACTGGGCCCACCAACCCGAATTCAATGCATCCAAACGCGGTTCTACGCTGTACAACCTCAGTAGTTCTGCTGGAAATGTTTCTGCACTCAGATCTGAATGGGTTTACTCTGTTTGTTTTCCTCAAATTCCTGCTTTAAATAAACATATCAGTCAGGAACAACTCTATATAATGGTTTTCATTGCAACAGAAACACAATGTGCAGTTTGCAGAAGTTACGTATTTGCACTTTCACTGACACTCTCTCTCCCCAGGAGCTGCAGTCCTTCCCCAGCTGATTCAGACAGCACTGTCCTTCCTGTGACATGTTCCATCAAGAATGGAAGGCCAGACATTAATAACCTTCACTGGGGAACAGAGCGACAGGTTTAAAACCTTGACGATCCCCCAGCGGAGAATTGAACCCTGTGACAGGCGGGGACACTAACCACGATACTGTGGAGGAAGACAACATCGAAGGAGGCCCTTCAGCCTGTTGTGGCCGCACTTGCCCAACACAACTGCTGAACGACCTGAATCAGGTTTTACATCGTTTAGCCCATAATCTTACATGTTTTGGCATCACAATTTAACATCTCAATTTTTTTTAAGGTTAGAATGATTTCCGCCCCTCTGACCCTTTCTGCAAATTTAATCAAACCTATCTGCCTTTTCTCGAAGTCTCTTGGCCCCAGTGTTCGATCCCTCCATCAATTACAAAAGCTTCTTTCAGTCTATCCTATCCATATCCCTCAGTATTTAGTACATCTCAGTCATGTCTTCTCCAATCTCCTCTGCTCAGCGACAAATAACCCCAGTCTGTCCAATCTCTCCTCACAACTGAAACTCTTCAGCCCAGACAATATCCCAGTGAATCTCTACTGCAACTTTCTCAGTGTGATCACATCCATGCAGTACTCTGAATTGAAGAACTGCACACACTAATCTAGCTAGAGCCGAATGGACTTTTTTCGATTCTGTTACAGTATGAGGGCGTCGCTGGTTCGGCAGTATTGATTGCTATCCCTAATTGCACAGCGGGTAGTTGAGACTCAACCGTATTTTCGTGAGTCTGGAGTCACATGGATGCGTGAGCAGGTAAGAATGTCATTTTCATTCCTTAAATGATTTCAGATGGTTTTGTTTTTTTTTCAACAATTGAACATGGATATATATGAGTTATTAGATTCATAATTCCAGATATTTATTGAATCCCAATTCTACCACCTCGCATGGTCGGAGTCAAACCCAGGTCCCTGCTGTCTGAATTAACAGTGTTCAGTGGTAAGAGCGCTCGGCCATCGCAGAAAAGCAGTGAAACTTATCTTATCCAATTAAGTCGCTTTCCCCCGATACTGTTCTGTGCCATTTTCCTGAGCTTGACCTCCCCCCCCACCCCCAAATAATATCTGGTCCATATCAGTAAAAGCTGCTACATGAGTATTGATCTCACAACAGTGGTAACCAAATGGATCAACTGTTCTGCAGGTCCCGATGGTGGGGTTGGGGCACGTTCACCCAGCAAAATTGACCCCAGCCAAAAGTCTGATCGGTATCAATGGGAGAGTCTGTATGAGATTCTGCAATGCCTTAGTGAAATAGGAAATGACTCCGCAAACACACGATGAAAGAGCTGCGCTCCGAAAACTAGTACATCAATTCAACCTGTAAGACCATAACCTGGTGTTGGGTCATTTTTAACTTTGTACTCCACAGTCCAACACCGGCATCTCCAAATAAATTAAATGGGGGGATGGGATGGAAAGTTCGGTTAGTGATCGTAGGAGGGAAGAAATCTCTGAGAACGGATGCATTTGAATTCTGACATATGAAACACAGAGATGTGAGCGAGCAGAGCTTGAAGGAAAAAAATCACCTTGGAGAAAATCAAAACTTTAAAACAACTGATTCCTTTGTGTTTGACAAAGACTGGGACACATAGCGCAACAACTGCCGTAACTCGGATTCGAACCGAGGTTACTGCAGCCACAACGCAGAGTACGAACCACTATACGATCACGGCAACGCACAGACAAACACATGGAACCCAGGCAATAAGTTCAGTCTTATAAGGAATGTTAGGCAGAGCACCAAATGCACAATATCAGTTCTGAGCGAACAGTAGCAGATATGTGGGCACTCAGAATGGTCTGACCGTTTAACAGAGGTATCCCCCCAGTGGCTGTGTTGATTCAATCATTTATGTGTTGAGGGCTGCGATAAATAGATTTCTCCAAAATATCAAAGACGCCGGGGACAGTGCAGCTTTTGTTACCTGCACATCCACCAATATCATTTATTGTATCCCTTGCTCCTGGTGCAGTCTCCTGTACATTGGGAAGACTGGGCGCCTCCTAGCAGAGCGCTTTCGGGAACATCTCTGGGACACCCGCACCAATCAACCACACAGTCCTGTGGCCCAAAATTACAACTCTCCCTCCAACTCTGCCAAATACATGGAGGTCCTGGGCCTCCTTCACCGCCGCTCCCTCACCACCAGACACCTGGAGAAAGAACGCCTCATCTTTAGTCTCGGAACACTTCAACCACAGGGCATCAATGTGGACTTCAACAGTTTCCTCATTTCCCCTTCCCCACCTCACCCCGTTTCCAAACTTTCAGCTCAGCACTGTCCCCATGACTTGTCCTGACTTGTCCTATCATCTATTCCACCAATCCATTCCACACTCCCCCCGACCTATCACCTTCATCCCCTCCCCCACTTCACTATTGTACTCTATGCTAATTTTTCCCCACCCCCACCCTCCTCTCACTTAGCTCTCCACCCTTCAGGCTCTCTGCCTGTATTCGTGATGAAGAGCTTTTGCCCGAAACGTCGATTTTACTGCTCCTCGGATGCTGCCTGAACTGCTGTGCTCTTCCAGCACCACTAATCCAGAATCTGTTTTCCAGCATCTACAGTCATTGTTGTTACCAAGCTTTTGTTGAAATGTATACTTCAATAGCAATGCAGTTTAACATCGGTTACTTCACGAGTTTCCCCACACAAGGCAGTAACCACTGCTGCCACATAGTCCCAGTTCCCAGCCCCAGAATCAGAGGAACTGAGTGGCGCAGTCGCGAATAACCAACTTGAAATCAAGATGTAAATGAGGTCGCAGAGATACTCGATGGCTCAAGTGACTCAACCGGAGAATGCACGGTGTTTCTATGATGGTTTAGAGGCATAAGCAATTACGAGTTTGGCAGTGTTTCTGGTCAAAGGCGGGGCAGAGGGGAAAATTTGTTCCCGTCTATAATAACAGCAATCTACAGTGCATCTTGCTGAGACAGCAGAGTGCCACAACTGGAGCGTGAGCAGTTAGTTTGAAGTTTAATTTTGCTTCCATATCACCCACTTCCCTGGAAAGAATTCCTTTCACCAGTTTTATTTCCAATTGTTTGATATCTCCCTGCAGTATGCAGCTTTCTTCCTCATGGTTAATTGCATGACTAACTGTTGTATGATTTGCACACTGCTAAATCACGGACACTACAAGTAAATAGGAATCATTGATCTATATGTGAAAACAGTGGAACTAACAGCAGGCATGCTTCGTTTGTTGCAGGCCATACCAGAATTGTAGACAGTGGAGAAGATTATCTAAGTTTCAAAAGGATCTTAATCCAATGAGTCGTTGTACTGAAAAATGTAACATGGAGTTCAATCTGGATAAATGGAAGGTATTGCATTTTGGTACACAACAAGAGTATGGCTTTGCGTATGTTGGAGAGCACGGAAGCTCGGTGTGCAGGTAAATAATTCCTTGTAATTTGCATTACCAACAGACAGGATGGTCCAAAGGCATTTCACCTACTTCCCTTCATTGCTCAGTCCTTTGTGTATAGCAGTTGGGACGTTATGTTGAAGTTTTGCAGGACATTGATGAGGCCTCTTCTGGAATACTATGGCCAGTTCTGGTCGCCCAGTCGTAGGAATGATATTATTCAGCTGGAGTAGGTTCACAAAAGGTATACACGCTTGTTGCCTGTGGAAGGTTTGAGTTATATTGAAAGCCTAGATAGGCTGAGACTATTTTCAGATTCGAGATCGGGTGTTGGAAAACCACAACAGGTAAGGCAGCATCCCAGGAGTAGGAGAACATATATTTTTTTGCGCAAGTGTCCTTCACCAGGCTCTTCCCCGAATCGTCGATTCTCCTGCTCCTCTTATGCTACCTGATCTGCTTTGCTTTCCCAGCACAACACTCTCGACTCTGATCTCTCATCTGCAGTTCTCACTTTCTCCTTGTTGAGACGGTTTTCACTCGAGGTGAGGAGTTTGAGCGGCGACCTGACAGAAGTTTATGAATTATTGAGAGGCAAGTTTAGATTTAACGATGGCAGCCTTTTCCCAGGAGGGGAATATCAAGACGAGAGGGCATATGTTTAAGATGAAAAGAGAGAGATTTTTTTTAAAAAAAAAGACACGTGCGGCATTTTTTTCGGGACGGTGATTTATGTGTGTAATTAACTTGCTGAGGAAGTGATGGATGAGGGTAGGTTTGCAACATTTAATGGACAATTCATTCCAAACATGAATGGGAAAGTGGGATTTTTCAAATAAATGTATTCATGCCGTGTACGTCAGTTATTTCCCAAAGGGCATTTAAGAGTCAACTACGGTATTATCCATCTGGAGTCTCCTGTGGGACAGAACAGATGATATGGCAGGTTGCTTCCCGAACTGGCATGAGTGAATCAGATGGGATTTTCCACACAACTGATTTAGGTCATCACGATACTCTGCAACTCCAGGTGCTTAGTGAATTCAAACTTCACCATCTGTCATGCCAGGACCTGAACTCTTTGTCCCCAAAATATTACCCTTTTTTTGGATTTACAACACAGTAATAAAACTACAAGGTCATTACAACCACTCAACGGGTAGAGGAGGCGGCAGATGGGACTAGATTGTTTTGGCAGTATGTTCAGCATGGATTGGTTGCACTGACGGGCCTATTTTCATGCTGTATGACTCTATGATTGACGCGATGGAGCAAATAGCTTGTTGGGATTAACAGCCGCATTGACAGCATAATCGAACTCCTGATGGTATATGTCATCCTGCTGGAGTCTCCGGAGCTTGTTTTGCTCAGTGATCCTTTCCCACACACCGGACTGGTGAACCGTCTCGCTCCAGTGTTACTGATTAAATGAGTTTCCATTTCTGTGGTTAATTGAATCCCTTCCAGCAGTTCCCAAATTGCCCTGCTTTCCCTGTGATATCAGTGTCCTTTTTTCTACACAGGGTGAACGATCCTAACAACTTGTGTCCACACAGATACAAATCCTGTTTTCCATGTTGTGAATGTGTTTTCATTCTTTCTCATTCACCCACAGGTGTGAGTATCACTGGTGAGGACAACATTTATTCTTCACCCGTCGTTGGTTGCTGTCTGGCTACACCACACACGCGGGTGGGATCTCAGCCTCGGGTGTCTGTCTGTGGGCAGTCCACACATTCTCTGTGTGGTTGCGATTTTGTTTCTCCCTCTGACCAAAGATGTGCAGGTTACAGGGATCAACAATGGGAAATGCAGGCTTATGGGACAAGGAATACCCTGGGGGTCTGGTGGGATGCGCTTCGGATGTACCGTGTGGACTGGAAGGGCCGATTAGACTGCTTCCCCTCGCGGTGCAGATTCTTGAATTAAGGGTCAGCTCATGTTTTTCTGGTCCTGGAGTCTCTCGTAGGCAGGACTGGGTGAAGATGGTGGAATCCCCTTCATAGGGGACATGAATGAATGGGATTTCAGGAAATTAAAGTCATGATCTCTGTTCCTGAGGTCAGGCTTGTATTTCAAGTTTTATTTGTCGAATGTAAACAACACCGTTTCCGTGTCCCAACCCCCAAGGATAACTAGTTTAAAATATCACCCCAACACCACCTTCTCCAGGTTGAAGTCTTGACTGTGTGGATGAAGCTGATACTGAGCTGATGCGAGCAAATGTAGCTGCCACCGCCAGTGTCGGAAACACAGATCCAAACAGCAAAATCATCTTTTAAACCCACCACTGCAAAGTTAAGGTCTCAACACGCTCCACTTGTGCCACTCAGCTGTCTTAGAAAGATGCACCAGAAATCGTTATGATAGTATAAACGGGGAAAACCATTCCTTTGAGCATAAGCACATTCAACCGAGGAATTTCTTGAGCCTCTATACCATCGCACGCTCACCTATTGCATCACTGTTAACTCTACGCACTGATTCCCATCCCTATTTCCGGTTGGATCTGGGCGGCTGTGCTGATGTTAAGCTAAAATGCTATTGAAGCATACATTTCAACAATATCCTGTGCTGTCCCCCGAGTCTTTGATGTTTTGTCGAAATCGCTCAATCTCATCTTTCAACATTCTCATTCAAGTGATCTCTGCAGCCTCTGAGGACATTGAACTGAAAGATTCAGCTCATTCTCAGTTCCCACAAATCTGTCACTGTTCGTTGAGTACTGATATTGTACATTTGCTGTTCTTCCGAAAATTTCCTCTGCTAGTATACTTATTCCTGCTTGCAAGCATTCTGTTCTGTGGTTACTGTGATCGTGGTTGTCGGTATTTTGCATTGTGACCACAGCAACCTCGATTTGAAACCAAATCACGGCACGAAGTGTTCTCTCCGTTGTCCTTTTTGTGACACATGCTCAGAAATTAATTGTTTTACCTTCAAATTCCGCTCTCTCACATCTCTGCGTGTCATATATCAGGATTGAAACACACCCGTTGTTGGAGATTTCTCTCCTTCCCATGATCATTAAACCTCCTTTCCGTCATCCCCCCATTTCTCTGAGGCAATGCTCAATCTATCACTGTCTTTCACATTCATACTGTTCTGTCTGTGCTGCTGCTGCGGTTACTGTTGTTGGATGAACGTGCCCCAATCCCATCATCGGGGCCTTCAAACAAATCGATCCATTTGGATACCGTGGTTGTGAAATCAATCCCCATGTAGCAGCATTTACTGACTTAAGCCCGAGACAATTGGAGCATCAGGATCATGGAAAATACTCAGGGCAGTTTTGGTGAAAAGACATTTTATTGGAAAAGATCAGCGTTTGTGGTTTTCTGTGTTGGTCTTCTGGTAATTTCAAAGGACTGATAATCCAGAGACTGAGGTAATAGTCTGGGAACTCGGGCTTGAATCCCACCATGCCAGATTGTAAAAATTGGATTCACCAAATATCTGCAATGAAGAATCGAATGGTTACTATCGATCCATTGACAATTGTTGAATAAAAAACCATTTGGTTCACTGATGTCATTTCAGGAAGGAATCTGCTCTCCTTACTTGGTCTGGGCTGCATGTGACTTCAGACTCATAGCAATATGGTTGAGTCTCAATTGCCCTCTGACCAATTCGGAATGGGTAATAAATTCTGCTTAGCCAGAATCGCCCTCATACTAATCCAGAAAATTTAAATAAATGCTCATTAGGCTCAAGCTAGAGTGTTGTGTGCAGTTTTGCAAGTCGCAGGAATGTGATCACACTGAGAAAATTGCAGGAGATATTTACCGGGATACTTTTTGGGCTAAAGAGTTTCAGTTGTGAAGAAAGACAGGACAGAGTGGAGTGTTTGTCGCAGTGTAAAGGAGATGTAGACAAAACATGATTGAGTTCGGGAATGGATAGGGTTGACTGAACGAGTTTCCTATTGATGGAGGGATCGATTAGCAGGGGCCAGAGCTTTAAGAAGAAAGGCAGAATGGTTTGAGAAGATGTGCAAAAGTGCTTTATAGGACAGTGGGTGTTTAGAATTTGGAATACACTGTCTGCATTGTTCAGAATGGCAGAAACCCTGAGAACCTGAATAAACATTCAGATGTGAACTTGTGATGCCATGACATATAAGGCTGTGGGATAAACATTGTAAAATGGGATTCAGTTCATTAGGCAGTTGCTTTTGACAAGTGTCACCACAATTGGTTGAAGGGCCTCCTTTGACACTCTTGTCCTCGGTAGTATAGTGGTTCCTGTCCCCATCTGTCACAGGGCTCAATTCGCCACTGGGGACAGTGTAAATATTTTAAAACTGTCGCTCCATTCCCAAGTGCGGGTATTGATACCGGTCCTTCCATTCTCGATGGGGCATGTCACAGGAAGGACAGTGCTGCCTGAATCAGTGTGGGAAAGGGCTGCAGCTCTCAGGGAGGCAGAGTGTCAGTGAAAGTGCAAACATGTGACTTCTGCAAACTGCATTTTGTTACAGTGTTGGAAAGAAAAAAACATTTGGCAGACTTGTTCCGGATTAAAGTGTTGAATTTGGGTTGATTTGCTTTGATGTGGCTGAGTTACCAGGGTATAAAGCCATTAAAAATGATTCAGGTTTTGCTCACTATAATGGAACATTGGCTCAATAATTCGCAATGCTGTTCGGTCTGAGGGCTATGTTGATTGGTCAAGTTAAATTGCCCTCTCGTATCCAGGGAGTGATTTCATTTAAATTAAGTGAATTACCCATGAATAACGCGGGGACAAGGTCAGAAGTCACAGGACGCCAGGTTATAGTCCAACAGGTCTATTTGACATCATAAGGGGGAGGGTTGCCCCTTCTTCTGGTGAAATATACGGGAATATAGAGGAGAACTAGGTCTTGGTGAGATGCTCTTCAGAGAGTCAACACCGGCTTGATTGATTGAAGTACTCTTTCTGTACTGTAGGATTCTGTGATTCTATCGGAGAGGGTAATGATGGTGTTTACTGGGAGTAAAGCCACTAGAGTCGATGCTGACGGGGTGTACTGAGGATGAGATTTTATTCACTTGTTATCTTCGAAAATTTAGAACAGCTATCCCTGAACCACGAAAGACTTCATTGGGGATTTTTCATGTTATGAAATGTTTGGACAGAGTAAATAGGTGGAAAATTCCCTATTTCAAGTGAGTAAACATCTAGACATCAGACATTCAAACCCTTTGATAAAACCTTTGAAGGACAAAGAAATGATGAGAGCAGAATCGCTGTCACTCCGAGAATCTGTTGTTCAAAATATTTGGAAAGGCACATTTGGTGACATACAAGGAATAAATTTCACAAGAGGGCGACAGCGTGTGTCTCGGTAAAGGTGTAGGGGTGGGGTGTAGTCGGTCGGAAGTTGTGGGGAAACAATGTTTAAGTGGGTTGACTTTAAATGTAAAGACATTTCGTGAACGTGTGCAGCTGAAAAAGACTTGATTCCAAAAACTCTGGATTTTGAAAGATTTCGCATAATATTCTACCTGAAGCACTGTAAATGGAACTGAGTGGATTTTTCTTATTGTGAAGAAGTGACCAGTTGAGATCGACTTCCTGCTTTAATCACATGCATTAAAGCTGTGAGGACCAACACCATGATGTTTGGTCCATTTTATACTCGGTGAAATCTGCCAAAGCAACGAGCAACAAAACTGGTGGGTTTTCTTTTGCATTTTAACACTTTGATGTTCTAAGCAGTATTTTCCTTAAGCTGAAATAAAGTCGGAGCAAGTTTGAATACAACATCAATCGTTCCAATGAGATAAATCTAATTCACTTCCGATTATTACAATGAACACTGTGAGGTTTTAGTAAAATTAAAATGAAATGACCAAAACAGTGTTTCTTGCAATTTAATCCAATTCAGGTTCAGCCATATGAGAAAGGCCATTGAGCCACAACATCGCCTTTATTTCCCTCTCCATGGCTCCTTCTTCACGTGAGAGAGAAAGTGACTGAAGAAATTATGCGTCAAATGTAGGTATGAATATGACGGAAAATTCTTGTTCTCTCTTTCATCCTGACACAGTTCTGATCAGAATGTATCAATGACAGCTATTCATTGTGACGAACATGGCTATTTATTGGAATTTGCTGTTATTAAAAATCTGATGCAAGCAGAAACAAAATGGTGTGGATTTGATTCCGCTCTGCAAATTTCTCATCCTTTACTTTCACCACATGTAACCTGATGAGGTCACATGTCACCCCACTACAAAAGGTGCTGAGAAGACTGAACGATTATGGTGGTGGGTTATTATAACGCTGTGCTCCACATTCACGAATTCGAGTCACCCTCTGGTTGCTAACTTTACGCACCGCTCTAGCAGTTTTTCTTTGCACCTCACACCTCTGGTATACACTGGATCGAGAATGTTGTTCTTGCCCTTCACTGCACGGGAGATTCAGGAATAATCGACACCACATTAAAGTCGAAATGAAGAGTGAGAGCAGTCATTCTATTCAATTGTAGATACAATTGGTGTAATGAGAAGGAACGCATTTTTCTTTCTGCCACACCTTCCATCTTGTCTTTCTATGAATTTGCATCAAAAGAAAGAGAAACAAATAACAAGAGATCGGGAGCACAAGTTTATCCAGTGGGGTTGTTCATGAGTATTTTAACCTAACACTTCACACAATGTTCTGATCAGTATTTCAAATAGTCACTCGGAATTGGAATCGCAGAAGACTTCTCCACTGAAACGAACCTTTCATTCTTTCACAAATTTCTGCACTGTGTTAATCATACAATGATCCATCATCCAGCGTGAGCACCGACTTGCCAACTGTCTAAGGTCTAACAACTTTCTTCAGCATTCACAGCTTCTGTCATTTGTTGTCCCCCACGTCACAGCACATTTTGTCTTCCTGAGTTTATGAATCTTGTTCCTGATCTGTCTCATCTGTTTAATAAACCTTTTCTATCACTTCATCCCATCTCCCCACAATTCTTAAAGTATGAATAAAATAAGGCGTTCGACCAAATGATAAACAAATGGAAGTTTGCCATTCAGCCCATGGAGTCTGCCTCACAATTCAACGAATTCATGATTGATCTAGATTAGAATCTCTACAATATGGAAACAGGCCCTTCGGCCAAACAAGTCCACACCAACCCTGCGAAGAGTAACCCACCCAGACCCATTCCCCTCTGACTAGGGGCAATTTAACACGGCCAATTCACATAACCTGCGTATCTTTGGACTGTGGGAGGAAACCCACGGAAACGCGGGAATGATGTGCAAACTCCACAGTGACAGCTGCCCGAGGCTAGAGTTAAACCTGGGACCGTGGTGCTGTGAGGCAGCAGTGCTAACCATTGAACCACCGTGCCGCCCCAATAATCTGTAACTCCTTTCTGCTCGCTTAACTCGTCAAATTTTCATCATCGTTCTGATTAACTATCTAGCACAGTTTGGAAATACCCATCAGCACAGATGGCACAGATTGTTTGGCCCCTGTGCAAAGAAGTTACTCCTCAATTCTGAATTAAATGGGCAATATGTAATTCTGAGATTTTGTCCTCTGGTGCTCTCCCCGCAGCCTAAGGCAAACCACCCGCCCGTATCTACCCTGTCAAGATTCCACGAATATTGAACGTTTATAAATGGTATTATATGATTATAGAGCTCTCCTCCACCTCCTTTGTTTCGAGGAGAATAATCCCAGCCTAACCAGTCATTTCACGAAGCTCCATTTTATACAGAGTTGGCAATATCCTCGTAAATCTCTGCTGTCCTCTGCAGCGTCCTTACATATAATGAAGGCAGGTGGGGACATTTATGTGAGGAAACGGGTTGAAATATCAGGTGTAGATGGGAATTGGAACTTGAAATCAGAAAGCGATTGTAATCGAATTGATCCACAGAAGGACCAAATACAGCAATGATAACTCTGACAAATGATAATCTAATCATGATCGATTGACATTCAATGGCTTCATTGTAACTGAATTCCTACATGTAATCGTCCTGAGAGCTAGTATTTAGGAGAATTGGAACCTGACCACCTATATATAAAAGAAAATGATGACAAAAACATGTCTGTCGGTCGTTTTTGTTTGATTATTAACTCAACTCTTGCTTCCGTGAAGCCTACATCGTCCGCAACGCACACGATAGATGTTTAACAGAACTCTCTCCATGTGCCTCGGTGGGTGCTGCTGCAATATCACTGAAGGACCAGGACACCCTCCACGACAATACAGTCACTTAACTGTACATTGTAAAACGCCTGAATATTTATTCCCTTAACTGCTGAGGCATAATTGCAGCAGAGTACGCCACCTAGAAGATTCACTGGAGTAAGTCATCCAGGCTTTGTTGACAGCACCTTCAAAGCTCAAAGACTGTACCGACCATAAGGACAAAGTTGAAGATTCACTGAAACGTCACCATTTATGAATTACCCTCCAAGGCACGTACCAGCATGACTTGGAGAGGAAGCAGTGGTAAAATCATTGAGTGGTGAAGCGGTCTTGATGGGCAAAGAGTTATACTGGAGCCCTCCGCCTTTTATATTACAATTTTAAAATATGTTGATTACTGCAATGACCAGACTTGTGCTCATTCCTTTTGGTGTTTCCTAAACTGGCGGTTGCTAAAGATCGAATATCATTCTCAGACTGTGGTCAACAATAGAAAATATCCACAATGCCTCCCGAACAACTGATCTCCCTGTTCAACAATCTTCAGAGATCAGTGAATATCTACTCCAAGATCTCTTTGTTCCTGTTCACCACTCAGAATCCTCACTGTTATTGTTTCAACTCCACAAATTCATTACCACTTACTGGTCTGGATCCAATTCCATTCTCCGTTTTTTCCTTTCCACCTGATTGATACATCCCTGCGTCCCTGGTATTATTCATCACAGCCACCTGCACGACCAATTGTTGCATCGTGTGTAAACTTCTAAACATGACTCCTACAACTAAGTTTGAATTATTGATCTACATCAGGAAACAGTGGTACTCCACTGGAATCAGGCATCCAGTTCATTGCTGGGTGGGATGAACACCTGCAATAACAGCAGAATCGTACTCTTGCTACCATTTGTAATCCTGATGGCAATTCTGCACGTTGGTCTCCTGAATGATTCTTTCTCACATGTGGGAATGGTGAATGAACTGCCCACATTGTGACTGAGGAAGTGAGTTTACATTTCAGCGGGTAATTGAATCCCTACCTACAGACCCCGACCCCATGGAGCTGACTTCATGGAGGCGTGGGTATCCTTGTGTCCATTTAGTTTGGATAATCAGCTGAATTTGAGACCATGCTGAGACGACTCCCAATTTTCTCCGTCATCCATGCATCTTTTTTATGCTTCCTTATTCTCCCCAGGAGTGTGGCCATCATAGTCTGAACAGCAATTGTTATTCATCCTTAACTCTCCTTGAACTGAGTCAGAGGGAATTTAGGGGTGAACCGTACTATTGTGGGTCTGGAGTTATATGTTGGCAGATCTCTTTAAGGAAGGCAGATTTCCCTTTTGAAGGGACATGAATGAATTGGTTTTCGGAAAATTGAAAATTTTTGTCAGTCTTCCTCTGAGCGGGTTTATATTCCAGATTTTATTCATTGAATTTAATTACCAGCAGTTGCAATGCTCCAGTCTCCAAGGGTTGCTAGTCCAAATATCGCCATTACACTTGCAGATGACACATGGATTGGTGGAGTAGCAGAAAGCATAGGGACTGTCAAAGACTGAAGGAGAATATAGGTAGACAGAGAGTTGAGCGGAGAAGTGGCAGATGGAGTTGAATCCAGGCAAATGTGAGGTGATGCATTTTGGGAAGTCTAATTCTAGAGACAAGCATACTGTAAACGGAAGAGCCTTGGGTAAAGTTGATGAGCAGAGAGATCTGGGAGTTCAGGTTCTTTGTACCCTGAAGGTGGCTGCACAGCTGGATCGAGTGGATAAGAAGGCAAATGGCATGCTTGCGTTCACCGGACGGGGCATTGATTGTAAGAGCTGACAGGTCATGCTAAAAAATACAGGATTTTGGTTCAACCGCATTTAGAATGCTGTGTACAGTTCTTGTCACCAAATTACCAAAACGATATGGACGTTTAGGAGAGGGTGCAGAGAAGGTTTATGAGGATGTTGCCTGGTATGGAAGATGCTAACTCAGAAGAGAGGTTGAGTTTTTAACGTTTGTTTTCATTAAAAAAAAAGAGATTGAGGGGGACCTGATCGACGTCTACAGAATCATGAAGGGTATAGTCAGGGTGGATAGAGGTAACTTTTTTCCCAAGGTGAGGGATTCAATACTGAGAGGTCACGCGTTCTAAGTGAAAGGTCAGAAGTTTAAGAGAGATAGACGTTGGAAGCATTTTACACTGAGGGTGGTAGGTGCCTGGAACGTGTTGCCAGAAGAGGTCGTAGAGGCAATCACAGTAGATTCATTTCAGGTGCGTCTGCACAGATGCATGAGTGAGTGGGATGCAGAAGGATACAGATGCTTAGCAATTGGGTGATAGGTTTAGACAGTGGATTTGGATCAGCTCAGCCTTCGACGTCCGAAGGGCCTGTTCCTGGGCTGTAAATTTTCTGTGTTCTTTGTTCTTCTTTGTTCACTAGTCTGCCAATTCATCTCTCCCCCTCTGACTTATTACCTTCTCCGCGGCTCCATCCACCATTCGCTTTCTCATCTACCTTGCATCAAACCCCAACCCCCTCCCATTTATCTCTCAGTCCCCACCCACAAGACTCAGTCCTGATTAAAGACTTCTGCCATAAACGTCGATTCTCCTGCTCCTCGGATGCTGCCTGACCCGCTATACTTTTCCAGCACCGCACTATCGCCATGGCGAAGATAGACAAGCTCTGCTCAGGCTCTTTATCTGGGAGCGGAGAAGGCTGAGTGAAGAAGTGATTAAGGAGCACATTAAGGGGATCGGTATGTGTGATAGGAATGAACTTCTTATGGGAAGAGTTAACAACCAGGGATCTCTGTTAAACGCAAGGGAGAGGGTGTTCAGAGGAGATATAGGAAGGACGTTTTCACTCTGAGAGTATTGTATAATTGGAACTCACTGTTTGAACGTGTGGTAAAGCTTTGAGTCATGAAAACATTTCAGGAGTATTTAGCCGAATACTTGAGAAGCTAGAGCACACATGGATAAGGACCAGTACTGGAAAATGGGGTGAAGATAAACAGATGCCTGATGAAAGATCCGAACACCGTACAGAAAATACAGAGCATGAAAGCATGGGAAGTGTAAAGGCAAGGAAACTACGTGCAATCTGTTACAAGGGGTCTGCGTCAAAAGGTCACTGGGGCAGGATGGGGCCGCTGTGGCAGGATGGGATAAGAATTGTGGAATGCTCCGACACTAGTTAGCAGAGTCAGACTGAGGCTGAAAGGTTACAATGGCAGGCTGAGATAATAACAACTAGTCAAGTCAGACTCCCTGCTAAATATCATCATGGTTGGTTGGGACAAGTCGTGACAATAAATAGGAAGGGCATGATTTTAAATAATTAATTGATAGTAGAGTCAGCCTGCTTGAGACGCTTGTAGCAGGATATGACATTATGTACATAAGCAGCGGTTAGTTGAGTCAGCTTGGACAGGAAAACATTGTGACAGATGGGGTAGCTGAATATCTAATCATGACAGGTTAGTCTGGGATGGAAGATCATTGTAGCACAGATGGCAGTAGAATACCTAATAGTGACAGTAGAATAATATTAAGTAGAATTAGGTAAAATACATTGTGACAGAAGTAGAACAACAATGGGAACAAACACATTTCGTTTATTGTAAAGCTGGAGTGAGGTAATTCTGACTAACACAGTTGGGCATTCTGATAAGCTAACTAAACATGATTAAAGAAAAGTGATGGAGTTTAATTCAGATTAATGCGAGGTGCTGCATTTTGAGAAAGCACACCTTAGCAGGACTTATACGCTTAATGGTAAAGTCCAGGTTCTTAGCTCCTTGAAAGTGGAGTCGCAGGTGTCAAATCCTAGTCACATACATGGCTGTTGTTCTTAAAGTAATTTCTTCTTTACGTGTGTAGAAGTAACACAATGAGTGATCAATTACAATTGGCAGACGTACATAAGGGGGCGTGTGAAATGCTGAAGTTGTGAGATCAGAGCAGTTTGTATTGACATACACCATTCACTGTTCGACTCTGATACTCAGGAATGCGATTTTGAGCGAAATTTGAGCAGGAAAGCTTACCACATGATGTAACACCAGTTTGTGTGGTTACTCTGTTGTTTACCACATTTGTGTGTTTTGCCTCATTGAGGATTTTGAAGTTGTCCCCCTATACAAAAGTTTCATGCTTTTGCACCATTATACAAAAGATGCAGTACAATAACACCCAAGGCTGATTCAGTGTACTTGTACAGATATTGGCACCTGGAAACAGCATGATGCACTCTCCTCGAGTCAGGAAAATAATTTGCTACATTTTTACTCTCATGGCTCTTTTCATTCAATCGACTTCTGTTCTTCACCGAATCCGATTCAGTAGATCTTGTCACTGAGTCATTTATTTGTGTGTGTTCAGATCATGTGAGCAGAATATCACAGTGGAGGGCCCTGGGTCCATAACCCAGAAGCCAGACCATACTCAGGGAACCCTCCTCTGCTCTTGCTCATTTCATGAACACCAGGAAGAAATATCTAAACTCTTCAAAATTTACGAACCGGTTTTTCAGAAGCAAGATAAACAATTCCAGGTTTCTGCTTTTGTTGTCTCACGGACCAATATTGTAAATGCTGAAACCAGTTGAGAATGTCCGCTCACCCACGTCCATTTTCTCCCCAGGATGTGTTAAGATGATGGTCTCAATCGGATTCTTCGAAAAATAATAATCTTTTAATCCATTAATTTCTGGTTTATGGGTCCACCAGTTTCCCCTTGGCCTCTGTGTTAGCGCTGACCACATAAGTTTCCCGCAGTCTTCAGCTTTTTGCAGCATGTACCTTCGAGGATGACATCAAAAGATCTTCACTGTTAATGTGTGATAATCTACCAATGGAGACAGCTCAGTCCGCGGGGATGGGATAAACACCACCACGCCGCTACTGCTACTTAGTTCATGTGACCAATGCCTTTCCACTTGTTCACCGCGCCCGACATCTGCATTGCATATAAATTAACAAATTTATGGTACTCTCTCGGATTGGTAATCAGGGGCGAGATTGTTTGAATTGTTGAAAAAGTAAGATAAACTGAGAGAATACAGGATATTAAATGGGGAACCGAAGGGAAAGAGAGAATAGTGAATGATAGTGTTCTGACAAAATTTAAATATCATTGCTGAAGATTCAGAAAATGCTATCATTCACAAACATAGCACAATGTGGAATGTAACTTTTGGTACAGGCAATGCAAGCAGATTGCAAAATCTTAGTCTGAAAATCTTAGTCTTTCTGCAGCTGTTTTAGTTTTAATGAACGCACACATGTGATTCAGTGCTGTAATGATCTCCTAAACTGTAGAAGGAAATCCTTACCTTCGAGGATAAGGGGGAAAATTCACTGATTCATCCCTGTAATGGCAGGACTGTCCACTGCAAGCATATGAGTACAATTATTCAATGATCCATGGAGTCTCGAATAAGATGTGAAGGGAAAGTCTCCATTCACAAATTAATCATTCAGTAGAACTCAATACAAGGACACATGCAGTGATGGACAAAGTGGGCAAGAACACAGAAATACGATACACAATAGCTACGATAATTACTGTGTGAAAAGTATTGAATTCAGATCTATGGTGGCCTTTGGTAATGATATTTACTGTCCAGAACTAGTCTGCACTGGAATATCTATAGTCTACTATGATGTATTTGAACTTCAGTTACCTTTAGAAATAGCTGAGACTCACTCAGGTCATGGAGATTTAGTGTAATCATATTTAAAAAGCAAAGAGTTCATCGCGTAACTGTGAAAACGGTCACCCTCAGTGTAATCCTTGACCTCGTTCTCCACCAAAGACATGTGAAGAGTTTATAAAGGGCACAAACGCTGCTTCCTGGATAGCAAGATATTAGGAATCCCAGGGACGGGGTTTACTGAGACATAAAATCATCAGCAAGGATATAAATGGTTTCATCGGTATGATAGAGAATGAAGGAGTTTATTCACGAGATGTAGAATTGCTACACCAGAAACATGCAAGCTTAAACGGAAACAAAATAGATTTTCAGATATTGTGAGGTTTGACGTGACTAAATCGGGGAAGCTCCCTCTTTCGAGTGAATCTACCAATTCAGTTAGGGCTTCAAAACCACTAGTGAATGATTAAGGAAAGGTTGGATGAGAGTTTCTTCCATTGAATAAAGTTATTGAAAACCTGGATGACTTTCCGGAAATAAAACGTAGATTTCTGATTTCAGAGTGTTTTTAAAGACGCACAAATTGACATACAAGGAGGGAATTTATCATTGAAAGAAAGGAAAAGTGTGGGTGTGGATTAATTTCGAATTTGTTTTTTTTTTCAATCACAAATGCATTTCACGAACACGCACAGCTGAATAAGATTGAGTTCATGGACTGGAAAGGTGCAGCGTATTATTCAAGGTGAAGCATTGAAAATGGGGCTGATGTCCTAAAATAACTGCAGACAGAAGTTCCATCCAAATGAGTAGCAATTGAATCGTCACTTGGAGACGCAACACCTACTTTAAAGATTAGACCAAATTCACATTATGTCAGGTGTATTTCATGCTTTCTTATCTCCACCAAAAACTTTACTCTTTTTTTGTGTTTTTCAACAGCACACCATTTCATCTCAAAGATGCTCAGACTAAAATTGAATACAATATTCAGACGGTCCTATGCGACCAATTTTTTTTTTTGATTATTACAATGACCTTTGCGAGTTTGCAACAAACTGCATAACATGAAACCAGCTCAACATCTATTTTCCCGGAATTTAACGCAGTGCACATGGGGAACGTCACCATCTGCTGAAAAATCGCCTTTGGCTCTTTCTCCACACATGTCTCTTCACGTTTTAAATATTTGCAGTATGTTTTTGATCAAGGAGTCATTATCCAGAAAAGGTCGTTATTCAATCCACAAAAACTGGTAGTTTCCCATAAACATGGCTTTGCTCCATATCACCTTCCATCCGTACCCCTCGACACGACGACAAATTGAAGCTGCTGCATGTGAGGCTCAGACCTAAACCTTCGGCACAGCACAGCACACTATCCTGGCACAGAGATACCATGCACTGGTCATCTGCAGCACTTTGAGCAACACATTAATGCTTACCTCCACATTCCTGGTTGTACCTTAACGGTTGGGAAACCGAGTTTCTCTGATTCCATGGCTGGTAACTGCGATTACGTGATCATCTTCACCAATGGTTTTGACCCCGAGTGAGGCAAGTGGTGAGCTTCTTATTGCAAAGATGGGTAGATTGTTAAAATATACAACTTCAACATTTGCCTTCACTAACCCATGAGCTTTTTATTTTGTTTTTCAAATGTAGAAATCTTAAAATCTTCATCTTAAACACACTCAATGACAGGTCTCCATTGTGTCTCTGGCATCAAATTCCAAAGTGTAAACCCCTCTGAATTCTTCCACCACAGTCTGCTGTTTGGGAAGTGTTCCTGTTGTGCGAAATGCACTTCCCCGTGTGTCAACTGTTGCTCCCAGTATGCGCTATGGCACTGCACTCATTTTCCTTTTTACACTTGCTCACTGTGTTGCTGAGATCATACAGTGACTTGGTGTCGCACGGCCCAGGAAAATTATACAGCTCAAGGTTTTTGCATTGTTGAATTCAATTGTCAGTTTAGCCTTATTTCGGATTTTGAAATTGTCAGTTCTGTACACAAGTTCGTGTCAAAAATATCTGAACGGAAGTAAGGTGTTCCGAATAATGACATCGAGCACTATGCACTCACCCCCAGTCTGGAAAACAATTCCTCACAGACAATTTTACACCTTCTGCTGTCACGGGCTCTTCATCCTGTTGACTTCAAATCGCCACAGAATTTAACAGACCTTGTTATATAGTTATTTCTTCAATTTTGTTCAAATCATTGCGAGCAGAGTATCACAGTGGGAGTGCGCTTCCCCACAACCCAGAGGTCAGTCCATACACTTGGAACTGTACTGCGCTAATTATCATTGCGCCAACACCACGGAGAAATATCTGCTGCGCTGCATAATTTAAGCAACTCAATTCCTCATACGGTCACATACCGCTACGCATGCATGACGATGCGGCGGCGAGGTTAAGGTGGTGGACAACTCACCCATTATGTGCTACACTAGGGGGTTCAAATCCCACTATCATCGACGGTTTTTGTTGTTGCCATTTTTGGATGACCACAACTGACGTTTTGAAATTGGAACTCCAATGGTCAGTTTCTATGCATTACGCCATTATAAAATCTCAAAGAATAATTTGAGCCTTTTGGCTAAACTGCATTGAAATGTGGATTTAATTGGGATAATGAAAAGCTACGCGTTTCTCTTTTCCAAGTCAAGTTGTTGTGAACTTTTATCGTATGAAAGAAATTCAGGAAAATGAAATAATGAGAGATGCGAAGTGCATGTTTATGCAATGCAATTCTTAATGAGTATGTTGTCAGATGAAATCTGGAGCAGGTTGAGTGGAAGTGAATCATCTTGGTGAGAAGAGCACAGTGAGACAGCACAAAATAATGTAGATATTCCAAAAAGGGCAGGGGATATGTGTAGGGGCACAGAGAACTGTCTGCAAATTCACAGTCGAGAATTGCCATTGTGGGTGCCGTGCATGGGCATAGACAGACTTAAACATTGGACTCGCCCTTTACCCTTGGTCGTGCCATTGATGAATGATGGACATAAGATACATATAAAGGCAAGATGTGGTAAGCAAGGTCCCTCTCGTTATGCACACACTGAATGCATCACATTGAACTATGAACAACTGGAGAAGTCAGCATGTTAACTGCAGGAATGAATCTAACCTGTGGTTCAATAACCGCAGATTAATGCAGCATAAACTTAAAAATGATTTCAAGTGTCTTTATACGCATGTCATTAACAGATGTTTCATCTAATACCTGTGTGGTGGAAAGAAGAAGACACCACATTTCAAGGTGGATGACAACACTAGCAATTTTGTCTTGAAATTGAGATCTATTTGATAATTTCACACAGTGAATAAGTTCAATTTAAATAATACAAATCACATTCCCTCACCTAGAATAAAAGTGTGATTTCATTACAAACATTGTCCTTGCTAAGTAGCAGTTACTCCACATGAAAAATAGGATGCAATTTTTATTGAACATACGTCAATTAGCACCATTATCTTACTTCGGATTGACTGCAGTATGCACATGCTAACTAATGTTTAAGAAAGAAAGTCTTTTGGAAATAACGATTCGGTGGTGATTAAGAATAAGATTAGGTCCTCATGATGTGGATATTCCACCAATGGTTCCAGTAGTAGAAATGGTCAGTGGGCAGTATTTCTACGATGGTGTCGAGGTGTGTGAGTGCCAGAGATAAGAGCTCCCACCTCATCTGGAGCAGCGTCTGCTGACATAGAACAGGGAACTTTGTGACATCGGTCTGGGAGTTCCAAGCACACCTGGACTAGTTTTTATTGACATGAAGCAGAAGGGAGCATTGGGACATCAGACTGGTAGATCCAACATCAACTGGACCGCTTCTATTGACATGGGGGTAGGGAGCATTGGGACACCAGACTAGGAGCTACAAAGTCGCCTAAAGCAGCTTCTATTGACATGGAGCAGCAAGGAGGAATGGAACGTCAGATCGGGATCTCCAACCTAACCTGGGGCAGATTGCATTTACATGGAAGAGGAGGGAATATTGGGACATGAGGCTGGGGAAAGGATATTCAGCTATTTTAATCTGAAGTAGAAGAGGTTTCAACACCTCAGATGTTAATTGATTCATGAAGAATCTGTCCCGGGAAAATAATTAATTTTGTAGATATTAAAGACAAGTCCTGCAAATGTTCAACTCAGGAAAATACATTGCGACAGAGAGAAATGGGAATGATGTTTCAAGTCTTTGACTTCTTTTCTGGTCGACTCTACATTGGATAACATCACCGGAATTACTTTTTCACTCCTTTCATGTTATTCAGTTTTCTTCAAATACGGAAAGGTCATTAACATAATATAAAGCTGAAAATTAATGGGAATATAAAATGTTGTGATTAGGCTGCCGTTTACCTCTAATTATGTTGGAAACGCAGCAAAGTCAGTTGCAATTTCCAAGATCAGCAGTGACCTCACTAATTGGCTGATCAGATTGTGAATGGTAGTTTTTTTTAATAACAATTTGAAGTGAATCAACGATGTTTATTTTCTTTGTTCTTTGTTCACCTTGTGAATGTTACTGCTATTGCTCATGTCCTTGTATACACCACAGCTCTGCAGCGTGTAAAATCTCAGCTGTGCAGCCGGCCAGTGGTACAACCATTCGGATAGCTGGCTACTTATCAGTTGGTGTAGCTTCGACTTTTATTTGGCGCAGTCGCATTGTGGAGATTCATCACACATCCAAACTAATCTTTCTTGCTCCACTGAGATGGAGTATATTTGAAATTTTCATCTCTACGAACGAAAATGATTTCACTGTCTTTGATCACTTAAACATTACCAAGCACAATCAGAGTTAAAGATTACACAGCACCAGATTGTATCGAATAGATGTATTTGGAAACACCAGTGTTTCATGCGCTGCTTCTTCATCAGGTGGTTGTCAACTGTGGGACTCTAACCTGGCTTTGTGTGATTAATCAATTTGTCCACCCCAGTCCAACACCAACACCTCCAAGTCATGGGTAACATCGACACCACAAACGGTCGGTTAAAGTCCAGATGATCTTCCAAAAGATCGCGCATGTTGACACACACATCAATTTTCTGCAGAAAGACACACAGCTGATGAAGGATCGGCTCTCCGAAAGCTAGTGCTTCAAAACAAGCCTGCTGGACTATGCCCTGATGTTGTGTTTTTTTTTTACTTTGTCGACTCAACTCAAAAACTGGCAATTCCATATCACAGAGAACATCAGTCATGTCGCAATGCTGTCAGAGAAGGCAATCCTGGAAAAGCCCCACACATTGCTCATAGGTACATTTCGTTTTCAGAAACCAACCCACTCAATAGCTGAGACTCAGCTTTGACAGTTTTTTGAAACTCTTTCAAGTGGAATCACATGAGAATGATGAACTGTCCGACTGTGCAGAGAGAAAAAAGACACTTTTCCATTCTTTCAAGGGCTGGGGTATTGACTAATCTAAGACATTAAACAGATTCCTGGTAGAGCTGCTTTCTCTGCCTCAGTAACAAGAAGTCCTGATTTAAGAAGTCAAGAAGTTAAAAATCGCACAACACCAGGTCATAGTCCAACAGGTTTAATTGGAAGCATTAGCATTTGGAGTGATGCTCCTTCATCAGGTGGTTGTGGACTACACAGTTGGAAGATACAGAATTTATTGCAAAAGGTTACAGTGTGACGTAACTGAAATTTTACATTGAAAAATAACTTGATTGTTTGTTAAATCTTCCATCTGTTCGAATGACTACGTTAGGTTCACTTCTTTCTTATGTAAATCGCAAAACTTTCCTTTCATAGTTACATTCTCAGGTGAACTTTAACAATTAATGTCAACCGAGATAATATGTTGAAGGTGTTAGTCCCTGTGTGCTGTGTCCGTGCCATAATAATTAGACTGACGCTAATCTAAAAAAAACAACACGCTGCAGGCAAGGATGCTTTCAGGCATGATACATTTGTGAAACCGAGCAGAGGCTACAGAAAGGATGAATGGCGAATGCACCTCAATCAACAGGCAGGTATGCCCCTTCGCAGTTGGGGAGCACTTCAGTGGTCCAGGACATTCGACCTCGGACCTTCGGGTGACCATCCTCCAAGGTGGACTTCGGAACAAGCAGCAGCTGCAAGTGCCTGAGCAGTAGCTGAGAGCTAATTTCGGTACCCATGGTAATGGCTCAACCGGGACCTTGGGCTCATGTCAATGGACAGGTGATCCCATTACCCTGTCTACACAAACAGACCCTCCTCCACACACACACACACACACACACACACACACACACACACATACACACTCACACACACACACACACACACACTCACACACACACACACACACACACACACACACACACACTCACACACACACACACACACACACACACACACAAATACATACTTTTGTGGGGTGAATTTGTACTTGCGGAGTTACATTGTACTTTGCTCAAAACTGCATGAATCCATGTAAGTCTCTGGTAACTCATTTTTATAAATTAGAATCAGTCTAAACATTATGGAACAGACAGCACCACAGGGGGGCAGACACCAGTTGTTAAACTTCACCTGAGAATGAAACTTTAAAATAAAACAAAAGTTTTGCACTTTATATATGAAAGAAGTGAAGCTCACATAGTCATTCTAACAGATCGGAGACTGAGCAAACAATCAAGGTACAATTTCAGTTACATCACACTGTAAACTTGTGCTATAAATTCTGTGTCTTACAAATGTGTACTCCACAACCACCTGATGAATGAGCAGCGGTCCGAAACCTAGTATTTCCAATTTAGCGTGTTGGAATATAATCTGGTGTTGTGTGATTTTCAAATTTGCACATCCTAGTGCAAAACCTGCATCTCCAAGTCTTTCAATCCGAGGCACTCTGGTCACAGATCCAACCTTTGTGCATTCAACTTATTAAATCCTTGAAAAAACCTGAATGTTTCAGTAATGATCATTTTTGTAGTACTGAGTCTGAGCAGGCAAAGGCAACTGCTTTCAACGTTTATTCCCATTTGAATTCATCTCCGATGTGAAATTCTCACTGACTCTGACAGCACTGATACCTTTGCTGTTTTGTAATGTCAGGAATTCATGTTCAATTTACGACTTTCATAAGGAACAAAAAGTATTTTTTCCCTGACTGGAAATCAACATTGGGAAATAGCAGTGAGAGATCTGAATTTCAACACTTTCGCAACAAGGAAGACAGATGCAATGCTTGCAAATTTTCTTGGTAACTTTGTTTTTGCCTTATTGGTTCAGTTGAAAAATGAGTCATTGAGTTTTTAAGAACATGGCGGGAGGCCTTTCAGCCTATTGCATCATCATCAGTCATCAAACATCCGGCTTGTAAACACAGTTTCCAGCACTTGACTCATCGCCTGGTGTGTTCTAACATTTCAAGTCTTCAGTTAAATTGTTATTCAATTTCTTAAGGGCTTAAGTGGAACAAAAACACCTCTGTGAACTAACAGTTCTGAAAGACAAACTCTTTCTCAGAGCCGTTTGTCAGTTTTCCTCAAGGTGCTGTGGAAAATGTTTCTGCGCTCTCATCTGAATTGGTTTACCCTGTTTCTTTTTCAGCTTTCTTTTTCTTTCTATTAAATGGTTTAGATTCCCGTACAGATACAAGGTGCAGGTTGCGGAAGTCACGTGTTTGTACTTTCACTGACACTCTGTCTCAGCGGGAGCTGCAGACCTTCCCCACGCTGATTCAGATAGCACTGTCCTTCCTGTGACATGTCCCATGGCGAATGGAAGGACAGGCATGAATAACCCGCTCTTCGGAATGTAGCGACAGTTTTAAAATATTTGCGCTGCCCCAGCGAGGAATTGACCTCCTATCTCCCGCATAACATGCGGTGACACTAACAACTATGCGACCTAGGACAACAGTTTCAAAGGAGACCCTTCAGCCCTTTGTATCTTCATTTGTCAAAAACAACTGCTAAACGACTCGAATCGGGTTTAGCCCATAGCCTTTTAGTTATTGGCAGAACATATTCATATCTGAATTATACTTCAGGTTAAAAGGGTCCCTGCCTCTCTGACCCTTACAGACACAGTTTTGCAAATTTCAACACCCGCCGGCCTATAACACCTTTTCACACATCTACTTAAACCTTTCTGTCTTTCTCATTAAATTTCTGGTACCCTGTGATCGATCTATCCGTCGATGGGAAACATTATTTTCAGTCTACCTTATCCACACCCCTCATTATTTTGTAGATCTGAACTATGCCTTCTCACAAATGCCCCTGCACCGCGACAAACAACTCCAGTCTTACCTGTCTCTCTTTCTGACTGAATCTCTTCAGCCCAGACACTATCCGAGTGAATCTCTCCTGCACCTTTCCTCGTGTTATCACATCCCTGGATTTATGTGAATTGCAGACAATTGTCTAGGTAGAGTCGAATGAATCTTTTGTTTACATTCTGCACCAGCATGCGGTGCGTCTCTGCAGCATATATTGCCGAGCGGTCTGGAGTCACATGGAGTTCTGAGCAGTTAAGGACGGCAGATTCCTTCCCTCAAGGCCTTCAGTGAAACAGATGGGATTTTCGGACAACGGATTTGGAGTATTCTTAATTGGAAGTATTTCTTGCATTTATATTCTATCGTCGTCGTGGTGTGGTGAGAATCGAACCCGTCTCCGCAGAACGTGACCTGGCCTTTTGTGTTCACAATCCAGCGATAATACCAGTAGGCTATCGCAGAAAGCCGTCATGGCTGATCTTTTCCAATAGAGTCTCTTATCCCCAATTATTCTCTGTGTCCACTTATTGAGCCTCACTCTCCAATAATCTCTGGTCCATGTCAGTAAAAGCTGCTAAAAGGGAATTGATTGCAAGCCACGATATCCAAACGGATCGAATGATTTGAAGGTGCCAATGAAAAGATTGAGGCATGGACACCCAGTAACAGTGAGTGCAACGGCACAGACTGGACGGTATCAACGTGAAAGTGTATGTTAGATTGTGCAATGCCTCAGTCAAATGGTACGAGGGACAGGAAAGAGTGTTAGGGCGAGTGGGAGGAAGAGACATCTTCCAGAACTTTTGGGTTTAAATGCTGATACATGAAACACTGAAATATCAGAGAAAGAAATTCGATGGAAAACAAATCATCACCTCGGAGAACATTATCATTATTTCTTATCGTATTTCAGCAAGAGGAAAACTTTGAGAGAACTGACCGCTATGAAGTGGATTTGGTACGAAGTCGCGGCAACCACAACACAGAAAACAAAATACTAAATGGTTACAGCACTCCACAGACCACGCTTGTAAACTGCAGCCAGCATGGTAGCAGAGGAAATGTCAGGAAGAATATACAATATCAGGACTTAATGACAGGCATGTGGGAACTCTGAATGGGCTGAGTCTTTAACTTTAACGTCCCCAGAGTCGGTGGAGATTCCATGAATGAGAGTGTTGGAGAATGGTATTTATGAAACTCTCCAAACTCATGGGACAGTACAGGATAGGCTTCAATAGCATTATAGTTTAACATCGGCTACTTCATCTATTTGCCCACACAAGGCAATACCAACTGCTGCACGCAATCACACTTAATTCCAGTTCTCGACTGAAGCAGGCATGAAGATCCAATTGAAAGTTGGGATGGAATGACGGGAGAGTGGCGCGTGTATTTCCAAGGTTGGGACTGCTCCTGGTCAAAAACGTGGTGGAAGGGAATACTTGCCCCCATTTATAATATTATAGAAATAAGCAGTACATGTTGCTGACGCAAGCAACTGGCGTATCTAAAGCGTGTTGAACCTTTAACTTTAGGGTGACAATGTTCGAAATTTCATTTTCCTATTTGGATCAGTGTTCTTGACATTGGCAGAAGCAGCTGCTTATGCTTGCATCAGCTCAGGATCAGTTTCTTCTTCCCAGTAAATATTGCAACCTGGAGAAGGTTGTGTTGTGGTTATATAATAAATGAGTCATCCTTGGGGACTCACACACGGAACTGGTAATGTTAAAGTTCGATGAATAAAACCTGAAATGAAAGCCTGACCTCAGGAACAGAGAACATGCCTTTAATTTCCTGCAACCCCATTCATGCATGACCCTTATGCAGGGGATGCTACCATCTTTACCCAATCCTGCCTACTTGTGATTCCAGGTGCAGAACAACATAGATGACCCTGAATCCGAGATTGCCGACACTGTCGGTAGGCTGGACATTCGACCCATTCCAGTCGACACCATCCCTCTGAAGCACATCCTATCAGACCCACACTCCTTACCTATTCTGTTCCCCTTTATCTCCCATGGCTGATCCCAGTAACCTGCACACCTTCAGACTGTGGGAGGAAACTCACACAATCAAAGAGAGAATGTGCAAACTGCACACAGTCACACGAGACTGGGATCGAATCCATGTCTCTCGTGCAGAGAGGCAGCGGCGAATCAGGATGAACAACAAATGCTGTCCTGACCAGCGACATCCACACCCTATGGGTATATCAGGAAGAATAAAAACACATTCACAAATGGACAACGGGACTCATGTCTGCGTGGGCATGATTTGAGCCAATCGTTCATTCTGGGTAGATACAAGGACACCGATATCACAGAGAAACCAGGGCAATGCGGGATTCAATTACCTGCTGCAGTAGAAACTCATTTACTCAGTCAAACTCAGTCTGTTGAACAGTCCCGTGCGTGGGAAGGGCTCTATGAGCAAGAAAAACTCCAGAGTAACCAGCAAGATTACATATCCCAGAAGGAGATCAATTAAACTGTCAATGCTGCTGTTAATCCCAACCAGCTGCCGGTTTCATAGCGTCAAAGTCATAGACTCACACAGCATGAAAACAGGCCTTTCACTCCTACCAGCTCATACTGTACATAATGCCAAACTAAACGAGTCGCATCTGACGACTCCTGTAATTGCTGAGGGTTAATAATGCCCTTGTAATAATATTACTGCATTGTTAATATGAATGTCCAGATATATTTCTATGGACACGTGTTCAAATCCTGGCATGGCAGATGCTGGAATTTTATTTCAATAAATACCTAGAGTTGAAGAGTCTAATGATGATGTTGAATCAGTTGATGTAGATCTGATTCACTAATGCCTGATAGGGAAAGAAACTGCCATACTTATCTGGTCTGGAAAATGGCTCCAGATCCATAATATCGTGGTTGATCCTGAACTGCCCTCTGGGCAATAAATTATGGACTAGGCATAAATGAATAGCTTTTTTCTAATCCCACGGAAACTTTCCAATGCATTTATCAATCCAAATATCCTGTAAATATTGTAAATGTACTTTCATTTATCACTGCCTCAGGAAGTGAATTGCACACATCAACCATCCTCTGTTAAAAACAGCCTCTCATGTCTTATTTTAAATATCTCTCTTTTCACCTGAAACATTTACCCTGTCGTCTTGAAGTGTCACTGCTTGGAGAAAAGACAGTTAAAGTTAATTCTATTCGAACTCTCAATAATTTATAAATTTCTATCAGGTCGCCTTTCAAACTCCAGTTCTCGTGTGAAAATATTCTCAGCCTATCCAGCCTTTCGTTGCAACTCAAACCTTCCCCACTACCAATATGCTGATACACGTCTTCTAAACCTACTCCAGCTGAATAATTTCCTTGCTATTACTGGGCGACAAGAACTGGACTCAGAACTCCAAAAGAGGCCTCACACAATGTCCTATTCCATTCAACATGACGTACCAACTCCTACGCTCAAAGGACTGTGCAACGCAGGCAGGATGACAAATTTTATTAACCATTCTGTCTATATGTGAAGCAAACTAAAAAGAAATATTTAACTGCATCCCTGGCCTCCGTTTTCCACAACATTATGCAACGCCCTAGCACTAATTGTATAAACCCTTCTCTTATTTGATGTAGCAAAACGCAATACCTTCCATTTATGCAGATTGAACTCCATGTAAAATATTTCAGCCCAAAGACGCATTGGATTAAGATCCTTCTGGAAACTTAGATCACCTTCTTTACAGTCTCCAATTCTGGTGTCCTCTCCAAGCTTATGAACCATGGCTTCTATGAGTTCCATTGTTTTCTCATATAGGTCAATGATCTATACTTATTTGTCGTGGCCATTATTTCGCAGTTTGAAAATCAGGTAACAATTAGTCATGTCGTTAACCATGAGGAAGAAAGCCATAGACTGCAGGGAGATTGGAAACAATTGGCAAGAAAATGTGCTGAAAGGAATTCAATCCAGTGAAGTGGGTGATAATGAATTTGGGGAGGAACAATGATAAATGTGTGAATACTGAGTGGTTTAAAGTAATAAAAGAGAAATTGGAGTAGACATTCAACAATTTTTGAAGGTGATTGGACAAGGGATCAAGTGGTCTCGAGGGATTGGAGATACTTTCTGTTCTTGACCGCAGGTGGGAATGTAAGAGCAGGGAAACTTTAGCAACGGCCTATTCAATGGCCTATTCAAGATCAATGAACAGGGTAACCAGTTGGATGGAAGTGCGTACCGCAGGTGCTGGAAATCAGAATCAAGATTGGAGGGGTGCTGAAGAAGCACAGCAGGTCAGGCAGCATCCGAGTTGCAGGGAAAAAAATATTTCAGGAAAAAGCCCTTCATCAGGAATAAAGCTGGGAGCCTCGAGGGTGGAGAGATAAACGGAGGATGGGTCTGGGAAGAATTTAGCTGAGAGCGCAAGAGGTGGATGGAGATGGGGTGAAAGGTGATAGGTCAGAGAAGAGGGTGGAGCGGATAGGTACGAAGGAAGACAGACAGGTGGGACAGGTCAGTAGGATGGTGCCAAGTTAGAAAGTTGGAACTCGGATAAGGTGGGCGTGGGGAGATGAGGAAACTGGTGAAGACCAAGTTGATGCCCTGGTGTTGAAAGGTCCCGAGGTGGAAGATCTGGCGTCCAGTGGTGAGGCAATGGCGGTGGAGGACACCTAGGAACTGCATGTCCTTGGGAGAGTCGGTGGGGGGGGGTAGTTAATGTTTTTGGTCATGGGGCATTGGGGTTGAATGTTGCGGGTTCCCTGGAAATGTTCTCTGAAGCGCTCTGCGAGAAGGTGTCTGTTGGCCCCAATGTAGACGAGACCACATCGCGAGCAACAGATGCAATAAATGACACGTGTGGAAGTGCACATTTGATGGATGTGGAAGGCTCATTGGAGCCTTGGAAGGATGTGAGAGGCAAGTTGTGGATACAGGTTTTGCAATTACTGTGGTGGCAGGGGAAGTTGCCACGAGGGGAGGATGGGTCATTGGAGGGTTTGGACTTGACTAGGATAAGGGTGGGGCGGGAAATATATTCCTCGAGGTCAGTGTTGCGGACACTTTTTACAAACCTCCTGATCCCCACAGCTATCTGGATTATACCTCCTCCCACACCACCTCTGGGGAAATATTATCCTCTCTTCCCAATTCCTCCTCCTCATTCGCATCTGCTCCCAAAGGTCCAGCTCCACCACAGAACACACCAGTAGCCTCCTTCTTTAAAGACCGGAATTTCCCCTCCAATGTGGTTGCAGATGCCCTCCAACGCATCTCATCCATGTCCCTTACCTCCACCCATGAACCCCACACCTCCAACCACAACAAGTACAGAACCCCCCTGGTCCTCATCTTCTAGCGCTCCAGCCTCTGCATAAATCACACCATCCACTGACAGTTTCACCACCTCGAAACGGATTCCACCACCAGGGATATGTTCCCCTTCAAACTTTGGGAGAAGATTTGTAGCTCGGGTGTTTGTTGTTGCGGTTCTGTTCGCCGAGCTGGGAATTTGTCTTGCAAACGTTTCGTCCCCTGTCTAGGTGACGTCCTCAGTGCTTGGGATCCTCCTGTGAAGCGCTTCTGTGCTGTTTCCTCCGGCATTTATACTGGCCTGTCTCTGCCGTTCCGGTTGTCAGTTCGAGCTGTCCGCTGTAGTGGCCGGTATATTGGGTCCAGGTCGATGAGTTTGTTGATAGAGTCTGTGGATGAGTTCCATGCCTCTAGGAATTCCCTGGCTGTGTTCTGTTTGGCTTGCCCTATAATGGTAGTGTTGTCCCAGTCGAATTTATGTTGCTTGTCGTCTGTGTGTGTGGCTACTAAGAATAGCTGATCGTGTCGTTCCGTGGCTAGTTGGTGTACATGTATACGGGTCGTGTGGATAGTCCTTTGGGTTGCGGCATCTCCTCGTTCCATTGTCTCTCCCATTCCTAGACGTGATGGTACAGAGAACACCGAACGGAGAATTCACCACAAAGATTTACAGGAAAGTCACACACACAGACCAAGTCCTAAATTATGAAAGCAACCACCCTAACACACACAAACGAAGTTGCATTCGGACACTATTCAAAAGGGCCACAACACATTGCAGTACACCAGAATTGCAAAAAGTGGAAGAGGAACGCCTATACAAGGTATTCGCCAAAAACGGATACTGTCGCAATTTCATCAACAGATGCCTAAGGGAGAGACAACAGAACGAGGACATGCCGCAACCCAAAGGACTAGCCACACACCGTACATCAGGAGCATTTCTGAACTGACAGCCAGACTACTGAGACCACTAGGACTCATCACAACACACAAACCAACAGCCACGGTCAGACAACAACTCACCAGAACGAAGGACCCGATACCCAACATGAGCAAAACTAATGTAGTGTACAAAATCCCATGCAAGGACTGCACAAAACACGACATCAGACAAACAGGAAGACAGTTAACGACCCGTATACATGAACACCAACTAGACACGAAACGACACGACAAGCTATCCTAAGTCGCCACACACACAGACGACAAGCAACATGAATTCGACTGGGACAACACTACCATTATAGGGCAAGCCAAACAGAGAATAAACAGGGAATTCCGAGAGGCATGGCACTCATCCACAGACTCTATCAACAAACACATCGACCTGGATCCAATATACCGCCACTGCAGCGGACAGCTGGAACTGACAACCGGATTCAGCAGAGAAATGACAATATAAATGCCAGAGGAAACAGCACAGAAGCGCTTCACAGGAGGCTCCCAAGCACCTAGGATGTCACCTAGACAGAGGACGAAACGTTTGCAAGACAAATTCCCAGCTTGGCGAACAGAACCACAACATATGTTCCCCTCCCCACCCCTATCCACTTTCCACCAAGACCATTCGCTCTGTGACTACCTAGTCAAGGCCACGCCCTCCAATGGCCCACCCTTCCCGCTTGGCAACTTCCCCTGCCACTGCAGCAATTGCAAAACCTGCACCCACATCTACCTCCCACCTCTGTTCAAGGCTCAAATGGAGGCTTCCACATCCATCAAAGTTTCTCCTGCACTTCCACACATGTCAGTTCTTGCATACGTTCCTCCCGGTGTGGTCTTCTCTTAGTTGGAGAGAGGAGATGTGTTCTGACAGAGCACTTCAGCGAATATTTACAGGATACCCGCAAGAATCAACCCCAGTGCCCCAAGGCCAAACAATTCAACTCCCCCTCCACTCTCCCGAGGACATGCAGGTCCTGGCCTCCAGTATCGCCACTGCCTCACGACCCGATGCATGGAGGAAGAAAGCCTCATCATCCACCTGGGGACCCTTCAACCCTATGGCATCAATTTGGACTTCACCCGTTGCCTCATTTGCCCTCCCCCTACCTTACCCCAGTTCCCACCTTCCAGCTCAACACTGTCCGCCTGACTTGCCCCAACTGTGCATCTTCATTCCCACTTATCCACTCCACCTTCTTCTCTGACATATCATGTTCACCCCCCGCCTGCATCCACTTACAGAACTCCCAGCTACCTTCTCCCCAGCCCCACAGCCTTCCCATTTATCTCTCCATCCCATTTGCTCCCAGTCTCATTCCTGATGAAGGGTTTTTACCTGAAACCTCCATTTTTCCTGCTCCTCAAATGCTGCCGGACCTGCTGTGCTTTTCCAACACCACTCTAATCTTGAGGGGAGTCAGTAGTCAGTTGCTTGAGAGGGTTTTCGGATATTTTCTATTGTTGACCACGGGCTGTGGATGACAGCAGAACGTTAGCATCCACCAGTTTAGGGAACAGCTAAATGACTGAGCACAAGTCATGTCACCGCATTAATCAACATTTTTCTTAAAATTGTAAGATAAAAGATGAAAGGCTGAAGTATGCAACTTTGCCCATCAAGACCGTTTCACCAATGAGGTTATCACTGATTCCTTTCCAAGTCAGAGTGCTATGGGCCTTGGAGGCTACTTACAAATGGTGGCATTTAATTGCATCATCCAAACTTGTCCTTGTCGTCAGTACAGCTGTTGTGCTTTGAAGGTTCTGTCAAACATGCCCGAATGACTTACTGCAGTGCATCTTGTAGTTGGTGCACTCTGCTGCAATTGCAGCTTAACGGTGAAGGGAATGAATATTGCAGGTGTTGAAGAGGGTACACTCAAGTGACTGCATTGTCCTGGACGGTGTCCAGGTCCTTAAGTGTGATTGAAGTTACGCCCATCTAGGCAAATGGAGAGAGTTATGTTCCTCGACTTATTTGTGCCTTGCCAACGGTGTAGGATTCACGGAGCAATGAGTTGAGTTTATAATCAAAACAATGTCTCAAGAACATGTTGTTGTTGTCAAAGTGTTTATGTAGCCTGTTTCTATCAGCTTTTTCGCCGAAGTAATAGCTCTGTAAACGATTACACGGGGTAATTTGTTTACAGTAAAGTTATTGAATGTCAATGAGATATGATTACATTCTCATTTGTCAGAGTGATCATTACTCTATTTCGTCCTTGTGTGGACCAATCTGATTCCAGTCGCTGTCTGATTTCAAGATCCAATTCCCGTCTGTGCTTGAAATTTCAACCGTTTCTTCGCATAAATGTCTCCACCTGCCTTAATAATATGTAAGGACGCTAGAGGGGACAGCAGAGATTTACGGACATGTTGGCAACACTGGAGAAAATGTAGCTTCTTGGAATGATTGGTTAGGCTGGGATTATTCTCCTTGAAACAAAGGAGAGGGAGGGGAGGTCTTAATAACATAATAACATTTATAAACGTTCAATATTCATTGACAGTGTAGTTACGGGCTCGTGGCATTAGAGAGCACCAGAGGACATGAACTCAGAATTAGGTATTGCCAATTTAATTCAGAAATGAGGGTTAATTTCTTTGCTCAGGGGCTAATGATTCGGTAGAACTCCTTGCCGAAATTGTTGTTGAGGCTGAGTTGTGTATTTTCAAACTGTGCCAGACAGATATTTCACCAGAAAGGCGATGAAGTTTTGTTGAGGCAATGTTGGAGAATGGAGTTGAGGATTATCAGATCAGCCATTAGTTCGTTGAATGGTGGAGCAGACTCGATGGGCGGAATGGCCGACTTCCAATCCTACATCATTTGGTCTAACGCCTTATTTTATTGATAACCTTAGAATTCTGAGGGGATGGGATGAAGTGATGCAAAAGGTTTTCAAACTGATCAGACAGATCAGGAACTAGGCTCATAAGTTCATGAACAAGAAATGTGCTGTGGCCTGGAGACAACAAATAGCACTGGGCACACTGCAGATGGGTATGTGCAGATGTTGTGATTGCGAAAGAAAATTGGTAGATCTAATATTGTTGCCAACTTGGTGATCATGCTGGATGATGGATCGCGGTATGATTCACACAGCAAAAGGTTGTGAAAGAATGCAAGATTCGTTTCATTGGAAAAGTTTTCTGCGGTTCCAATTCAATTGACTGTTTAAAATACTGATCAGAACTTTGTGTGGAGTATTACATTAAAATTCACAAGCCCACTGGACAAACCATTGCACCCGATCTCTCTTTATTTGTTCCCCTTTCATTTGATGTAAATTCACAGAAAGTCAAGATGGAATGAAAGGAGAATAGAAACGTTTGCCCTCCTTTTCATTATCCCAATGTAACTTACAACAGAACCAACTTTCTCTACTTCGACTTTGATGAGGTATCAATTTATCACAATTCCTCGGTGCAATGAAGGGCAAGAGGAAGATTCTCCATCCAAAGTATCCTAAAGATGTGAGGCACAAAGGGAAACCACAGCTGCTTATGATGGAAGTAACAGCCAGAGTCGGATTCAAATCCACACAAGCACAATGGAAGAACAAACCGTCTCCTCAACCCCTGGGAGACTTCAGCCCATTGCAAAGGGGCTCACATATGACCCCGTCAAGATCACATATGTTGCACCGAGGGGATAAGAAATTTCCTGAGCGGAATCGAATCCACACCATTATGTTTCTGCTTTCAGTGGAATAATAATACCAGCAAAATCCAAGGGATTGACCTCGTCCTTGGAAGGAATACCTTGTCCTTGATTTATTTCGAGTTGGAACTGTCTCAGAATGACCCAGCAAGCATGAAATTCCCGTCTCATTCACACGCACATTTCGTCTTGACGCATAATTTCTTCAGACAGTTTCTCTCTCACGTGAAGAAGTTTATATGGAGAGAGAAGTGAAGGTGATGTTTTAGCTTTATGGTCTTTCTCATATGGCTGAACCTGAAGTGTGAAAAATTCCCGGAAATGCAGTTTTGTTCGTTTCATTTTATTTGTTTTGCGGCAACTTCACTCTGTTCATTCCAATGAGCGGAAGTGAATTGGATTTATATGATTGGAACGCTTAATGTTGTGTTCAATTTTGCTCCGAATTTATTTCAGCTTAAAGAAAATACTGATGAGAAAAACAGAAGGTTAAACTACAAAACAAGATGCCAGTTTTGATGCTCAGTTACTTTGGCAGATTTCAGTGGGTGTCAAATGAACCCAACATCGTGGCGATCGTCCTCCCATCTTTTAGGCATGGGATTAAAGTCGGAAATTGATCTCTAAGAGACTGGTCACTTCCTAATCATTATGGAATAGCTTTCCTTGACAATATACAAAATCTGCTCCGTTCCATTTATAATGCTTCATGTGGAATATTAATGTAAATCTTTCAAAACTCTGAGGTTTTTTTTTGCTGAATCTTACTCAGCTGCATTTGTTTCCAATATTTCTTTGCATCTGAAGTCGTCCGAATTAGACATTGTTTCCTCGCACCTTCTACCCCCTACACACTCCTTTACACTTTTACCTGGCCACAGGCTGTCTCTCTCCTGGTGAAACGCACTGCTTGTGTGTCTCTCAATGTGCCTTTCCAAATATTTTGGAAACGGATTGTCTGAGTGACAGAAATTCTGCTCCCATTATTTCTTTGTCCCACATCGACGGTTTTGAAATCTTGACTTTCAGAAATTTATCAACTTGAAAGAGTGAATTTACCACATATTTACTCTCTCCAAACCTCAAATACTCTGGAAAACTTACATTCGGTTTTCCTTGGTTTACTTTCAAATTTTCCAAAACGCAAATAAATTAAACTCCATCCCCTCTAAACGCCATCAGCATCGTCTTTGATGTCTTAGCAGCCCAGAACACGCTGGCAGTGTCCTCTCTGATAGAATCACAGATTCCCGACAATGCAGAAAGTGCAATTCAGTCAATCGAGTCTGTAGAGAGACTCTGAACAGCATCTCAGCCAGACCTCGATCCCGGCTCTATCCCCGCAGGCCTCTGGCTTGTAATTTCAAATAAACCTGCTGGAATAAAACCTGTCATCGTGTGACTGCTGACCTTATCACTGCGTTACCCATGGCTAATTCACTTAACTTACTGAATTCACTCCCTGGACACATCAGCGTAATGTAACATCGCCAATCAACCTAACCTACAGACTTAACAGCAATGCGAACCACTGAGCAAATGTACCATCGCATTGAACACTATCTGTATCATGTATAACAGATAGAGGCACTGGCAACTCCGCCTAATGAAAGCAAGCTGCGCCCACCAACCCGAATTCAATGCATCCAAACGCGGTTCTACGCTGGACAACCTCATGAGTTCTGCTGGAAATGTTTCTGCACTCAGGTCTGAATTGGGTTTACTCTGTTTTCTTCCTCAGATTCCTGCTTTAAATAAAGATATCAGTCAGGAACCAACTCTATATAATGGTTTTCATTGCAACACAAACACAATGTGCTGTTGGCTGAAGTTACGTGTTTGCACTGTCACTGACACTCTCTCTCCCCAGGAGCTGCAGACCTTCCCCACGCTGATTCAGACAGCACTGTCCTTCCTGTGACATGTCCCATCGAGAATAGAAGGCCAAGCATTCATAACCTTCACTGGGAACAGAGCGACAGGTTTAAAACCTTTAGATGCCCCCAGCGGCAAATTTAGCCATGTGACATGCGGGGACACTGACCACGATACTGGGGAGGATGACAACATCGAAGGATGCCCTTCAGCCTGTTGTGGACGCACTTGTCAAACACAACTGCTTAACGACCTGAATCAAGTTTTCCATCGTTTAGCCCATAATCTTGCATGTTTTGGCATCGCAATTTAACATCTCAATTTTCTTTAAGGTTGGAATGATTTCTGCCTCTCTGAACCTTTCCACAAATCTACTCAAACCTTTCTGCCTTTTCCCGAAATCTCTTGGCCCCAGTGTTCGATCCCTCTATTAATAACAAAAGCTTCTTTCAGTCTGTCCTATCCATATCCCTCAGTATTTAGTACATCTCAGTCATGTCTTCTGCAATCTCTTCTGCTCGGTGACACACAACCCCAGTCTGTCCAATCTCTCCTCACAACTGAAACTCTTTAGCCCAGACAATATCCCAGTGAATCTCTACTGCAACGTTCCCAGTGCGATCATATCCATGCAGTACTCTGAATTGCAAAACTGCACACAGTAATCTAGCTAGGGCCAAATGAACTTTTCTTCTATTCTGTTACAGTATGAAGGCGTCGCTGGCTCGGCAGGATTGATTGGTATCCCTAATTGCACAGCGGGTAGTTGAAACTCAACCATATTGTAGTGAGTCTGAAGTCACATGGAGGCCCAAGCAGGTAAGAATGGCAGTTTCATTCCTTAAATGACGTCCGATGTTTTTTTTCAACAATTGAACATGGATATATAGGATTTATTAATTTGTAATTCCAGCTATTTATTGAATCCCAATTCTACCACCTAGCATGGTCGGAGTCAAACCCAGGTCCCTGGTGTCTGAATTAATAGTTCAGTGTTCAGTGGTAAGAGCGCTCGGCCATTGCAGAAAAGCAGTGAAACTGATCTTATCCAATTAATTCGCTTTCCCCCGATACTGTCCTGTGCCATTTTCCTGAGCTTGACCCCCACCCCCAAATAATATCTGGTCCATATCAGTAAAAGCTGCTACATGAGTAGTCATCTCACAACAGTGGTAACCAAAGGGATCAAATGGTCTGCAGGTCCCGATGGTGGGGTCGGGGCACGTTCACCCAGCAACAGTGACCCCAGCCACACAGACTGATTGGTATCAATGGGAGAGTCTGTATTAGATTCTGCAATGCCTTAGTGAAATAGGAAATGACTCCGCAAACACATGATGAACGAGCAGCTAGTGCATCAATTAAACCTGTGAGACCATAACCTGGTGTTGGGTGATATTTAACTTTGTACTCCATAGTCCAACACTGGCATCTCCAAATTAATGAAATGGGGGTATGTGATGGAAAGTTCAGTTAGTGATTGTAGGAGTGAAGAAGTCTCTGAGAACGGGTGGACATATGAAACACAGAGATGTGAGCGAGCAGAGCTTGAAGGAAAAGAAAATCACCTTGGAGAAAATCAAAACTTCAAAACAACCGATTCCTTTGTGTTTCACAAAAGCCTGGGACACATAGAACAGCTACTGCTGTGACTCGGATTCGAACCGAGGTTGCTGCGGCCACAACACAGAGTACTAACCACTATACGATCACGGCACCCCACAGACAAATACGCTGAGCTCATGCAATAAGTACAGTATCATAAGGAATGTTAGGCATAGCACCAAATGCACAATATCAGTGCTGAGCGAACAGTGGCAAATGTATGGAAACTCAGAATGGGCTGACCGTTTTACATCGTTGCCCACAGTGGCTGTGGTGATTTCCTCATTAATATGCTGAAGGCTGAGATAAACAGATTTCTCCAAAACACCAAAGACTCTGGGGACAGTGCAGCTTTTATTACCAGCACATCCACCAATATCATTTATTGTATCCGTTGCTCCCGGCACGGTCTCCTGTACATTGGGGAGACTGGACGCCTCCTCGCAGAGCGCTTTAGGGAACATCTCTGGTACAACCGCCCCAATCAACCACACCGACCTGTGGGCCAAAATTTCAACTCTCCTTCCCACTCTGCCGCGGACATGGAGGTCCTGGGCCTCCGTCACCGCCACTCCCCCACCACCAGACGCCTCGAGGAAGAACGGCTCATCTTCCACCTCGGAAGAACACTTCAACCCCAGGCCATCAATGTGGACTTCAACAGTTTCCTCATTTCGCCTTCCCGCACCTCAGCCCAGTTCCAAACGTCCAGCTCAGCACTGTCCCCATAAATTGTCCTGACTTTTCCTACCTGCCTATATGCTTTTACACCTATCCACTCCACCCTCCCCCCGACCTATCACCTTCATCGCATCCCCCACTCAACTATTGTACTCTATGCTATTTTCTCCCCACCCCGACCCTCCTCTCCCTTATCACTCCACCCTTCAGGCCCTCTGCCTATATTCCTGATGAAGAACTTTTGCCTGAAACGTCGATTTTACTGCTCCTCGGATGCTGCCTGAACTGCTGTGCTCTTCCAGCACCACTAATCCAGAATCTGGTTTCCAGCATCTGCAGCCATTGTTTTTACCAAACTTTTGTTGAAATGTATACTTCAATAGCAATGCAGTTTAACATCGGTTACTTCACGAGTTTCCCCACACAAGGCAGTAACCACTGCTGCCACATAGTCCTCGTTCCCAGCCCCAGAATCAGAGGAACTAGGTGGCGCAGTCGCGAAGAACCAACTTGAAATCGGGATGGGAATGAGGTCGCAGAGATACTCGAGGGCTCCAGTGACACAACCGGAGAATGCACGGTATTTCTATGAAGGTTTAGAGGCGCAAGCAATTCCGAGGTTGGGAGTGCTTCTGGACAAAGGCGGGGCAGAACGGAAAATCTGTTCCCGTTTATAGTAACAGCAATCTACAGTGCATCTTGCTAAGACAGCTGGATGCCACATCTGAACCGTGGGCAGCTGGATTGAAATTTAATTTTGCCTCACTATCACCCACTTCCCTGGAATGAATTGCTTTCACCATTTTTATTTCCAATTGTTTGATATCTCCCAGCAGTCTGCGGCTTTCTTCCTCATGGTTAATTGCATGACTAACTGTTGTATGATCTGCACACTGTTATATCACGGCCACGACAAGTAAATAGGAATCATTGATCTACATGTGAAAACAGTGGGACTCACAGCAGGCATGCTTCGTAGGTTTGCAGGCGACACCAGAATTGTAGACAGTGAGGAACATTTTCTAAGTTTCAAAAGAATCTTAATCCAATGAGTTGTTGGACTGAAAAATGTAACATGGAGTTCAATCTGGATAAACGGAAGGTATTACATTTTGGTACAACAACAAGTGTATGGCTTTGCGTATGCTGGAGAACACGGAAGCTAGGGATGCAGGTACATAATTTCTTGTAATTTGCATTACCTACTGACAAGATGGTTCAAAGGCATTTAACAAACTTCCCTTCATTGCTCAGTCCTTTGTGTATAGTAGTTGGGACGTTATGGTGAAGTGTTGCAGGACATTGATGAGGCCTCTTCTGGAATATTCTGTCCCGTTCTGATCGGCCAGATGTTGGAATGATGTTATTCAGCTGAAGCAGGTTCAGAAAAGGTATACACGCATGTTGCCTGTGGAAGGTTTGAGTTATAATGAAAGGCTGGATAGGCTGAGAATATTTTCAGATTCGAGATTGGGGTACTAGAAAACCACATCAGGTAAGGCAGAATCTGAGTAGCAGGAGAATCATTTGTTTTCGTGTAAGTGTCATTCACCAGGATTTTCCCTGAAACGTCGATTCTCCTGCTCCTCAGATGCTGCCTGACTTGCTGTGTTTTCCTCGCACAACACTTTCGACTCTGATCGCGCATCTGCAGTTCTCACGTTCTCCTCGTTGAGACTGTTTTCACTCTAGGTTAGGGGTTTGAACGGCGACCTGACAGAAGTTTATGAATTATTGAGAGGCAAGCTAGATTTAACGATAGCTGCCTTTTCCCAGGAGGGGGATTTAAACGCGAGAGGGCACATGTTTATGATAAAAAGAGAGATTTTTAAAAAGGCATATGAGGCATTTCTTTTAGGGACGGTGCTTTATGTGCCCAATTAACTTGCTGAGGAAGTGATGGATGAGGGTACGTTTGAAACATATAATGGACAATTTATTCCAAACATGAATTGGAAAGTGGGATTTTTAAAATAAATTTATTCATGCCTCGTATGTCAGTTGTTTCCCAGAGGACATTTCAAAGTCAAACACGATATTATCCATCTGGAGTCTCCTGTGGGACAGAGCAGATGAATATGGCAGGTTCCTTCCCGAACTGGCATGAGTGGATCAGATGGGATTTTCCACACAACTGATTCAGGTCATCAGGAGACTCTTCAATTCCAAGGGCTTATTGAATTCAAACTCCACCATATGTCATGCCAGGACCTGAACACTTTGTCCCCAAAATATTACCTGGGTTTTTGGATTAACACCACAGTAATAAAACTACAAGGGCATTATTACCACTCAGCGGGTACATCAGGAGGCAGATGGGACTAGATTGGTTTGGCAATGTGTTCAGCATGGATTGGTTGTACTGCCGGTCTGTATGCCTTCATGCTGTATTACTCTATGATTGACGCTTTGGAACAAATAGCTGGTTTGGATTAACAGCAGCACTGACAACATAATCGAACACCTGATGGGATATGTAATCCTGCTGGAGGCTCCGGAGTTTGTTTTGCTCAGTGATCCCTTCCCACACACGGGACTGGTGAACGGTCTCTCCTCAGAGTTACTGATTAAATGAGTTTCCTTTTCTGTGGTTAATTGAATCCCTTCCAGCAGTTCCCATATTGTGCTGCTTTCTCTGTGGTATCAGTGTCCTTTTTTCTACCCAGTGTGAACAATCCTTTCAACTTGTGTCCACACAGATACGAATCCTGTTTTACATGTTGTGAATGTGTTTTCATTCTTTCTCATTCACCCACAGAGTGTGAGTATCACTGGTCAGGACAACATTTATTCTTCGTCTCTCGTTAGTTGCTGTCTGGCTACACCACAAACCCGGGCGCGATACCAGCCTCGTGTGTCTGTCCGTGGGCAGTATGCACATGTTTGCGTTTTTGCGTTTGCGTTTTTATTTCTCCCTCTGACCAAAGATGTGCCAGTTACAGGGATTAACAATGGGAAATGCAGGCTTATGGGATAGGAAATACCGTGGGGTCTGGTGGGATGCGCTTCGGCTGTACCGTGTGGACTGGAAGGGCCGATTAGACTGCTTCCCCCACACGGTGGAGATTCTTGAATTAAGGGTCATCTCATGTTTTTTCTGGTCCTGGAGTCTCTCGTAGGAAGGACTGGGTGAAGATGGTTGAATCCCCTGCATAAAGGACATGAATGAATGGGATTGCAGGAAATTAAAGTTATTATCTCTGTTTGTGCGGTCAGGCTTGCATTTCAGGTTTTATTCGTCGAACTGAAACATCACCCTTTCGGTGTTCCAGTCGCCAAGGACGAATAGTTTAAAATATCAGCCCAACACCACCTTCTCCAGGTTGAAGTCTTGACTGTGTGGAAGAAACTGATACTGAGCTGATGCGAGCAAATGCAGCTGCCACCGCCAGTGTCGGAAACACAGATCCAAATAGCAAAATCATCTTTTAAACCCACCACTGCAAAGTTCACGGCTCAACACGCTCCAGTTGTGCCACTCAGCAGTCTTAGAAAGATGTACTGTAGATCGCTATGATAGTATGAACGGGGACAATCATTCCCTTGATAAGGAGCACACTCAACTGAGGAATTTCTTGCGCCTCTATACCATCATAGAAGGACCGCGCGCTCACCTATTGCATCACTGGAGACAGAGAGCAACTCCGCACACTCATTTCATCCCCATTTCCAGTTGGATCTGGGCGGCTGTGCCGATGTTAAGCTAAAATGTTATTGAAGCATACATTTCAACAGTATCCTGTACTGACTCCCGAGTCTTTGATGCTTATCGAAATCTATCAATCTCCGTTTTCAACATTCTCATTCAAGGGATCTCCACAGCTTCTGTGGACATCAAACTGAAGGATTCCGCTCATTTTCAGTTCCCACATGTCTGTCACTGTTCGCTGAGTACAGATATTGTACACTTGCTGTTCTTCCGAACATTTCCTCTGCTAGTATACTTATTGCTGCTTGCAAGCATCCTGTTCTGTGGTTACTGTGATCGTGGTTGTCGGTATTTTGCATTGTGACCACAGCAACCTCGATTTGAAACCAAATCACGACTCTAAGTGTTCTCTCCGTTGTCCTTTTTGTGACACATGCTCAGAAATTAATTGTTTTACCTTCAAATTCCGCTCTTTCACATCTCTGCGTTTCATATATCAGGATTCAAACACAGCCGTTGTCGGAGATTTCTCTCCTTCCCATGATCATTAAACCACCTTTCCGTCATCCCCCCATTTCTCTGTGGCAATGCACGATCTATCACTCTCTTTCACATTCATACTGTTCTGTCTGTGCTGCTGCTGCGGTTACTGTTGTTGGGTGAACGTGCCACAACTCCACCATCGGGACCTTTAAAGAAGTCGATCCATTTGGATACCACGGTTGTGAAATCAATCCCCATGAGCAGCTTTTACTGACATAGGACAGAGACAACTGGAGCGTCAGGCTCATGGAAAAGACCAAGGGCAGTTTGGGTGAAAAGACATTTTATTGGAAAAGATCAGCTTTTTTGGCTTTTTGTGTTGGTCTTGTGGTAATTTCATAGGACTGATAATCCAGAGACCGAGGTAACAGTCAGGGTAATCGGGCTTGAATCCCACCATGCCATGATCGTCAAATTTGGATTCAATAAATATCTGCAAGGAAGAATCTAATGACGACTATAGATCCATTGACAATTGTTGAAAAAAAAAATCATCTTCATTGATGTCATTTCGGGATGGAATTTGCTATCTTTCCTTGGTCTAGGCTGCATGTGACTTCAGACTCATAGCAATATGGTTGAGTCTTAACTGCCTTCTGGGCAATTTGGAATGGGTAATAAATTCGGCCGAGCCAGAATCGCCGTCATACTAATGCAGAATTTTTAAAACGATGCTCATTAGGCTCAAGCAAGAGTGTTGTGTGCAGTTTTGCAAGTCACATTATAGCAGGGATGTGATCATACTGAGAAAATTGCAGGAGATACTTAATGGGATATTGTTTGGGCTGAAGAGTTTCAGTTAGGAAGAAAGACAGGACAGAGTGGAATGTTTGTCGCGGTGCAAAGGAGATGTAGACAAGACATAATTGAGTTAGGGCATGGACAGGGTTTACTGAACGAGTTTGCCATTGATGGAGGGATCGATCAGCAGTGACCAGAGATTTAAGGAGAAGGGTAGAATGGTTTGAGAAGATGTGTGGAAAATCTTTATCAGCCAGCGGGGGGATTGGAATTTGAAACAGGCTGTCTGCATTGTTCAGAGCGGCAGAAACCCTTATAACCTGAACAAATACTCATATGTGAACTTGTGATGCGAAAACATATTAAGCTGTAGGAGAAGCATTTTGAAATGGGATTCAGATCATTAAGCAGTTGTTTTTGACAAGTGTGGCCACAGTTGGTTGAAGGGCCTCCTTTGACACTCTTGTCCTCGGTAGTATAGTGGCTAGTGTCCCCGCCTTTCACAGGGCTGAATTCTCCACTGGGGAGAGTGTTAATATTTTATAACTGTCGCCCCGTTCCCAAGTGCGGGTATTGATACCTCTCCTTCCATTCTCGATGGGGCATGTCACAGGAAGGACAGTGCTGCCTGAATCAAGGTGGGGAAGGACTGCAACTCTCAGGGAGGCAGAGTGTCAGTGTAAGTGCAAACACGTGACCTCTGCAAATTGCACCTTGTTACTGTGTTGGAAGGAAAACCTTTGACAGACTTGCTCCGGATTGAAGTGCTTCTTGGAAGCAGGAAGTTGAGGAAGAAACAGCGTAAAAAAATTCAAATATGAGTGCTGAAACATTTCCCGCAGCACGAATCAGAACGTAAAGCACAGAGTAGTATTTCGATATATTGAATTTGGATTGATTTGCTTTGGTGAGGCTGAGTTACTCGGGTATAAACCCATTAAAAATGATACAGGTTTTGCTCACGATGATGGAATCTTGGCTCAGTAATTCGCACTGCTGTTCGGTCTGAGGGTTATGTTGATTGTCCAAGTTAAATTGCCCTCTCGTGTCCAGGGAGTGAATTTATGAAATGTAATTAATTAGGCACGGGTAACGCAGGGACAAGGTCAGAATTCACAGGACGCCAGGTTATATTCCAACAGGTTTATTTGACATCATAAGGGGGAGGGTTGCCCCTTGCTAGGTTTGGGTGAGATGCTCTTCAGAGAGTCGAAACCGGCTCGATTGGCTGAAATGCTCTTTTTGCCCTCTCGGATTCTGTGATTCTATCAGAATTGATAATGCCGGTGTTTACTGGGGTATAAATCCATTAGAGACGACGCTGACGGGGTTTATTGAGGATGAGATATTATTTACTTGTTATCTTCGAAAATTTAGAACAGTTATCCCTGAACCAAGAAAGACTTAATTGGGGTTTATCATGTTATGAAATGTTTGGACAGAGTAAATAGGTGGGAAATTCTCTCTTTTAAGTAAGTAAGCATCTAGACGTCCGGCATTCAAAACCTTAGATAAAACCTTTGAACAACTTAGAAGTGAATCGCTGTCACTCCGAGAATCTGTTGTACAAAATATTTGGAAGGCACATTTGCTAGCATACAAGGAATAAATTTCACAAGGAGAGAGAAGACAGCGTGTGGCTAGGTCAAGGTGTAGGGCTGGGGTGTAGTCGGTCGGATATTGCGGGGAAACAATGTCTAAGTTGGTTGAATTTAAGTGTAAAGAAATTTCGTGAACGTGTGCAGATGAATATGATTCTATTCCAAAAACTCTGGATTTTGAAAGATTTGGCATAATAATGTACCTGAAGCATTGTAAATGGAACTGAGTGGGTTTTTTCTTATTGTGAAAGGATGATATTACATAATGAATAGGAAGTGACCAGTTGCTTGGAGAGCGACTTCCTGCTTTAATCGTGCTTTAATGATGTGAGGACAAACACCATGATGTTTGGTCCATTTAATATTCAATGAAATCTGCCAAAGCAACGAGCAACAAAACATTTGGGTTTTCCTTTGCACTTTAACCCTCTGATTTTCTAAGCAATATTTACCTTAAGCTGAAATAAAGTCGGAGCAAGTTTGAATAGAACATTAATCGTTCCACTGAGATAAATCTAATTCACTTCTGATGATTACAATGAACATTGTGAGGTTGCAGCAAAATTAATATGAAACGTACAAACAGCATTTCTCGTGATTTAATCCAAATCAGGTCCAGCCACATGAGAAAGGCCATTGAACCACAACATTGTCTTTACTTCTCTCTCCATGGCTGCTTCTTCACGTGAGAGAGAAAGTTACTGAAGAAATTATGAGACAAATGTCTGTGTGAATATGACGGAAAATTCTTGTCCTCTGTTTCATTCTGACACAGTTCTGACTCAGAATGTAGCAATGACAGCTATTCATTCTGATGAGCATGGCTATTTATTGCAATTTGCTGTTATTTTAATTCCAGTGAAAGCAGAAACACAATGGTGTGGATTCGATTCCGTTTTGTAAATTTCTCATCCAGGACTTTCGCCTCATGTAACTGTGATGAGGTCACATGTCACCCATCCACAAAATGTGCAGAGGAGGCCGAGAGATTATGGTGTTGGGTTATTATACCGATGTGCTCCACATTCACGGGTTCGAGTCACACTCTGGTTGCTAACTCCACACACCGCTGCTGCAGTTTTTTTTTGCACCTCACACCTCTGGTATACACTGGATCGAGAGTATTTTTCTTGTCCTTCACTGCATGGGAGATTCACGAATAATCAACACGACACTAAAGTCGAAAGGAAGAGTGAGAGCAGTCATTCTACTCAATTGTAGATTAAATTGGTGTAATGAGAAGGAACGCATTTTTCTTCCACGCCACCCCCCATCTCAACCCCCACATTTCATTTTGCCCTTCTATGAATTTACATCAAAAAAGAGAAACAAATAACAATAGATCGGGAACAAAAGTTTATCCAGTGGGCTTGTAAATGAGTATTTTAACCTAACACTTCACAAAATGATCTGATCAGTATTTCAAGCAGTCACTTGCAATTGGAACCGCAAAAAAACTTCTCTAATGAAACGAACCTTACATTATTTCAAAAACGCCTGCTGTGTGTGAACGATCCATCATCCAGTGTGATTACTGACTTGCCAACTGTATAAGGTCTACCAACTTGCTTCAGCAATCACATCTTCTGTCCACAGCCACCTGCGCTGTGGCGCATGTCATTTGTTGCCCACAGGTCAGAGTACATTTTATCTTCCTGCGTTTATGAGCCTTGTTGCTGCTCTGTCTGATCTGTTTAATAAAACTTTTTCTATCACTTCATCCCATCCGCTCACATTGCGGAACTTATAAATAAAATAAGGCGTTCGACCAAATGTGGAAGTATGCCATTCAGCCTATGGAGTCTGCCCCACCATTCAACGAACTCATGGTTGATCTAATAATCTTCAACTACTTTCTGCTCACTTACCTCGACAAAGTTTCAACATCATTCTGATTAAATATCTGGAACAGTTTGAAAATACCCAACAACACAGTCTCAACAGCGGTTGCTGAAAATGCCACAGATTCCTTGGCCCCTGGGCAAAGAAATTACTCCTCATTTCTGAATTAAATGGGCAATATCTCAATCTGAGTTCATGTCGTCTGGTGCTCTCTTCAGAGCATAGGGAAACCACCTGCCTGTATCGACCCTGTCAAGATCCTACGAATATTGAATGTTTATAATTGTTATGATCTGATTATATCTCCCCTCCATCTCTTGTGTTTCAATCCTAGCCTAAACAATCATTCCATGAAGCTCCATGTTATTTTTTAGATTAGATTACTTACAGTGTGGACACAAGTCCACACCGACCCGCCAAAGCATAACCCACCCATACCCCGACATGCACCCTTTTTTTGATAACCTAACACCACGGACAATTTAGCATGGTCAATTCACCTGACCTGCACATCTTTGGACTGTGGGAGGAAACCCACGCAGACACAGGGAGAATGTGCAAACTCCACACAGTCAGTCGCCTGAGTCAGGAATTGAACCCAGGTCTCTGCCGCTGAGAGGCAGCAGTGCTAACCACTGTGCCACCGTGCCGCAGTGTCAGCAACACGTTTGTAAATCTCTGCTGTCCCTTACGTCGTCCTTACATATTATTAAGCCAGGAAGAGAAATTTCAGCGAGGAAATGGGTTGAAATCACAGGCGCGGATGGGAATTGGAACTTGAAATCAGAAAGCGTTTGGAATCGGATTGATCCACAGAATGACCAAATACAGCAATGGCAACTCTGACAAATGAGAATCTAATCATATTCGATAGACATTCAATGACTTCATTGTAACTGAATTCCTCCGTGTAATCGTCCTGGGAGCTATTATTTAGGAGAAATAGAACTTGCACCGCCCATATAAAGAAGTTAACTCCAATAACATGCCCGTCGGTCGTTTTTGTTTGATTATTAACTCAACTCTTGTCTCCGTGAAGCCTACATCGTCCGCAACGCACAATTTAGATGTTTAACAGAACTCTCTCCATTTGGCTAGGTGGGTTCAGCTTCAATACCGCTGAAGGAACAGGACACCCTCCACGAAAATGCATTCACTTAACTGTCCATTTTTCAACACCTCAATATTTATTCCCTTAACTGCTAAGGCACAATTGCAGCAGACTGCACCGCCTAGAAGATTCACTGGAGTAAGTCATCCAGGTTTTGTTGACAGAACCTTCAAAGCTCAAAACTGTACTGACTATAAAGACAAGGTTGAAGATGAACTGAAACTTCACCATGTGCAAATTATCCTCCAAGGCACATACCAGCATGACTAGGAGAGGAATCAGTGGTAAATGAGTGGTGAAGCGGTCTTGATGGGCTACGATTTATACTTCAGCCCTCCCTCTTTTTTCTTCCAATTTTTAAAAATGTTGATTATTGCATTGACCAAACTTGTGCTCATTCCTTTAGCTGTTTCTTAAACTAGCTGTTGCTAAAGGTCGAATATCTTCGACAGTCTGTGGCAACAACAGAAAATATCCAAAAACCCTCACGAACAACTGCTCTCCCTGTACAACAATCTTCAGAGATCTGTGAATGTCCACTCCAAGATCTCTTTGTTACTGTGCACCAATCAGAATCGTCACTGTTATTGTTACAACTCCCCAAATTCATTACCACTTATTCGTCTGGATTCAATTCCATTCGCCATTTTTCCTTCCAACTTGATTCATACATCCCTGCGGTCCCTGACATTATTCATCATAGGCAACTACACGACCAATTGTTGTATCATCTGTAAACTTCTAAATCATGACTCCTACAACGAAGTTTGAATTAATGATCTACATCAGGAAACAGTGGCACTTCACTGGAACCAGGCATCCAAACATGGTTCATGGCTGCCATGTTCCAGTCTCCAAGGGTTGCGAGCCCAAATATCTCCATTATATTTGCAGATAACACGAAGATTGGTGGAGTAGCCAGAAAGTATAGGGGACTGTCAAAGAATGAAGGGGAATATAGATAGACAGAAGAGTTGAGCGTACAAGTGTCAGATGGAGTTCAATCCAAGCAAATGTGAGGTGATGCATTTTGGAAGTCTAATTCTAGAGCCAACTGTACTGTAAACGGAAGAGCTGTGCGTAAAGTTGATATTTAGTGAGATTTGGGAACTCAGATCCTTTGTACCCTGAAGGTGGCTGCACAGATGGATCTTGTGGTCAAGAAGACATATGGCATGTTTGCCTTCACCGGACGGGGCATTGAATATAAGAGCTGGCAGGTCATGTTACAATTGCACAAGATTTTGGTTCAGCCGCGTTTAGAATATTCTGTACAGTTCTGGTCGCCACATTACCAACAGGATGTGGACGTTTAGAAGAGAATGCAGAGAAGGTTTACGAGGGTGTTGCCTGGTATGGAAGATGGTAGCTCTGTAGAGAGGTTTAGTAGGTTACTATTATATTCATTAGGAAAAAACGTGATTGAGGGGTCCTGATTGAGGTCTACGAAATCATGAAGGGTACAGACAGGATGGATTGAGTTAAGCTTTTTCCCAAGGTGAGGGATTCAATAATGAGAGGTCACGCATTCAAGGAGAGTGGTGAAACGTTTAGGGAAGATATACACGGAAAGTATTTCACACAAAGGATGGTAGGTGCTGGAATGCGTTGCCAGCAGAGGTAGTAGAGGCTGACAGGGTACATTCATTTAAAGTGCGTTGGGACAGATGTATGAGTAAGTGAGGAGCAGAGTGATACAGATGCTTAGAAATTGGGCGACATGTTTAGACAGTTGATTTGGATCGGCTTGGGCTTGGCGGTCCAAAGGGCCAGTTCCTGGGCTGCAAATTTTCTGTGTGCTTTGTTCTTCATTGTTCACTACACTACCAACTCCATGCTACATTGCTCCATCTCAGAGAATGACATTCTCAATTCCGATTATCACAGAGGGAATGAGAATATGACATGTGGCTTTGTCGGAATTTAAGTGATGTACGCTGGATTGGAGTGTTTAGTGGGAGCAAGAGGCCAATGTGGAGACAATGTGATCAAAAACAGCTCTTCGAGTAAAAGTAACAAACGACGCATTGTTAAGGAAAATTTCAGAGAATGCATCCAATTCATCAAGCTCTCATGACCCAAAGCATGCTTCCACTGAGTCAATCTGCAGTGCGGGTTAATGCTGCTGTTGTATCTTAACAATCTAATAAACGGACACAAATATGCCCTTCCTCCCGCCTTTGACCAGAAGCACTCCCAGCTTTGGCATTTCATGCGCCTCTGTGCCGTCATGGAATAACCACGTGCTCACCTTCAAACCAGTCAATCCATTTTAATACCACGGTCGTGAGATTAATTCTCGTGTAGCAGCTTTTACTGATATGGATTGGAGATTGTTGCAATATCAAGCTCAGGAAAAGGAAACAGGGCAGCACTGAGGAAAAGAAACTTTATTCTAAAAGACATATTTCTGTGGATTTCTACATCATTTATTTCACTTGCTCATTCGGCTCTATCTAAACTATTGTGTGCAGTTTTGCAATTCACATTATAGCAGGGATGTGATATCACTGGAAATGATGTTGGAGAGATTTCCCAGGATATTGTCTGAGAAGAATAGTTTCAGTTATGAAGAGCGATTGGATAGATTGGTGTTGTTTATCTAAGAGCAGAAGAGATTGAGAGTACACATGATTGAGATGTGCAAAATAATCAGGGATATGGATGGCATAGACTGAAAAAACGTTTCTCTTAGATGGTGAGATCAATCACGGGGGGGTTTAGGGGTGGGGGGCGGGGGAGTGTGGCATGGATTTATGGACAGAGGAGAAAAGATTTGAGTGAATGCACAGACAAATGGTTTGAAAAAATGGAGTGCCAGGCCTCTAGGAATTCTCTGGCATGCCTTTGCCTTTGGATAGATGCGTTGTCTCACTCGAAATGGTATTTTATTATCCGTGTGTAGGGCTATAAGGGAGATAGTGTCGTGTCTTTTTGTGGCTAGCTGGTGTTCGTGTATTCTGGTGACTAACTTTCTTCCTGTTTGTCCTACGTAGTGTTTGTGGAAGTCTTTGCTTGAAATTTTGTAGATGACTTTGGTTTTGCCCATGGGTTGTATTGGGTCTTTTAAGCTGATTAGTTTTTTTTTGTTCGAGAGTTGTAGGGTTTGTGTGCAACTAGGATTCCGAGGGGTCTTAGTCGTCTGGTTGTCATTTCTGTAACTTTGATGTTTGGCAAGGTGGTTAGGGTTTCTGGCTCTGTTTGGTCCGCTTGTTGTGTTTTTTTCTTGAGGAAGCTGTGCACTGTATTATTTGAGTATCAGTTCTTCTTGAATACGTTGTACAGGTGGTTCTCCTCTGTTTTCCGAAGTTCGTCTGTGCTGCTGTGTGTGGTGGCTCGTTGTAATACTGTTCTGATACAGCTTCGCTTGTGTGTGTTGTGATGGTTGCTGGTGTAGTTAAGTATTTGGTCAGTATTTGTCGGTTTTCTGTACACGCAGGTTTGCAGTTCTCAGTTGTCCTTTATTTTGGCTGTGACGTCCAGAAATGCGAGTTTGTTGTTGGTTTCTTCCTACTTGGTGAACTTTATGCCTGTGAGGGTGTTGTTGATTATGTCAAATATCTCTTCTATCTTGTTTTGTTTTGTGATGCCAAAGGTGTCATTTACATAGCGGACCCAGATTTTTGGTTTGACGTTTGTTAGGGCTGTTTATTCTAGTCTTTGCATTACCGTTTCTGCTATGAATCCTGATAGCAGAGATCCAATGGGTGTGCCGTTGGTTTGTTTGTAGAGTATGTTGAAAGTGAAGTGGGTGGTGAGGCACAGGTCCACTAGCTCAGCGAGCAAACCTACACCCTAAACCTCAACCTGAGCTACAAACCTTCCCAAATCTTGCTCTTCAGTTGAATGTCTCGGAATACGACGACAACTGTCTTCACCAATGATCACTAATAAAATGCAGCAGTCTTAAAATTAAGTGGAAGCAAACAAGTTTAAAATTAAAAAAAAGTTTATAATGTTGTCGCCCTCCGTTCTAAACTGATTTCAAATAAGCTTGGCTTTCATGGAAGGATAAAACAGATTTGTTTGAAACTGACAGTAGGGCAGTCATGACCTGTAAAAAGAGCAGGAATTAATATTTAATGCATAATCACTGAAGGATCCTTAACGATAAAAGAAATTATGATTCGTTTACTTACAATGTGGAAACGGGCCCTTGGCCCAACAAGTCCACACCGACCCTCCGAAGATCAACCCACCCAGACCCATTCCGCTACATTTACCCCTTCACCTTACACTACGGGCAATTTAGCATAGCCAATGCACCCAGCCTGCACACTTTTGGACTGTGGGAGGAAACCAGAGCATCCGGAGGAAACCAACGCAGAAAGGTGGGTAATGTGCCATCTCCACACAGACAGTTGCCTGAGTTAGGAATTGAACCCGGGCCGCTGGCACTGTGAGGCAACAGTTCTTGCCACCGTGTCACCCATATATGTTGAATTTCCAAAATGCAAATCAGTTTTAAGCAGTCCTGTATCCTGAGCTCCAAGGAACAGAAGGCAAACATTCAATCACACAAATAAAATTTGCATTCAAACTAAATTACATAGGATTAAGGTTTCTACTAGACAAAAGGCTTTCTATCTTTTTGTCTCGCTCTGCACCCACCCACTCCCCAACCGCGCCCCCCCCCCCCCCCACACACACACCATATCTCATTCTTTAGTACAGGAGGGCCTTGAAAAGGAACAGGAATTAATATTTTACTTCATAACCACTAAATGATCATTAACATTAAAGGAAATCATGTTAAATTCCAAAATGCAAATCACATTCAAAACAGTCCAGCATTTTGACTTTTTCACATAATTTTACTAACGTTCAGAATGGACAATCTGTTCTGCCTATGTAATTACCCATTTTAATTATACTTCGGTTTCATATCAACTGATTTAAAACAAATACTCACGAATCAGACTTTCACAAACCCTAATTAAACGCACAAATATGTTTTAAATTCACATTTGTTTTACAATATCATGATTTTTTTTCAAACTCAACTTAAGTCTTTTTGTATCATTAAGTTTTTCTTATCGGCTATTAACTTATTATTAAGATCCAGGCCTCCTTTTGTCCTATTATAAGCAGATAAATCTTTGTTTATGTATTTTAAATTACCATCAACCACCTGTACTAAACATTCAGGTCAACTGCCCCCGTAATAATCATAAATATTGGTGGCCTCCTGCCTCCCTAATATTCTGAAATATCCCGGTCCAACTGCCTCCCTGATAATTCCAAATATAGTGGGCCATCAGCCTTCCAAATAATTCCAAACATCGCGCTCCAACTGCCTCCCTAATAATTCCAAATATCGGGTGACACAGGCCTCCCTAATTTATCCAAATATCGGGAGCCACAGGCCTCCCTAATAACTCCAGAAATCGGAGGCCAACTGCCTCTCTTTGAATTAACTGCCCGTATTAAATCTGTTGAGGCGACCAGCCTCTGAAAAATGTTGAAGATGCAAAGATCTGACTTTTTAGAACCTGGAAATTAACGAAGTTTAGGAGATCTTTTTTTTTTAAATCTGGGAATAAACGAAGCTGGAGAGATAGAAGTATTTTTTAAAAAGAAACAGAAATAAACAAAGCTCGGGAATTCAGAGCTCAGCAATTTTTGGAAACCACTGTCCATGAGTACAAAAGCACCCCCAACCTCAGTTATTATCTCCCCCCTTTGTATGTACATGTAAAATTTCCCGCAGACCCAACCCGTGCTTAGACAGATCCTTTTGGGATAGACTGGAAAATAAACACGTCAGACACCACTTGAATAAGACGAAAACTAAATGCTCTTAAAATACTCACGTCGTGCTGTCATAATTCCTCAGCACTCAACAGTGAAGGACATTTAACTCTTACACCACTGTTCATAACCTGTCCGAGCTGAAATGTGTCATGGCAACAAAATGAAGATTTTCGACCCCTCAAGAGAGGCCTCTTGTTTCGAGATCGGTCAACAGAATTAAATGAATGTGTTCTGTTCAAAAGCAAGGGTCATTAGTTTATTGAATTGAGCTACCTTGACGTAATTCTATCCAGAAACACAGAGGCGAAAGCGTCTGCGTTCAGTGGTGAATTGCGCAATTGCATTCGAAAATTACACATTATGTTTTTTTTTAACAGGTAATACAGCATTAATTACAAGAAAAGATCAGTCACATATGGTAACGTGACATGATTTACAGCAAGTGAATGCAATGGCACTTCCTGGGAAATGGTACTTATTTATGTAAATCATCATGCATTTTTGTGGTTCAAGGTTAGAGCGAATGGTAAAAAAAATGCGTCAGAATTTAGTTTATGAAAACGCTATTGTACTCTTATCCTTGGATTTCAGCTTAATTCTGCAAAATAGCAGTTCACGTTCACAGGGTTCAATCACTACACTCAGTCATTTTCTTGTATCCTTTTAAATTGAAAAGCCATTTGTGTTCCTAAAAATCTACATGAACTTTTCCGTCTAATAATAAGCTAAGATCAAATTTTATATCCTCAAGTCTGCTCTCCCCACGGTCAATGTTACACACACAGCAGGGTTAGTCTGCTCTCCACTGCGGCAGTGACGGAGACACAGTGACATCAGTCTACTCTCTGCTGGGTCACTGACGAGACACAGTAGTTTCAGTCTGCTCTCCCAATATCAGTCATAGCGACACAGAGAGGTCAGTCTGCTGAACCATAGTCAGTGATAGCGTCACGGTGTGTTCAGTCTGGTCTCCCCGTGGTCAGTGATACATAAAAAGTCGGGTCAGTCTGGTCTCTCCGGTTCCTGTGGTTCACAAACAGTGGTTTTAGTCTTCTGCCCACTTGTCAGTTGCAGAAACACGGGTGGGATCAGGTTTCTCTACGGTGGGTCAGTTCGAGAGACCCAGTGGGATCAGTCTCATCTACCCAGTGTCAGTGATGCACAAACAATGGTGTCAGTTTGCACTCTGCGGAGTCATTCATACAGACACATTGGGTCAGTCTGCTCACCCTGACTTCTGTAATTCACACAAAGTCCTTTCAGTATGCTGTCCCAGGGCTTAGAGATACGCACACAATGAGCTCTGTCTGCTGTCGCCGGTGTCGGTGATGTGCACACAGTGGGGTCAGTCTACTTCTCTCTGCGATCAGTGACAGAGACACAGTGCTGTTAATCTGCTCTCCCCGGCCTCAAAGACGCAGACACCGTGGGCTCAGTCTGCTCTCCCCGAGTTCAGTAAGACACACACAGTTGGGTCAGACTGCTTTTCCCGGGACGTTGGACACAGTGTGATCTGCCTGTGATACACGCACTGAGGGGTCAATCTCCTCTCCCAGAGTCAATGACACAGACACAAATGGGTCAGTCTACTCTCGCCGGGGTCAATAATAAAGACGCAGAGAGGTCAGACTGCAATCCCTAGAGTTGGTGATGCGCGCATGGTAAGGTCAGCCTGCCTTCCGCAAGATCAGCGATGTACAATCAGCAGGGTCAGTCTGCTCTCTCCTGTGTCAGTGGTACACAAACAGTGGGATCAGTCGTCTCTCCCCGGATTAGTGTTCCACTCAATTTTGGATCTCTTTGTTCTCTCCTCGGTCAGTGACAAAGACCAAGTGGGATCGGGTTCCTCTCCCCTGGGTTATTGACAGACTCACAGTGAGTTCATTCTGCTCTCCTCCATGACATTGTTAGACACGCAGGTGGGACAGTCTGGATTCCCAGTGTCAGTGATACACAAACTCTGGGGTCATTTTGCTATCCCCTGGATCAGTGATGCACACACAGTGAAATCAGTCTGCCCTCACCTGGGTCAGTGACAGAGATACAGTAAGGTCAGTCTGCTCTCTGGTGGTTCAGTTATGGAGACATCTTGGTTGAATTTCTTCTCTAGGATGTCAGTGACAGAGGCAGAGTGAGGTCAGCCTGCTCACCCACGGTCAGCAACAGAGACACAGTGGGGTCAGTCTGCTCTCCCCGGTGCAAGTGACAGAGAGACAGTAGTTTCAGTCTGCTTGAACCGGTTTCAGTGATACACACACAATGGAGTCAGTCTGCTCTGCTCCGTGTCAGTGATAGACAAACTGTGGGGTCAGTCTGCTGTCCCCCGGTCAGTAATTGATACACATGCAATGGCGACAGTTTGGTTACCTCGGTGTCAGTGATACACAAACTCTGGTGTCAGTGGGCTCTCTCCTGGATCCATGATACGCAGTGTTGTCAGTGTTCTCTCCCCGGGATCAGTGTCAGAAACACAGTCTGGTCAGTCTGCTCCCCCCATGGTTGGTACACACACATATTGTGGTCAGTCTGCTCTCTCCGGGGAATGTGATACACACAGTGGAGTCAGTCTGCTCTCTTCTGGGTCAGTGATACACACACAGTTGAGTCAGTCTACCCTCCCCTGGGTCAGTGACAGACACACAATAAGGTCAGTGCTCTCCCTGCTGGTTCAGTTATAGAGAGACAATGGATTGAGATCGTCTTCAGGATGTCAGTGACAGACAGACTGAGGTCAGCCTGCTCACACACGGTCAGTAACAGAGACGCATTGGGATCGGTTTGCTCTCACCTGGGGACAGTGACAGAGATACAGTAGGGTTTGGCTTCTCTAACTGGTTTCAGTAAAACACGCACAATGGAGTCAGTCTGCTTTCCCTGCTTTCTGTGATTCACTCACAGTGGTGTCAGTGTCTTGTCCCTGGGCTTAGTGATATACACACAGTGAGGTCGCTGTGCTGTCACCGTGGTCAGCGATGTGCACACAATGGGGTCAGTCTACTTTCCCTGTGGTCAGTGACTGAGACACAATGGAGTCAATCTGCTCTGCCCGATTTCAGTGACAGAGGCAGTAACCTCGGTTCAATCTGTGCTGTGTCTGTACGAGACACAACAGAGTCAGTCTGCACTGCCCGATGTCAGGGACAGAGACACAATAGGGTCAGTCTGCTCGACTCGATTTCAGTAGTATACCCATAATGGAGTCAGTCAGCTCGACACAGTCCCAGTGATACACACACACACACACACACACACACACACACACACACGCACACACAGAATAGGCTCGGTCTTCTATCCCCGGGGTCAGGGATACACAACTGTCAGGTCAGTCTTTTCTCTAAATAGTGCTTCATGCAGACACATTTGATCAGTCTGCTCTCCCCGGTTTCTGTGATTCATGCACAGTGGGGTCAGTCTGCTGTCCCCGGGCACAGAGATATGCAGGAAGTGTGGTCAGTTTGTTGTCGCTGGTGTCAGTGATATACACACAATGGTGTCAATCTACTCTTCCCGCGGTCAGTGACAGGGATGCAGTGGGATTCGTCTGTTCTCCCCGGCCTCAGCGATACAAACACAGCTCTCCCAAGGGTCAGTGAAACACACACAGGAGGATCCGTCTGCAGTCTCAGGGCCTTTGACACACACAAAGAGGCATGAGTCTGATCTCCTCCGAGTCAGTGATACAGACACAGTGGGGTCAGTCTGCTCTCCCCATTGTCAGTTAGACAGACGCAAATGGGTCAGCCTGCTCTCGCGAGGGTAGTGAGACAGAATCATTGGGTCCAGCCTGCTCTTGCGGGGACAGTGATAGACAAATAATTGGGTCACTCTAGTCTCCCGAAATGCAGTGATACATAAACAGTGGGGTCAGTCAGCTCTCCTCAGGGTCAATGATACACAAATAGTGGGATCCGTCTGCTTTTGCCGGGGACAATGCTACAAATAGAATGGTGTCAGTCTGCTTTCACAGGCGTCAGTGGTACACATTACTACTAGACAGTGAAACAGACACATGGGGTTAGTCAGCTCTCCCCAGGTTTGGTGTTAAACACACAGCGAAGTTAATCTGCTCTCCACGGAGCCAGTGTTACACACACAGTGATGTCAGTCTGCTCTCCCGTACATCAGTTTTGGAGACAGAGTGAGGTCAGTCTACTCTCTGCTAAGTCAGTGACGGAGAAACAGTAGTTTCAGTCTGCTCTGCCCGATCTCAGAGACACAGTGAGACTCAGTCTGGTCTCCCCAGGGTCAGCGTTACGCAAACAATGGGGTCAGTCTGCTCTCCCCAGTTTCTGTGATTGACACACAGTGGTGACAGTCTGCTGTCTCCTGTGTCAGTGACAGAAACATAGTGGGATTAGGCTGCTCTCTGCCGGTTCTGTGACATTTAAAGAGTAAGGTCAGTCTGCGCTCTGCTGTGTCAGTTACGGAGATACAGTGGAATCAGTCTGCTCTGCGGGATGTTAGTGATAGACTAACGGGGGAGTCAGTCTGCTCTCCCTGGCGTCAATTATACAGACACAGTCTACTCTCCCCGGTTTCTGTGTTTCAGACAAAGTAGTGTCAGTGTGCTGTCCCGGACTGAGTGATACACACACAGTGGGTTCAGTCTGCTGTCACCCGTGGTCAGAGATGTGCACACAGTGGATGTAGTCTACTCTCCCTGCGATCAGTGACTGAGACACAGTGGGATCAGTTTGTTCTTCCCGATTTCAGTGACAGAGGCACTGAGGTCAGTCTGCTTATGCGTGATCAGTCACAGAGGTGCAGTGGGGGTCACTCTGCTCGACCCGGGGTCAATGACAGTGACACAGTGGGGTCAGTCTTCTCGAACCAGTTTCAGTGATTCATACACAATGGGGTCAGCCTGCTCTCCCCAGTGTCAGTGATATATAAACAGTGGGGTCAGTCTGCTCTGCCTGGAGTTAGTCATACAGACACAGTGCGTCAAACTGCTCTCCCTGAGGTCCGTGATAAAGACACAGCAGTGTCAGGATTCTCTCCCCGAGGTCAGAAAAACAGACACCTTGGGCTCAGATTGCTCTGCCAGATGCCGGTGATACACACAAGAGTGGCTACAGTCTGCTGTCCCCTGTGCCAGTGATACACACATAGTGTTGTTAGTCTGCTCTCCACTGGATCCGGTAGAGAGACACCGTCAGGTCAGTCTACTTACCTGCAGTCAATGACTGGGATACAGTGGGGTCAGTGTGCTTGACTCGGTTTCAGAGATGGGCACTGAAGAATGGCTCATGCCCGAAACGTCGATTCTCCTGCTCGTTGGATGCTGCCTGACCTGCTGCACTTTTCCAGCAACACATTTTCAGCTCTGATCTCCAGCATCTGCAGTCCTCACTTTCTCCTTCAGTGATGGATATACAATGGGGTCATTCTGCCGTCCCCGGTTCAGTGATGCACAAACAGTGCGTTCAGTCTGCTCTCCCCGGTTTCTGTGATTCACACACTGTGTGGTCATTCTGCTGTCGTCGGTATCAGTGACCGACAAACAGTGGGGTCAGTCTGTTCTCCTCATGGACAGTGACAGAGAAACAGTGGGTAAGTCTGCTATCCCCGACCTCAGTGATACACACACAGTGGGCTCAGTCTGTGCTCCCCAGACTCCGTAATACACACGCAATGCATTCAGTCTGCTCTTCATGGGAACAATGTAATACACACAGGAAGGTCCATAAGCTCACCACGGGGTTTGTGATGCATGCATAGATGGTTCAGTCACTTCTCCCCCGAGTAAGTGATACAGACATAGAAGGGTCAGTCTATTATCCCCGGTGTTCATGATAAAGACACAGAAGTGCAAGTCTGCTACACACAGGGTCACTGAGACAGACACAAAGGGATCAGCCTGCTGTCCTCGGGGTTTGCGATACACACATACTGACGTGATTCTGCTCTCCCCAAGACCAGTGATGCACAAACGGTGATATCAGTCTGCTCTCCCGCGGGACAGTGCTGCAAACACAGTGGGGTCAGTGTGTTCCCCCAGGGATCAGTGATAGATACAGTGTGGGTCCGTCTGCTCTCCACCGGCATCAGTGATACACACTCAGTGGAATAGTCTCCTCTCCCCGGTTTAGAAATGCAGACACAGTGGGGACAGTCTGCTTTCCCCAGGATGAGTGATACACACAGCTTGGAGTCAGACAGAGACCAAGTGGGATCAGACTCGCCTCTCCTGAGTCAGTGACCTAGATACAGTGGCGTCAGTCTGCTGTACCCGAAGTTAGTGATGCAGACACAGCGGGTTCAGTCTGCTCTCTCAGGGAGTGAGATATATGGACACCGTGGTGTAAGTCTGCTATCCCGAGTAACAGTGATACACTTACTATGGGGTTAGTCTACTCTTCATGGTTTCTGTGTTTCACACAAAGTGGTGTCAGTGTGCTGTGCCGGGCTTAGTGTGACACACACAGTGGGGTCAGGCTGCTGTCACGGTGGTCAGATATGTGCACACAGTGGGGTCAATCTACTCTCCCCGCAGTCAGTGACCCAGACACAGTGAGGTGAGTTTGCTCTCTGCTGTGTCAGTAACGGAGATGCAGTAGTTTCAGTCTACTCTGCCCGATATCAGTGACAGAGACACAGTGAGGTAAGTCTGCTCACCCGTGGTCAGTGACACAGTCACATGGGGTCAGTCTGCTCTTGCTAGTGTCAGTGATACACCAGCAGTGGGGTCAGTCTACTCTCCTCACTTTCTGTAATTCATACATAGTGGTGTGAGTCTGTCGTCCCCTGTGTCAGAGACAGAAACACAATGGAATCAGTCTGCTCTCCGCTTGGTCAATGACAGAGATACAGTGAGGTAAGTCTACTCTTCGCGGCATCAGTGATATACAAACAGTGGGATACATTTGGTCTCACCGGGGACAATGCTGAAAGCACAGTGGGATCAGTCTGCTTTCACAGGTGTCAGTGATACACACATAGTGGGGATGTCTAATTTCCCCGTTGTCAGTGCGACTAACACATGGAGTCAGTCAGCTCTCCCCACTGGCAGTCATACACTCACGATGGGGTCAGTCGGCTCTCCCAAGGTTCAGTGTTATATAGACAGCGGGGCCAGTCAGCTTTTCACGGGGTCAATGAAACACACACAGCGGTGTCACTCTGCTCTCCCCTGCCTCAGTGATGGAGGCACCTTTCTGCTGGGTTAGGGACCGGGACACAGTCGTTTCAGTCTGCTCTGCCGGATGTCAGTGACAGAGACGCAGTGAGGTTAGTCTGCTCTCCCCGAGTTCAATGATATACCAGCAGTGGTGTCAGTCTGCTCTCCACGGTTTCTGTGTTTCACACATAGTGGTGTCAGTCTGCTGTCCCCTGGTTCACTGACAGAAACATAGTGGGATCAGTCTGCTCTCCTCGGTGTTTGTGACACACACATACCGAGGTCAGTCTGCTCACCCGCAGGTTGTGACAGAGTGGGGTTAGCCTGCTCGATCTAATTTCACTGAAACACACACTATAATGTCAGTCTGCTCTCCTCAGGCTGAGTGATACACAAACAGTCGGGTCAGTCTGCTCTCCGTTGAGTCATTTATACAGACACATTGGGCTCAGTCTGCTCTCCCCGACTTCTGTGATTCACATACAATGAAGTCCGTCTGCTCTCCCTGGACCTAGAGATTCACACACATTGGTTTCAGGCTGCTGTCGCTGGTGTCTGTGATATACACACAGTGGGGTCAGTCTACTCTCCTCGCAGTCAGTGACAGAGGCACACTGCAGTTAGTCTGTTCTTCCCGCCATCAGTGATGCATACAAAGTGGCTCAGTCTGCTTTCGCAGGCTCCAGTAATACACGCACAGTTCGGTCAGTCTGCACTCCCCGGGAACTGTGTAACACACACAGTGGTGTCATTTGCTCTCCCCACGGTGTGTGATTCACAGAACGGTGGGTCTGCTCTCCCCCGAGTCATTGATAAAGACATAGAGAGGTCAGTTTGCAATCCCCGGTGTCACTGAGACAGACACAATGAGGTCAACCTGTATTCCGCGGATTTGGTAATTCACACATTGTGAGGTCAGTCTGCTGTCCCCAGTATCGGTGATACACAAAAAGTGCAGTCAGTCTGCTCTCCCCTCTGTCAGTGATACACGAACAGTGTGACCAGTCTGCTCTCCCACGGCATAGTGCTACAAATACAGTTGAGTAAGTCTTCTCTCCCAGGGGTCAGTGATAAACACACAGTGGGGTCAATCTGCTCACTCCTGTGTCAGTGATACCCCATAAGCTCTCGTCAAATTAAATGATACAGAGACGTCGGTGTGAGTGTTCTTCCACTGGGTCAGTGACGCAGACAAGGTGGGATCAGTCTGCTCTCACCGGGGTTAGTAATACAGACACAGTGGGATCCATCTGCTTTCCAGAGTATTGGTGATGCACACGGCATGGGGTCAGTCTGATCTCTCATATGTCAGTGAGAATGGGATCGGTCCGTTCTCTCCTTGGTCAGTGACAAAGACACAGTCGGATCAGTCTGCTCTACCCCAGCATATTTAAAGACAGACAATAAGTGCATTCTGCTCTCCCGCGCGTCATTGATGTATACGCAGTGGGGACAGTGTGCTCATTCGTGTGTCTGTGGAACACAAACTCTGAGATTAGTCTGCTCTCCACTGGGTCAGTGATTATACACAGTGTGATCAGTCTACTCTCTGCAGGGTCAGTGACAGATATACAGTGAGGTCAGTCTGCTCCCCCCGCGGTCAATACACATACATATTAGGGTCAGTCTGCTCTCCCCGGTGTAAATGATGCACACAGATTAGGGTCAGTCTACTCAGCCCGGGGTCAGTGATAAACACACAGTGGGGTCAGTATTCTCTTGCCTGGGCTACTGACAAAGAGAGAGTGAGATCATTCTACTCTCTGCTGGATCAGTGACGGAGACACAGCGGAGTCAGTCTGCTCTGCCCAATGTTAGTGACAGAGACAGTGAGGTCATTCTGCTCACACGTGCTCAGTGACAGAGACACAGTGGGGTCGGTCTGTTTGACCGGTTTCAGTGACTCTCAAATAGTGGGTTCAGTCTGCTCTCCCCGGAGTTGGTCATACAGACATGGAAGTGTCAATCTGATCCTCTTGGTTTCTATGATTCACACAGAATGGTGTCATTCTGCCGTCCCCTCGATCACTGACAGAAACACAGTTGGATCAGTCTGCTCTCTCCTGGGTCAGTGACAAAACCACAGTGGGTGCAGTCTGTTCTAGCCGGGGTCAGTGACACACACACGCAGTGTGTGCTGTCTGTTCTGTCCAGTGTCAGTGATGCACGCACAGTGGAGTCAGTCAGCCCTCTGGGTCAGGGACAGAGACACAATAAGGTCAGTCAGCTCTCTGCAGGGTTAGGTACGGAGACACAGTGGAGTTAGTCTGCTCTTCAGAATGTCAGGGACGGAGACAGCGTGAGGTCAGCCTGCTCACACACGGTCAGTGACAGAGACACATTTAGATCATTCTGCTCTCCCCGCAATCAGTGACACACATGCAGTGATTGCAGTTTGTTCTGTTTTATGCCAGGGATACACACACAGTGGAGACAACCTGGTCTGTTGCTGCATCAGTGATAAACACACACTGGAGTCATTCTGCTCTCCCCGGGCTAGATGATATACACACAGTAGGCTCAGTCTGCTCTCCCCTGCGTCAGTGACAGAGACAGTGAGATTAGTCTACACCCTGCTGTGTCTGTGACGGCGACACAGTGGAGTCAATTTGCACTGTCCAATACCTGTGAAAGAGATGTAATGGGGTCAGTCTGCCCGACACAGCGTTACTGGCAGGAACACAGTAGGGTCGGCCTGCTCGACCGAATTCAGTGATACATACACCGTGGTGTCATTTTACTCTCCCCTGGGGTGAGTATTAAACAAACAGTGGGGCCACTCTGCTCTTCCCCGGGTCAGTCGTCCAGATGCAGTGGGGTTAGTGTGATCCCTGTGTGCCTGGGATTCACACACGGTGGTGTCGGTCTGCAATCCCCTGGGTCACGGACACAAACGCAGTAGGATTAGTCTGCTCTCCCCTGGGTCAATTACAAATGTACAGTAGGTCAACTCTGCTCTCGCTTGGATCAGTGACATGCACACACAGAGGGTGCACTCTGCTATCTCCTATGTCAGTGATACATAAACAGTGTGGTCAGCCTGCTCTTCTCCGTATCAGTGACACACAAACAGTGGAGTCATTCTGCCATCCACTGTGTCAGGGACAGAAACACAGTAAGGACAGTCTGCTCTCTGCTGAGCGAGTTACGGAGACATCGTGGTGTCAGTCTGCTCTCCAGGATGTCAGTGACAGAGACAGAGTGAGTTCACACGTTCTGCCGCAGTCAGTGATAGAGACAAAGCGGGGTTAGTGGACTATCCCTGGCCTCAGTGATACACACACAGTATGGCCAGTCTTATCTGCCTGGGTTCAGTAATATACACATAGTGTGGTCAGGTTTTTTTTCTCGAAAGATTAGGTGATACACTCACAGTAGTGTCGGTCTGCTCTTTGTGGGGTCAGTGACACAATCACCAGGGTGTCAGTCTGCTCTCCTCGAGCTTGTGATACAGACACTGAGGGGTCGGTCTGCTCACCACGGGGTCAGTGATGCAGGCACAGTGGGGTCATTTATTCTCCCGGGGATTAGTGATAGACACAGCGTGGGGTCAGCCTGCTCTCTCCTGGGTCAGTGACAGAGACCATGTGAAATAAGTCATGTCTCTCCTGGGTCAGTGTTCTCTGCCTTGAGTCAGTGACAGACACATAGCGGTAAGATTGTTCTACTCTGGGTCAGAGACAACCACACATTGGGATCATTGTGCTCTCCTGGTGGCAGTGATACACAAACCTTGGGGTCTTACTGCACTCCCCGGGGTAGATGATACACACACAGTGGGCTCAGTATCCTCTCCCCTGCGTCAGTGACAGACACACAGTGAGATCAGTCTACACCCTGCTGTGTCAGTGATGGATACACAGTGGTGTCAGTCTTCTCGACTAGGGGTCAGTGACAGAGTCACAGTTGCGTCAGTCTGCTCGACGGGTTTCCGTGATACACACACAGTGGTGTAAGTCTGCTCTACCCGTGGTGAGTGATACACAAGCAGTGGGGTCACTCTGCTCTACCCAGTATCAGTTATGCAGATACAGTGTGATCCTCTCGGAGTCTGTGATTCACACACAATGGTGTCGGTCTTTTATCCCCTAGGAAAATGACAGAAACACTGTTGGATGAATCTTTCTCCCCTGGTCAGTGACAGAGACACAGTATGGTCATTCTGCTCTCCCCCTAGGTCAGTGACACCCACAGATTGGGGTCAGTCTGCTCTCCCTGTGGTCAGTGATGCACATACGGTGGGTGCATTCTGTTCTCTCCTGCGTCAGTGACAGACACACAGTGAGATCACTCAACATCCTGCTGTGTCTGTGACGGAGACACAGTGGAGTCAATTTGCACTGTCCAATACCTGTGACAGAGATGTAATGGGGTCAGTCTGCCCGACACAGCGTTACTGGCAGGGACACAGTAGGGTCGGCCTGCTCGACCGAATTCAGTGATACATACACCGTGGTGTCATTTTACTCTCCCCTGGGGTGAGTACTAAACAAACAGTGGGGCCACTCTGCTCTTCCCCGGGTCAGTCGTCCAGATGCAGTGGGGTCAGTGTGATCCCTGTGTGCCTGGGATTCACACACGGTGGTGTCGGTCTACAATCCCCTGGGTCACGGACACAAACGCAGTAGGATTAGTCTGCTCTCCCCTGGGTCAATTACAAATGTACAGTAGGTCAACTCTGCTCTCGCTTGGATCAGTGACATGCACACACAGAGGGTGCACTCTGCTATCTCCTATGTCAGTGATACATAAACAGTGTGGTCAGCCTGCTCTTCTCCGTATCAGTGACACACAAACAGTGGAGTCATTCTGCCATCCACTGTGTCAGGGACAGAAACACAGTAAGGACAGTCTGCTCTCTGCTGAGCGAGTTACGGAGACATCGTGGTGTCAGTCTGCTCTCCAGGATGTCAGTGACAGAGACAGAGTGAGTTCACACGTTCTGCCGCAGTCAGTGATAGAGACAAAGCGGGGTTAGTGGACTATCCCTGGCCTCAGTGATACACACACAGTATGGCCAGTCTTATCTGCCTGGGTTCAGTAATATACACATAGTGTGGTCAGTTTTTTTTTCTCGAAAGATTAGGTGATACACTCACAGTGGTGTCGGTCTGCTCTTTGTGGGGTCAGTGACACAATCACCAGGGTGTCAGTCTGCTCTCCTCGAGCTTGTGATACAGACACTGAGGGGTCGGTCTGCTCACCACGGGGTCAGTAATGCAGGCACAGTGGGGTCATTTATTCTCCCGGGGATTGGTGATAGACACAGCGTGGGGTCAGTCTGCTCTCTCCTGGGTCAGTGACAGAGACCATGTGAAATAAGTCATGTCTCTCCTGGGTCAGTGTTCTCTGCCTTGAGTCAGTGACAGACACATAGCGGTAAGATTGTTCTACTCTGGGTCAGAGACAACCACACATTGGGATCATTGTGCTCTCCTGGTGGCAGTGATACACAAACCTTGGGGTCTTACTGCACTCCCCGGGGTAGGTGATACACACACAGTGGGCTCAGTATCCTCTCCCCTGCGTCAGTGACAGACACACAGTGAGATCAGTCTACACCCTGCTGTGTCAGTGATGGATACACAGTGGTGTCAGTCTTCTCGACTAGGGGTCAGTGACAGAGTCACAGTTGCGTCAGTCTGCTCGACGGGTTTCCGTGATACACACACAGTGGTGTAAGTCTGCTCTACCCGTGGTGAGTGATACACAAGCAGTGGGGTCACTCTGCTCTACCCAGTATCAGTTATGCAGATACAGTGTGATCCTCTCGGAGTCTGTGATTCACACACAATGGTGTCGGTCTTTTATCCCCTAGGAAAATGACAGAAACACTGTTGGATGAATCTTTCTCCCCTGGTCAGTGACAGAGACACAGTATGGTCATTCTGCTCTCCCCCTAGGTCAGTGACACCCACAGATTGGGGTCAGTCTGCTCTCCCTGTGGTCAGTGATGCACATACGGTGGGTGCATTCTGTTCTCTCCTGTGTCAGTGATTTACACACAGTGGGGTCATACTGCTCTCCAGGATGTCATTGACAGAGACGTAGTGATGTGAGTCTGCTCACCTGCAGTCAGCGACTGAGCTATATTGAGGTCAGTCTGCTCTCCCCAGTTTAGTGATACAGAAACAGTGAGGTCGATCTGCTCTCCCGGAGTCAGTCATACAGGCAAAGAGGGATCAGTCTGCTCTCCTGGTTTCTGTGCTTTACAAACAGTGGGGTCAGTCTGCTCTCCCTGGGCTTAGAAATACACAATGGGGTCAGTCTGCTGTCGCCAGGGTCAGTGCCAACACACAGTGGTGACAGTCCATTATCACCGTGGTCAGTGACAGATATACTGTGGGTTTAATCTACTCTTACCAGCCTCAATGACACACACACACACACTCATAGTGGGGTAAGTCTTCTATCCAAATGATCAGTGATGCACTTACAATCGGGTAAATCTGGCTCCCCAGGGCCAGTAATACACACACAGTGGGGAAAGACTGCTCTCCCCGGAGTCAGTAATGCACACATCGTGGGGAAAGTCTGATCCTCCTGGAGTCAGTGACATACACACACAGTGGGGTCAATCTGCTCTCCCCAGAAGCCATGATACTCGCACATTGGGATCACTCTGCTCTCCCCGGAGGCAATAATACACGAACAGTGGGGTCAGTCTGCGCATCCCGGGATTAGTGATACACACACAGTGTGTCAGTCTGCCATCCTCGGAGTCAGTGATACACACGGAGTGGGGTCAGGCTGCTCTTCCAGAGTTAGTGATGCAGACACAATTGTCAGTGTGCTCACCCCAGGGCCAGTGTCACAAGCACAGTGCAGTCAGTCTGCTCTCCCTGGGGACAGTGACACAAACAGTGTGTCAGTCTGCTCTCCCCGGGATTAGTGATACACACAGCGTGGTGTCAGTTTGCTCTCTTAAGAAGGGCTTATGTTCGAAACGTCGATTCTCCTTCTCCTTGGATGCTGCCTGACCTGCTGCGCTTTTCCAGCAACACATTTTTAAGCAGTCATCTGATCCTGCCATTATCTGTGATTCACACACAATGATGTCCCTTTGCTTTGCCCTGCGCCATTGATAGAAAAAGCAGCGTCAGTTGGACAGAAACAGTGGGTTCAGTCTGCTCTCCCAGGTTTCTGTGATTTACACACATTGTGCTCTGTCTGCTGTCCCCGTGCTGAGTCGTGCACACGCAGTGAGGTCAGTCTACTCACCCCGCGGTCTGTGACAGAGATGAGGTGGCCTTAGTCTGCTCTACCTGGCTACTTTGATGCACACACAGTAGGGACAGTCTGCTCTTTCCGGGGAGAGTATAACACTTAGAGTGGATTCCTTCTGTTCTCACCAGGCTCTGTGATACACGCACAGATGGGTCAGTCTGCTCACCTAGAGTCAGTGATATAGACGCGGTGAGGTCAGTCTGCTCACCCCGACGTTCATTGATACAAAATGCGATCAGTCTGCTCTCCCCAGGGACAGTGCTACAAATACAGTGGGGTCAGTCTGATCTCCCAGCGGTCAGTGATGTACACACAATTAGGTCAGCCTGCTCTCCCCGGTGTCAGTAATACACACACAGTGAGGTCAGTTGCCTCTTCTCTGGGTCAGTGATACACAATCTGTGGACCAATCTGGTCTCCCCGGGGTTAGTGATGCAAACACATTGGCGTCAGTCTGTTCTCCCCGCGGTCAGTGATAGCTACAACGTATGGGTCAGTCTGTTCGCCCCGAGGTCAGTGAGACGGACGCAGTGGGGTCAGTCTGCTCTCCATAGATCAGTGATACACACAGCAGAAGTCAGTCTGCTCTCTTCTCAGTCATTGACAGTGACCAAGTGGGATCAGCCCAGTCTCTCTTCTGTTAGTAACCGAGACACAGTTGGCTCACTCTGCTCTCCCAAGGTCAGTAACAGAAACACTGTGGTTTCAGTCTGCTCTCCCCGGTGTCATTGAGACACACACAGTGTAGACCGTCTACTCATTGCAGTGTCAGTGATGCACAAACCGTGGGGTTGGTCTGCTTTCCCCTCGGTGATTGATACGCAAACAGTGGGATCATTCTGCTATCTCCGAGGACAGTGTTATGAACACAGAGGGGACAGTCTGCTCTCCCCGGGGACAGTGGCACAGACGCACAGTCTGTTCTCCAGGATGTAGGTGACAGAGATATCAGTCAGTTCACCCGTGGTCAGTGATAGAGATGCAGTGGGGTCAGTCTGCTCGACCGGTTTCAATGATACACACACAATGAGGTCAGACTGCTCTCCCTCGTGTCAGTGATACACAAACAGTGGGGTCAGTCTGCTCTCCCAGGAGTCAGTCATACAACACCAGTGCCGTCAGTCTGAACTTCCCGATTTCTGTAATTCACACACAGTTCTCTAAGTCTGATGTTCTCTTGATCAGTGCCAGAAACACAGTGGGATCAGTCTGCTTTCCCCTTGGTCAGTAACAGAAACACAGTGGGGCAAGGTTGCTCTCCATTGGATCAGTGATACACACGCAGTGGGGACAATCTTTTCACTCCAGTGTCATTCTTACACAAACTCTTGCGTCAGTCTGTTCTCCCCAGGATTAGTGATACACACAGCGTAGGGTCAGTCTGCTGTACCCGAAGGCAATGATACACAAACAGTGGGGTCATTCTGCGCTCCCTTGAGTCAGTGATACACACACAGTGGGGTCAGTCGTCTCTCCCCGGGTGTGTGACAGAAACACAATGAGATCAGTTTACTCTCTGCTTGTTCAGTACAAAGACACAATGGAGTGTGTCTGCCCTGCCCAAATTCAGTGACAGAGACATAGTGGATTCAGTCTGCTCCATCCGGGGTCAGTGACAGAGACACACTGATTTCGGTCTGCACGATCGGTTTCAGTGATGCACATACAATGGTGTCTGTCTGCTCTCCCCAGAGTCACTTATCCAGGCACAGTGAGTCCATGTGATTCACCCAGTTTCAGTGATTCAGACACAATGGTTTCAGTCTTCTGGCACCTGGGTCAGTGAGAAAAATGCACTGGGTCAGTTTGCTCTCCCCTGGGTCAGTAACAGAGGCAGAGTTGTGTCAGTCTGCTCTTCCTCTGGTCAGTGATGCACACACTGTGGGTGCACTCTGTTCTCTCCATCTGTGATACACACACAGTTGGATCAGTCTGCGCCCCCTGGGTCAGTGACAGAGATACAGCGAGTTTCGTCAAATTTCTTCTGTGTCAGTTATGGTGATACAGTGCATTCAGCCTGCTCTCCAGGCCTGTTCGTGACAGAGACTCAGTGAGGTCAGTCTGCTCACCTGCAATTAGTGATAGAGACACAGTGGTGTCAGTCTGCTCCATCACGGTTGAACGTCACACACACAGTGGTGTCAGTCTGCTCTCCCCGGAATCAGTGATAAAATCGCAATGGGTCAGACTGCTCCTCCCGGGTCAGTGACATATAAACAGCGTGGTCAGGCTGCTCTCTTGGTTTCTGTGATTCACACACAGTTGTGTCAGTCTGCTATCGCAGGGGTCAGTGATAGACAAACAGTAGGGTCAGTCCATTCTTCCCGTGGTCAGTGACAGAGTCTCATTGCTCTCCCCTGTTTCAATAATAGACATATGGTGCGTTCAATCTCCTCTCCGATGGTTCAGTGATACACTCACATTAGTGTAAGTCTGCTCTCGCCGAGATCACTGATAGACACACAGTGGGCAAATCTGTTCTCTCTGGAGACAGTGATACTCACACAGTGTGTTTTTCTTCTTTTACGGGGTAAATGATGCAGACACAGTGGGGTCAGTCTGCTCTCCCTGGGGTTAGTGACAGACACAATGTGCGGTCAGTCTGCTCTTCCAAGGGTCAGTGATACACACACAGTTTGTCAGTCTGCTCTCCCAAGGTTAGTGATGCAGACAAAGTGGGGTCAGTCTGCTCTCCCTGGGTTCAGCAATGGAGACACATTGTTGTCAGTCTGCTCTCCCCAGTGTGAGTGATATACATACAGAGTGGTCACTCTACTGACACTGGGGTCATAGATGTACACGCAGGGGAGTCCGTCCATTCTCCCCGCAGTCTGTAACAGAGACACAATAGGCTTTGTCTACTATCGCCGGGTTCAGTAACGCACACACAGCGCGGTCATTCTGCTCTCCCCGGGATCAATGATGCACACACACAGATGTGATAGTCTGGTCTCCCGGGGGACAGTGTTAATAACACAGTGCAGTAAGTTCACTCTCACAAGAGTTCTGTGATGCATCCACAGTGGGGTCAGTCCGCACACCCGGGTTCAGTGATACACACAGAGCGTTCAATCGCTCTCCCGGCTCAGTGATGCACACATAGTGGGGTCAGTCTTTTCTCCCGGACTCAGTGATCGACAGAGGGTGAGGTCTGTCTGCTCTCTCCTGGGTCAGGGACTGAGACCAATTGGGATCAGTCCGGTCTCGCCTCTGTAAGTGACAAAAAGACAGTGGGGTCAGTCTGCTCTCTCTGGGGTCATTGGTAGACTCGTAGTAGGTTCAGTCGGCTCTCCCTGGTGTCATTGACACACAAGCAGTGTGGACAGTCTGCTATTCCCGGTGTCAGTGATACACAAACTGTGGGGTCATTTTGCGATCCCCTGGGTCAGTGATACACGCACACCGTCTAGTCAGTCTGCTCTCTGTAGGGTAAATGGGGTCGACACAGTGGGGTCAGTCTGCTCTCCCCGCTGTCAGTGATACACAGACAGGGCGTCATTCTGCTCTCCCCGTGGTCATTGATTCACACACAGTGGACTCAGTTTGCTGTTCCCGCGGTCAGTGATAAACAAACAATGGTATCAGTCTGCTCACCCCTGGGTCAGTGAGAGAGACCCAGTGAGATGAGTCTACTCTCTGCTGCGTCAGTGACAGAGATGCAGTGGGGTCAGTCTGCTCGACCTGTTTCAGTGATACAGACAACGTGGGATCAGTCTGCTCTCCCCGGTTTAAGTGATACACAAACAATGGAGTGAGTCTGCTCTCCCCCGAGTCAGTCATACGGACACAAAGGGGTCAGTCTGATCTTCTCTGTTTCTGTGATTGATACACGGCGGTGCCTGTCTGTGGTCCCCTGGGTAAGTGAGAGACTCACAGTGGAATCATTCTGCTCTCCCTGTAGTCAGTCATGCAGACATAGTGGGTTCAGTCTACATCCCCATTTTCTGTGATTCTCACACAGTGGGGTCAGTCTGTTGTCCCTATTCTTAGACATACGCACACAATGGGGTCAATCTGCTCTACCTGGAGTCAGTTACACAGACAAAGTGGGGCCATTTGATCCTCCCGGTTTCTCTAATTCAGACACAATTGTGTCAGTCATCTGGCCCTTGGGTAAGTAACAGGAACACACTGGTTCATTTTGCTCTCCCCTGGGTCAGTGACAGAGACACAGTGGTGTGAATTTGCTCTCCCCCGGGTCCGTGGCACCAGCACAATGGCGTCAGTCTGCTCTCCACAGGGTCAGTGATGCACACATAATGGGCGCACTTTGTTCTCTCCTGTGTCAGTGATACACACAAAGTGAGTCAGTCTGCTCTCCCAGGGGTCAGTGATACACACACAGATGTAACAGTCTTCTCTCCCCGGGGAAAGTGTAGAAAAAAAAGTGCAGTTAATCGACTCTCACCAGAGATTAGTGACAGATCCACAATAGGGTGAGTCGCTCAATTGGGGTCCGTGATACACGCAGAGTGAGGTCAATCCGCTCTCTCCGAGTCAGTGATGCACACACAGTGGGGATAGTCTGCACTCCCCGGGGTCAAAAATACAGACACAGTGGCGTCAGTCTGCTGTCTCTGGGTAAGGGATACACACAGCGTATGCCACTCTGTTCTCTTCTGGGTTAGTGAAAGAGACCAAGTGGGATCAGCCCGGTCTCTCTTGGGTCAGTTACAGAGACACAGTTGGCTCAGTCTGCTCTCCCCAGTGTCAGTGACCGAAACACAGTGGGTTCAGACTGCTCTGCCCGGGGTCAGTCACACACACACACACACACACACACACACACACACACACACACACACACACACACACACACACACACACACAGAGTTGGTTCGTCTGCTCTCCCCGAGTTAGATATGCCGACACTGTCTGCTCTCCAGGATATCAGTGACATTGAGAGAGATGTCAATCTGTTCACCCGTGGTCAGTGATAGAGATGCAGTGGGGTCAGTCTGCCCGACCGTTTTCAGTGATACACAAACAATGGGGTCAGACTGCTCTCCCTCGGATCAGTGATACACCAACAGGTGGGTCAGTCGGATCTTCCCGGTTTCTGTAATTCACAGACAGTTCTGTAAGTCTGATGTTCCCTTGATCAGTGACAGAAACTCAGTGGGATCAGTCTACTCTCCCCTTGGTGAGTGACAGAGACACAGTGGGGCAAGTGACAAACGCACACATTGAGGTCAGTCTGCTCTCCCCGGGGTCAATGATCCATACTCAATGGGTGCAGTCTCTTCGCCCCTGTCAGTGATACACACCTTGTGGGGATGGTGTTCTCTCAAGAGAGTCAGGGATACACACAGATTGGGTTAGTCTGCTCTCCCCGGGGTCATGGTGCAGATGCAATTGGATCAGTGTGCTCTCGACGGAGTCAGTGCTACAGATAGATTGCAGTCAGTCTCTTCTCCCTGGAGTCAGTGACACACACACACAGTGTTGTCATTCTGCTCTGCCCAGTATCAGTGATAGACACACAGGGGATCAGTCTGCTCTCCACGGGGTTAGTGATGCAGATGCAGTGGGGACATTCTGCTCTTCTCGGGATTAGTGACACACACAGCGTGGGTCGCTTTGCACTCTCTCTGGGCAGCGACGGAGACCAAGTCCTGTCTCTACTGTGTCAGTGTCAAATAACACACTGGGGTCAGAGTACGCTCCCCGCGATCAGTGACAGATCTCAATGGGTTCAGAAGGCTCTCCAGGTGTCATTGATACATACATAGCGGGGACAGTCTGTTCATCCTGGTGTCATTCAGATGCAAAATGTGGCCTCAGTGTGCTGTCGACGGAGTCAGTGCTACAGATAGATAGCGGTCAGTCTCTTTTCCCCGGAGTCAGCGACACACACACAGTGTTGTCATTCTGCTCTGCCCAGGATCAGTGATACACACACAGGGGATCAGTCTGCTCTCCACGGAGTTAGTGATGGCAGATGCAGTGGGGTCATTCTGCTCTTCCCGGGATTAGTGATACACACAGAGTGGGTCGGTCTGCACGCTCTCCATGCAGTGACGGAGACCAAGTCCTGTCTCTACTGTCTCAGTGACAAAGACACAGTGGGGATATAGTACACTCCCCGGGATCAGTGACAGATCAAAATAGGTTCAGAAAGCTCTCCTGGTGTCATTGACACACATGTAGCAGGGACAGTCTGTTCATCCCGGTGTCATTCATATGCACAATATGGCGTCAGTCTGCTGTCCCAGGATTCGTGATACACAGAGCGTAGGGTCAGTCCACTCTACCCGAAGACAGTGATACACAAACAGTGGGGTCATTCTGCTCTCTCCGGGTCAGTGATACACACAGAGTAGTGTCAGTCGGCTCTTTACTGCGTCAGTTACAGAAACGGGGCTGAAAGAAACAGTTCAGTTAGTCCACTCTCACCAGAGGTTAGTCATACATCCACAGTGGGGTCAGTCTGCTCAGCCGGGGTCAGTGACACACACAGTGATATCAATCGCTCTCCCGAGCTCAGCGTTGCATACACAGTGGGGATAGTCTGCTCTCCCCGGAGTCAGTGATAAAGGTACATTGGTGCCAGTCTGCTCTTCCATGACTCAGTGGTACCGACACAGTGGGGTCAGTCTGCTCTCCCTGGAGTCAGTGATGCATACATGTTGGGTCAGTCGGCTCACATTGAGATTAGTGATGCAGACACGATGTGGTCATTATGTTCTCCCGCAGTCAGTGATAGACACAGCGTGAGGTCAGTCCGGTCTCTCCTGGGTCAGTGACAAAAACAAAGTGGGGTCAGTCTGCTGTCCCCAGGGTCAATGACGTAGACAATGGGGCCACTCTGCTCTCCCCAATGCAATCTCACTGGGGTCAGTCTGTTCTTCTCGTGGATTGTACGACAAACAAAGTGCGGACTGGCCGCTCTCCCTTGGGTCAGTGATGGACACACAGTGACGTCAATTCGCTCTCTGTGTCAAAAACAGAGACAGAGAGAGATCAGTATACTCCCTGCGCAATGTCAGTGACAGAGACGTAGTGTGGTCGATCTGCTCTCCCCGGAGTCACTTCTACAGGCACATTTTGTCCATGTTATTCTCACAGTTTCTGAGATTCAGACACGATGGTGTCTGTCTGCTGGCCCCTGTGTCAGTGACAGAAACGTACTGGGTCAGCCTGCTCTCCCCTGGGTCAGTAACAGAGACACAGTGGTGTAAGTCTGCTCTCCCCGGTTAAGTGACAGACACACACACACTCGCACCACACACAAACAAACCCACACCCACACACACACATTGGCAGGTGTACAAACAGTGTGGTCAATCTGCTCTCCAATAGGTGAGTCATACACACACAGTGTGGATAGTCTGCTCTCCCCGAGGTCAGTAACAGAGACACGGTGAGATCAGGTTACTCTCTGCAAGGTCAGTATTGAGACACAATGGAGTCAGTCTGCTCTCCCCGGGTCAGTGATGCACACGCAGTGTGTGCATTTGTTCTCTCCTGTGTCAGTGATACTTGCACAGTGGGGTCGGTCTGCGTCCCCTGGATCAATGACAGAGATAGAGTGAGGTCAATCCATTCTCTGCTGTGTCAGTTACAGCGATTGTGTAGATTCAGCCTGCTCTCCAGGCCTGTCAGTGATAGAGAAACAGTGAGGACAGCCTTCTCTCTGTGATTTAGTCACAGTGGGGTCAGTCTGATGGACCACGGTTGAACGTCACACACACAGTGGTGTCAGTCTGCTCTCCCCGATAGCAGTGATACAATCTCAGTGGATCAGACTGCGATTCCCGGGTCAGTGATACATGAACAGCATGGTCAGTCTGCTCTCCTCGTTTCTGTGATTCACACACAGTCGTGTGAGTCTGCTGTCGCTGGGGTCAGTGATATACACACAGTGAGGTCAGTCCATTCTCCCCGGGATCAGTGACAGAGACGTACTGGGGATAGTTTCGTCTTCCTCGTGTCATGGATACTCACTCAGTGGGATAAGTCTACTCTCCTGGGGTCTTTGATAGACACACAGTCGGTTCAGTCTGCTCTCTCCAGTGTCATTAATACACACACAGTCGGGACAGTCTTCTCATCCCGGTATCAGGAGTGTACAAACTGTGTGGTCAATCTGCTCTCCAATAGGTGAGTCATACACACACAGTGTGCTCAGTCTGTTCTCCTCGAGGTCTGTAACAGAGACACGGTGAGATCAGGTTACTCTCTACAAGGTCAGTATTGAGACACAATGGAGTCAGTCTGCTCTCCCCTGGTCAGTAATACACACACAGTGGGTTCGGTCTGTTCTCCCTGGGATCAGTGACAGACACAGACAGTGATGTCAATCCGCTCTCGCCTGTGTCAGTGACGCATGCATAATTGATAAAGTCTGCTACCTCAGCGATCAGTGATACATACATATTTGTGACATTCTGCTCTGCCCGGCATTAGTGTCTGAGACACAGTGGGATCTGTCTGCTCTCACCGTGTCAGTGATCTAGGCACACTGGTGTCATCCTGTTTTCCCTGTGTCGGTGACACAGACGCAGTGGAATCAGTCTGCTCTCCCTTCGTTCAGTTATAGAGACAGTGTTTTCAGTTTTCTCTCCCCTGGTTCAGTGAAGCAAACGTATGGGGGTAAAACTGCATTCAGCGGAAGAAGTAATACAGAAACAGTGGTGTCAGACTGACACACAAACAATGGGTTCATTCTGCTCTCCCCGGATCAGTGAAACATACACTGTTGGTTCAATCTGCTGTTACTGGAATCAGTGATGCAGATACAGTGGCGTTAGTCTTTTTTCCCCTGGGTCAGGGATTCCGACACACTGGGGTCAGTCTGCTCTTCCTGGGGTGAGTGAGACAGAGACAGTGGGGTCAGTCTGCTCTCCCCGGAGTCAGTGATATACATACAGTGTGGTCAGACTACTCTCCTCAGTGTCGGTAATGATGACACATTGAGGGCGGTCTGCTCTCCCCTTGGTCAGTAATATACACAACGTGGTGCCAGTCCGCTCTTTACAGGGTCAGTGGGACAGACACATTGGTTCAGTGTGCTCCATCCGCTGTCAGTGAGACAGATACAGTGGGTTCAGTCTGCTCACCACGGAGTCAGTTATACAGACACAGTGAGGGCAGTCTGTTCTCCCTATATTCAGTGATAAAGACACAGTGGGGCCAGTCTGCTCTTCACGTTGTCAGTGATACACACATTTTAAGGTCAGTCTGCTCTGCTCGAGGCGAGAAATACGCAAACATTGATGTCAGTCTGCTCTCGCCGTGTCAGTGATAGAGACACTATGTGGTCAGTCTGCAATCTCTGTGATCAGTGAGGCAGACACATTTTGTCAGTTTACTCTCGCTGGGGTCAGTGATACAGTCACAGTGGGTTTAGTCTGCTCTCCCCTGTGCCATTGATATCGACACAGTAACGTCAGTCTTCTCTATCCACGTTCAGTGTCAGCGACACAGTGGTGTTACTCTGCTCTCTACGGTTTAGTCATACACATGCAGTGTGGACGGTCTGTTCTCCACAGGATACGTGAATACACACATACTGTTGGCTAGCGGTCTGCTGTTCCCTGCGTCAGATACACAAAATCAGTGGCGTCAGTCTGCTCTCTCCTGAGGACAGTGATACAATCAAAGTGAGGTCAGTCCGCTCTCCTGGGGACTGTTGTACAGATGCAGTGGGGTCTGTCTGCTCTCCTGGGGTCAGTGGTATAGAAACATTGGCTTCAGTTTGCTCTCCTGGGGTCAGTTACACAGATGCAGTGGGGACTATCTGCTCTCCCTAAGGTCTGTGTCAGAGAGACCCTGGGTTCAGTCTGTTCTCCCCGGAGTCAGTAAGACACACTGTGGGGACAGCCTGCTCTTCCCAAATTCAGTGACAGTCCGGACAGACTACTTTCCTTGGGGTCAGTGATACCGACAGAATGGGGTCAGTCTGCACTCACTGATGTCAGTGAGACAGATACTGTTGGGTCAGTCTGCTCTCCCCAGGGTAAGTGAATCCAAATACTGTGGTGGGTCTGCTGTGCTCGGAGTTAGAAATACTGAAACAGTGGTGTCAGTCTGCTCTCCCCGGAGTTAAAAATCACACAACACGAGGTTATAATCCAACAGGTTTAATTGGAAGCACACTAGCTTGCAGAGCGACGCTCCTTCATCAGGTAATGAAGAAGCGTCGCTCGAAAATCTAGTGTGCTTCCAATTAAACCTGTAGGACTATAAACCTGGTGTTGTGTGATTTTTAACTTTGTACACCCCGGTCCAACACCGGCATCTTCGAATCATGACTGGTCTCCCCGGAGTCAGTGATACAATCACTGTGAGGTCAGTCTGCTCTCCCCTTGGAAAGTGAATAGACACACTTGCGTCAGATTCATCTCCCGGACGCCAGTGAGACAGACACAATGGGTTCAGTCTGCTGTCCCCGTGGTCGGTAATGCAGACACAGCTGGTACAGCCTCCTCCCTCCTGGGTCAGTGACAGAGACAAAATTGGACCAGTCTGGTCTATCCTGGGTCATTGACGGAGATACAGTGTGGTCAGACTGCTGCCCCGGAGTCAAATATACAGAAACATTGTAGTGAGTCTGCTCTCCTGGGGTTCAGTTTTACAGCGCATTGATGTCAGTCTACTCAACCAAGGGTTCAGTGAAGCAGACACAGTGGGTTCAGTCTGCTCTCCAGGAGTTAGTGATAGAGACGCAGTCCGGTCAGTCTGCTCCCCACGATATCAGTGCGCCCACAGGGTAGATACAGACTGCTACCTCTGTGATCACTGATACACACATTTTGGGATCTGTCTGTTCTCCACGGGCTTAGTGTCAGCGACACAGTACGGTCAGTCTGCTCTCCCCTTGTTCAGTGACAGAGACACAGTGCTTTCAGTTTTTTCTCCGCTGAGTCAGTAACAGAGACACAAATGCGTCAATCTGCTGTTCTCGGAGTCAATGATACAGACACATTGGGGTAAGTCTGCTTTCACTGGAGTCAGTGATACAGAAACGGGGGATCAGCCTGCTCTCTGCTGGGTGAGTACTGCACAAATAAGGGGTTCATTCTGCTCTCCCTGTTTCAGTGATTCTCACACAGTTGGGTCAGTCTGCTCTCCCTGGGGTCAGTGGTACAGACACACTGGTGTAGTCTGGCCCCACCCGGCGTCAGTTATACAGACACAGTGTGGTCAGTCTGCTCTCCCCGGAGTCAGTGCCAGAGGTACAACTGGGGTCAATCTGCTCTCCCCGGAGTCAGTGATACAGTCACAGTGGGTTCAGTCCGCTCTTCCTGTGGTCAGTGATAGAGGCAGAGTGTGGTAAGGAGAAGTCAGATAATTTTCGACCTGTGAGCCTTTTGTCTGCATCGAGGGCGCTGACCGATATGGAAAAGAGTAAAATCAGAGAAATCTTCCTGATCACAATCTCTGGTTTATTATCTACTTTTCTCTGACTCCTTACACACCTTAATTGTCCCCCAAATCTGTCTGACAGTCAGAATGTTGATACCGAGAATAAAAGTGAAGGGCAACATGGGTGCTAAAAAATCTCTCAAAATATTTAAAGCTTATTCACCGAGGTTTATATTAATAACCAGAGCTGATACAACAGTAGGATCGAACATTGTTGTTAATCCTTCCAGGTATATATTCAAAAATTTGGAAATGTTTGTTAAAGAAAAAAAAAATGAAGCACTTTGTTGCTGGAACCTTTATTGCAGATTTACCTGTGCAATATTTAGTTTTCATCTCAGGTAACAAATGGCGACAAATTGATCAAATGAAAAAGCAATGGTGAACCACAAAGAGCAATGAATTGTCAAGTGTCTCTGGCCCAGATAACACAACAAGCAGGATGCCCACGAGACAAGTGTACAATTAGATTAATATGGAAATCGGGAAAGAATTATATGATAAACAATGAACAGTCGACCGAACGGTTCTTGGCCATCAGGTAACGAGTGCGGTATGCAAAAATCTCCATATTTGCCCCGAGCTAAGATTGCCATCACCAATAGACTAACTTTAAATTAAAAGAAAAACGAGATATGAAGTTTAAACCATAATTTCTCTGTGCTGGAGTCGTGGCTGTAAATAATGACACAACAGTCATTATTGTAAATCTTCTGTGAAGATGTACAAATCTGAACCACAACAACCAACTCTCCGTAAATAAATAATTTAGACAATTAAAGGACACAAGGAAGAATTTAAGCAGCACAGAAAGATGGTCATGCAAACAATATTTACTTTTGGACGGCAGCAGTCTATTACATCTGCTTGATATGGTACACCGACTGGCTTACATTTCCCATAAAAACACAGCATCCGCACAAAGACACCTAGGATCAGTAAAACAAAGAATAGGAGACACCTAATATGGACATTGATCGCAAAACTTCTGTACTTCGGTTTGGGGTCTCCACAGTTCACTTTGCAATCGGAATTCTATGACCACGCTGTATGGAGTATAGAGCAGGGATCACTCCACAGCACCCAATAATGAATGGACTTCACGATATGGATGGACAAATGATAAAGCATTGAGTCCCTCCCTTCTGCACATAATTCAACATCCCGAAAAAAGGAACCATGAAGGTTTTCAGTAATGAATCCACACACCATGTCCACGGTTGACTCCACACCTCAATCAGAAAAACTTCAACATTTGATACGACTCCCCTTAGTTGGGTAAGATGGTACAACATAGCCCTTACGCAAATAAACTGTAAATCCATGCAACATTGGTCATTGTAACCGTTCTGAAGAAGTATCCAGAAGGACACTTCGATACCCTGGGTGCTCGAATGCTGTTGTGCCTTTTCCAGCTCCACATTTCATCAACTATGTTTTTTTCCAGCATCAACAGCACTCCATCGTCTCCTAATTCCTAATTTGTATTAGGTCCCCCAGTTGGAGGGAGTGGCCTGTGCAAGATCCACCAACAAAGTCCCTTTACTTCAAGGAATGGGAAACACGCGGTGTCACCAAGACGTGAGTTGTCACAAAACCCATCTGACTAATAGCAGTATTTAAACTACCACAGAGAGAGAGAGTAGTCTGGCTAAACACTTTCTAGACCACCCAGGGCGGGTACTTAGTCAAACGACATTAAAGTGGCCTCAGTGTAAACGCATTCTATCAAGTTTAGACAAACGGACATTGCAGCACGTTACTGAGGAACTCCAAAACTGTGAATAAAACTATTCACTTTAAACTCATTAAGTGAGATTACACTTGGCGAACATCAGGATATTCGAGAAGAAAGTGAGGACTGCAGATGCTGGAGATCAAAGCAGAAAATGTGTTGCTGGAAAAGCGCAGCAGGTCAGGCAGCATCCAAGGAACAGGAGAAACGACGTTTTGGTCATAAGCTCTTCTTCAGAAATCAGGAATCCTGAAGAAGGGCATATGCCCGAAACGTTGATTCTAGAACATAGAACATAGAAACATAGAACATAGAAAAATACAGCGCAGTACAGGCCCTTCGGCCCTCGATGCTGCGCCGACCGAAGCCTACCTAACCGACACTAGCCCAATAACCTCCATATGCTTGTCCAATGCCCGCTTAAATGACCATAAAGAGGGAGAGTCCACCACTGCTACGGGCAGGGCATTCCATGAACTCACAACCCGCTGAGTAAAAAATCTACCCCTACCATCTGTCCTATATCTACCACCCCTTAATTTAAAGCTGTGTCCCCTAGTAACAGCTGACTCCATACACAGAAACAGGTTCGCACTGTCAACCCTATCTAAACCCCTAATCATCTTGTACACCTCTGTCAAATCTCCCCTAAACCTTCTTTTCTCCCATGAGAAAAGTCCCAAGTGCCTCAGCCTTTCCTCATACGATCTCCCTACCATGCCAGGCAACATCCTGGTAAACCTCCTCTGCACTCGTTCCAATGCCTCCACATCCTTTCCATAATATGGCGACCAAAACTGCACACAATACTCCAGATGAGGCCGCACTAGAGTCTTATACAACTGCAACATGACCTCAGGACTCCGGAACTCAATTCCTCTACCAATAAAGCCCAGTACACCATATGCCTTCTTCACAGCACTATTTACCTGGGTGGCAACATTCAAAGATCTATGTACATGGACACCAAGATCCCTCTGCTCATCCACACTACCAAGTAGTCTACCATTAGCCCAGTAATCCATCTTCTTGTTATTCCTACCAAAGTGAATGACTTCATACTTAGCTACATTGAATTCCAATTGCCACCTTACTGCCCAGCTCCGCAACTTATCTATATCGCGCTGTAACCTGCCACATCCTTCTTCGCTGTCCACAACTCCACCAACTTTCGTGTCATCCGCAAACTTGCTCACCCAGCCTTCAAGCCCCTCCTCCAGGTCATTTATTAAAATGACAAACAGCAATGGTCCCAAAACAGATTCTTGAGGAACACCGCTAGTACCTGCGCGCCAAGATGAACCTATACCATCAACTACGACCCTCTGTCTCCTTCCAGCCAGCCAATTCCTAATCCAAACCTCTAATGCACCCTCAATGCCATACCTCCGTAGTTTTTGCATTAGCCTGCTATGGGGTACATTATCGAACGCCTTGCTAAAATCCATATACACCACCTCTTCTGCTTTATTCTCGTCCACGTCCTTGGTCACCTTCTCAAAGAATTCAATAAGGTTTTTGAGGCACGACCTGCCCTTCACAAAACCATGCTGACTATCCTTGATCACATTATTCCTATCCAGATGTTCATAAATCCTATCGCTTACAATTCTCTAAGACTTTGCCCACAACAGAAGTGAGACTCACTGGCCTATAGTTACTCGGGCTATCCCTGCTCCCCTTCTTGAACAAGGGGACCACATTCGCTATCCTCCCGTCTTCTGGCACTATTCCCGTAGACATCGACGACATAAAAATCAAGGCCAATGGCTCCGCTCTCACCTCCCTAGCTTCCCAGAGGATCCTAGGATAAATGCCATCAGGCCCAGGGGACTTATCTATTTTCATCCTTTCCAGTATTCCCCAGACCTCTTCCCTACGTACCTCAAGGCCATCCATTCTAATCACTTGTGACTCAATATTCACATCAGCAACAGTGTCCTGTTCCTGAGTGAATACTGATAAAAATTATTGATTTAGTGTCTCACCAATCTCCTCCGCCTCCACACACAACTTCCCACTACTATCCTTGACTGGACCGATACCTACCCTAGTCATCCTTTTATTCCTGACATACCTATAGAAAGCCTTTGGTTTTTCCTTAATCCTACCAACTAAGGACTTTTCATGTCCCCTTATCGCTGCTCTGAGCTCTCTCTTTAGATCGTTCCTGGCTACCTTAAAACTCTCAATCGCCCCAACTGAACCTTCACACCTCATCTTTACATAGTCCGCCCTCTTCCCTTTTACAATTCCTTATTAAACCACGGCTCCCTCACAAGACCCTTCACTCCCTGCCTGACTGGTACATACTTATCAAGGACACCCATTAGCTGTTCCTTGAACAATCTCCACATATCATTTGTGTTCTTCCCTTATCGCCTATTTTTCCAATCCACGCATCCTAAGTCATGCTTCACCGCATCATAATTTCCCTGCCCCCAGCTATAACTGTTGCCCTGCAGTGCACACTTATCCCTCTCCATCACTAGAGTAAAAGTCACCGAGTTGTGGTCACTGCCCCCGAAGTGCTCACCTACCTCCAAGTCTAACACCTGGCCTGGTTCATTACCTAGAACCAAATCCAGTATAGCCTCACCTCTTGTTGGCCTGTCTACATATTGTGTCAGGAAACCCTCCTGCACACATTGGACAAACACCGACCCATCTAACGAACTCGAGCTATAGCTTTCCCAGTCAATATCTGGGAAGTTAAAATCCCCCATAACAACCACCCTGCTACTTTCACTCTTCTCCTGAATCATCTTCTCAATACTTTCCTCTACTTGTCTCGGACTATTAGGAGGCCTGTAGAAAACTCCTAACAGGGTGACCTCACCTTTCCTACTTCTAACCTCCGCCCTAACTACCTCAGAAGGCAAGTCTTCCTCCATCACCCTTTCTACTGCTGTAATACTATCCTTGACAAGCAATGACACACCTCCCCTCTTTTACCCCCATCTCTGACCCTACTAAAACATTTAAACCCTGGAACCTGCAACAGCCATTCCTGTCCCTTCTCTACCCACGTCTCTGCAATGGCCACAACATCGATGTCCCAGGTCCCAACCCATACTGCAAGCCCACCTACCTTATTTCTTATACTTCTGGCATTGAAGTATACACACTTCAAGCCACCTTCCTGTTTAAAAGCACCCTCCTTCGAGATCGATGACATGTTCCTAATCTCCCGACACTCAAGGTCCTGTACCCTAAAGCTACAGTCCAGGATCCCATGCTCCTGCAGAGTTAGCTTAAACCCTCCCAAAGAGCACTAGCAAACCTCCCCTCAAGGATACCGGTGCCCCTCAGGTTCAGGTGTAGACCATCCTGTTTGTAGAGGTCCCACCTTCCCCAGAAAGAACCCCAGTTGTCCAGAAACCGGCATCCCTCCCTCCTGCACCATCCCTGTAGCCACGCATTTAACTCTTCTCTCCCTATTCCTCGACTCTCTATCACGTGGCACAGGTAACAAACCAGACAACGACTCTTTTCGTTCTAGCTCTGAGCTTCCAACCTAGCTCCCTGAAAGCCTGTCGAACATCCTCACCCCTCTTCCTACTTATTACGTTGGTGCCAACGTGGACCACGATCTGGGGCTGCTCCCCCTCCCCTTTGAGGACCCGGAAAACACGATCAGAGACATCACGTACCCTTGCACCTGGGAGGCAACATACCAATCGTGAGTCTCTGTCGGCCCCGCAAAACCGCCTATCTGTGCACCTCACTATTGAGTCCCCAATAACTATCGCTCTACCTTTCTCCACCATTCCCTTCTGAGCAACAGGCACAGGCTCCGTGCCAGAGGTCTTTACCTCGTTGCTTACCCCTGGTAAGTCATCCCCCCACAAGTATCCAAAACGGTATACTTGTTCTTGAGGGGAATGGCCGCAGGGGGTCCCTGCACTGGCTGCTTCCTCCCACTCCCCCTCACTGTCACCAATCTCTCTATAACCTTTGGAGTAACTACTTCACTAAAGCTCTGATCTAAGACCACCTCTGCCTCCCGAAAGATCCGCAGTTCATCCAACCTCAGCTCCAGTTCCCTAACACGGTCTTGGAGGAGCTGGAGATGGGTACACTTCTTACAAGTGTAATCAGGAGGGACGTTAATGGCTTCCTTCCCTCACCTCATACATGTTGCAAGAGGAACATTGCACTGCCTTCGCTGCCATCCCTCTAAAAGAGAAACTTTAAAAACTAGATCTCAAGAAACAAACAAGCAAAGTGCAGCACTTACCTGCTTGTCACAATGGGTCTTATTATTAGGTTAGAGGAGGAGGGCGGGTGGGAGGCTCTACCCCTGTAGTGCCTCGGGTTTCTCGCCTGCGCGCTTTTATAAGAAAAAATCCTCCCCAGTTAAGCTAGCGCGACACCAGCTTCCGGGTCCGCTAGGCGTGTAAAAAAAGCTTTAAATTTTAGCTATTAAAAAAAACAATAACTGGACTATACCGTGACTTACAAAAAACACCATCAGACAGCCGTTACCTGCTCCGCTGAGAGAGTGACGCCTAAGGCTTGGAGCTGCGCGCTTTTATAAGAAAAAATCCTCCCCAGGGAAGCTAGCGCGACACCAGCTTCCCTGTCCGCTAGGCGCTTAAAAAAAAACTTTAAATTTTAGCCGTTAAAAAAACAATAACTCAACTATACCGTGACTTACAAAAAACACCATCAGACAGCCGTTACATGCTCCGCTGAGAGAGTTACCTGCTCCGCTGAGATTCTCCTGTTCCTTTGTGCTGCCTGACCTGCTGCGGTTTTCCAGCAACACACTTTCAGCTCAGAACGTCAGGATTTGCCTAGCTGAATGGAAACTTGATAAATATCACTTGTCATCAGTAATAGAGATGGTTCAACGCAGAAGTGCATGCATGTTAAATTGTTACAAGACTTACCATTAACACCAACGACAAGAATACTCTCGTAGACGTTATCGAACCTTTCCCTGAGAAGCTGCATTTTGCTGTTTGTGACACAATGTTTCCATTCATGCTTTTGTCAATATGTAGGAATTGGAGAATTCTCACGGAGTTAGAGCTGGCACAATTCCAGAGACTTCATTTTAATCACTGGGAAACAGTGATTCCATCTTCAGTTTTTTATACCATTTTAGAACATAGAACATAGGACATAGAAGAATACAGCGCAGTACAGGCCCTTCAGCCCTCGATGTTGTGCCGATCAAAGCCCACCTAACCTACACTAACCCACTATCCTCCATATACCTATCCAATGCCCGCTTAAATACCCATAAAGAGGGAGAGTCCACTACTGCTACTGGCAGGGCATTCCATGAACTTACGACTCGCTGAGTGAAGAACCTACCCCTAACATCAGTCCTATATCTACCCCCCCTTAATTTAAAGCTATTCCCCCTTGTAATAGCTGACTCCATACGTGGAAAAAGGTTCTCACTGTCAACCCTATCTAACCCCCTAATCATCTTGTACACCTCTATCAAATCACCCCTAAACCTTCTTTTCTCCAATGAAAACAACCCCAAGTGCCTCAGCCTTTCCTCATAGGATTTTCCTACCATACCAGGCAACATCCTGGTAAACTTCCTCTGCACCCGTTCCAGTGCCTCCACATCCTTCCTATAGTATGGCGACCAAAACTGCACACAATATTCCAGATGCGGCCGCACCAGAGTCTTATACAACTGCAGCATGACCTCAGGACTCCGGAACTCAAATCCTGTACCAATAAAAGCCAGTACACCATATGCCTTCTTCACTGCACTATTTACCTGGGTGGCAACTTTCAGAGATCTGTGTACATGGACACCAAGATCCCTCTGCTCTTCCACACTACCAAGTAGTCTACCATTAGCCCAGTAATCCATCTTTTTATTACTATTACCACAGTGAATCACTTCACACTTAGCTACATTGAACTCCATTTGCCACCTTTCTGCCCAGCTCTGCAGCTTCTCTATATCCCGCTGTAACCTGCCATATCCTTCCTCACTGTCTACAACTCCTCCGACTTTCGTATCATCCGCAAACTTGCTCACCCAACCTTCTAACCCTTCCTCCAGGTCATTTATAAAAATGACAAACAGCAATGGTCCCAAAACAGATCCTTGCAGAACACCGCTAGTGACGGCACTCCAAGATGAACCTTTGCCATCAACTACTACCCTCTGTCTTCTTCCAGAGAGCCAATTCCTAATCCAAACCTCCAACTCACCCTCTATGCCATATCTCTGTATTTTCTGCAGTAGCCTACCATGGGGGACCTTATCAAACGCCTTACTAAAATCCATATATACCACATCTACCGCTTTCCCCTCATCTACCTCCTTAGTCACCTTCTCAAAGAATTCAATAAGGTTTGTGAGGCACGACCTGCCCTTCACAAAACCATGCTGACTATCCTTGATCACATCATTCTTATCCAGATGTGCATAAATCCTATCCCTTACAATTCTCTCTAAGACTTTGCCCACAACAGAAGTGAGTCTCACTGGCCTGTAGTTACTAGGATTATCCCTACTCCCCTTCTTGAACAAGGGAACCACGTTTGCTAGCCTCCAGTCCTCTGGCACTACTCCTGTCGACAAAGAGGACACAAAAATCAAGGCCAATGGCTCTGCAATCTCCTCCCTTGCTTCCCAGAGAAATATTGGATAAATGCCATCAGGCCCAGGGGACATATCTATTTTCACCCTTGCCAGAATTTCCAACACCTCTTCTCTACATATCTCAAAGCCATCCATTCTACTTATTCGTGCCTCAGTATTCATATCGACAACAATGTCCTGTTCCTGAGTGAATACTGATGGAAAGTATTCACTCAGTGCCTCCCCAATTTGAACACAGATTTTACGACATTGGTTCATTTTAATGATGTGAGATTATTGAGATAAATGGCACTGTTTATATGTACTAAATACTCGCAAGGTTTGTGAAGGTTTGTAGCTCAGGTTGAGGTTTAGGGTGTAGGTTTTCTGTCTGAGCTGTAGGTTCGATATCCAGATGGTTCATTACCTCGCTAGGTAACATCATCAGTGGCGACATCCAAGTGAAGCGAAGCTGTTGTCTCCAGCTTTCTGTTTATATCTTTCTCCTGGATGGGGTTCCTGGCGTTTGTGGGGATATCATTTCCTGTTCGTTTTCTGAGGGGTTGATAGATGGCATCTAGATCTATGTGCTTGTTTATGACGTTGTGGTTGGAGTGGCAGGCCTCTAGGAATTCTCTGGCATGTCTTTGCTTAGCCTATCCCAGGATAGATGTGTTGACCCAGGCGAAATTGGGTTTTTTTTTCCCATCCGTGTGTAGGGCTATGAGGGAGAGAGGGTCGTGTCTTTTTGAGGCTAGCTGGTGTTCATATATCCTGGTGGCTAACTTTCTTCCTGTTTGTCCTACGTAGTGTTTCTGGCAGTCCTTGCGTGGAATTTTATAGTTGACGTTGGTTTTGTCCATGCGTTGAACTGGGTGTTAGAAGTTTGTTAGTTTTTGTTTGAGAATGTTGTACGGTTTGTGTGCTCTTTGAATTCCGAGGGGTCTCAGTAGTCTGGCTGTCATGTCTGAAACTTCTTTGATATATGGTAAGGTGGTTAGGATTTCTGGCTGTGTTTTGTCTGTTTGTGGTGGTTTGTTCTTGAGTACATCTGGATATCAAACCTACAGCACAGCAAGCAAACCTACACCCTACACTAAATACTAAATTAATCTGATCCTATTAGGCCTCAACGTTAGTTCCAGTTTGCCTTCAAACAAAACGACTTATTATTTCACTCGCTACCAGTCCCATCAATATCTAAATACTTCTTGACATTCTAAACAGTAATGAGCTTCATTTCACTGAGGCTGTTCAGTATTTCAGTAACTAATATTGTAGAACTTATCGAAACCCTTTCGATTGGATGCTATTATCCCACAGCTGTCCTTGTTATTTCAGTCATGCAACTGATTTGGGAAATTCCATCTGTGAAAGAGTACTCCAGTACTTCACATGTTTCGCCCAAAATCATAAAATGATGGCATCATACAGGACAGAGGTGGCCTTTCGTTGCTTCGAAATGGTATCTCTAAAGTTACACTGAAGCTACACGGGCCGAGAAAATATGTAACCTTTCCCTTCAACACTGAGATGACGTGAGACCAGACACAGAATTTCCCTGTTTGGGTGAATGACAAGGCTGGTCTGTGTAGGTAATGCTGGATGACTGGAGAAATTAAGGTTTTGGTCAAGAAAAAGAAGGAAACGTATGTCAGGTATATACAGCAGAGATCAAGTGCATCCCTTGCCGAGTATAAAGGCAGAAGGAGTCTGCTTAAGAGGAAAATCAGCATGACGAAAAGGGGAAATGTAATAGCGTTGGCCAGGAGGGTTTAGAGGAATCCAAAATGATTTTATAAACACTTTCAGAACAGAAATAGTAACTGGGAGAGAATACGAACACTCAAAGATCAGTTCAGCAGCCCATGTGTGCATATATGGGAGATAGTAAACTTATATTTTCCATCAGTTTTTAAAATACATAAGAATATAGAAATATATGGCCAAGTCTTAAAAGAAGACAAGTCCATCTAACAGATGTGGAGGTGCTGGATATCTTAAAACGCAGAAACGTTGGTAAAACCCAAGGACCCAATCAGATGTCCACTAGAAGTCAGTGGGTATCCAACTAGTGATTTCTGGGTGCCTTGCTGAGATATTTGCATCATCTAAATCACAGGTGAGGTATCGGAAGGCTGGACGTTGGCTGACGTGCTGCCTATATTGAAGAAAGCTGGTAAGGACAAGCCAAGAAACTGTAGAGCTTGACATCAATTGCGAGCAAGTTGTTGGAAATAATACTGTGAAACAGGATTTACATGTATTTGGAAAGGCAATGACTCATTAGGGATACTTATCATGGCTTTGTGAGTGGGAAAGCGTGTCTTACTACCTTGGTGTAGTTTTTTGTAGAAGTAACGAAGAGGATTAATGACGGCAGAGCGGTGAACATGATCGTAAATGACAGCAGTACGAAGTTCGACAAGGTTGAAGGGATCCGGCCCGGAACGTGGATTCTCCTGCTCCTCGGATGTTGCCTGCCCTGCAGTGCTTTACCAGCAACACAGTATCGAGTGTGATCTCCTGCATCTGCAAGCTTCAATTCTTCCTAATCTTTTTGGTGTCCACTACACCTCCAATTTTTGTTTCACCTGCAAACTTACGAACAGTGCTTCCAATATTCACATCCAAATCATTTATATAAATTTCGATTAACAGTGGGCACAGCACCAATCCTTCTGGCACACCAGTGGTCACAATACACCAATCTGAAAACGAGTCTTCACCAACATCCCCTTTTTACGACCTTTGAGCCAGTTCGGCTTAAAATGGAAAGCTTGCCTTAGATTGCACGTAATTTAACGTTGTTTACAGTTCAACTTTGCAGAACCTTGTTAGCGTTGCTTAGAAATGAAACGCTAGAGTGCAAATTCAAAATTCCTTTCAAGCAAAGTCACAGGTAGACAGGTTAGACAAGAAGGCGTTAGTATAACTTCATTCATTGGTCAATGCATAGAGTTGAGGAGTTGGAAGTTCATGTAGCGTCAGTACAGGACATTGTCTGAGACACTTTTGGAATATTGGGTGCATGTCTGGTCTCTCTGCTACCGGAAGTATGTTTTGAAATTCTAAAGGTTTTAGAAAATATTTACAGGAAGTTGCCAAGCATAGACGTTTTGAGCTATAGGGAGAGTCTGAATTGGCTGGGGCTGTGTTCCCTGGAGCATCGGATGTTGAGGTGTGTTATTATATAGGTTTATAAATCAGGATGGGCATGGATAGGAGAAATGGACAAGATCTTTCACAGAAATGGGGGAAATCCAGAATTGGAGGACATCCATTTCGAGTGAGAAGGGAAATATTTCAAAGGGAACTGAGGGGCAACCGTTTCAAACAGTCTATGGAATGAGCTGCCAGAGGAAGTGGTGCAGGCTTGTACAATTACAACATTTACAAGACACATGAATGTGTTTATGAATAGGAAAGGTTTAGAGGGATTTGTACCAATTGCTGGCAATTTGAAATTGATTAATTTCGGATATCTCATCGGCATTGATAAGTTGGAGGAAGGTGGTATTTCTGTTCTGTTTATCTCTATGACTCTGTGAGTCTAACTCCCCTACACACATTCGATATTCTTGAATGTTTTGACCTTTCAGTGCTCATCCAAATAGTTTGTCAAGGTCTGGAAGAGGTCTACCTCAATTACCCTCCAGGGCAGTGCAGTGCAGGCCATTCGCATCCTCTGGGTGGCATGTTCCTTCTGAAGCGCTAACCTTTCAGATTAATTTAGTTCCACCCTATTATTTGTCCTCCAACTCAGGAGAAAGAAAAGCCTTCTATTCAGCCTGTACATGCCGCTAGTTGTCTGATATATCCCAATCTCTGCTCCAATGAAAGCAGCCTGAGCACATCCAGCCCCTCTCTTCGCAATGAAATGGCTCCGGATCAAGCAACATTCTGATCAATCTCTGTTGCACTTCATCCAATGCAATCACATCCTTCCCATGGTGGAGTAATCAGAACTGAATGCATTATTCCAATTGCGTCCTATCCAAAACTCTGTAGATCTCCAACAGGACCAAACCTCTCCCCAGATCTGAAGTCCCCTGCTTAAATGGGATTGTGTGTGTCTTTTATGCGTTCTTAGCTGCCCAAAGAACCAGTCCCGCTGTCTTCAGAGATCTGTTCACATGCGTGTCAAGTGCTTTCTCTTCCTTTGAGCTTCCTCATGTTCTACCATTCACTGAGTACTACCTTGTCATGGAACTTCTGCCAGAGAACATTACATCTCGCTCATCAGTGCGAAATTTCATCCATCAACGATCTTCCCATATGCTCAAGCTGTCTATTTCTACTTTTACCAGAATGATTTTGTACTCTCTGTCAATGACCCAATCCATATCTATGTCATCTGAAAGCATCATTCCTAAGCCTTGTCTTGCCCCACCCCTCGTCACAACACACACAGGGACAGACACACAGACAGATGCACACACACACACACACACACACACACACACACAGACACACACTCACACAATGGCTCATTTGAAGATATAGATCCCAGCCTCGAGATCTGTCAAAGAATCAACGGATGGCGGTCTGTAAAAAGCAAGGTTATCATTTTAATAAAGTAAGGCAGCCTGACAGAACTCTGTCTAGCAACATAGACGTTAAAGCTTCTGTGGTCCATGTTGAAATTGCACAAGCAGACTTAAATAATAAGCGTTTTGTATGTGTTTTGTTTTGAAAGACAATACAGACTTATTTACACGTAAAGTCCAATCAACTCTAATAACGTGACATGATTGACGGCAGGTTAATCCAACAATATTTCCTGGCAAATGGTTCTTGTTTTATGGAGATCATCAAGTTTGAGAGGTCAATTAATGTTTACGGTTTATTTAATGAAAACTCCATTGTGTGCCTTATCGTCTTTTTCAACTAATTCAGCAAAGCAACAGTGCAGGTTCACAAAGTCAAATCATAATATGCAGCCATTTTATTGTATTATTTTAAATTGAGAAGCCATTTTGTTATGTAAATAAAAACCTACATATATTTGTTGCTTCTGACAACAGCAGCATTCAAAATTTGAATCCTCATCTCCCCCTTTTGGGCATTCTGTGACTGTGCCATAAATGAGAAGGCATGGAACAAACTAATCCAACTCTCTGGCAGCCAAAGACTTCTCTACCTCCTCTTCGTCCGAAGAGGGAATAGGGCAGTCGATGGTGTTTCCTCCTCTTCATCTAAGTAGAGAAGTAGTATTTTCTGGCTGGAATCAATGCTGTCATTCGTAGCTAATGTCTGAGTAATAATATAAAAACAATAGCAAGACCAACAAAATTACCAAGTAAAATAGAAGCAGCAAACATAGCCATATTGCTTATCCAGTTGTACCGTGAGCCAAAACCGCAGTATCCCCATCCTGCATTTTCATTCATTTGACCGGCAAAGGTCAAATGTTATCTATATGCCTAGTAATGTTTTGGATGAGGTCAGTGACGCCCAAGATACATTTAACTTTGACTACTTCTCAAATCCATCTTCGTTTGCAAGCATGTAATGGCGGGCATATGGGTTTTGTTGGGTAAATAGGCGCAATTCTGATAGCATGTCCTGAATTTCTAATAAGGTAGCAGTTGTCTTATTACCCAAAAAGCTGAGGCCACACAAGAGTTATTACGATTTTGATAATTAAATGGAAGATCCTCCTCCAGAAAAAAAAACACGAAGAGTTGCATATCCCAAAGAGTGAGTTTAATGTTTTTAAAATAAGGGTGTAACAGACCACTTCATCCCAAATAAATATTCCGCTGTGACTATGAAAAAAATCACAAATTATTTGCAAAAGATATTGTTACCCTCTCTTCTCTTTTGAGACATGACGTGTTTGAATGGGGAAAAGGCTTACAAGTGTTACACACAGCACAACTGGAATCAAATTGGTACAAAACATATTGACAGTGTAAAGACCATTTAGCCTTGTTCTGTAAATAAACTGTCAATTCTTTTCAATGTAGTTGGCCACTACAATGTTCATTCTTGTTAGCATTCTGTCTCTCGGCACACAAGGACATCTTCCTGGCATATTGGTAAACAGTCTATGTTTGCTCGGGATCGCACAGGTCAACTTTCCCTTCTTGTGCACCAGTGTTGGCAATGGCACTTCCGCACAGCAGCGCAAGTTCGATCTTTATCATCTCCCCACTTGCACAAGTGTATACAAAATAATCATAATCTATTAAAACAGACAGCAGCAAAGATGGAGCACAAACTTGTCCACTATGTGTCATTCACATTCTGGATTGAGCATCGAGGGAGTACCTATTAGAGGCCACAGATTGTGCTATTCAGCAGGGACATCGCCTATGATTTGTGTACCTTACCTCGATCTGATACACTGTCCTTATACTGGAGCTAACCCGGTTTTGCTGGGAATCCAATGGGACCAGAAGTGTGGGGTGCAAGGCTGCCTGCTTGGCTGCTGCATCTATTGGCCCACTACTTAAGAAGCAGTATCGGTTTCCTCGGCATGAACGGTGCATCATGATAATTGCCAGATTGATCGGACAAAACAGCATTACTGTAACGCTGCCCCCTTGGGGGTTAAAAATCTTCAATGTTCCCACAAGGCTCCAAAATCGTGAGTCCTCCTAAAGCACAATGAATTGTCAGTGTATATTTGTAGATTTTCCTTTGCCAGGAAGAAAGCATATAGTTTCCCCTCGTCTGCTCCAAGGTAACATTAAAGACACATCACTCCACAGTGGACTTATTTCAACAGTTAAAGCAAGGAACAAGCATTTATACCTGGGGGTTATGCTGTCTTGTTGCCAGGCCCATTGGTAAAATGCTAGGCCCTGCCTATCCGCATTATTAGGATCATCTCGGGAAAGGGTTATCCAGCAGTGATTGTCGGGTTGGGCCCATGAGAAATATTCCGCCCCCAGTGGATACCCTGGTTCCATTCAACCCTATCAGGGCTGGAATACGGTATTTGGGATCGCGAGGGCTCTGGTAACTTGCATCGTGGTTCAGTCGGTTCAGGCCAATACCAAACCACCGTTCACCTCAGTTGCAACTGCAAATTCCAGGACTCGTTCGCACTGTTCATCTGGATCATGCAAGTGACTCCAGACAGCAGATATTGCAAAAACATCGGGTTAAACAAAGGTAATTGAGCGTCATGATTTTTGTTCCGTTGTATGTCATTTCCGTCAGACAGATAGGCACATCTTTCAGTATTGTCATTCATATTCAGGTTTCCCTCAGAATCTCAATGCATTTACATTCGTATCACTCTTGGATATATTTAGCAAACTGGACCGGTATGCTCTTGTTGTCAGAGGCATGCTTCATTAACATATCACTAATTTCCAGATGGGACCAAAAATAAAAATGTGCAGGCCACTCATCCCCATGATATTAGCTATGAGGTTTGCATGCTTCAATTTCAAAAGAAGGAAAGGTTTGTAACAAGTGGATAGTTTAAATTAAGGATTTGGACAATCAGGAGATTTTGCGGGCTCAGTCGGTATCTAGGAGCAAAATCCCCATCGTCTAAAAGTGTCGGTGTGCCAGACATAGGCTCGGGATACCTAGTAGAACTTTAGTTATTTTACAGTATTCTTGCTTTAACTCTTGATATTTCCCTCAACCTTAGTGTCATTACACGTTTTGACATGTCCCTTTAATTATTCATGTGCCCATTCACAGTCCCCTCTCAGGTTTTGGGAGTTCCATCCGCTATACTTATGTTTATCCCCCAATCACATGCAGAATTTCTTCAACTGGCCAGTAGGGTAGCTTTCCATTCTTTAATTCGCAAAATTTAATGCAGCCATGCTTCAAATTAGGCAATGAGACAGGTCACTGACAATATATAAAGGAGTAAAACTAAGTGATCCTGACAATTAATATTGATTTTGTGATTCGGGCTATTACAATTGACTATTAAAAATAATAAAATAAATAATCATTATCTGCAAGTCAAGTGACAAAGAAATTTTAAAAATTATCAAAATAAATTGGAAATTCATTTATTCAGTAAAATGTGTACAGTTTCCAACTCTGAAATACAGTATAATTACCCGGTTCTAGTCCCTTAATTTAAGTTTAAAATTTGGTTCAGTCAGTGGTCCTGATCAGTCATTGAGCATTCCCAATGTCGTTAAATGACTACAACTGCCTGAAAAGGTGTCGTTTACTCAGATGATAAAAAAAACTTGCAATGCATGAATAATAGCCGAATCCAAAGACACGATTTCAACCATAAGATATTAATTTTGTTACATGATTAATCAAAACCTAATGTTCAACTTGAAGCTTCAATTGTTATTGAGGGATTTGACTCCCTCGATAAGGCTTTGACTGGCAGAACATAATCACCAACGAAACACAGCAGTCTTAAAATTAAGTGGAAAAAACGAGTCTGAAACATTAAAAAAGGTTATAATGTTGTCTTCCTTCGTATCAAACTGATTTGAAATTGAATAAGGTTGGCTTTTATGAAATGTAAAATAAATTAGTTAGAAACTGACAGTAGGACAGTCATGAACAGTAAAACGAACGGAAGTTAATATTTCATTTCATGATCACTGATTGATCCTTAATCTTAAAGAAGATCATGTTAAACTTTCAAAAAGGAAATCAGATTCAAAACAGTCCTGGCTCTCGAGCTACAGGCAACAAAGCACAAGCGTTCAATCACAACAAACAAATGTGCATTCAAACCGAATCACAAAAGGTTAAACTTTCCACAAGCTGTGTCGCTCTCTCACTCATTCCCCCCCCACCTCCCCTCCCCATTCATTCGCTGTCTCACACACACCATGTCTCAGGTTTTTTTAAGCTTGGGAGTTTAGCCTCAAAAATCCTGGCTGTGGCACATCGTTGCTTAACCAAGTGTGCAAAATTGTACCACTGGCCAGCGTATTTCTTTACACAACAGTGTCTACCCTCCATAATTCATAAACAAAGAACAAACCCGAAAACAAATAGAAAAAATAGGAAAAGCAGCAAAGCAAGACAGTTCAAGATTAACAGATACGATAAGTACCAATGTGTAGCCATGTAACGAACCACTGACTCGGGATAATGGATTAATTTCTGAAAAAAAAATTCCTCTGCCTCTTGCTTGTTGTGTAGGATGACTGTTATCAAAAGGATTACCGCAAGTGTCATTGGAGTTCTGAGGGTAATTCTCAGGAATACGTCTTTGGTTCCACTTTGTGTCCCACTTGGAAAATTAGATGTCCAATGGAGGGGACTGCCGCAAGTAAGGCAGTTTTAAGTAGGGCAGTCACGAGCCCAGTGATATATACTTTTACAACTAAAACAGGCCGGGCCCGGATCCCTCGGGGTGTCCCTCTGTCATACCCAGGACTGCAGCCGAAATGGGTGCAGGGCCAATGCTCTGATGCACGGGTAGTTTTTGAGGTGCGTCTGCTTGGACGACAAATTCTGACTTGATACGGATTGGTGGTCTGTCTGCTTTCTGCTGATTCCACAAGGCCTTAAAGAACAATGGAGTTTATTAAGGTTGGCTTCACATCAGTCGCAATTGTTTTGACTGCTGTGACCGCAGATGACGGCAGGGAGTCTAATAGCATAGAGTTGTACTGAGAATTAATAGGATTTAAATTCCAAGCCCGATGGTCGGAATAGGGCTCATAACAGTCTCAAAAAAGTTCATAGAAGTCTTCAGCAGTCTCCTTATTTTGGGGTGAAGTTCAAGGACACGAGTAAAGTCAATGGGATTTGCTGGTATGGCAGATGTAGCAGCAAGGATATCGTCTTGTTGTTTTTTGATCCTGTGCAACCTCATTAGAGAGGGACATACAATTATTGTGATCAATACTTTCAGTGAAACGGTCATATTCAGTGACAGTGAGGACATGTTGAAGAAGAGCCCAAAGATCCTGAGTATGGCCATCATAAACGTTAATTGTGGTCTTTCAAAAAATCACCGAACAGCTCAGGAATCTTCTAGCGGTGTGGTGCATTACTGAGGATGGATAAAATTTCATGTGGTTTCCAGAGACAGTAAAGTGGCGTTTTGACCAGGAGTGTCAGTCTGTGGGTTCGGTAGTTCTCTCATGCAGAAGATTTCGAATGTATGCGCTTCGTCTATGGAGTTCTCGGATGAGGAATTTGCAGAGGTTTCGAATTGCTGCACGAGTTATTTATGAGAGGATCTATGCTGTTTCAATTTTCGCTGACATGGTCAGTGAACTGGAGAGGGAATGGGGGAACAGGAGTTTGCTTACCAGCCAATAGTGACTACTCCTTTAGTTTATGTTGGCGTTTTGCTCGAGCACCTTCATTTCTGAGAACCTCAATAGATTTGACGGCACTATCAGCAGTCAGTTCAATTCCCAATTTAGTGGCATAATCCTGCCATGAGCGCAAAACAGCATCATCATGAGTTTTATAACAGCATTGTCTCCACAGCTTAATTAGTTCTTTCGTTCTCGAGCACATGTTCTTTTGACAAATCATTTGCTCGGGTGATTTGATCAATTGAACATTTTAGGGTTATTTAGTGGCCACTGCTCATCAACCAAAGCTTTATTTTTCATGGCAGAAATTTTCCGAAAGGCTTTGGAGTTTTCTGGAAACTTCTCACCTATTTTCACTAACGGAGAAGACGGATTTTGCATCTTATTTATGTGATTATCCATCTCAAACAAACTTCCTTATCTAATTTAACAATTTAAGTGCCAATTTAAACAATGCGAATCCAACTGAATCGGATTTTCTCAGCTCTGAGTTTCACGACACTGTCTCTCTTTGTTTTCGAAATCCGTCTCTCAAGTCTGTCCTTAGATGCCACTCTCTGCCACGTTCCGTCCGTGCGGAACAACGAGTCACCGCACCACATTCAGATATGGATCCCACGTGGGACTCCTCGGCTTCAAGATCGTCAGGAATCAACAGAGTGAGGTCTGTACAAAGTAAGTTTATCAGTTTAATGAAGTAATAAACCCTGACCAATTTTGTCCAGCATCATAGACGTTATAACTTCTGTGCTCCGTGGCGAAATTGCGCAATCACAATAAAATCATACGTATTTCATTATGTTTTCTTTTGAAAGACAGTGCAGCCTTAGTTACAAGAAAAGACCAATAAACTGTAATAAGGTGACACGATTGAAAGCAGGTTAATTCAACAATATTTCCTGGAAATTAGTTCTTATTTTATGTAGATCATCATGTCATGCTAGCAGTTCAAGGTTAGTTTGAGTTGTCAATTAATGTTCATGATTTGTTTTGTAAAACTCCATTGTTTGCCTTATCTTCTATTTCAGCCAAGTCAGCAAAGCAGCAGTACAGGTTCAGAAAGTCAAATCATAACTTGCAGCCATTTTGTTGTGTTAATAAAAACAACTAAATATATTTGTTTCTTCTGGCAACAGCCAGGATTCAAACTTTGATTCTTCACCCTGACTTCTCAGTTCCCCTCCGTGAAATTTCTGTTCGTATTTCTTGAGTTAGATTGGCCACGAGTATGCATTATAAATTCAACGTCTCTCATTTATCTGGACTATATATCCTAGGATCGTGCTTCCTGCAAATACTCTGTTCCATTCTCCAAAATCGTCCTTCTGCATCGCTTTTGTTCAAAGGACACCAGCTTCGATAAGGGAGAATACAGAATGTCCACCTTCCTCCTCACCTGAGCATTCGAAAACTCCGCAGGGCTTTCATACTGGTACAACCTATCTCCTGTACTTCGCTTTTCTCCCGTTGTCTTCACTCCCGCAAAAGTGATAGGTAGCAGTTGTCCTTACCTACCATCCCACCAGCAACCACATTCAGAGGATCATAGCTACCATCTCCAGCGAGATGCCAACACCAGGCAACTATTCTGCTCCATTTCCTTGTCAACCTTCCGCAGGGAACGTTCCCTCTACGAAACCCTCATCCATTCTTCTTTTATTCCCAAACCCCATTCCCCAACAGCCTCAAAGCACTCACTGAAAGTGTACCACCTGCCCATTTACCTCCTTACTCCTCAGTATCCAAAAGTCCAAAAGTGCCTTAAAGTTAAAATTAACAGGACTTCACATAATCTAGTCTACTGCATTTGCTGCTCACAATGCATTCTCTTCGCCAGTGGGGAAACGAAGCATATACTGGGTGACCCCTTCGCTGAACATCTACATTCTGTTCGCAAAAAAAGACCCTGTGCTTCCAGCTGCCTACCACTGCAACATTCTTCGGTGTTCCCAGGTCAACATCGCTGTCTCAGGTTGGCAAGATTGTGTCAGCACAGGCTGAAAGAATATTGCCACATTTTCCAGTTGTCGACCCTGCAGCCTTCCAGACTCAATATCGGATTCAATAACGTTTGGGCCTGAGCTCTACCATATCCTTATCCCAATCCCCAGACACCAGGCTTCGTTGTCGCATAGTCCGCTATTACACAATAACCCTACAATCTCCATTGACGGTTACACACCATCCCAGCCAGATTGCTATCCACGCTTTTGTCTCCCACTGTTCTCCTCTGTACTTTGCTTCTATTCCTACCTTTGATTTCCTCATAACACCCAACTCTTCGCCTTCCCTTCTAGAATTAGAATTAGAATATAATTTATTGTCACATGTACTCGAGACCAAAAGTGCAGGAGTACAGTGAAACGTTTTACAATATCGACTCTTATGGTTATGAGTTGGAGTTTCCAGTGTTGAACTGGAGTAGACCAAGGTAACACTCATGCAACACCAGGTTATAGTGCAACAGGTTAATTTGGAAGCAATAGCTTAAGGAGCGCCGCTCCTTCATCAGCTGATTTTGGAGGATAAGATCATGCTCACACTGTCACAGAGATCTGAAACATTAAACCATTTTTCGATTCAATGTTTCAACGTTTCAAATTGTGTATGCTGGTTGCTGGTTTTGATATGCAAATTCCAGAACTTTTGTTCACTTACATTCTCAAGATAGTTGAGTTTTTCTTACAACAGGTGAGAAGACTGTTGGTGTCTCAATTATTAGACAGATTGGCAAGTTCTCCGCGTCGTTTTACAAGGATTCAGGCAGTTTCTCAGCAAAATAAAATGCAGTTCTGGAAAAAAAACTCATTACCTTATACGTATGTGCGTCCAGAAACGACTGAGTGATTGCAATGCGAGCATGAACGTATGGGTGTGAGTGAACATGATAATATGCGTCTGTGTATGTATGTGCAAGCTCAGTTAAGTGTGTGCGTGAGTGTGACGGGGTATATGTCTCTTAGTGTGCGTGCGTGAGTGTGAGTGCGCGAATATCTGTGTGCGCGTTTGAGAAACCTGTTTATGAGATAAAGTCTGCATAGGTGCATGAATATGTAGAAGTATGGGTGCACATATGTATGTGTATGAGAGAGAGAGAGAGTTCATCGTGCAGTGGTCGTGTGATATGAACCCAAGGTCTCGGTTGAGGCCATTGCCATGTGCGTGGAACATTGCTATCAGGTTCTACTCAGCTACTCTGTGTTATTTCATGTACTGAAGTCTGCCTTGGAGATGATCACCCGAAGGTTCAAGGTTGAATGTCCTGGACTGTTGAAGTATTTCCTGACTGGAAGGTACACTCTTGCCTGCTGATTATTACACAGTGTCCATTCATCCATTCCTGTTGCAAGTACACGACCTTGCCAACGCACCGTGTATATCAATCTCTGAAATTTGCCATCCAAATTTATAGCACAGTAAAGAAGGAACATGGTGTGTTCGTTTCAACTGGGAGACGGATTGAGTTTCAGAGTCATGACGTTATGCTTTAGCTGTACAAAACTCCGGTGTGGCCACACTTGAAGTATTGCATACAGTTCGAGTCATCACATTATAGGAAGGATGTGGAAGCTTTGGAGAGGGTTCAGATGAGATTTACGAAGACGTTGCATGGTTTGGCGGAAAAGTCTTACGAGAAAAGTCTGACAGACTTGAGGCTGTTTTCGTTGGACAGCAGAAGGTTGATAGCTCACTTAATGGGGCATATAAGACACTCAGAGGGTTTGATAGGGTGGACAGTGAGAACCTTCTCCCTTGGATTGTAATGGCCAGCACGAGGTGATATAGCTTTGAGTGTAATAGACACAGGACAGATGTGTGAGGTTTTTACTTCGTAAGTAATAGGGGCATAGTTCCCACTGCCTGCAACAATTGTAGACACGACAAATTTAATGGCTTTTAAATGGTCATTGGATAAACATGGAGGAAAATAGAACAGTGAAGGTTTTATGGACTTCAGATTTGTTCCACAAAACATTGAGAGCCAAAAGGCCCATCTGCGCTATGATGTTCTTTGTTCCATGCTGTATGATCTCATACTCCACAATCACTGTGGAGCCGTGCTCTGGAAAGCTCGTGCTTCTAAACCAACCTGCTGGACTATATCTGGTGTTGTGTGCCTCTTATGACGCCATTTTAGGAGAAATACAAGTGCAACACTTTGGTGCAAAGAGAGGAATAAAAATTCGTTGAATTACATTCAGAAATAAAACAAAGGTAAAAGGGTAGCCATTGCTGTGATGTAACCAAATTACAAATAAACAAGACATTCCAGGAGCTGAGCACTGGGGTGGCCGCACGTGATATGACTGCCTGCACCAGACCCCCGTCACACTACGATACCTACTCCGCTCCAAGCCTCCACTCTGCTCCATATCGGCTTTCACCTCGTTCAAGATAATTTATCTCCAGGACTGCTTCCCCTCACTGGCCTCAGCCCTGGGAGTTTCACCTCCATGGCCTCTGCACTGAGACTGTTTCCACTCACTGGCCTCCATACTGGGATTGCTTCCACTCACTTGTTTCCACACTGGGACTTTCTCACCACAGTGGACTCCACACTGGGACTGCTTCACTTCTCTAGTTTCCACACTGGGACTGTTTAACCACACTAGCCTCCACATTGGGAGTGAATCCCGTCACTGCCTCCGTTCTGGGACGCTTCCAATCACTTTTCTCCGCACTCAGACTATTTCACCTCACTGGTCTCCACACTGGGATGTTTCGCTCATGGACCTCTGCAGCGGGACTGCCTACCCACACTGGTTTCTGCACTCGGACTATTTCAGCAGTAGCCTCCGCACTGGGACTGCTTTCCCTCACTTGTTTCTGCACTGGCACAGTTTCGTCTCATTGGCCTCCATACTGGCACTGCTTCCCTTCACTGGCCTCTGCATTTTCACTTTTTTCACCTCAGTGGTCTGTGCTCTGGGACTCGATTCACAAAACTAGCTTTCAAGCTGGAATTACTTCCCCTCACTTGAGTCCACGCACAGGCCTTTGATTCCCCTCGCTGGCCTCTGCACTCGAACGCGATTCTCCTCACTGGCCGCTGCACTGGCAATCTGTTCTCCTCACTGTCCTTTGCATTGCGAGTCGATTCTTCTCGCTGCTCTACACATTGGGAATTTATTTTCCTCATTGGCCTCTGCACAGCATATCGATTGTGCGCAAAATGGGATTTGATTCTCCCGATAATTATTAAAGGGTTGGACACTCTGGAGGAAGGAAATATGTTTCCGCTGATGGGTGAGTCCCGAACCAGAGAACACAGCTTAAAAATAAGGGGTTGGCCATTTAGGACAGAGATGAGGAGAAACTTCTTCATCCAGAGAGTGGTGGGTGTTTGGAATGCTCTGCCCCAGAAGGCAGCGGAGGCCCAGTCTCTGGATTCATTAAAGAAATTATTAGATAAAGCTCTCAAGGATAGTGGAATCAAGGGTTGCGGAGATAAGGCAGGAAAAGGATACTGATTAAGGATGATCAGCCATGAACATAATGAATGGTGGTGCAGGCTCCAAGGGCAGAATTGCCTACTCTTGCACCTATTGTGTATTGTCTATTGCCTGACCTTCTCACTAAGATTGCTTCCCCTCACTGGTCTCCACATTGGTATTTTTCTTCCTCAGTGGCCTTTTCACTGGGACTACTTCCTCTCACTAGTTTCCACACTGGGACTGTTTCAGCTCAGTAGACTCCGCAATGGGACTGCATCGTCTCATGGGCCTTCACTCCCGGACTGCTTAGCCTCACTGGTCTCCACACTGGGATAAATTTTCCTCACTGGCCTTCGCACTGAGATTGCTTTTCATCACTGTCTTCCGCACTGGGACTGTTACCCCTCAGTGGCCTGCGGTCTTGGACTTTTTCCCTCAATGGTCTGTGGACTGGGACTCGATTGCCCTCACTGGCCTATAAACTTCGATTCTATTCTCCTCACGGGCCTCCGCACTGAGCCTCGACTCGCCTCACTGATCTTCACACTGGGAGTCAATTCTCCTCACTGGCCTCCACACTGAGACTCGTCTACCTTCACTGACCTCTGCACTCGGATTCGATTCTCCTCACTGGCTTCTAAACTGTAAATCGATTTCCTTCACTGACCTCATCCCTGGAACACGATTCTCCTCACTGGGCTCTGCAAGGAAAATCGATTCCCCTCACTGACATCCGCATCGGGACTCGATTCACTTCACTGGTCTTCACACTGGGTCTCCATTCCCATCATTAAGCTCTGCACTGCGAATTGATTCCCCTCACTGGCCTTTGCACTTGTACACGATTCCCCTCACTGAGCTCTGCAATGGGACTCGATTAAACATCGCTGGCCACTCTACACTTAATTTCGATTCTCCTCACTGGTCTCTGCACTAGAACGCGATTCTACACACTGAGCTCTGATATGGGATTCGATTCCTTCACTGGTCGATGCAGTGCGACTCGATACCCCTCATTGACCTCCTCACAAGGCTTTGATATCCATCAACTGTCCTCTGCACTGTGACTGTTTAGTCGCACTGGTACTCGATGGCCGCACTGGCCTCCAAACTGGAACTGCTTTCCCTCACTGGCTTACTCACTGGGACTGCTTCCCCGAAATAACGTCCAAACTGGGAGTGTTGCCCTTCACTGGCCCCTGCACTAGAGCAGTTGCTCTCAGTGGCATCCACACTGAGACAGCGTCCGCTCACTTGCCTCTGCACTGGTACTACTTACCCTTACTGGCCTCTGCACTGTATCTTGATACCCCTTGCTGTTCTCTGCACTGGTCATCGATTCTCCTCACTGGCCTCGGCACTGTGTATGGCTTACCCTCACTGGCCTCTGCACTGGGACTCGATTCGTCTCACTGGCCAATACTTTGTGATTCGCTTCTCCTCACTGGCCTGTGCACTGGTCCTCAGTTCCTCTCACTGGCCTCCATAATGGGACTCCATTTTCCTCAGTGGCCAACACACAGTGAGTCGGTTCCCGCATTGGGTAACAATTCCCCTCATTGGCCTCAGCATTGGTACTCGATCCCTCTGACAGGCCTTCATACTGGGTATCGATTTGACTCCCTGAAATCTGCACTGGCAATGGATTCCTCTGACTGCATCCATACAGTGATTTCATTCCCCATAATGGCCTCTGAGATCGGACTCGATCCCTCTCACTCTCCTTCACACTGGGTATTGATTCTCCTCACTGGCCTCCGTACTGTTACTCCATTCCCCTCACTGGTCTATGCACTGGGACTCCAATCTTCTCAATTGTTTTCAGACTGAGTATCTATTCCCCTCACTGGCCTCTGCACTGGGATTCAATTCCTCTGACTGTCCATCATACAGATTATTGATTCACTTCTTTCGCCTCTGTACTGGGATTTGAAGCCCCCTCAGTGGTCTTCACACTGGGTATCGATTCACCTCATTGGTTTCTGCTCTCGACTCACTTTGTCTCCCTGGCTCTGCACTGGGATGCCATTCCCATCACTAGCTTCCGGGCAAGAACTCGTTTCCACTCACTGGCTTTTGCACTGGGTCTCAATTATCCTCGCTGGCCTCAGCTCCCATTTGCCTACGTCTCAGCTCATCTATTTACACCGAGCTACATCAACCTGGGACGCACATCTCCCAGGGATGGAACACATAAAGAGTCGTTTATGTATTTTTAGAAGTGCTGGATGGAGGTATTTGCAATTGAAAACCGCAGGCAAATCGTGTTGTCCTGACGGCCTTTGTCTGCTCCTACTTTGCATTTTACTGTCTCTGAATGAGAGGCACTTCTATTTTCAAACTGATAAATTTTCTGCAGTTGTGATTTTTCCTATTGCTCAGTGTTTTTCAGGGAATCAAACCCAGGTCACCGGTTTGGATTGCAGCTGTAGTCGCAATGACTGCACCACCTCTCTACATGGGAACACATCATAATCACCAAACACACTTTATAAAGACTTTGATACTGGCAAACTAAACAGTGTTGGTGTTGATGAACCGAAGGTGATATAATGAAGCAATAATCTATTGGAAGAGTTGGGTTTTAAGGAGCACCTTAAATAGATCGTCTTTCAACATGGGAAAAGAGAGAGTGTGGGCAGCACGCTGGCACAATGGTTAGCACTGCTGCCTCACAGCGCCAGAGACCTGGGTTCAATTCCCACCTCAGGCGACTCTCTGTGTGGAGATTGACATTCTCCGCGTGTCTGCGTGAGTTTCCACCGGGTTCCACCCACAATCCAAAGAAAAAGTGCAGATTTGGTGATTTGGCTGTGCTAAATTGCCCGTAGTGTTAGGTGAAAAGGTAAATGGAGGGGAATGGGTCTGGTTGGGTTACGCTTCAGCGGCTCGGTGTGGATTGTTGGTCAGAAGGGCCTATTTCCACACTGTACATAATCTAATCTAATCTAGTCCAGAGGTACCCATGGTTGTGCATGAATTCCCGCGCCAACACATCAGCTAGTCCAGGGAAAGGAACAAATAAAGAAAAGGAATGATATCAGCGAATGGAAAGGAGAAGAAGTAAACTATTGACGAAAATAAATTTCCAATCAGACGACACAGAATGTTTAGAGGATATTATTTACTCTTTATAAGAATGTTTTTGTAAAACATTGTCAAATGTGTTCATCAAGGAATTAAGTGAGCAAAATTAGCTAGCATCCTGTAGTTGCGCTTCACACTCTGGCTTGCAGGGAACGATGTTCCTTTACTGCAAGTCAGTTACTCTGCATCTGCTCCACTCTCTGAGAACTTATTGCTTGTGCATAACGTAATTTTTGTGCTTAACCTTATACCTTTAGATTTGTACTGCTGCTGCTCATTGCTATCAGCACGTTACTCTCACTTGCTTCTCCAGTCTTTTTAATTTTGCTTCTCAGGTAGAGTCATTAGAAAAGGAGTTTTGTCGTGTTGCTACTCCACCTTCTCCTTTCGTTCCATTCCTCATCTGGAATCCTCATTCCATTATCAGTATACGAAAAGTTGTCTCTGACTTACTTGGATGTATTCATCAATTGTATTAGTTTTATAAATATATATGAAACGGTATGTTTTAACTGGTCTCTGAATTTTTTCTGCGTCACCACATAAATAACTGCATTTGTGCAGCAACTTAGGCTCCGCAGCATAAGTGCGACTTGTCGAAAGAGAAGAAAAGCATCCTTATCCAAGGAATATCCAGCATTAAAGGAACACAAAAGAGGCAACAACCATAGAAGTAAGAAGCTGGCAGACATGGTCAAGAGTAAAGTAACAGAATACCTCCTGTTTTCTATCTCTTGGTCATTGTCTATGTTCCTCAGTTTTGTACGCTCCTTAATGGCCTCGAAGATAAGTCTGGCAGTCAGAATGTTAATAAAAAGAATAAAAGTGAATGGAAACATTGGCGTTAAAAAAGCTTCAAAATATTGAAAACTTGCCCACCTAGGGTCAGAATAATAACTGGCCCTCAGATCGCAGTGCCACGCCACATTGTTGATAATCATCCCGGGCTTAAATCGAAAATAGTTGGGGATGTTCTTTAAAGCAAAGAAAATGCAGATTATTGCTAGAACTCTCATTGCAGTTTTTTTTGTGCAATAATTAGTTTTCAGCTGATGAAAACAAATGGCGACAAATCGATCAAAAGAACAAGCAACAGTGAACCAGACAGAACAATCTACTGTCCATTGGCTCAGGGCACTGAAAGCACTACAAGCAGGAGTGAGGTTCAGGAAACATGGCGGATAGTAATAACTTCGAAATATACCAAGTACAACATCAAAAAGAATGTACAGTAGATCGGACGCTGCCATAGCCACGAGATAGAGAGTGCTGCATGTCGAAAGACCACATTTTCCATGAGTTAGAATTAGAATCACCATGAGAACAACTGCCAGGGTGAGAATGGAAAACAAAAAGAGACTTTAAGTTACGGATAAAACATTGCCCGTGACTGAATATGGCTATCAGTAATTGTAGGAGGATAATTGTTTCATGGTCTCCAAGTTTTCTTTCTGCAATGAATGATTTCATTCACTTTGAAGTTTACTCTGACAGGCTGGAGTTTCCAACAAGACCACAGCATCCACATAAAGACACTCCTCACAGACTGTCTTCTGGTAAATGGAGATTCTTCTCTCAGATTCAGAGCCATTTGAAACTACATAACCCCAAACAGTTTTCCAGCAACATTCATGGAGAATTGAACGACAGCTGAGCATCAGACGCTTATACATGCAATCTTTGTTGATAGCCAAAGACACGATAACAATCTCAAACGAATGCCAATGGGAGGATTTTCACAAAGACAAGGAATAATGGTCTTTTGTTACTGTTGCCATTTGTTACTGTTTCAAAGGATAACCATAACAAAATGCAAAGTGAGAAACATACTGTTGGACAAAGCAATGTGATCCTCTGTGGGAGAACTGCTGCCATAACACTTTGTACCCGAGTATTGTGCATTTTTCCACAAATGACACAACTCACACTTTTTTTTAGGGAAACGAAAAATTCAACAATACTAATCATAGTTGGAACGCTGTGCTCAACACTCCACTGCGTAATCTGTCTTCATAAATATCTTGTCCTCACACGTTCGGAATCTCAGAAAAAAACACACTGGAATGTCAAAGCTATCGTGCTCCCCTCACTTATCACTCCATAACTACTTGCTCAACTCAAACATTGCCCACGTTATATTTCGGTTCCCATTTGTAGCAAGCTGCCTGTGTTATATCCACGAACAAAATGCCTTCTTATTAAACAAAGGGAAACACCGGGTGTCACAAAGATGTGACTTCAGAAAACCCATCTGCACCATAGCACGCTTCACACGACCACAGAGCAAGCACGAGAGAGCGTGCACCAGAGTTAGAGAGAGAGAGATTTTTTTTGACCGGCCAAGGCCGGAGCTAAGCTCAACTTCATTGCGTGCTCATCAAAATGGATCAAAGTTAACACATTTTCGAGAAAAAGAATCCTATACAGTGAATCAGACATTGCTGCAAATTATTTGATTTTAATCAGAAAAAGTGAACACTGTCTCATGCCATCGGTATTTTCCTTGCAATTTTGAAACAAATATATCATTTGTAGGTAGAAATAAGAATAATTTACTGCGTAAGCTCAATCAAGTTAAATTGTTACAACTCTTACCAGGAACACCAATAGCAACAACGGCGGTCACATACACTTTGTGGACCATTACCAGTGGAATATACATTTTGTTGTCTGTTGAACAAACTATCCGTTTCTGTGTCTGTCAATCACATGGAAATGGAGCTGACACAGTTCGGTAGAGGTAATTTTATATTGTGCGGTGTCTCCACTGGGAAACAGCGATTGCAACTTCAATTTATTTTTATCATTTTGTGCAAACAGATTAAGACAACAGATGTATTTTAATTATGTATGTCATTGACATTTAAGTCTTCATTTGAATACCCCAAGGACTGGAATAATGTGATCATATTGAATCTCCATTGTTAATTGCAACTTGTCCTCAAACAACGATATTACTATTCTTTCACAGACATGGTCAGTCCCGTCAATGTCTAAATATTTTTTCGATATTCTTTTCAATGATGCCGTTCATGTTGCTGAGGTTATTTAGTCATTCAATACCCGAATGTTACAGAGCTCATTGACACCTGTTCTCGTTCGCCCCGTTATACCACTGCGTTCCTTTATACAACTCATTTATTTAGTTCTATGAATGAGCACTCTTATACAGATCCTGAAGTTGATAGTAAATGCAACAACACCTGGAACTTACAGTGGGCATTATTTTATCAAAGCAAATACAAAGCAAATCCAAACCTTAAATTTGACGTCCTAAAATGAAGACATCACAGAGGATAGAAGAGACCTTTCTCTCCTTCCAGTTTGTAACGACAAAATTACACAAAAGCTACACGAGACTGTTTCCACAGCCGTTAGTCCATCGTCTTGAAGGTGAGGACAGTTCAAGAGCTCATGCAACTACTTTTAAAAGTTTTTTGATATTTCCAACTTAATTAGCCTCCCAGACAACCCAGAGCAGTCGTCAACTTCTAGGCGTCCCTCTCCTCCAAACTTCCGGCCATTCATATGAAAATTAAGCCTCCATTTTTTCGCTCATTGACTAAGGGAAACTACGGCTTTTTTGCAAGTTTTGTGAAGGTATGTAGCACAGGTTGAGGTTTAGGTTTTTTCGGTTTGCTCGCTGAACTGTAGCATTAATCTGCAGACGTTTCCTTACCTGGCTAGGTAACATCATCACTGGCGACCTCCAAGTGAAGCGAAGCTGTTGTCTCCTGCTTTCTATTTATATCTTTCTACTGGATGGGGTTCTTGGGGTTTATGGTGATGTCATTTCCTGCTCGTTTGCTGAGGGGTTTATAGATGGTATCTAGATCTATGCGTTTGTTTATGGCGTTGTGGTTGGCGTGCCAGGCCTTTAGGAATTCTCTGGCATGTCTTTGCCTAGCCTGTCCCTGTGCAGTTATGTTGTCCAAGTCGAAATAGTGAATCGAGACGCCTGCAAACTTGCTCACCAGACCACACAGCACTCTTCCAGATCATTTATCTGTACCGTAAACAATAGTGGTCCCAGCACCAATCCCTGTGGAACACCACAGGTCGCTATTCTCCATTTTGAGAATCTCCATTCAACTCCTACTCTCTATCTCCAGTTGCTTAAACAGTTCCATATCCACCTAATTAGAACTCCTTGCACACCATTTGACTTCACGTGTTTCCATTAGTTTACCGTGGGGAACCTGACCAAACGTCTTTCTAAAGTCCCTGCAGCGCTTCCAGCATCGATCAATTTGTTCACTTTCTCAAAGAACTCTGTTAAGTTTGTAAGGCACGATCTCACCCGCAAAGAAACATGTTTCCTACTACTGATAAACCTATTATTTTCCAAATATAACGAAATTTTATCCGTCAGCACTTTATCCAGTCGCTTTCTCACCACTGACGTCAGGCTCACTGATCTGTCGTCACCTGGAATACCACAATTAATTTTGTTGTACACGGGAACAATATCACCAACATTCCAGTCCCCCAGTACTTGACCTGTGTTTAAGGATGCTACAAAAATATGACAGTGCCCCAGGTGTTTCCCTTCTCACCTTCCTCAGACACCCAGGACAGATCCCACCGGGTCCTGGGGCTTTCTCCACCTTAATATCATTTAGATTTCCAATACATCTTCCTTATTATGTCAACATGATCCTGAGTTAACAAACTTCTATCTCTAATCTCAACATTCATCATACCTCCCCTCAGTGAATGCTGATACAAAGTAATCATTGATGACATCAATTATTTTCTCAGGTTCAAAACACAATCGTCCTTCATATCTTTTAGTGGACCATCCTTTTCTCTAGTTAACCTCCTGCTTCTTATGTAAGAATAAAGGGTCATGGCATTCTCCTTAATTCTGTTCGCTAAAGGTATTTTATTACCACTTTTAGTCCACTTGATTCACGTTAAAGACTAGTCCGATATCTCCCGCTATTCCCCAAAGTCCGATTCTGTTCTGAGATGCCTGGGCCTTATGCACGCTTCATTTTTCCTCTTGGCTATTCGCACGCATTCTCCTGTAATCCACGGTTCACGAAGCTTGCCTTTCCTATCCACTGTTTTCGAAAGGACAAGCCTATTCTGCACTATCTTCAATCTATCTTTGAAAGACTCCCACAAATCAAATGCGCAATTCCCACCAAGTGGGTGTGTCCAATCGATATTTCACAGCTCTTGGCTAATGTTGATATAATTGGCCTTGCCTAGTTTAGTACTCTTACCTTGGGACCACTCTCATCTTTGCCTACGAATATTCTAAAACTTAGAGAATTGTGGTCACTATTCCCAAAGAAATACCCCATGTCTCATTCCACAACACCAGATCCAATATGGGCCCTTCCCTCTCCGGAGCATTTACATACTGTTGTAGAAAAAAATCTTCTTACATATGCCTTACAAATTCTGCCTCATCCAGACCTCTGACAATACGTTTATCGCAGTTAATAATGGGAAAATGAAAATCTGCCATCACTAACACACTGTTGCATCAGTGTCTTTCAATAATCCGTTTACCTATGTGTTTTTCTACCTCACGCTCACTGTCGGGAGGCCTGTAATACAAATGCAAGAACGTAACTGCATCCTCCCTGTTTCTCAGCTCCACCCATTATGCCTCACTGTCCAAGCCCTCCAAAGTGTCCTCCTTTAGCAGAGTCGTGGTTTCATCCCTGACCAGAAATACACTTCCTCGTCCCTTTTACTTCCAGTCGATGTGAAGACCATTTGAGCTGGGAAATCCTGTTAAAGCTGGACATGAATTTGTTTATTTTACACCTGGAGCATTGTGTGCAGTTCTGGTCACTGCAGCTCAGGGAGGATGTTATTGTCCTGGAAGGATTCAAAAGTAGATTGGACAACATGTTGCTGGCCTGGTGCAATGTAGCTGTAAAGAGTATGCTGTAAAACTTCGAGTTGCTTTCCTTAGAGCAGAGATCGGGGTACATAACACTTTGAGGGTCGTGGACGGGGTAAATTGAAAGCAGTAGTTCAAAGTTTGGGAGAAGATTTGTAGCTCGGGTGCTCGTTGTTGTGGTTTTGTTCGCCGAGCTAAGAATTTGTCTTGCAGACGTTTCGTCCCCTGTCTCGGGGACAGCCTCAGTGCTTGGGAGCCTCCTGTGAAGCGCTTCTGTGATGTTTCCTCTGCATTTATAGTGGCCTCTCTCTGCTGCTTCCGGTTGTCAGTTCCAGCTGTCCGCTGTACTGGCTTGTATATTGGGTCCAGTTCGATGTGTTTGTTGATAGAGTCTGTGGATGAGTGCCATGCCTCTAGAAATTCATTGGCTGTTCTCTGTTTCGCTTGTCCTATAATGGTAGTATTGTCCCAGTCGAATTCATGTTACTTGTCATCTGCGTGTGTGGCTACTCAGCTGAGCTGGTCGTGTCGTTTCGTGGCTAGTTGGTGTTCATGGATACGGATTGTTAGCTGTCTTCCTGTTTGTCCTATGTAGTGTTTTGTGCAGTCCTTGCATGGGATTTTGTACACTAAATTGGTTTTGCTCATGCTGGGTATCGGGTCCTTCGTTCTGGTGAGTTGTTGTCTGAGAGTGGCTGTTGGTTTGTGTGCTGTTATGAATCCTAGTGATCGCAGGAGTCTGGCTGTCAGTTCGGAAATGTTCTTGATGTATTGTAGTGTGGCTAGTCCTTTGGGTTGCGGCATGTCCTCGTTCCGTTGTCTTTCCGTTCGGCATCTGTTCATGAAATTGCTCATGTTTCCATTTTTGCGAATACCTTGTATAGGTGTTCCTCTTCCTCTTTTTGCAGTTCTGGTGTGCTGCAGTGTGTTGTGGCCCTTTTGAATAGTGTCCTGATGCAACTTCGTTTGTGTTTGTTGGGGTGGTTGCTTTCATAGTTCAGGACTTGGTCTGTGTGTGTGGCTTTCCTGTATAGATTTGTAGTGAATTGTCCGTTCGGTTTTCTCTGTACCATCACGTCTAGGAATGGGAGTTGGTTATCCTTTTCTTCCTCTCTCGTGAATCGGATTCCTGTGAATGTGGCATTGATGAGCCGGTGTGTTTTCTCTATTTCTGTGGTTTTAATGATTACAAAGGTGTCAACCACAGATCTGACCCAGAGTTTGGGCTAAATTTGCGGTAAGGCTGTTTGTTCTAACCTTTACATTACTGCTTCTGCTATGAGTCCAGAGATGGGTGAGCCCGTGGGTGTGCCGTTGATTTGTTCGTATATATGGTTGTTGAATGTGAAGTGTGTTGTGAGGCACAAGTCCAGTAGTTTAAGTATGTCGTCTTTGTTGATAGGTTCAACGTCCTGTTGTCTGTTCTGTGTGTCCAGCAGGTTGGCTATTGTTTCTCTGGCGAGGGCTTTGTCGATAGAGGTGAACAGAAACTTTACATCGAATGAGACCATTGTTTCTTCTTTGTCTATGTGCATATTTCTGAGGAAGTCCAAGAATTCCTGTGTTGATTGTATAGATTGTCTGGATCCGCTGATCAGGTGTTTCAGTTTCTGCTTTAGTTCTTCAGCCAGTTTGTGTGATGGTGTCCCTGGTAGTGATACTATGGGTCTGATTGGGATGTCTGGTTTGTGCACTGTAGGTAGTCCATAGAATCTGGGGGTGCTGTTGCTTTCAGGTTTTATTCTTTGTAGGTCAGACCTGGTTATCTGTCCGATATTTTCTAGATTCTTCAGTGTGCTGTTTATCCTATTGGTGAGCTGTGGGATGGGGTCAAAATCCCTCTTTTGGTAGGTGTTGGTATCTGCAAGTAGTTGTGCTTTTTGGATGTTCTCTGCTTTGTCCAGGATGACCGTCATTCTGCCTGTGTCTGCTGGTAATATGATTATATTCTTATCGTTTCTTAGTGATTTTAGTGTTTCTCCCTCCTTGTTGTTGAGGTTATGTGTTTGTATTTTTCTTGTGATCAGAGGTACGATACTTTGTCTCACTGTTTGTTGTGACTCTTCTGTCAGTCCATTGTTCCTGAGTGTGCATTCTAGTGCTGCTAGGAATACTGCTGTCTTGGCGTCCCTGTGGTTGTAGTTGAGTCCCTTGGCCAGTATAGTTCTTTCCTTCTTTCCGTGTCTGTGAGCTGTCTGTGGGAGAGGTGTTTAACCCAGGTGTGTGTTGTGGTGTCCTCTTTGTTGTGTGTTAGTTCAGACATTTTTTCAGGGCGTTGAACTTATCAACAAAGACGGCATACTTAAACTACTGGACTTGTGCCTCACAACACACTTCACATTTAACAACCAGATGTACGAACAAATCAACGGAACACCCACGGGCTCACCCATCTCCGGACTCATAGCAGAAGCGGTAATGCAAAGGTTAGAACAAACAGCCTTACCGCAAATTCTACCCAAACTCTGGGTCAGATCTGTTGATGACACCTTTGTAATCATTAAAACCACAGAAATAGAGAAAACACACCGGCTCATCAATTCCACACTCACAGGAATCCGATTCACGAGAGAGGAAGGAAAGGATAACCAACTCCCATTCCTGGACGTGATGGTACAGAGAACCCCGAATGGAGAATTCACCACAAATCTATACAGGAAAGCCACACACACAGACCAAGTCCTGAACTATGAAAGCAACCACCCCAACATACACAAACGAAGTTGCATCAAGACAATATTCAAAAGTGCCACAACACACTGCAGCCCACCAGAACAGCAAAAAGAGGAAGAGGAACACCTATACAAGGTATTCACCAAAAATGGAAACCCGCGCAAATTCATCAACAGATGCCTAGGGGAAAGACAATGGAACGAGGACATGCCGCAACCCAAAGGACTAGTCACACGACCATACATCAGGAACATTTCCGAACTGACAGCCAGACTACTGCGACCACTAGGACTCATAACAGCACACAAACCAACAGCAACTCTCAGACAACAACTCACCAGAACGAAGGACCCGATACCCAGCATGAGCAAAACCAATTTAGTGTACAAAATCCCATACAAGGACTGTACAAAACACGACAAAGGACAAATAGGAAGGCAGCTGACGATCCGTATCCATGAACACCAACTCGACACGAAACGACAGGACCAGCTATCCTTGGTAGCCACACGCAGATTACAAGTAACATGAATTCGACTGGGACAACGCTACCAATATAGCGCAAGACAAACAGAGAACAGCCAGGGAATTCCTAGCGGCATGGCACTCATCCATAGACTCTATCAACAAACACTTCGACCTGGAACAATTTAACGGCCTCTACAGCCGACAGCTGGAACTGACAACTGGAAGCAGCAGAGACAGGCCACTAAAAATGCTGGAGGAAACATCACAGAAGCGCTTCACAGGAGGCTCCCAATCACTGAGGATGTCATCTCGACAGGGGTCGAAATGCTTGCAACACAGATTCCCAGCTGAAATCAGTAGTTCCCAGGGTATCGGTTTGGTATTTGCACTGTAGGTTTGATATCCAGACGTTTCATTACCTCGCTAGGGAACATCATCAGTGGCGACCTCCAAGTGAAGTGAAGCTGTAGTCTCTGCTTTCTATTTATATCTTTCTCCTGGATGGTTTTCTTGGGGTTTGTGATGATGTCATTTCCTGTTCGTTTTCTTAGGGGTTGATAGACGGCATCTAGATCTACGTGTTTGTTTATGGCGTTGTGGATGGAGTGCCAGGCCTCTAGGAATTCGCTGGCATCTCTTTGCTTAGTCTGAACCAGGATAGATGTGTTGTCCCAGTCGAAATGATGTTTTTTTTTCATCCGTGTGTGGGGCTACGAAGGAGAGAGGCTTCACACACTGCAGCACCGACGAACTTCGGAAAACAGAGGAGAACCACCGGCACAACATTTTCAAGAAGAACGGATACACAAATAATTCAGTGTGCAGATTCCTCAAGAACCACCCACGGCAAGCAGACCAAACACAGCCAGAAACCCTAACCACCTTGCCATACTTCAACGAAGTGTCAGAAATGACAGCCAGACTACTAAGACCTCTTGGAATCCTAGTAGCACACAAACCGTACAACACTCTCAAACAAAAACTAACAAACTTAAAAGACCCAGTACAACCCATGGACAAAACCAACGTCATCTACAAAATTCCTCGCAAAGACTGCCACAAACACTACGTAGACAAACAGGAAGAAAGTTAGCCACCAGGATACAGAAACATCAGCTAACCACGAAAAGACACGATTCTCTCTCGTAGCCCTCTACACGGATGAAAAAAGTACAATTTCTTCTGGGACGACACATCTATCCTTGGACAGGCTAAGCAAAGACATGCCAGAGAATTCCTAGAGGCCTGGCACTCCAACCACAGCGCCATAAACAAACGCATAGATCGAGATGCCATCTATAAACCCCTCAGAAAACGAACAGGAAATGACTTCACCACATACCCCAGGGAACCCCATCCAGGAGAAAGGTATAAATAGAAAGCAGAGATAACAGCTTCGCTTCACTTGGAGTTCGCTACTGATGATGTTACCTAGCGAGGTAATGAAAACTCTGCATATCAAACCTACAAAGCTCAGCGAGCAAACCTACAACCTGGGAACTACTGAATTCACTTTACCCTGTTCATGTCCCTCAAAGTCTTATGTACACCGATCTCTGCTCTAAGGAAAGCAACTCGAAATTGTCCAGCATACTCTTTACAGCTACATTGCACCAGGCGAGCAACATGTTGCCCAATATACTTTTGACTCCTTCCAGGACAATAGCACACTCCCTGAGCTGCAGTGACCAGAACTGCACACAATGCTCCAGGTGTAGCCTAAACAAATTCCTGTCCAGCTTTAACAGGATTTCCCAGCTCAAATGGTCTTCACCTCGACTGGAAGTAAAAGCGGGCAAGCAGGTGTATTTCTGCTCAGGGATGAAACCACGGCTGTGCTAAAGGAGGACACTATTGTTGGCTGAGACTGTGAGGCATTATGGGTGGAGCTGAGAAACAAGGAGGATGCAGTTACGTTCTTTCATTTGTATTACAGGCCTCCCGACAGTGAGCGTGAGGTAGAAGAACACATAGGTAAACGGATAATTGAAAGACATTGACGCAACAGTGTGCTAGTGATGGCAGATTTTGATTTTCCCATTATTCACTGGGATACACTTATTGACAATTCGTGCGAATAGCCAAGAGGAAAAATGAAGCGTGCATAAGGCCCAGGCATCTCAGAACAGAATCGGACTTTTGGGAATAGCGGGAGAGTCGGACTAGTCTTAAATGTGAATCAAGTGGGCGAAAAGTGGTAATGAAGTAACTTTAGCGAAAAGAATTAAGGAGAACGCCATGACGCTTAATTCTTACATAAGAGGCAAGAGGGTAACTAGAGAAAAGGTTTGTCCACTAAAGGATATGAAGGACGATTGTGTGCCGAAGCTGAGAAAATGATTGATGTCATCAATGATTACTTTGTATCAGCATACACTGAGTGGAAGTACGTGATGAATGTTGAGATTAGAGATAGAAGTTTGTTAACTCCAGATCATGTTGATATAAGAAGGAAGGGGTGTTGTGTAGCTAAATGATATTAAGGTGGAGAAATCACGAGGACCTTGTGGGACCTATCCCGGGTTTCTGAGGAAGGCGTGAAGCGAAACATTTGGGGCCCTGTCAGATATTTTTGTAGCATCCTTAAACACAGGTCAAGTACTTGGGGGACTGGACGGTTGCTGATATTGTTCCCGTGTACAAGGATTATAATTGTGGTATTCCAGGTGATGACATATCAGCGAGCCTGCCGTCAGTGGTGAGAAAGCTGCTGGAGGAATTGCAGACGGATAAAATCTCGTTATATTTGGAAAACAATAGGTTTATCAGTTATAGGAAACATATTTCTTTGCGAGTGAGATCGTGCCTTACAAACTTAACAGAGTTCTTTGAGGAAGTGAACAAGTTGATCGATGCAGGAAGCGCTGTACATATCTTAAGCATGGACTTTAGAAAGACGTTTGATCAGGTTCCCCATGGTAAACTAATGGAAACACGTGAAGTCAAATGGTGTGCAAGGAGTTCTAATTAGGTGGATATGAAACTGTTTAAGCAACAGGAGACAGAGAGTAGGAGTTGAATGGAGATTCTCGAAATGGAGAATAGCGCCCTTTGGTGTTACACAGGGATCGGTGCCGGGGCCACTGTTGTTTATGGTCCAGTCAAATGATCTGGAAGAGGGCTTTGTGGTCTGATGAGTAAGTTTGCAGTGTCACGAAAATTGGTGGAGTAGCAGAAAGCATAGGGGAGTGTCAAAGACACAGGAGAATACAGATAGACTGCAGAGTTGGCAGAGTAGTGGCAGATGGATTTTAATCCAGACAAATGTGAGGTAATGCATTTTCGGAAGTCTATTTCGAGCGCGATCTATACTGTAAACCGAAGAGCGTTGGGAAAAAAATGATGAGTTGGGAGATCTGAATGTTCATGTATATTGTACCCTGAAGGTTGCTGCATAGTTGGTAAGAGTGGTCAAGAAGACATATGGTATGCTTGCCTTCATCGGACGGGGTATTGAGGATACGAGATGGTAGGCTATCTTATAATTGCGCAAAACATGTCGGATAATGTCTACTGATCCGGTCGCCATATTCACAAAAAGACATGAATGCTTTGGAGACGGTGCAGAGAAGGGTTACAAGGTTGTTGCCTGGTATGGACATTGCTAGCCATGAAGAAAGGTTGAGTTGGTTAGGATTATTTCCATTATAAAACAGGAGATTAAGGGGGGCGGGGGGCGGGTGTTTCCTGATTGAGGTCTACAATGTCATGACGAGTATCGACAGGGTAGATAGAGATAAGCTATTTTTCCCAACGGTGAGGGATTCAATAATGGCAGATCATGCGTTCAAATTGAGAGGAGAAAGTTTAAGGGATATACACGTAGAAATTACTTTACCACAGAGGGTACTATGTGCCTGGAGTGTGTTGCCAGCAGAAGTAGTAGAGGCGGACATTGGAGATTATTTTCAGCTGCGTCTGGACAGATGCATGAGTAGGTGGGGAGCAGAGAGATGCAGGTGCTAAGGAATTCAGCGACAGATTTCGACAGTGGATTTGGATTGGCTCATTGCCAAACAACAAGTCAATATTTATTTCATCCGGAAACTTACATATTATTGACAACATACCACCTGCTAAGATGTGCACTCTTCCAATTCATTTACGAATTTCACAAACAAGATTAGATTACTTACAGTGTGGAAACAGGCCCTTCGGCCCAACAAGTCCACACCGCCCCGCCGAAGCGTAACCCACCCATACCCCTACCCCTACCCCTACATCTACATCTACATCTACATCTACCCCTTACCTAACACTACGGGCAATTTTAGCAATGGCCAATTCACCTGACCTGCACATCTTTTGGACTGTGGGAGGAAACCGGAGCACCCGGAGGAAACCCACGCAGACACGGGGAGAACGTGCAAACTCCACACAGTCAGTCGCCTGAGGCGGGATTTGAACCCGGGTCTCTGGCGCTGTGAGGCAGCAGTGCTAACCACTGTGCCACCGTGGTTGACTTACCACTAAAGGATGACTTACCACTAATATGTATGGTCAACCACTGGACACCAGCATTCAATAATGGAAACAGCATTCTGTCAACATTTTTCTCTTTGGCAAACTGAACCAAGTTGCGACATTACTCTGGATGCCAAGTGCTTTTACCTTAGTTATCAATCTGCTGTATATGGGTCGCGTCTAAGGCTTTGCTCAAATCCATACACCAACATAAATCTATTACACACAATGGCAGCCCTTGTCACCACCTCGTAAACCTCACCAGATTTGTGAGAAAACTCCTCCCTCTGACAAAACCGCGTTGATTATCCATGATCACACCCCAGCTCTCAAATGAAGATTAATTGTCTTCTTTCAAATATTCGGCAATAGTTTCCCATCACTGATGTCAAACTCAGTGGTCGGCAATTTGTAATCCGTCTTGACCACATTACTTGGAAAGTGAAAACGCATTAGCTGTCCTCCAGTCCGCTGACATCTCCCCCGTATCGAGAAAGGAATTGAAGGTTTTGGTTAGAATCCCTGAACATGTTTCCTTCCTGTCCTTGGCTACAACTCCTCTCGACCTCAGGATTTGTCATAGTAAACTCGCCAATCCTGTATTACCTGCTCATATCAAATATAAGTTAATTAACACGAGAGTGAGAGTAAGGGTTTTGTTTTGTTCTCTCCATATTTCCCTCCCAACATATTTTGCATTTTTGCTGAGGTATGGTAAAATGTGTTCCCTGGACATTATTGTCAAATTTCAGTTTTCTGAATAAACGTTCAGACGAATTGAAAGATAGCGTTCTTAATAGATCCCTTGTAATGACTAAGAATGGCTCATTTATCTCTCTCTTTCCCCTCTCTCACTTCATCCCCCCCACCCACCCAAAACCACCACCCCCCACCCCCAGCACTCTCACACACGCACACAATCATATGTAATTTATCATTCTGCCTTTCCAAATAATACTTTCCTTCGCGCGAGAAAGCAATTTCATCAGCTAATACTTGGTTCCTTCAAGCATCTGACTGTGAATACACACAAATCCATCACAATCAGAATTAATCTGGAAGGCCTGTCAATTGTTCATCTTCCATTCACTTTAATGTAGTTCATTACGTCCACTATGTTTGTCTGCATTCGCATTTTATTGTGCTCAAATATAGACAAAGTAATATTTACCTAAATGATAATACGAAGACGAAAGCCTTTGTCGGGAATGAAACAAAAAATGTCAAGTTGGCTCCAAAATCAGCCGGGAAGCTGACGAACATCTCTCATATTCAGATTCTCCTTAAGCACTCTCATGGACCTGGGTCAAATCCGGTAATGACAGAACTTGTCAATTACATAAATATTTGGAATTATAACTCCAATGTTGACCACCAAACCATTGTCAATTGTTGTCATGGAACAAACACCAAATTCAAATTTGGCTAATCAGTTTAACTTATGTCCCAGATACTAAAATAAAATCAAACTTGAAATGTACTGTTTGGAATGACATTAAACCAATGAACTGATGCAATCTTTGGAGTAGAAAACCAGCAATTTTGAACAGTTAGCGAGAGAACAGCAAACAGCAGCCAAGCACACTTCAACAACATGTCAGCTGGATAACTGTCGGAAAGATACCTGTCGACAACACGTTTGTGCAGCAGAACATCGAAGACGACCGATAGGAATCTGCAGAGAAAGCACAACATCCGTAGACAAGAAATGATTTTGAAATTGTTGTGCCATTAATTTTTGAGGGTAATTATCAGACCACTTTTAAAGTTGGAGGGGAAAGATGGATTGAAGATAAATGAGTTGTTTATAGATGTGGTGTTAATAGTGTCTGTTGCACTTAAAGAATTAAATTGTGAATTGTTACTTTAAATACTGACCTCTGGGATAGTTCTTTGCCTCGGAAAATTTAACAGATTCCGACGAGTGGTGAGCTTCTCTGTGTGTCGAGTTTAAATTAGCAAGGGATTTACACTGTGGCACAACAATTTGGGGTCTCTGGACCGTGATTGGAACAGGTTTCGACAGATACAATCTGAGATTTGAGCAGATATGAATAAATTCATGGAATGAAAAATGCTCAGTAGAGTAAGACGCTCAGCGGTTAGTGTCGTATATCTATAAATACAACGTTGGCGAGATAATGTGATAATTTTCGGTTAGTTGTATTTGGTCAAATTAGAAGTGAGAGAAATGGCACATTCAAATCGCTAAAGAGGTTTTGGGGTTTGAAGATGATTCCGAAATTTCCCAAGACCTTTGAGAAAGAAGAAAACTCTGTTCTTAGAATGAGCAAAGATGCAAGAATTGGGGTTAACCAAGAACAAAGGTGGAGCTGAAATTTAAAGGGAATTATTCAAACACTTAGGTGTGTGAGAAACCGGCTCGAGCAGCAGAGTGATAATAAACTCAAATTGCAGTTCAGTAAAATGCAGTTAGAAGAGAAACAAAGAGAGAGAGGTAAACGAGAGAGGGAGAATGTTCTTATATGAGCAAGTAGAAAGAGAAAAAAGAGACAGGGAAAGGCAGAGAGAAGAAACGAAGAGAAAGGAGTAAGAAGCCACTTCGATGAGCAAACAGAGAGAATTTGAACTGGAGAAGTTGCCACTTAGTCAGCAAAGTCAAGTTAACGGGATGGAGATGGAAAGAGAAGGTAGTTATGTATACAAATATTTCAAAACTATGCAATATTTTGATGAGAAAAATATTGAAACCTTTTTTTATTTGATTTGAAAAAATGGCAACGCTGATATTGTGGTCGGTGGGTAATGCTGCTTCAGACAAATTCGATGGGCAAAACTCGTGAGGTATTTGTCGAACCGTCAAATTAGAGGTCGATAGATTATAAAGAGGTCAAACAAGCTATTTTAAGTGCGTATGAATTAGTACCAGAAACATATACATAGCGGTTGAGAAACATAAAGAAGGAAGCAGGTCCGCCATATGTTGAGATCAAAAGAATTAAACAAAGTCATTTTGACAGACTCGTGTGGGCCATAAACTTAGATAAGTCCTATGAGGCTCTAAGAAAGATTATTCTGCTGGTGGAAGTTAAAAACTCAATTCCAGAGACATTAAGAATTCAAGGGAATGAACAGAAAGGTCAGGAAGTGAAAAGGGCAGCTAAATGAGCAGAAGAATACATGTTGGTGCAGAATAAAAACCCCCGGTCAGAATTTGGTGCACTGAGGGGTAGATTTTGGGAATATGGACGACTGTACACTTCGATACAAAGAGTAGATAATTATTTACCACTAGTTTAAAAAAGTAAACTCCAGAGGGTGAAAAGGAGGTGAAAGCCTCAGGTGTTTTCATTCTAGTGGACTATTACACAGAAAATGACAGTGCTGGTAGTTTCAGAAGGACATTATGAAGAGGTGTTTGTAATGTGGGCATCTGGAACACGTACAATTACAGTGCTGGTCGTTAAGGAAAGACACTGTTGAAAACGATATTGTAGAAGAAAGTTAACCAGTGGAATTAGAGAAAGTAATAAAGCAAACCACATGAAAATCTGATGCGCTGCAAGGGAGTGCACAGCAAAGACAGAGGCGGAGTATGGAGTTATTCCGTGATCTCTAAAAAGAATTCTCCTCTGTGGGTAAAGTTAACACAGAAATGTGGCTAACTTTTGCCATATATGTCATACATGTCAAATGGTAAATACGCCAAGCCGTCATTAATCCAGCACCTTTGTTGCCAATTCCTGCATTTGAAGAAACTTTCACGTGGTTATGTAGGTCCCCTCCTGCGAACGAAAAAAGATAAATAACTGGAGAAACGGGTATAAGTTATTTTCCCGCAAAGTGAGGAATCAAATGTAGATGTTGCGATTTTGATGTCCTTAAAATATAGAAGAACATGAACAAGTCATTGAGGAGTGGGATAGGTTAGCATACGCTCTGTGTCAGGAGCAAAGAACAACGTTGAAATGCTTGTTACTGCAGTATGAGGACATATGGAAGAATCAGATGGGGAGATCTAATAGTCTTGCATATGATGTAGAAGCAGGAAATACAGTTTCGATAAAGCCGCACCCCTATTGGCTTAATAATTTCAAAGCCAGACAGATCGAGAAAATTTGACAAGCCAGTTACACAACAAAGTGCTGCTTACGGTGTGGTTTTTGCCAGGTGCCTTTTCAGGAATGGCGAAAGAAAACTCTACGTTTTTCACAGCCAAATGGGCCATATCAATTGAAAATGATGCCGTATGGAATTAAGAATGCCCCTGGCACATTCCGAAGACTCATGAACAGAATTGTGGCTGGATTAACAAACTGCAGTCTATTTGAACAACTCAGTCATCTTTCGTGAGTTCTAGAAAGATCCCATAGTACAGTTCGCAGAGGTCCTTGAACGACTATGAGAGGCAAAACTGATAATAAACTTATACAAAACTGAATTGCGAAGGTAGATCTGATGTTCTTGGGACAATAGATTTGTCATGGAATGTTGGCCCCGAAGAAGGCAATGACACACCAGTTTTAGTTACGACAAACTTTTCAAAATCTTTTAAAGTTGCCATTGATGCTAATGACATAGTGTTGGAGCTGCACTGCTACCGGATGGTGATGATAGGATTGACCTGGCACTTGCTTACTTTGCGAAAAAAAGCTCAACATCCACCAGAGAACATACCCCACGATCGAATAAGATTTATTGGGGTTTTGTTTTTACATAACAATATTTTAATACATATGTCATTAAACCACGTACCGGAGACGATTGTGCACATGGATCACAGAGAAAATGCCCCACGATTGAATAAGTTCTATTGGGGTTTTTTACAGACCTTACAATATTTTAATACATATGTCATTACGATGTGCCAGAGACGATTGTGTACACGGATCACAATCCTCTTACATTCTTGGAACGGTTATAATAAAAGAATGTGTGAATATTTCATTGGAGCCTTATAGAACACAGAACACAGAACGATACAGCACAGAAAAGGCCCTTCAGCCCACGATGTTGTGCCGAACATTTGTCCTAGCTTCAGCACCCATCCAATTGCCGCTTTAAGGTCGCCAATGATTCTGACTCTGCCACTCCCACAGGCACCACATTCCATGCACCCACCACTCTCTGGGTAAAGATCCTACCCCTTACACCCGCCTATACCTTCCACCCTTCACCTTAAATTTATGTCCCCTTGCAACACTATGTTGTAACCAGGGAAAACGTTTCTGACTGTCTACTCTATCTATTCCTCTGATCATCTTATACATCACTATCAAGTCACCCCTCATCCTTCGCCGTTCCAGTGTGACAAGGCCTAGCACTCTCAAACTATCCTCGTACGACCTATTCTCCATTCCAGACACCATCCTAGTAAATCTTCTCTCTACCATCTCCAAAGCTTCCACATCTTTCCTAAAGTGAGGCGACCAGAACTGCACACAGTACTGCAAATGTGGCCTAACCAAGGTCCTGTACAGCTGCAACATCACTTCACGACTCTTGAATTCAATCTCTCTGCTAAAGAACGCCATTACACCATAGACCTTCTTACAAGCTCTCTCCACCTGAGTGGCAACTTTCAAAGTTCTATGAACATAGACCCCAAGATACTTCTGTTCCTCCACCTTACTAAGAACCCTTCCGTTACCCCTGTATTCCGCATTCTTATTTGTCCTTCCAAATTGTACAACCTCACACATGACAGGGTTGAACTCCATCTGCCACTCCTCAACCCAACTCTGCATCATATCTAAGTCTCTTTGCAGCCGACAACAGCCCTCCTCACAATCCACAACTCCACCAATCTTCATATCATCTGCAGATTTACTGACCCACCCTTCGACTCCCTCTTCCAAGTCATTAATAAAAATTACAAACAGCAGAGGAACCAGAACTGATCCCTGCAGAACTCCACTTGCAACTCGGCTCCACGCTGAATATTTACCATCTACCACCACTCTCTGACTTCGACCGGTTAGACAGTTTTCTATCCAACTGGCCAAATTTCCCTCTGACTTTCCGCATAAGCTTACCTTGGGGAACCTTATCAAATGCCTTACTAAAATCCATGTACACTACATCCACTGCTCTAGCCTCATGCACATGCTTGGTCACCTCCGCAAAGTGTTCAATAATACTTGTAAGGCAAGACCTACCCATCGCAAAATCTGTGCTGGCTGTCCTTAATCAAGCAGTGGCTTTCCAGATACTCATAAATGCTTTCCCTCAGTACCATTTCCATAAATCCTATCCCTCAGTACCCTTTTCATTACTTTGCCTACCACCGAAATAAGACTAACTGGCCTGTAATTCCCGGGGATATTACTATTCCCTTTTTCGAGTTTGGGAAGGAAGAAGTCACAGGTGGACCAGCTGGAAATGAGGAAGGGGGGCAAGTTGGAAGCGAAATCAATAAACTTTTCGAATTGGGCACAAGAGAGAGAAGCAGGGGCGATAATATCATCTATGTATTGGAGAAAGCATTGTGGATGGGGGCTGGCATAGAAGTTGAACAAGGAATGTCCTACGTACCCAATGAAAAGACAGGTGCTCACGTGCTTATACATACTCCCCCACCCCCAGCCAGAGGAAAGCGAGAGTAATTCATAACAGAAGTTATAGAGGGTGAGCTCGGGTTCACCAGGTGGAAGAGTGTGATGGTTATTGGGCGCAGTTCAGGCCTTTACTCCAGGAAGAAGAGGAGAGTCCTGAGACCATCCTGGTGGGGGATGGATGTGTGAAGGGATAGTACGTCCACGGGAAAAAGAAGGCTGCTGGATATTGCGTGTCAGCGGCATCACGGATGTACGTGGACAGGGACTGGACAAGGGATAAAAGACAGAGTCATTGCAAGAAACGCTGAGTTATCTGTGGCAGGCTCAGGTTGAAGCAATTGATCTTTTTTTGTAGTTCTCTTTGCGGATTTTCGGACGTAGAAGCGAGTTGTGCGATCGGAGGACCATCACCTTGGAAGCTGTTGGGTGGGATCACTAGACAAAGGAGGACAGTTATCGTAGTAGATGCTGTGGCCTGATGGTCCATGGGTTGGCCATGGTCTGGGGAATATCAGAAATGGTATTTTAGAGCTAAAGCTCAACCTCTGCAATGTGGAGGTCAATATACCAGCCTACAGCAGCACCACCCTTACCAGCAACTTCATAAGACAGCCAGGTTTGTGTCTATCCGCATGGTGTGCATTAAGTTTGCAAGGAATTGGGTTGGAATAGGTGAAGGGGTTGCAGAGAAATTGAGGCACGCAATGTTCTCAATTAACAATTCGAGTGCTTTAAAAGGGCAGGAGGAGGGCCTCAGATGACGGGAAAGTGCTGGAGCTGGGCGAAGGTGGCTGTGTGATGGGAAAGGGACTCTTGCACAAACAATTGGGCATGGAGGCTAAGACAGTGCAAGAAAAGTTCAATGCCATGTCGCAGCCTGAATTCATTAATGTGGGATCGCATAGATAAGCAAAGCTGAGACGTTTGCTGAGTACAGATATGTTTCCTCCTCAATCTCGCTTCTCCAAAACCAAGCTTTTCCCTGTCACTAAAATCTCCTCTGCCATTCTTCTTCCTCCTTAGTACTGTTTTTTTTTAAAATCCTACGTCTCTTGCACTACTCCTTCTGCTTCTACATATTCTTCCGCTGACGATCTCCCTTCACGTTATTCTGCTACCACCCTCACTTAGAGTTCCACAAATTCCTCAGTTACTCCCACTTGCTGTGGCCACCCCTTTCGTTTTTGCGTTCCAACTGGAATGATGGGAGCTGCTGGTTTCTCCGTTGTTATTGATTATCAATGAATGAGAGACTGAGATGGTCAATATCTAATAAGAACAGAAAATAGCGTGTGTCTGTCACTGCCTGATTCACCAGCTACGGGATGTTTATTTTTCCCCATGGTACCGTGTGGAACTTCTTTCTGTATCTGTGTCATAGTGGTTAACCACACCACCTCACCACCAATCGGACAAATATCTCCTGAGAATCAGAAGTCCATGTTGCAGTTTCTTGTGACAACGTTGTGAAGGTAGTGAGCACATTCTTCAAACAAGCCGTGTTCTGTCCTTTTGTACTTTATTATTTCAACTGATGTTCTAATGTCATTTGAGGTGAGTTCAGATTGACCTCTATTACCATCAAGACAGCATTTGACTCTTGTGGTAACAAGGACCATTGCGAAATTGTGATCAATGGGAATCAGAGGAAATTCTGTGTTGTTAATTTCCTCACTGAACAATGGGAAAGCCAATCCTTGCAAGACGTCTTCCATGTAAATGCTATTCTCACTGGGGCCTAATATATTATTCTTTCACAATAATTTGCTGCAAATCATTTGCTGTGACATTGCTGCCTACCTCTCCAGATAACCTGTCACACCCCTCAACCACGTTCTGACCCTGCTATATGAATGATGTTGTGAAACTTGAAAGGGCTCAGAAGAGACATAAAGAGATGATGCCAGGAAAGCAGCAGTTTGATATGCATCGGGAAACCGAGTAGACTGGCATTTGCTCCTTGTTGCACCGGAGGCTGAGGGGAGTCGTTATAAAAGTTGATAAAAATCATGATTTGGAGATGCTCGTGTTGGACTGGGGCGTAAAAAATTAAAAATCGCACAACACCAGGTTATATACCAACAGATTTAATTGGAACCTCTAGTTTTTGGAGCGGCACACCTTAATCAGGTGGTTGAAGGAGCGGCACTCCGAAAGCTGGTGCCTCCAATTAAATGCATTCGACTATAACCTGGTGTTGCGTAATTTATCACTTCATAAAATCATGAGAGTCAGCAAAGTTGGAGAATATCAATAAGCACGCAGAATTGGAGTCTCGTAATGCCAGTAGTAACATATACAATCACATTGTGAGGGAGCAGAGTGGAGTGGGAGCTGGAGGATTACGTGTCCCTTGGAGTAACAGCAACAACTTTCTGATGCTGGGAACTGACTGCAGTGAGTTTGTTGGAATCGCAGAAAAAGCTGCCAGTTTATTGGCTTATACTACAGCGCTATGAGCGACCGTCTGTAAATTGCTATCAGTTAGCAAATCTTCTTTTTTTGCAATTCTGAAAGTAGTGTTGAACTCAGAAATAAAAGGAAAAAGTGCAAGTGTAAGGCAATTTAGCAATCTCAGTAAGCCACAGTTTCATAAGGGACTAAACTCTCATGTTATTTACTTGATGTTAACTTAATACTACATAAATAATGAAGTAAGACGACGTACGTTGCAGGTCAAGACATGGATGCATATGTTTGTCAAGTGCAAAATGTGTTCTATTACATTGGTTAGACATAGCCTGCTGGTAGACAAACAACGGACCTTTGAAGTGAGATAGCGACTGGAGATTCAGTGGGTCATATATGGTTCTGAGAGATAGGTGAACAGCGCACAGATGAAGAGGATCTCCTACAGGCGCGACGGCCTGGAAGAATGAAAGGAATGGGTGCCTCTTCAATCGAAAGGAAACAGTCAGGGAATATGGCGATAGATTGATGTATCTCGAACAATTCAGTTGTCCAGTTTCGAAGCTGATGGAAGTGTTGGTTGCTTAGGGAAGTACAGTCAGAACCATGTTTACAGCACCATGCACAGTCCGACTGTTCAGGAGGGGAAGGAGAAGAAGGAGGAGCAATAATCAGAGGGGTTTCAGTCAGTTGAAGAATCTGTCAGCGTTTCCGTGACAGTAAATGCCATTTCAGTATGGTTGAGTCAAGAATGTCATAAGGTCTGCAGGAGGTTCGTCTGGGGGCCAGTGAGCAATCAAGGTTCATGTCCATGTTAGGAAGAATGATATGGGTAGGAAAGGTGAAGTGGTATGATAATCATAATTTCGGAAGCTAGGTGGATGGTTAGCAAGCAAGACCGGAACTGTAGAAATAGCTGGAATAATCCCAGTATCGTGCACAAATGGGAATAATACTTGGGGGTTTTGGCAGATGAGACAGTGACTGGAACGATAATGCAGCAGGAACGGCTTCAGAGACTTCAGGCAATGGGTCTGGTTCTGGTGAAGGTAGCAACTGTACAAGCTCGTTGAGGTAACATGTGACAAAGCTGGAACTCATAAAAATTAGAACATAGAACAATACAACACAGAACAGGCCCTTCGGCCCCCTTGTGCCGACCATTGATCCTCATGTAATGTAAACATAATGTATGAACCCACAAACTTCTGTGAGGATATGCATGTCCAGCAGTCTCCTAAATATCCCCAATGACCGCGCTTCCACAACTGCTGCTGTCAACGCATTCCATGTTCTCACAACTCTCTGCGTCAAGAACCCGCCTCTGACATCCCGACTATACTTTCCGCCAAACAGCTTAAAACTATGACCCCTCATGTTAACAATTTCTGCCCTGGGAAAAAGTCTCTGGCTATCAACTCTATCTATGCCTGTCATTATCTTGTACACCTCAATTAAGTCCCCTTTCTTACTTCGTTTTTCCAATAAAAAAAGTCCGAGATCAGTCAATCTTTCTTCGTACGATAAGCCCTCCATTCCAGCCAGCACACCGGTAAACCTCCTCTGAACCTTTTCCAAATCATCCACAGCTTTCCTATCATAGGGCGACCGGAACTAGCCACAGTATTCCAAGTGTAGTCTAACCAAAGATTTATAGAGCTGCAACAAGATCTCACGGCTCTTAAACTCAATCCCCCTGTTAATGAAAGCCAAAACACCATATGCTTTCTTAACAACCTTGTCCACTTGGGTGGCAGTTTTCAGGGATCGATGTACCTGCACACCAAGTTCCCGCTGTTCCTCCGCACTGCCAAGAATCCTGTCTTTAATCCTGTTCTCAACTTTCAATTGCGACCTTCTAAAATTCATCACTTGGCATTTATCCAGGTTGACTCCATCTGCCACCTCTCTGCCCATCTCGACATCCTCTCATTGTCACTCTGCAGCCTACAACAATCCTCTGTGCTGTCAACGACACCTCCAACATTTGTGTTGTCTGCAAACTGGCTAACCCTTCCTTCAATCTCCTCATCTAAGTCATTAATAAAAATTACAAAGAATAGAGGCCCAAGAACACAGCCCTGTGGAAAACCAATCACCACTGACTTCCAGGCAGTATTCTTTCCTTCCACTGCCACTCGCTGTCTTCTGTCGAACAATCAATTCTGTATCCACATTGTTAATTTTCCCTGTATCCCATTCTTCCTGACCTGAACGAGCCTACCATGGGGAACCTTATCAAATGCCTTGCTGAAGTCGATATACACCACATCCACCGCTCGACCCTTATGAAATTGTCTGGTAACAGCCTCGAAGCACTCAATCAGCTTATTAAGACATGACATGCCCCTCAAAAAGTCACGCAGACTGCATTTAATCAAGCCATGCTCTTCCAGATTGGGATAAATCCTATCCGTCAGAATCCTTTCCAACACCTTGCAGATGACAGACGTGAGAATGACTGGTCTGTAATTGCTGGGGATTTCACTATTTCCTTTCTTGAAGAGAGGAATTACATTTGCCTCCCTCCAATCCTCTGGTACAACTCTGTTCGTGAGCGAGGATGCAAAGATCTTCGCAAGCGGCGAAGCAATCACATTTCTTGCTTCCCAAAGCAGCCGAGAACAAATCTGGTCTGGCCCTGGCGAATTGTGAATCTTAATGTTTGTCAAAATTTTGAGCATATCGGCTTCCTCAATCTCTATCCGTTAGAGCATGCTTTCCTGCTTCTCAATGGTTTCATTCACTACAAGGTGCTTTTCTTTTTAAAGGCAGAAGCAAAAATCTCATTTAGGGCTTCCCCTACCTCCTCAGATTCTATACACAAGTTCCCTATGCTATCCCTGATCGGCCCTACTCTTTCTTTGATCAGTCTCTTATTCCTCAAACACTTGTAAAATGCCTTTGGATTCTCCTTAGTCCTTCCTGCCAAGCCTTTTTTGTGCCCCCTTCGTGGCTCTCCGCAGACTGTTTTTGAGCTCCTTCCTCGCCTGATTGTAATCCTCTCGAGCTGAGCAAGACTCTTGCTTCCTCCACCTTACGTAAGCTGCCTTCTTTGTTTTGATGAGAAGCTCCTAAGCTCTCGTTATCGAAGGTTACTTTATCTTACCACTTTTTGCCTGTCTCAGAGTAAAACATTTAGGCATCACTCGCAGCAACTGTTCCTTAAACCGTCTCCACATGTTTATAGTGCCCTTTCCATTGAGCAATTGCTCCCAGTCCAATCTTCCCAACTCTCGTCTGACAGCATCATAATGTCCTTTTCGCTAATTAATTATCCTCCCATTGTGCCTGCATCTCTCCTTCTCCATAGCTATGTAGAATGTGAGGCCGTTGTGGTCTCTATCACCAAAATGCTCTCCCACCGCCAGATATGACACTTTCCCTGGCTCATCGCCGATACCAAATTCAAAATGGCCCCTCCCCTCGTCGGCCTGACAATGTACTGAGTTAGGAAACCTTCCTGAACACACTTTCTGTGGCTGTGATATTCTCTCTGCTAAGCAGTGCTACACCCCCTCATCTTTTGTCCCGCCGCCCTATTCTTTTTAAATGTTATAAACCCTGGAACATCCAGCGACCATTCCTGCCCCTGAGAAACTTACGTCTCTGTTATGGCCAAAACATCATAGCACCAGGTACAGACCCATGCTCTAAGCACATTCCTCATTCTCCTTGCATGAAAGCAAGCACACTTTAACCAATCCCTTAGTTCTTTCCCAGGAAATTTCTTGTGGGGTATTTGGCAGGAATTGAAAATAACTTGTCGTGTTTGTGGGATCCAAAAAGGAACGGTATAGGTGACGACCAGGACGGACAAAATATTTGGGAGCTGGTACTAATTTACACCAACAACTTTAACAGTGCAAGATTCAATAAGCAAACTCTAAACCTGAGGAACTCTGCATAGATACACCTACTTGCATTTTGGCGAGTTGCAGATGCAAATTCCTTTGTGGAAATCTAATGTCCTGATAAACGGGAGCTGGCTCAAGGAATGAGAGGACAGGGTGTTAATTTTTGCTCGTTTTAAAGTATCCTGAAAGTATGGAAGGGAAGGAAAAGGATCAAGTGTAGACGTATGGGTTTAGATAAGCGTTAGTTGAGCAGTCCAAGACAAAGAAGATATATAAAGAATGAATTTGACTGGAATAAAAAGTGGACATAGAAAATTGTGATGTGCAGCATTTAGACCACCAACCATCGGAAATGTTGAAGAGAATAAGTATGCAGGGACATTTGAAAACGATGACAATACGACAGAGTAGTTATCTTGAGAAACTTAAATCTTCCAGATGCTGCTTACTGGTTGTGGAGAGTCATCAGGGCGAGTATACCTGGATTGCATGGAGGAGAGCCCACTGCACGTGGACGTGTCCAGCCCAGGAGATCATGTAGTGCTGGACATTATCCTTGGGAATGTGGTTGGCGGGGTTGGATATAGTGTGCATAGGGGAAGATCTGGAACACATTGATCATTTTTGTTGTAAAGTTCAGAATGATAGTCGAGAAAGATATTCAATAATTGAGAGAAAGAGTAATTGGTTAAGGGCGAGAAGGCTTAAATGGCGCAAGAATGAAGTTGGGAAGTTTGACGGGAACACCATGTTAGTCAGAAAAATAGAAATAAAGAACAACAATGGGCTCTTTAAAAGACGAAAAAGTTTGCATTCAGTAGGGAAATGGTCCCTTAAATAGGAAAGGCAGGAAAAAAAAAACTCTAAGTTCTCTGGATGAAAAAGATCACCAATAGAATCGATATCAGACAGAGAATTGAATTGGTAAACAAATCGAACGCTGAACGTTCGGAGGAGAGATCGTAGAGCTCGGGAATTAATGGAAATTTGGGAGTCAACTTGAAGGTGTCCCCGAATCGTCTGCTGGCACCTCACAGTGAGAGTGTTATCAGAAGACGTAAAGCTTGTTCAAGACAGTAAGAGGATCTTTACATGGAAAAATGTTCTCTGCAGTTAATTAGGATACATTTGGATCTATTGTTAATGCATGTTCAGTGGAAACATTCAAGAGGTGATTGTAAAATTATTGTGACTAAACGTAATGAGTAAGGGAATGGGGGAAGCAGGAGATCCTTACTCAGTAATACGTGCTGTTGAAAAGCTAGTGTAAAGATGATAGGACACATGACATCCTTCTGTGCCATCGGACTTCTGTGTGGTTTGATGTAACGTTGTGAGAGCTCTCCAACTCCAAACAAATCTCGTCTTTGTAACCTAGTCGATCCTGTTAGATATACTCTGATGTGTGCAAAATCCATCAGCCAGTGCGGCCCAACTGTAACTCATACCTGTCATTATAAAGTTTTCTTCCATGGAATCTTCTACAACCCCCATAATCCTCCCTGTCGATAACATACTTCTCCATTCTTTAGAACTCTCCCCTCCTCTGTAATAAATCCGACATATAGAAACCTAATCTTTGTTATCCCCTTCAGTCCATACAACAGTCAATAACGACCTTCCTCCTGCCCCGACAGATCACAATATCTGTAAAAATCTCTCCAGTCACTGCAGTGTTCATTATTTCTGCAACTTTCTCCAGCATCTACAACTCTGCCCATCTCTTTTTGTTTCCGTCTGAACAAATTTCCCTGTGGCGTAACCTACTCCAATGCCTAAACAGCCTGTGTAACATCCTCCATTCCCTGCAGCACGCCCAATTCTGAAACCACTTTCTGCCCCGACCCAGCTCACTATCTCTGCATGACACTTAGCACACGATCGCTCAGAGCCGGCTCCTACCGTGAACAAAGCCGTTGTCGTCCCTCCTTATTTTTGCCAGTTCGGATTCCCTGATTGGATCAGGTTAAAATCCCAGTGAGGGAACAAGTATTAATGAGATTAGGCTGACTGACCCCCTCGTTCGAATTACTGCAGAAACCTCTACCTTTTTCCAAGCAAAGTAACATCCTTTTCAGTAAAACTTTCTCTTATCAATCTCCTGCAGGACCAACACAAGCTTTAGATCTTTTTTCCTGAAACTGTCGATCTTCCCGCCCCCATCCAAAAGGTCTCTAACTAACATCTAACCGCTTCCAAAAACGCAATCCGCCGTATGTCTGTGACATTGTACAAAAGGTGGAAGAGGCTTTTGAAGCAGTGAGCTTCACAGGGCATGGAGAACGATACAGAAGTAGGAATGTTGGAAGAAACTTGTATTTTTACAGTGGAGGGAACGGTAATAGAACATGAAGGGTGATGCAGAGACTGCAATTTTTAGGCGCAGTGGACAAAACATTTATTTCTGGTGCAGACAGAGAAAGCCAGATCATGAGATAAACTGGCAACGTAACATTTTCATCTGATTTTGCGGAGACTTTCTCTCAACAAGGCTCTTGTAGAAATAAAATTGATCTTGTTGGTCCAGCTCTATTTTTACTTCAACCAAACATAAAACTGTCATTGTTTTTGTAATCTCCTTCAGCCGCCAGAACACTCCATATCCGTGGAATATTCCCAATCCTTAATAGGACTTCCTATCTCTGCAACCTCCTCTGGACCTCATACCCATACTGGTGTTTTGCACTTGCTGCAATCCTGAACGTATTCCTCACCTTTCAATAAGGCAAATGAAATGGTAGCTTTAAATAAAATGAACCAGATCAGATGCAGCTGTCATTCTGGAGATGTGGCTGCATGTTGGACGGCATGGTGCAGGAGAGACACGTTATTGTCCTTCAGAATCGAGAATGGAGAGAATTACACGGGGATCTGTCATCTTGGTCTGAGGTTGATCCCTGGGTCACTGAGGTGTCAGCTTTCTAGGTGAATTTCCAACAATGTAGGAAGGACGTCATTGTCCATCCCTGCTCCACCAGGCAAGTGCCAGCACCTGCACTTTGTGAACATACAGTCACCTTATCTCTGTTACTGCACCCACCTCCCTCCAAGGCTCTTATTCTCTCGCTGTCACTGAATATAACACCTTCTCTCTCTAACTTTTCCTCTGTCCCTTTCCCTACTCTCCCTGTTGTCTGTGCTGCCTCCTCACTAACTGCGGGAATCTCGGCCACATTTCACTCAGCTGTACCAGCACTAACACATGTCCCAACCACTTCAATTTCCAGTAATAACTCTTGGTAATTTATTCATTTCAGGAAGAACCATTCCACAATCGGGCAGAAACAGCCAAGAAAGATAAGGGTCTCCCAAACATTCAGCTTCTCACTCCGAACAGTGGAAGGATTCTGTCCCTAACAACTACCAGAGTCTGACTGACCGTGTTCTGGAACTTGGACATGGTCAGTCAGACTGTCGTAGTTGTTAGTTGTTAGGAATCTGAGACTCACCTTGACTCAGTGTGCTGGATAGCTTGACTGACAGTGGGGAATGATATTAAAATTCCTGGTTTTGTGTCGGTGCTCACGACATAACAGTCGTGTGAGCCTGTTTGGTCAGGCTCAGGGTAAACATTGCTCAAGGCAGGTTTTGGTAAAGATATGTATCTGTGGGAATTCAAGTCAGCTCAAAGTGTGTGTGTATAAACACAGAGTGAGCAACCCATAGCTGATGTCCATGAGCTGTTTTTGTGTCCATGAGTCTAGTGTCCTTGCAGCAGCATTGAAATGGGACGTGTTAGTGTTTGCTGAGCTGCCTCATTGAAGTACAGAAGCGTCATGGAAATGGGTGTCCGATGTGCTTTGTTTGCATAGATAGTCTAACGTGTGAGATCTGCCATAATTGGTGGGTGCGGAGTAAACGCAGCTTCTGTCTGTGCAGCGTTCTCCGAGACATTGGTGTCAAAGAGAGAAGTTCGCAGGAATGAGGAGTGAGATGGAGTTACGAGTTAGCAGCTCTGACTTTCATGCTGAATTCTCCCTGTTGAGTTTCCCCAAAATGGAATGGAGGACACGCAGCTGCACATTGATGAGGAAGATTTACATTAATTTGGCTGTTGATAATCCATAAATATTCAGTCAGTAATTGGCCACTATCTTTCTGAAAATGTGTCTTAAAGAAGGCCCTTCGATCCACCAAGCCTGCACTGGCACATGTTAAAATTCTATACAATTACATTTTCTGCTTTCTCATGTATTTCTGAGACCAGGAGGATTGCAGATACTGGAGATAAGCTCCAGGCATTAATTCCCCCCTATGGCATCTAGTGGACATACTCTTTCCCTGGCTACCTTTTAACCCTGAGAAACTGGTTGGGATTTTCCTTCATCGTGTTTGCCAAAGCTACATCATGTTGACTTTTCGCCCTCCTACAGCCTTGTTGATGTTTTCCAATTTTCAGTGTTTTTCCAAGGCCTTAAACTCTCTTCCGTTTCCAACCTCTTCGATGTACTTCCTTTTCCCTTTTTGACAAAGCTCACAATTTGTCTAATCATCAGAGGTTTCGAAAGCTTTCCATCTTACCACACAAGATGGCCAGATATGATATTCTTAAATTCAGTAACATGAAGAAGGGTCTGGCGGGCTACTCATACAAATCCACACAGATTGATGATTATAACTTAATTTGGTGGGGTCCCTTTAAGCTTGAAGTGAAATACAAGTTCATATATAAAACGTTTACATCGACATGTGGATGCCATTCTTTGCTTTTCAAATGTCCCTTACTTATTTAGTTCTCTATATTGAAGATAAATTTGTTAAAGATCACGTTATATTTCTTGCCAGCACAAATGCGCACACATTGTTTGCTTTCCAATTTATTTTTGAATTTAAGTCTTATAAATTTCACAGTCCTGTTTTCTGTAGTATTGATTTCCCACTGTCCGATGTAACCTCCCCTGTTGTGTTGAAGACATCCAGGGAGCTGTGGGCGTTGCAGCCTGACCCTATTTACATTGCGAGAAAACATTTTCTCGGAATAACTTCAACCGTCCCTCGGAATACCTGCTCCATCTCTGATTCTGCTTTTTCTTCTTGTTACTTTTTTCCACTTGAAAGAAAACTGATCTCAGTTTAATAAAGTTTGATTTGTTCATACTAAGACTCCAGATCTTAATCGAGCTTTGTGCTATAATTACTTGTCCTTGAATCAAATCAATTATGATTATTACGATTCCCTAAAAACTGCTCTGTAACTTCCACTCCGCAATGGTAATGCATGCCATGATGCTGTGTAATTAGTGCCATGGTACTCACTCTAGCTGCTGACTGTCGGTGGTGGTGGGAGGCGGGGGAGAGATTGCGGATGCAATCTATTCAAGTGGACAGCTTAGTTTGTAATCGTGTCAGACTGTCTGAGTATTTTTGGAGCTGGACTCATTGAAGCAAGTGTCGGTTATTCCATCATATTCATAACTTGAACCTCGGAGATAATTGACAGGCTTTGGCAAGACAGGAGAAAAGTTATCATCTGCAAGATTGCTAGATTCGGATCTGATGTTCTTATGAAAGAAGCTATATGGTCTTGCTTAACCTGCGCATGTTAGTATCAATGGATCCAGGACCTATACTCTCTATAAATGTTAAATAGCAATATTGAGATGATTTATGATGGTCATTGTCTAACATTTGTGTGGCACGAATACTTCTTGTCACTTGTCAGCCCAAACCTGGCTGTTGTGCAAGTCTTGCTGCATTTGGTCTGATTTTGTGATCTGAGGGGTTGTGTACAATAAAATCAACAGTAATGTTTATTACATCTGACTGTGTGAAGGACTGAACCTGCAGATAGCTGGTTTACCAAAGTACCTGCTGCCTTTTGTTCTTCTCGTTGACAGGGAGTTGAGATAGTGCTGTCGAATAAGCCTCGGTGCAGCGAATCTTATAGATAGTACACATTGCTAATACTCAGCATCAGTGGTGGAGGGGATGGATGGTGGTGGAAGTTACATCAATTAAATGGGCTCGTTTGTCTAGGATATTCATGGGATGTAATCCATTAAAGCATTGGGGAGTTAGCATGTGAATTTCTCACCACATAATTTTCAGCTGCTGACCTGCTCTTGAAGATAAAGTTGTTTAATTGACTAGTCCAGGGCAATTTCTGAACAATGATAGCATCCAGGATACTGAGAAACACCCAGTTGGGGACTCACTGTAGTAGTGCTATTGCAATTTTAACAAAAAGATGTTTTGATTCTTTATTGAATTATTGACTTATATATATGTGGAGTGATCGTTATTTGCCATTTATTAGACAATACATGGATGTTTTCAAGATATTGTTGCATTTGAACATTGCCTGGTTCAGGACTGGTATATTCAGATAACATTCTCACGTCTGAACTTATGATTGAAAGAGCGTCATTGCAGTAGTTGGAAATGGTTGAACATCGGGCACTGCATTTCATGAGGAGTGGCGGGAGAGATGTTCCAGAGTTCGAGGTATTGACACAGACAATAAGCATTATCTTGATGTTGGAAATTCCAGCCAGGACATAATCTGCACCAGATTCCTGTTTACTATACGTTTAATTGTATTCCTTTAGTCACACACTGTTGAATGGTCCCTTAATGCTTCGAGTAAAACACTCACTGTTCCTTTGGAATTCCAATCTCTGAAGTAAGCTTGCAAAGGGATGAGGAGCTGAGTGACCCTCACGGGACCCAAAGTGAACATCACTGAGCAGGGTATTGCTGGTTGATCACACTTTGCTGACACTCTCCTATACATTTAATTAGAAGCGCATCGAAGGGTCAGTTACTGGCTGCACTGCAAGCTGCCCTGCGTTTTGTTCACAGAACACAGTTGGACAATTTATCATATTGTTGGTGGATGTCAGCATTCTTGCTGGAATGGAACAGCTTGATAAAGATGTGAAAATCTGTGGAGTTAAATCACAGTTTCCAGTGTCTCCAGCCATTTCTTTATACCGTATGAAGTGAATAGAACTGTTTGAAGATTGGGCTCTGTGATGTGGGGGTCCGTTAAAGGACAGGAAAATAGATTCTCGACTCAGCTCTTCTGGCTAAAGATTTTTACAAATGCATCAACTTTATTATTCCTTCATGTGCGACGCTCCTCAATAACTGGAGATTTCATTGTTGGAGATCAGCCTCCTCCTCCAATGGTCTCTTTCACTGTTCACTCTCTATTATGTCTACTTGTTTCAGTACTACAGAGTTAGATCTGGACCATTGATTGGGGGATCACTGAGCTCTGTCGATCACTTGCTGTTTATGCTATTTAGCATGCAAGTCAGCGTGTTTTGCAGCTAAGAGTTTCTCCAGGTTGCCCCTTTTTTCTCTCTCTGGCTGGTGCTGTTCCCAACATGTACTTCTGCACCCTTCATTGACCCAGGGTATATCCCTTGTTTGATCGTTATTGTAGATTGTGAGGTATGTAGGACCGTGAAGTTGCTGACTGTTTGAGTTGAACAGTGTACGATTCTGCTGCCGCCGCTGACCGACTGCACCTCATGGACTTCTCGACGACAGTGCTTCAATCTGTTTAAAGTCTGTCCCATTCAGCACACAGCTTGCTATGCAATATTGTGGGAGGGTCTACAAATGTGACAATGCCCCCACCTCCCACAAGAACTGTGCAGCGGCTGCTCTTAATATATATTAAATAGAGAGGTGTATCAACAGCAGGCGGATTGGTGGTGATGAGATCAATTATATGTATCCCATTTATTGATTTCCTCATAACCTACTGCAGAGCTGACTCGCAGCCACAGAATCCAGCATCAATACTGAACACGATATTACTACAAACCAAGGAGTATCCCTGCTCTGCCTGGGTGTATGCTGTCAGTGGACCAGAACCAAGCAGAGAGGTTGGCGACGCTACCCTAAACACAGTCCTGTTCGCAGATTCCTGCTTTGCAGACAATGCCTGATTGTTACCTTATTTGGTTTTGGGAAATAAACGGCAGGACACTTTTATGTTTTGTACAAAGAGTAATGAATACCACTTTATTTCTCAAATAGTTTTAAAATAAACGAAATGTCATTCTTTTCCAGTTGAAATTAATTGAAGTGAACATTAATTAACTTACAACAGTGTTCACATATCCATTACACACTTTAGTGACTGATGTAAACAGCTAATTCATGTTCAAATCAGTAAACACAACATCTTGCAGTCAGCAATGAAGTTGAAAATAGCACGGAAAACATTTGAATACAGACACAGTTCTAGGGGGCCTCACGTCAATCTCGGAAACACTCGCCAACAACACAATCTGTCCAGAGAGTTTCCAAACAGAGCTGAACATTTATTCACACAATCTCTCACATCAGAACAGTGACAGACATCGCTAAATAGCAGGAAAATGCGTGGCCAATGAATCAGCACCGGGTTTGGCGCTGGTCCGAAACTGACCACAAGCATGTTTTGCAAGTTTTTTTCTCCTCTCATGTGCGTCCGAAACTCTAATTATGCACATTGGACCCAACCCTGAATGAAGATGTTATAAAGTTGATGGACTCCTGAAACACATGAATTCCTCATAAATCGCACGCAGTGTGTGTCAGCTCCACAACGTCAGTCTCCAAACAGAATTGAGCAGCTACGTTGATGGCCAGCATCAACCCAGCCCAATGTCAATGTATGCAACTTGAGCTGGAAATTTTGCGTAAATATTTTCAGCATTGTCCTAACCATTAATAGCATAGTCTCTTTACTGAATATCCAACTGGCTTCGATAATATCCACATTTGTATTCTCCAATAAGCACAAAAGCCACCCATTTATTCGGTTCAATTTTATGACATTGTTATGACGAAAAAAGTGCACAAATCACAGTAAGGAGCATTGAAGTGACACGTCTTGTTACCATTCCCAAGAGCAAATCATTATGAAGTGCAAAGACATTGAAAATATACAGTTATGTTCTCTTGTATCAACAATGTGTGCTAAATTTCACACACAGTCATTTTAACGGCAACAATATGACTGTGTGACTAAACATTCTACAATCACGTGTGAGTACATTTTCAATTGCTTCTGATCATCTCACACGTCAATAATGTGGTATGTGACTTTCAGTGCCTGTATGATGATCGGTGTGTCGGTCACACTTCTGAAAGACTGGCAAGTTGCTTCAAGCAACCTATCCCTTCAGATCTTCACAACAAGCAAGGTACTGACTGGACCAACTAGCCCTCGCTCACAAGAAACAAAACTCAATGTCCAGCATTGGGCATGCTTGGACAATATTTTTCATTCACATTCATTCATGAAATGTGTTTGGGCCAGTATTTACTGCCCAACCCGTGTTGTCCTTGAGAAGGTCGAGGCGAGCTGTCACACTGAACCACTGCAGTACAGATGCTGTCGATTGACTAACAATTCCATTTGGGAGGGAACTTGAAACAGTGACACTGTCGAAGTGAATGTGCCCTAAACTTCGATTCTCCTACTCTTTAGATGGTGCAGAGTTCTGCTGTGATTTTCCAGCATCACACCTACGACTCTGATCTCCAGCATCTGCACTCCTCAATTTCTCCTCAACTTTGAAGGAACAGAAATATATTTCCAAGTCAGGATAGCGAGGGCTTGGAACGAAAAGTGAACGTGTATTTGCTGCCCTTGTACTTCTTGATGGTCGTTGTTTCAGAGATACTTTATCAGGACACACGGTAAATTTCTGCGGAGCACCGTGTAAACAGCGGGCATTGCTGCAATTGAGCGTCAGTGGATGAGATGAGAACCTGCACTCAGCCAGGCAATTGGGATGTGTTTCATCGCAAACGCATTCAAAGTTGACATGCTTTCAGAAATCATGAAGAGAGTTATTTCTGCAGCATTCCGAGCCCATGACGTATTCATGTAGCCTATTAAATTATATGGGCTCACATTTGTGGCAGTGGAAAAGCACAGCTGGTCAGGCAGCATCCGAAGCGTTGAAGAGTCAATGTTTTCGCGTTAGCCCTTCACAGGAATGGTGAACGCATTTATATGGTCTGTCCAGTTCTGGTTAACGGTAATCCACGGGATATTAGTAGTTGACGGTTCAGTGATAGTGATAGCACTGAATATTAATGGATACGCCTCAATTCTGTATTGTTAGAGGTGACCGTTTCCTGGCATGTGCGGAATGCACATGTTACTTCTCACTTTTAAGCACACGCCTGCATATTTCATAATACTTGCTCCGTTTGAAAAAGGATTGTTTCACTATCTGATTAATCACGAATGGTGTTGAATGTTATCCACGCATTGACAAACAACCCCAGTTGTGAATTCACAGTGGAGGGATGGACATTTATGAAGCAGCTAAGAATTGATGGGTCTCGGAGAGAAAACACTCTTATAACTCACTTATCGTGTCCCTCCCTCTAAGCTAGGAAGCTTGCTTCAAGTTCCTCCTGCTGCAGAGATGTGTCAAAACATGTCTGAACAGATTAATATTAAACTATGTATCCTAAGGAGCTGAGTGAGGAATTGTTTAGCTAAATCATTTTGAACGGTTAGTTTGTTATGCAGATTAATGTCAATAGTGTGGGTTCAATTCCTGCACTGACTGAGATGACTGTAAAGACTGTCCTACTTGAGGCATGATGACTGTCCAGTTAAAATACCACCAGTTGTCGCTGTATAACTCGTGAACAACCCTATCATGCGGTAGATGTATGGTGCTTAACCTTTCCTTTTCTGATCTACAGGCTTCCCCAGAACACGTCCCCTGGGGAACTACTGCAGAACTCTCTTGGAGCTGAGCTGGCTGCATTCACCGACTCCAACCATCTTCTTTAGTGCCAAGTAAATCTTCAACCAATGCAGAGGATTTCATCATTGAGCTTCCGTGAGCAGGTTGGCGCTGAGGATTCGTTACTTGATGCCACTGCATTTGACATCTTTTTCATCACTTGATTATTGGTAGAATCAGATTAATGGGACCGTCATTTATTGTCTGACATTTTGTCTCCCTGGACACGCCATATATTTTTCCACACAGTCTGGTAGATACCAGTGTTGTAACCCAGCACGACAGTTTGAATGGAATGTTTTGAGGGTCCAGAGCCTTTGCATTAGCCAAGCACCCCTGCTGCTTGCAGATATCCTAAAAATCAGTCGCACTAGCTGAAGACTGCCATCTGGAGAATAAAATCAATCATCATATTGACATTTCTGTCTGAACTGTGCTGTGAATGTGTCAACCTTATCTTTTCTTTTGCAGTGGTGGGCATTTCCATCATTCACGAAGTTGGAACTTGTTGACCCTCCACCTCCAGTGAGTTGATTGATTTTCCACCTCCACTCTCTCAGACTGCATATGATAGGATTCCAGTGTTCACTTGCAGCTTACTCTGTTTGGTGAGAAAGTGATCCAGTTTAGTAACATCACCTCATCTTCAGGTGTATCTGGTACTTCTCTTGCCAGGCTCTCCTGTTTTCTTCATTGAAAAATGGTTGATCCACTGTGTTGGTGGTCAGTGTAAAGTGGTGCACATGCTAGGCAGTGACAGTAAAAATTCTGCTGGAGTACAATACTTCTGATGTTGGTAATTACCAAAGTTACCCCACCCACCCCAGGGCGCTCAGTTACGAAATCTATTCGAAATCTGTCACGTTTAGCACGGTGATAGTCTCTCCCTCTCTCTCTCTCTCTCTCTCTCTATCTATCTCTCTCTCTCACTCACTCACACACACACACACACACACACACACAGACACATTTCAAAACCAATGTGGTCATTGATCAATGTGGCTGCAGCTGGTTGATTGGTGTTGATGGGGTCAAGTAAATTTCTCCCTCTGGCTCGTTTCCTCACCACCCAGTGCAGACCAAATCTTGCAGATCTGTCCTTTCGCACCCGACCATCAGGATCTGTAATGCTGCTGCAGGCCCCCTCTTATTGGTAGTTTTGAAATGTCCCAACCAGTATACATTCTATGGCTTTGCCAAACACTCAGTGTTGCTTGCAAGTGTTGGAAAATGCGGAGGAACTTTGATCCATCAGCTAAGGAATGGAAAGCAGCAGGAGTTTCCCATGTGAATGTTTGATCTGACACCGTGAGGCTGAGGTAGGGGAGTCAGTAGGAGGTTTCCATGACAGTGTTTGATCTGACACCATGCAGTTCCGTTGTATCACATTGTCGCTTGAACAGTGTGCAGGACAGCCCACTCTATTCTAGCACGAATCCACAGAGGTTACGAAGGTGGACATTGCAGATTCTACAGGGCTTTTGATTTTTGTTACTGTTAAACGAATGTCCTCCCCTGTTTTGTATCTTGTGATTGAACCCTACAATACCTCGCTGCTTCATTTCTTCCAGTGCCTTGTCTATTTCACTGATTTTTGCAACATGTTCTCTGTTAAGGAATTGCACATTTTTTTCTTGCAACGATCATGGTGAGACCACATTGAGAGAACTGTCGGCTGAATGACATGAAATCAGTCCGGAGAAGATTCACTCATCTTATTCCTCTGATGAGCGTGATTTCTTAGGTGAAAATCTTGTACAGAGTATGCTTGGATCGACTAGAGATTTTGCAAATGGAGCGTGATCCTGTTTCGACCAATAATATACTGAGGTGTCTTTTCAAGTTGTTTGCTGAAAGCATATTTCAATTTGTGCGAGGGATTTCCAGAAGTGGATGGACTGCAAAACTGGAGAATATCGCAGTTGTAAGATGGAGATTGTTATAAAACTCGCAAAATGTAATTCCTTTGTGGAATTGTCTTCCCAGAAATCGATGCAAGTTAAGACAGTGAATGTTCCTAAAATTAGATTCCCTACAGTGTGGAAAATTGTCACCTCGGCCCAGCAACTCAACACTGACCCTCCGAAGTGCAACCCACTCAGGCACATTTCCCTCTGACTGCTATAAATAACATTATGCGGAATTTAGCATGGCAAATTCACCTGACTTGCACATCTTTGTACTGTGGGAGGAAACCGGAGCACCTGGAGGAACCCCACACAGAGACGGGGAGAATGTGCAAACTCAACACAGACTGTCACCCGAGGCTGATATCGCACCTGGGATCCTGCTGCTGTGAGGCAGCTGTGCTAACTACTGAGACACTGTGCTGCCGCAAAGGCAGAGCCAGACAGTTTATTGTCCACAATTGATGTATTAACGTGATAAGGCGCAGGAGGAATGTATGCAGGAGGCCAGAATCATATCATTCATTGTCTTATCGCATGGCGGAGTTGGTTGAGATTATCGATTCTCTTACTCCTGATCTTAATTTCTACGCTTCTATTGTCTTTAGATACTGACAAATGATGAAAGCATTCTCATGTCTATAAAGGCTCTATCTTTCAGAATCACGAGCACAACTTCCAAATGTGATGTTTGAACAGCACTGGGAAAAATCTCGTGAATGTTTCATGATGGTACAGTAAGATCAGACACTTAGGACAAAGTGGAAGTCTCATTCAAACTGCTTTTGTAATGAGACTGGGTGGAACAGATGTCTTTTAGTGTGCAGATACCTTTCATTTGTTATCGTAAGGTAAATTACGTTGGCAACACTGTTAGAAATGATGTCTAATTTCCATTCAAAATATGGTGGTGAACGTCAGTCATCATCGTGTCGCAGAGAGACTAATCGATACGTTTCAAAGAGCAGTACAGGAGTTTAAGCAAGTGACAATGAAGAGACAATAATATAACTTCAAGTCAGGATGCTGTGTGACCTTGAGGATTGTACTCCCCAACATGAGATGCTCATAGTGATGGAAATATTGAGAGTACATATTCTATTTTGAAAACATTAAGGTCGTGCAGGCATTCAGCGTGCAATCCTGCCCCTCAGCCCAACAAAAATATCCCAGCCCAAAACCAACAAACTATATTAATGCCATTTACCTCGAGATCTAGAGACTGCGCTGCCCTGGGATTTCATGTCGTTAATCAGCTGCTTCTCAAATGCTGTATTATCTTGAAGTAACTGTGAGCGTGGTTGTCAGTTGTTCTTTTAATTTATGAATGAAATGCTTTCTGCAAATACATCACACAACTTCAGAGACAGTGACAAGTTCATAAGATGAATCAAAATACCTGCATTGTTCAATAATTACTAGAAAATTCGGTTTTCTGTTTAATTAATGCGTGGTTTTAACAGAGTGATACCAGCATTAATTGCCCTTGAGAAGTTCAAGTCCAGTTGGTGTTGAAAATCTACAGTGCTGTTGGAACAGTGTCCCACAATGCATTTGCGTGTCGGTGTTGCAATGAGTCAATATGACTGGTGATCGATGGAGAGTTAAACAAGCCGCCTGATTTCTCTTCGAGTACCGTTGTGGCACCAGTAAGGTACCAGAGGGTCTTCCTTTACACTCCCTGCGTTGCGCAATATTGATAATGGATGGAATTTGTGAAGTATTAGGAGGTGAGTGACTTACACAGAATTGTCAGCATCTGAAATGCTGTTTTAAACTGGCTGATCCAGTTAAATTTCTGGCCAATAGTTACTCACAGGATATTTGTGTTTGGATATTGATTGTACTATTGGCAGCAAGAGAAAGCGTTTGGATTCTCTTCTGTTTGAGAAATTTACTACCTGGTCAAAGTAAAGATCTATTGCTGTTTGCCGCTCATTAGCTAAACCTAACCGGTGTCCACGTACTGCAGAAAATTGACACAGGCTGCTGCAGTACCTGAGGATTATGAAATCGTGCTGAAGATTGTGTTCGGGTTCAACTGGAACACTGATGTTTTCCTCCCCTCTCCATGTGACCTGCCTCAACTACAAATATTTTATTTGTAATCACACTTTCAATTCACAGAAACATGGAAATACATCAAGGAAACAGGTAGACAAATCATTGGGCGTTGGAGGTTGTGGTGGGATTTGGGTGGTGAATGCTGTGATGAAAACAGCCGGGAAAACTTGCCGTTTGTCAAAGCGAATATCTGGGACAGAATTTATTATGCTTCAGATGAAAAAAAAACTTACAGCTGGAAAATTATTATAATGTTGTATAAACTGTCTCTATAACATTGATGTAATTAACATAATGATGGCAAACATCTGGAATTTTTGTGCTGATACTGGGCAACAGTTGCAATGAGTAAGGGAAATATCCTTTATGTTCCCAGAGATAGCTGGACTGCCCTAGATTGTGTAGGTGCTGATGCTCCATGAAAGGATGCTCGTTTGTACCATCGCCACTTACTGAGTATGGCAAAGGACCAAACCAGAAAATCAATTGGTTATTTGTTCAGAATGTTTAAGAATGCTTATGGCTGCCATCACATAGAATCATACAATAAAAAGGAGGCCTATTGAGTCTGCACCTACAAGTGCATTTCCAAATTCTTTTTCAAAGTTTGTGTGGTTACCTGCCTCGTATCACCACCGACAAAGAGCATTCTAGAGACAGACCATTTTCTCAACTCGAAACAGATTGCACAAATCCTCTCAAACGCTTGGCTTTCATATTACTACTATGTTCCTGTGTTCCTAAACACTTCGACGAAGGGAAACAACGGCTGTTCGTTCATCTTGTCCCTACACCTTTCGATCTTGTACACCTCCTCAACCATCCCTTTTGCAAAGAAAAACAAGCAAATTTAACACGTCTTCATAGTTTGAGTACTTTCTTGTCTTGTTATTTCTCACGTATATCACGTATATTAATCAGTGATAAATTTTATTGGTCATTGATCTGGCTATCTGAATAATGTGTTTATATAGTCCTGTAACCGAACACTTTCCTCCCCTCTGTGAACTACCAAGCTAATCTATGTGTCGTCCACAACTTCATCAACAATTCCACTGCTCTACATTTTTCACATTCTCAATTTATGAATATCACAAGCAAACCATGATTTATTTCCTGTTCTCGAGATGTTATTCACGGAAGGACAATTAGAAATTTCACTCTCTTGCTGTTCTTAATTCAGTGAATTTTCAGTGATGCAATTTGTATCTTTTGTGAGGGAGCTACAAATATCATTTTCAACACAGAGCTGAATTCACCTTTTACACTCTGCCTCCATACATGCTATATTCCTAAAACTTGGAAATAATTTCGGATGGGCTAGGGTTTGGCACCCTGTACTGCAACAATTGTAGTTTATGTGATACTGGGATAGTTTGTTTTTCGTAACATTCCCTGCAATAGTAAAAGATGATTTGTTTTTTCATGCTCAGGTTGGACACGGGTTCATTTACTGTTCGTTTGAAAGAGCGATTGTGATAAGGATAAAAATTCAATTCATTTCTACATTATGATCAAACCGCTGGAGATCAAATGATATTCTCGTGTCTACCTTGAATTGGAAGTAAATGATTAGAAGAAACGCCCACTGTTATCGATACTGTACAAAATAGTTTCAAAATGTTGAGACACCGCACGAGGGAAGAAAATCATGTTGTCTGCACAAAATGGAGATACAGAAATACAGAGTGAATGTACAACCTGAACAAGAATCAAGTAGTAGAAGAGCGCACAACAAATCGTTACTTAATTTTCTCTGGAAACCAGATCCCGATTTTCCTGAACAGGTAACATTCAGTAACAAAAAGTGGAAGGTTACGAGGGATGGTGAATACCCGACAGGATGTGTGGTTGATAGAGCAGATGGAGTTACAGGAAATGGGTGGGGCGGCAGATTCCAGAGGCTCATGGGCATCTATAAGTTGCTGGATATTGTCGGCCTCGATGCCTGAAAGGATAAGGAACATTTTCCACTTTCCACGGTGAGGGAGCTGGAGAATGAAACAGGATTGCGGAGTGGTATCGCCTTGTGCCAATGGGACGTGATGTTGGGCAGAGAAAATGTTGAAATCAGTGACTTCGAAATCACATGATCAGTATTCAGAAAGTCACTATGATTAAAAGAAATCGGAATCGGAATCTAATTGTAACGTTTTGATTTCTCCGCGGTGACAGTCAAAGAGCAAGATCTTGCTTTACTGAGACATTAGACCTAACTGTGAAAACATAATACATCTTTAACAGGACAAAGCTATCCATGATTTTGGATGGCACAGGCAAGGACAGAGATTATTTTTTTCATCACCAGTAGCTCCGGGGAAGGTGACAGGGAGCTGCTTTCTTGAACCACCTCTGTTTAAGTAGTGCATATACACACACAGAAAGAAGGGCATATCAACTCAAAAACAGAGATGGTGGGGATGAGTTACTCTTCTTCACTCTTCAAATCCTAAGCATGGAGGTACAGACATGAAACCGCTAGAAATGGAGTTCCTTAATTGGGAACCAGCGACACTGAAGGAACACCGAGATATTTGCAAATCCGTAAGGTGAGTTTTTGGAGGGGGACTTGCCTTGGCAGTTTTCCCGTGTGTTTGCTGCCACTGTCCTTATAAATAGAATACAACAATCACTGGACTGATTTAGGCAGGATCCGGGTTTGTGTTCTGTATCTAACCAATAACGTGTTTTCATTCGGATGATATGAAATGTCTTCATTTCCTGACTGGGAATTGCATCCATGTCTGGCGCATTCAAACTCGGTGTACTTCGCAGGGACCGCCACTGATACTGACAATAGCGCTTGCGAGCTGACTTGTACTCACTGTCTTTCCTGTTCTTCATACCATAAACACCTTTGGCAGCAATATTTCTCTCTCGAAATATCCAAGTATCGCTAATCTCGTCTGATTCTACATCCCAGGCTCGACATGATCAGAGGTCTCTCGCTGAGTTTGTGCAGGGTCTTCCTTGGAAGACACCATGACACCTTTTCACTGGAGTGGATCATGAAATCGTTTCGTGACTGTGAATAAAACGATGGCAACTTCCAGCAGAGAAGGAGGTGACCCTGAAACAGGCTGCTGAGGTCAGATGTGTCTCCTTTGCCATGGAAAGGCACTGCTTCACAAAGTGGAAGCTTCGAAGTGAAGCAGAGACGGTGATTATCTTCGCTGCTTGTTCACCTTCTTAATTTGTTTTCCGTAAAAGTCCATTACATTATATATTGACAAGTTGCCAAGCGAGCGCCTGACATTTGAGCCAGCGGCGTACAGAATAACGTGTCTGACTTCGCATCAGAAAATTATCGGTTCAAGTCCTACCAGGCTCGAGAACAATGCCCATCTTTATCTGTGGTCCATGTTGACGCTCCCCTGTGAGGTGTTGTCTGGATAACTTCTTTGAGATTTCGAACTTAAAACTTGCGTTTGTTTCATTCGCCACTTTAAATTCCAGCTCACCACAACGTACACCTCTGTCGGTCTCGGGTATCTGCCTGTGTGTTCCCTCTGTGGGAAAAATGAGGATGAATTCATCGAAGGGGTTGCAATACGTTGTGACAATATCAATCTTCAGTCCCATTGTAATGTGATTTACGAACACAGGATAACCTCATTGACATTTGCCCTGATAACATCAGAACACGCAAGACATTGGGCCAAAGCTGGAAACTGGGACTACAATAGATAGCTCTCTGATGAGCCACAGTGCACAATGTGCAGAATGGCCTTTGTCCACTCTGAAAATCTTCGTAGACAAGTTGAATATAATCTGCAAAGGAAATGTTCAGAAACTAAAAACCCAAATACGACAGGATCTATCGCCTTGTCTTGTTATTTACTTGTTAGGATGCGGCACACTCACCACCGGGGCCCGGATCCTGTTCCCAGTCATGGAGTAGTTGTTTTGTTCTGCAGATATTTCAGCGTACGAGTAATTCGGACCGATTTTGCGATGCTGGCGTGTCATTGGTTTTGTCCGAAACATTATTAATATTAAGATAAAACAAACAGCTGCAGTTGCAGTAAATCTGCGCCAAAAACGAAAATTGGTAGAGAAACTCAGCAAGCCTGGCAACATCTATGGAGAGAAGCAGAGTTAATATTTAAGTTCTACACAGAAAGATTAGTTATACATTTTTCGAGTCGAATCACAACTCTACCCGCTCCATGTACTCCAATAACTCTCAGAGAGCCATCTATTCTCGTCCCAGTTTCCAACTTTGGCCCAAAGTCTTGTGTGTTCTGATGCTTTCACGGTATTTAAGGAGTAAAAGAATGACGAGAGTAAGACTAGGTCCAATCAAGAATAGTAATGGGAAGTTGTGTGTGGAGTTAGAGGAGATAGGGGAAGCACTCAATGAATATTTTTCAACAGATTTCACTCTAGAAAACGACAATGTTGTCGAGGAGAATACTGAGATACAGGCGACTAGACTCGGTGGGATTGAGGTTCACAAGGAAGAGATATTAGAAATGTTAAAATAGGTAAGTCCCCTGGGCCGAATGGGATTTATCCAAGGATCCTCTGGGAAGCCAGGGAGGAGATTGCCGAGCCTTTGGCATTGATCTTTAAATCGTCATTGTTGATAGTAATGGTGCCAGAAGACTGAAGGATAACAGATGTGGTTCCCGAGTTCAAGAAGGGGAGTAGAGACAATCCTGGTAATAAAAGACCAGTGAGCCTTACTTCAGTTGTTGGTAAAGTGTAGGAAAAGCTTATAAGAGATAGGATTTATAATCATCTAGGAAAAGAACAATTTGATTAGGGATAGTCAGTACGGTTTTGTGAAGGGTAGGACGTGCTGCACAAACTTTATTGAGTTATTTAAGAAGGTGATCAAACAGGTAGATGAGGCTAAATCGGCTGATATGGTGTTTATGGATTTCAGCATGTCGTTCGAAAAGGTTCCCCACAGTAGGCTATTGTACAAAACGCGGAATAATTGGATTGTGGGAGATACAGCAGTTTGGATCAGTAATTGGCTTGCTGAAAGAAGACAGAGGGTGGTGGTTGATAGAAAATGCTCATCCTGGAGTCCAGTTACCAGTCGTGTACCTCAAGGGTCAGTGTTGGGGCCACTGCTGTTCGTCATTTTTATAAACGACCTGGATGAAGGCGTAGAAGGGTGGGTTAGTAAATTTGCAGACGTCACTAAGGCCGCTGGTGTTGTGGATAGTGACGAAGGATGTTGTAGGTTACAGAAAGACATAGATAAGGTGCAGAGCTGGGCTGAGAAGTGAAAAATGGAGTTGAATGCAGACAAGTGTGAGGTGATTCACTTTCGTCAGAGTAACTGGAATACAGAGTACTGGGCAAATGGTCAGATTCTTGGTAGTGTCGATGAGCAGAGCGATCTCGGTATCCAGGTACACAGACCCTTGAAAGTTGTCACCAACGTTGATAGAGTTATTCATAATGCATACAGTGTTTTAACTTTTGTTAACAGAGGGATAGTGTTCCAGAACCATGAGGTTATGCCACAGCTGTACAAAAGACTGGTGTGGTCTCAGTTGGAGTATTGTGTACAGTTCTGATCACTCTAATATAAGAAGAATGCAGAAGCTTTGGAAAGGGTGCAGGGGAGATTTATTAGAATGTTGCCTGGTATGGAGGGAAGGTCTTACGAGGAAAGGCTGAGGGACTTGAGGCGGGTTTCGAGAGAGAGAACAAAGTTGACATGTGACGTAATACAGACATGTAAGGAAATCAGAGGTTTCGACATGGAGAGCCTTTTTCCAAGTATGGTGGGGGTGAGCACGAGGGATCATGGCTTTAACTTGAGGGGTGATATAGAGAGGACAGATGATAGACGTTTTTCCTTACTCAGACAGTAGTAAGGGTATGGAATGCTTTGCCTGCAACGGCAGTCGACTCACCAACTTTCAGTACATTTAAATCGTCATTGGACAAGCATGGAATAGTAGGTTCGATGGGCTTCAGATTAGTATGAGTTGTCGTAGCAAAATCAATGGCCGAATGGCCTGTACTGCGCTGTAATGTTCTATGTTCCATGTTCAAAGTTTGACATTGTCACAACGTAATGCAATCCGTTTAGGAAACTAATCCTCATTTTCGCGCACAGAGGGAGACACACAGGCAGTTACCCCGAGGGTGAGAGGTCTCCGTTGTGTGGAGCAGGAATTTAAAATGGACAATAGAAAAATGCAGGTTTTAAGTTCGAAAACGCTAAGGACTGATTCCTACAGCACCTCACAGGGGAGCATCAACATGGACCACAGGTAAAGCCAGACGTTGCTCTCAACCCAGGCAGGATTCCAGCCAACAATCTTCTGATCCGAAGTCAGATGCGTTTTTATTTACGCCACTGGCTAAGTGACATGCTCTTCCTTGGCAGCTTGTCAATATGTAATGCAATGGACTTTCACGGAATCAAAATTAAAAAGGTGAACAAGCAGCGAAGATAATAAACGTCACTGCTTCACTTCGAAGCTTCCACTTTGTGAAGCATTGCCCTTCACTGGCAAAGGAGACACATTTAAGCCCATGAGACCATTAGACATAGGAGTGCAAGTAAGGCCATTCGGCCCATCGAGTCCACTCCGCCATTCAATCATGGCTGATTGGCATTTCAACTCCACTTACCTGCATTCTCCCCATCGCTTTTAATTCCTTGAGACATCAAGATTTTAAACATTACTGCCTTGTAGACATTTAGCTTCCCAGCATCCACTGCACTCTGTGGCAATGAATTCCACAAGCCGAACACTCTCTGGCTGGAGGAATGTCTCCGCATTTCTGTTCTGAATTTATCCCCTTTAATTCTAAGGCAGTGTCCACGGGTCTTAGTCTCCTCACCGAACGGAAACAATTTCCTAGCGTCCACCCTCTCCAAGCCATGTATTATCATGTAAGTTTCTATTAGATCTCCCCTTAATCTTCTAAACTCCAATGAATACAATCCCAGGATCCTCAGCCGTTCCTCATATGTTAGACCTACCATTCAAGGGATCTTCCGTGTGAATCTCCGCTGGACACGGTCAAGCGCCAGTATGTCATTCCTGAAGTGTGGGGATCAAAATTTGACACAGTACTCCAAATGGGGCCTAACTAGAGCTTGATAAAGTCTCAGTAGCACAACGGTGCTTTTATATTCCAACCCTCTTGAGATAATTGACAACATTGCACGTTCGCTTTCTTAATCACGGACTCAACCTGCATTTTTACCTTTAGAGAATCCTCAACTAGCACTCCCAGATCCCTCTGTACTTTGGCTTTACGAATTTTCTCATCGTTTAGAATTTAATCCATTCTTGTATTCTTTCTTCCAAAGTGTAAGACATCGCATTTGCTTGCATTGAATTCCAAAAGCCATTTCCTGGAACACTCTTCCAAACTGTCTAGATACTTCTGCAACCTCCCCACTTCCTCAGTACTACCTGCCTGTCCACCTAACTTTGTCTCATCAGCAAACCTAAATAGAATGCCCCCAGTCCCTTCATCCAGATCATTAGTATCTAATGTGAACAGCTCCAGCCCCTACACCGCTTGTGACCGACTGCCAATCAGAAAAAGAACCTTTTATCCCAACTCTCTGCCTTCTGTCAGACAACCCTCAATCCATGCCAGTAGCTCTCCTCGAATACCATGGGCCCTCACCTTGCTCAGCAGCCTCCCGTGTGGCACCTTATCAAAGGCCTTTTAGAAGTCTAGGTAGACCACATCCACTGGGTTTCTACGGTCTAACCTACTTGTCACCTCTTCAAAGAACTCCAACAGGTTTGTCAGGCACGACCTCTCCTGACTAAATCCATGTTGACTTGTTCTAATTCGAACCTGCTCGTCCAAGAATTTAGAAATTCATCCTTAATGATGGATTCCAGAATTGTACAAACAACCGAGGTTAGGCTAATTGGCCTATAATTTTCCATCTTTTGTCTTGATCCTTTCTTGAGCAAGGGGGTTACAACAGCAATCTTCCAATCATCCGGGACTTTCCCCTACTCCAGGAACTTTTGAAAGATCTCAATCTCCACTAATTCCTCAGCCTCCTCCCTCAGGACTCAAGGATGTCGCACATCGGGGCCAGCAGGTTTAACAATTTTAATACCTTTTAGCTTTTCTAGCACTTTATCTTGTGTAATGTCAATCATAATCAACTCAGCCCCCTGACTCCCTTTAATTGTTGGGATATTACTCATGTCTTCAACTGTGAAGACTGATGCAAAGTAATTTTTAAGTTCTCCTGCTATTTCCTTAGTTCCCATCACGACGCTTCCAGCATCAGTTTGAAGTGGCCCAATGTCTACTTTTGCCTGTCGTTTGTTTCTTATGTATTGAAAGAAACTTTTACTATCATTTCAAATATTACTGGCTAGCCTACCTTCATATTTGATCCTCTCCTTCCTTATTTCTCTCTTTGTTATCCTCTCTTTTTTTTTGTAGCCTTCCCAATCTTCTGATTTCCCAGTGCTCTTGACCACTTTATGGGATCTCTCTTTTTCTTTGATAGATTTCCTGACTTCCTTTGTCAGCCATGTGGCTGTCTAATCGCTCCCTGGATCATCTTTCTCTTCTTGGGGATGAACCTCTGTACAGTGTCCTCAATTTACCCACAAATTCCTGCCATTTTTGCTCTACTGTCTTCCCTGCTAGGAACTGTTTCCAGTCTATTTTGGACAGTTCCTCTCTCATGCTCTCATAATTACCTTTATTTAACTGTAACAACATTAGATCCTATTTTGCCTTCTCTCTTTCAAACTGCAGACTGAACTCTACCATATTATGATCGCTGTTTCCTAATTGTTCCCTTCCTTAAAGATCTTTTACAAAGTCTGGTTCATTACATAGCACTAGGTACAGAATAGCCTGCTCCCTTGTGGACTCCATGACAAGCTGTTCCAAAAAGCCATCCTGTAAGCATTCCATGAATTCCCTTTCCTCAGCTGTTTGCTTCAGGGTCGCCCCTTTCTCTGCTGGAAGTTTCCATCATTTTATACACAGTCACAACGCTATTTCATGACCCACTACAGTGAAAATATATCATGGTGTCTTCCAAGCTAGACTCTGCACAAACTCAGCGATAGACCTCTGGTCATTTCTAGCTGGGGATGTAAAATTAGAGGAGATGAGGTACAACTTTTATTTGCGCCACCCCTTCACTGCATACAAGCGCCTCAAAACGAGCCGCTGTTTGCATCAGCTTGATTTGTACCTTCCTGCAGTGCATTTGCTAAATAACATCAGATTATCACAGCTTGATTTCCTCACTTTGAAACCTAAGGCGAACTGTTTGGAAACGTGCCGAGAGATATGGTGCTGCCAATGGTGGCCATGATGCAAAGAACAGGAACGAGAGTGTGTACAAGTCAGGTCGCAAGGGCTATTGTCAGCATCACTAGGGGTTCCTCCGTAAGCGTTCGAGTATGCACCACTCAGACAAGGATGCAAGTCTCAATCATGAAATGAAGACTTATCTCATTTCATCTGAATGAAAACACGTTCCTCGTCAGACACAGAACATCCATTCGGATCCTGCCTGAATCAGTCCAGTCATTGTTGCATTTTAATTAGAAGGACAATGGCAGCACATACAAGGGAAAACGACCAAGACAAGCCCCCCTGCAATCAAATCACCTTTCTGAGTTGCAAATATCTCGGTGTTCCTTCAGTGTCGCTGGTTCTCAATCCAGGATCTCCATCGCCAGCGGTGACATGTCTGGTCCTCCCAGCGAAGGAGTTTAAGAGTTAGATTAGATAACTTACAGTGTGAAAACAGGCCCTTCGGCTCAACAAGCCCACACCGCCCCGCCGAAGTGCAACCCACCCATACCCCTACATTTACCCCTTACCTAACGCTACGGGCAACTTAGCAGGGCCAATTTACCTGACCTGCACATCTTTGTGATGTGGGAGGAAACCCACGCAGACACGGGGAGAATGTGCAAACTCCACACAGTCAGTCACCTGAGGTGGGAATTGAACCGAAATCTCTGGCGCTGTGAGGCAGCTGTGCTAACCACTGTGCCACCGTGCCGCCCAGGAGTTAATAAAAGTAACTCACCCCCTCCACCTCTTGGGTAATTTGGATGGGCAAAGAATATTATCACATTGAAAGAAATCTTTGTTCCAGAAATATAATCCTAAGTGCAGGTACTAATTCAGTAACTGCAAGCGGTCTGGAATTAATTAAGATGTGGTGCAGGGTAGTGAAATAAATGTCAAAGGCATTAATGACTGGGAGACATGAGGCAGGATGTGAGTGTGGAACTAGTGATGCAAAGCTCTGTCCAAGTGGTATTGGGTTATCCTTTACAGCCTACTGTTTGCTATGACTCACACACCACAGCTCGTCAATTCATCACAGTGAGGCTGCACCACTTGGTTTGAGGATCCCCGTGTGTGTATTAACACAGTTAATGGGTCCAGAGAGGACGAACACATCCTCTTTATTCTGTCAGTTCAAACAGGTGAAAAAAATCAGTTGGTAGATGATGCAAGAGGAGTTTGTCTTTTTCTGTGTCTTTTCAGTGGAGAATGCTCAGCCGTGAAATGTTTGTCTTTTAGCAAAAGTGGAGTTTGATTGCTATTCATACTGAGCAATATTGATACAGCAAATATACTTTCAAATTCCTGTAGTCAACTGGTGAATGAACTGCACATACGGACGAGAAATTTCGCTTTTAGCCTGGCCTTGTTGTTTAGTTTATTATAGCAGCTCCCATCAGTGGTGTCTGCTCATTGTATTGAAAGCTCCTTATTTCAACTTCAGACAAGTGTAAATTTGCTGATCAAGGAACACAGCGTTCTGCTTGAGATCCAGACTTTTCTGATTTGGAATTCCCGCTTCTTTTTCCTGGTTTAGTTCCAGCAGTGAATCTTGTTCGTTCTAAGTATTATTTCAATCAGGAAATTCTTCACGCTGTTAAACAAGCACTTCTGCTTCTCCTCCTCCTATTCTCCTCTCTTCATTCCCAGCTTGTTGAAAGAAAAGAGGTGAATCACGAGGCACAGCAGAATTACCACACCGCCTTGTGGCCTAACATTTCAACGACCCCTCCCACTCTACCGAAGAGATGGAGGTCCAGTGCCTCCTTCACCGCCGCTCCATTACCACCAGATGCCTGGAGGAAGAACGCCTCATCTTTGCCTTGGAGCATTTCAACCCCTGGGCATCAATGTGGACTTCAACAGTTTCCTCATTTCCCCTTCCCCCACCTCACCCTCGTTCCAAACTTCCAGCTCAACACAGTCCCCATGACTTGTCCTATCTACCTATCTTCTTTTCCACCTATCCACTCCACCCTCCCCCCGCCCCCGATCTATTACCATCGTCCCCTCCCCCAATCATCTATTGTACTCTATGCTCGTTTCTCCCCACCCCCACCCTCCTCTAGCTTATCTCTCCACGCTTCAGGCTCTCTGCCTTTATGCATGATGAAAGGCTGTTGCCCGAAACTTCGATTTTACTGCTCTTCGGATGCTGCATGAACTGCTGTGCTCTTCCTGCATCACTAATCCAGATATCTGGTTTCCAGTATCTGCAGTCATTGCTTTTACAAGGCAGAATTACCGATGAATGTTGTGATAATGGCACAAACACCACGAGATGATCACCCCAATTTTCTGCTGTCGCCATTCATATGTTTTACACCAACAGTAATTACACCCTTGTTGTCCTGTAGCTGCCATATAATTCCTTTTTTTTTCTGTTGGATAGGAATTCAACTTTAACTTCAAAAGAGTCATTATATCTTGAGGAAAAATAGTCTCCTTGCCTCAGGTCGAAGTGACAGATGCATTATTGGGAGAATGTGAGCCTACTTCGACCGACTCCATGCAGGGGCCATAAAGTTCCACTCGCAAACTGTCTCTGAAAGGCAGGCTTTTTAATAACAAATATGGGAAATGAGGGATATGCAAAGACAGAGAGTCGGCGAATGTGAAAGGGGCTCAGGAGGATACAGAGAAAAAAACTGAGACACATATTGAGGAAGACACTGAAAGAAACAATTCTGCATTCAACACTACTGCATACTGACAGAAAGGAAAACAATAAGGTAACTATTAAAGTCTTTCACCAGCTCAGGGAAATTGACGCAGCAATACAGTTGATTCAATCCTTTTAAATTAGTAACTTCGACGGTCGTTACCTCGAGAGATATTTTGATAAATATCCTGATTCTACAGGTAAAATTTATTGTTTTCCTAACATAATTATCATGACGTATATAAGAAAGCTGATTGTCGCCATCTAGAAATTTCTGTTTCTCCCCACAGATGTTGCTAGGCGTACTGAGTTTCTATATCAATTCTCATATTTAGTTCAGATTTCCAAAAACCTGCATCTTTTAGAATTCTGTTAAAGTGAATATCGTTTGGCACAAAACCAATCCCCTCCAAGCTTCGGAAAAGCGGTCAGAAATACTGGTACCACGATATATTTCCATAACAAATAATTCGATGTCCCGACCGAGAATGGTAAAAATGCTGCTGTGGTTTGAGCTCCAAATCCTAACGACTAGATTACACGGGATGAAGACAGCCGCTCTTGTACTTATTCTCAGAGAAATGGCTTTTGCCTTTTCATTTCTGATCAGTTTCACTGCAGATTGGTTTTAACTCGTATCATTGTTTTGCAGATTGGAAAAGCACATTCGGCCCATGGTGCAGTGGCGTTATAAAGACATTCATCTATTCTATTCGCAGTTAACAACTTTGGTCCATAACCTTATGTGTTTTGTTTGTTGCGGTGCAAATGTCAATAAGATGCTCGCTTTGATTTTTAAATGACACAACAATGGGACTGAAGATTGACATGGTCACACAGTGTTATAATCCCCATGAGGAAGGCATCTCGTTTACACCCACCAAGGGAGATAAACGGATACATACCTCGAGAGTGTCACAGTTTTCATGTTTGGACAAGCTCCTTGAGCTTCACATCCGTTCTCTGCCCCTACACACAAGTTCATCCACCAGATGGTAGCTTTTGGTGAAACTCAAGCCAGTTCTCCTGATAATGAGTGACGTTGCGGTGAGCTGGAGTCTAAAATGGACGAAAGACGCAAATGCAACTTTAAATTCGAAAACCCAACTGCTTCAGTTCCTGACAGAGAACAGGTAATGAGGACGATCTGGGACGCTGCATTCTCGGGATGTTGAATTCGAACCTACAATCCCTTAATCCGACGTCAGACGCTTCACCCAATAAGTACATGCCCCACAGACCAGGCGCTGCTCTGGCAGCTTGTAATGTCATGTAAACTTGCACATCGGGAAAACCGCATTCACAAGGTAAACAATAAGCGAACATTATTATTGGCACCGCTTCATTTGGAAAGTCCCACTTTATGAAACATTGCCTTTCACTGTACTTTCGAATTTGGAGTCTTTTACAGTCCAGAACCTGAACAAATTCAAAGAAAAAACTCTGGTCATTTCGAGCCCAGCATCTAGAATGAGACGAGTTAAACGACGTCTTTATTGCTGTCGGCACATCAGCGCAGCTTAGAACGAGCTCCTATGAGCATCTGCTTCTTCTTGCCTTCCTGCAGTATATCAGCTGAACAACATCAGATTATCATAACTTTGCCTTCTTCACATTGAAACCCAGGGCGATATTATGAACTGTTTGGAAACTTGGAGAGGAGAACATTGCTAAAGAAGATGATCATGAACGTGAAGGTCATGCACAAGAGTTTGTACAGGTCAGGACCCAAAGGCTCCTGTCAGTATCAATGGTGATTCCTGCTGAGGAGACTGAGTTTTCATCACCCAGACCTGGATATAATTCCCAGTCAGGAAATGAAGATTTAATTCTCTTCTTGTGAATTATCCGAATGAAAACTAATTTCTGCTTACATACAGAACACACACACGAATCCTACCGGAACAATCCAGTGATTGTTTGCGTCAACCGAGAAGAACATTAGCAGCAGATACACGTGAAAGCGATCATCGCAAATCCCCCTCCAAGGATCTCGCCTTTCTGAGTTGAAAATATCGCGCTGCTCCTTCAATGTCGCCGGGACTAAATCCTTCACTCATGTTATCATGGCTGTATCTCGGTACTGAGGACATCCAGGGTGCTGCAGTGTAACTCTCCATCTCAATCTCTGGGTTAATTAGGAATGGACGGTGCATGCTATCCAATGGAGTGATGAGTGTATCCGAGTAATCGGTCTCTAAAAGCCACAGTTTTTAAAGGAACACCCAAGCGCTCGGGAATAAGTTGGAAAGTGGAACGGGGAGGGGAAAAAGTGAAACCCAATGATGACTGGGAGGCATGACACCGCAAGTGAGTGAGGAGCTGGTGGTGCAAGGCTCAGTGTCGATGTCAGTACTGACTGCCCATTGTTCACACTGACTCACTCACTGCTCCTTGTCAATTGAACACAATGAGCCCATTCCACTTGGTGTGATGTTCCTTCCGCGCAGATTAACGCAGTTGATGTGCCCCGAGAGGATGGACGCATCATCGTTATGTTGCCAGCTTAAACAGGCGAAGGCATCAGTTTAAAAAAAAACAATAAGTGATTGTTTCTTATTGCGCATTTTCAGTGGGGAATATCCAGCTATGCACTGTTCTGCAAAAGCGGAGTTTGATTTAAAGTTTCACTGAGGAATTGTGTAACAGAAAAAATAGTGTCTGAGTTACTGTGATCGAATAGTTAAGTAAATGCACATATGGAATTGAAATGCCGACTTTGGACAATCGCTGTGCCTAAGTTAGTTGGAGTTCCTGTCAATAAATAGGCGATTATGGATTCATATCCCGTCATTACAACCTGCGTTAGTCTTTCATAAAGAACAGAGTAACCTACTGCACCCATGGTTCTGGTCGTGTTGGGACTCAAACCAATAATTGGATCGAGACTAAAGTTTAAGCTCAGTGCCTTCAATCGCTCGACGACGCTGCCATACAAAAACCCACAAACACGTTTTTCGTGACTCGTGGTTCATTATCGCCTTAACTCAGGCGCTTTCTCCCACACACATTCAATGACGAACTTGGCGTAAATTCGATAATATTTATGGAGACCTTGCAAGGTTTGTACAGCCTGGATTGTCGTGTGACGCTGATTAGGCTGTGAGAAGTTACCCTTGAGCTTCAGGACAGAGACATTGGCATTGCAGGACTGTACATAATCATGAGGAAGACTGATAGAGTAAATAGTCATTAAATATTTCTTCACAAAACAGGCGAGTTGAAAACTAGAATGCACAGGTTTAAGTTGAGAGCGGTAAGTTTTATAAAAGATCTGAAATACACTTGCTTTTCACACAGAAACCTTTGCGTGTTAGGCATGAATTGCAAGATTTAGTGGTGGAGTCTGGTGGTTTAGTGGTGCACACACAACATTTGAAAGGCTTCTGGGCTGGCGTATAGACAGGAAGGGTGAAGATAGAGTAAGGCCAAATTTTGGCAAATGGGGGAGATGAATTTCGATTATCTGGTCAGCAGGGACGAGTTGGATCAGAGGGTCTGTTTACGTGGTTGCCCCTCTGAGACGCTGCAGTGGAGAACAGAAGTTTGAACTGGTTCTTGGCAGAAATCCAGGGAGCTTATCACTCGCTCAGCGAGTTGGAGTAGTTTTCTGGAAGATAGTTGGTTCAAAACCACCCACAAATGAAGGCTTTCCGGACTTGACCGACGAATGACCATTCTTCTTGACACATTCCCAAGTTTCCCATGAAAGAATTTGCCTGCGGAAAATACCTCACAAATCATGTTACCCCCTCAGCTCTCCAGCGAATCCAAAGACTGGCAACTCTTAATGTGGTGCACAAGCAGAACTGACAAGGAGAACCTACTTTCAGACACACCAAAGCATGAATGCTGTCTGTGAGGCATTGCGAATCATCTGGGTCAGGAACTGGTCACACAAATGAAAGCGAGGCAATTCGAAATGGTGCTTTCAACGTACTGGTTTCTTCGTGTACCACCACATCCCAGAAAGTGCTCAAGTAAAATAAAACAGAACAGACTAACAATGACCCATGAAAAGTGAGGATTAATAATTACAGTCTCGATTAGATTTGGTTAACAATGGGCTGGTGTCTGCCCCAGATTGAGATGGCCGATCACCAGCCTCCCTCCTCAGCAAAGAAATGAAGGAAACGAAGTTCCATATCTTGATTGCCCTACTTTTCGCCACCGCAATAAAAGACGGTGATCGGATTCAATGTATGATTTGGTTTCACAACAGCTGGTAAATAGCTATCGCCTTCACTTTCAGAGAAATCGGTGAACAACACAAATTGCCTGGAATGTGAAAACCAGCCTGCTAGGGTCCTGTATTAGGCTGGGGGCCTTTCGAGCTGGAGACCAACCTAATATCCACGGGAGCAGGGGAAGACAGCGTGGACACTGACACGTTGGTTGCTTTGTACTGTGCCATGTCACAGCGTGGTTTAGAAGAAATTACTGCGGTTTATTCTGTCAATCTACAACACAACTCATTCCACCAAGCGTTGCCAGCCTAATCCGTTAGAACAAGTGGCAGTACAGGGATTCGAACCAAACCTTCTAGAGACATGGAACCTGACACCAGTTAACACACAGGCAAAATCCGGAAAGCCAAGTATCTGTACCTGATGGTAACCTGCAGCATACTCACAGAAACTGCACCGATTCTGCAGAATAAGCGGAAGAAAGAAATTCCTCCATCTGTAAAAACTGATTTCGCACTGGAATCTGAGCATGGATGAACACATAGCGACGTTATTCAAAATGCGGTGTAAAAAAGAGTTGAAACTTTCCTTGTCTTTCTCCTTAACCGTGCATTTTCCTGCACAGCCACAATCAACTGCCATCTGGCTGTCAGCTGAGTTGGAAGTCTATGTGAAATTCGAAGAGATGCAACTCACATATTGTTAGTAAATCAAACAATTCTTACTTAAAGATATACGAAAGTCAGTTTCTGCACATATTCATGGAAGGTCTAAGGTGACCTGCGATGTCAAAGAGCCGCTCGCTGTACGTGATTGCTCATTGTTCGAGGTGTGAAAAGGTCTCCCTCTTCAGTCACATTGACGTCTTTTGTTGATGACTGAATCAGACAGAGGGTGTTTCACCAGAGCTGCACTTGACTTACATTCCTCTCCCTCCCTCTTCATATTTTCCAGCAACTCCGTGATATCAAGAAACAAAATGGATACAAGAAAACAAAATGGATACAAAGTCATTCGGGAGCCTGTCCGTCATTTCCTCAATTTCATTTTCAATATGGCTTAGGATTCTGACCACTCGGTAATATTAGTGACTGTATGACAGCATGAGTCAAGCAGTTCAACTGAGTATGTAAATCTTTTCACTCCTGTTGCTGACTGAATGAGCTGTAACCGTGCCTTGTGCTTAGAAACTCGAATATGTTATCTGCTCCAAAACATGACTGAGGATTACTGGTTTTGATTCACACAGGTTGAGAAACGACATATCGCGTCCAAATGAGGCTCTTCAGTGCCTACTTTGCGATACTTACAAGGACATACATCAGGAATTCAGTCCTCGCTGTGACAGGAGCAAATGAATGCTCTCCTTGTCACTGCCCCATCAAACATTATCTGGATGACTGTCACCCGTAACGAAGGAACAACAATGGTTCTGCTCAGCTCTGAGCAGGGCCACTTTCGACACAAACTGATGCTTCTACTCTTCAGAAAGCATCAGAGCCCGCCGACCATAATCTTAAAATCGTGATCATCTGTGCTGGAAACGTGCATACATATTCTGAACAAGGAAGAATAAGTGTCAAATAAATTTGTTCCCACTTTCAACCGGAAAGGGCCGAACCGGAGGAAGGAGTTTCTCTGAGCTGTGTCACAGGGCTGGGCAGAAAGTCGCTGATTGAAGCTGCAGAGGCCACTTTCTGTTGGCAGCGAGGACTTGAAGAGATTGTGGTCGTATCCTGTTGCGTAGAAACGTCTCACTACCTGCTGACTCGGGGTGAATCGTGAATGAGTTCTCGTGGTTACAGTGCTGGTACAAGGTCGGTTTCAATGCTTGTACTGAAATATTTAAGGCTCTGTGCTCAGGCTGAGCTCGAACTACCGAACTTTGCGCTGACTATTTGAGACATAGAAACTGGCACCAAAAGTGGCCCTGCATATATGCGAAAGCAGAGTGGTTTTGAGGAGGCTTTGGACAGCAGGGGCTATCACTGTTTTCAGTCAGTCGCTAACTTTCCCGCTTTTATCGCCGAAGATATCAGAAGCTGCAAACGCGACAATGAACACTTGCTGGACTCGTGTTGACCTTTCATATTCATTAGATTGCAGTACTCCAATCACAATCTTCGTAGGGGACAGATTCGTACCCACGACGGGCTAAAGACGGGAAGCTGAAAAACCCAGTGCTTGAGACCACTCGGCCGCCCTACCACGCAAAAGCGCACGCCCGAATATGTCATGACTAGTGTTTCAGCATCACTTCACGACAGGAACTCACATCTCGCGCATTCAGTAACGAACGTGATGCAACTTAGAAAATATTTACAAGGGTTTGCAAGGTTTGCACTGTTCGGACAATAGCACGAAGCCGAATAGGCTTCCACAGGTTTTTTTTCTGGAGCAATCCCTTTCAGCATTATATAAAATCATGAGGAAAATGGACAGAGTAAATAATCGGGCATTCTTTTTCATGAGGCATGCGAGTTCAAAGCTAGATAGCATAGGTTTTATGTGAGAACAGTAAAATTTGGGACACTTATTTTGCAACACAGACATTTTTGTATGTGCAAAATGAATTGCCACATTTCGTATTAACTGGCAAGGGTTCGGAGAGATGAGGGACAAATTTTGGCAATTTTGGTTCTATTAATTTCGGTTATCTCTTCAGCAGGGGCAAGATGGATATCAGGGTCTGTTTCCGTGCTCGGCAACTCTGAGACGCTCCAGCAGCTGACACCAGCTTGAGTCGACCATTTTCTGAAACACACGATTTTTGGTGTTCAGTTAGCGCATTTGGCTATTTTCCCTGGAGGGTGGATGAGTTGAACCGCCCCAGAGATGAAGGTCTTTCCGGACTTTTGCGACTAATGACCATTCTACTTGACACATTCCCAAGTTCGCCATCAAAGATTTTGGCTGAAGAAGAATATCTCAAACTGTGTCACCCATTCAGCTCTCCAGTGCATCGAAAAACTGACAACTCTTAAAGTGGAATAGAAGCAAAACAGAAAAAGCAGATCCATTGCCAGACTTTGAGGCATTGCAATTCGTCTATGTCATGTATTTCTCACACAAACGGCAGCGGGGCAATCCCAAACTATGCTTCCAAACATACTGGAGCTTTAATGCAATGTCAATTCACAGAAAGTAGTCAAGAAACATACAACGAAACAGAAGAGCAATAAACCATGCAAAGTGATGATTACCCATGAAATTCTGGATTAAATTAGGTCAAAAATGCGCTGGTACTTTCATCTGATTGAGCGGACCAATCACAAGCCTTCCTCACGAGGACAGTAGCAAAGGAAATGAGAGAAATATAATAACGTTTCACATCGAGTTTGCCCACCTTTTCGCCACAAAAACAAAAAATCGGCGAGCAGATTCAATGCACGATCTTGTTTCACATCAGCAATAAAATAACGATCTCCAGTCGCTTTCGCAGAAAACGGCGAACAACCCAAACTGTCTGGAATATGAATACCCAGCACAGGTTGCTTGGTCCCATATAATACTGCTGCACAGACTTGTATATGAAAATATATCTTTCAAAGAGTGTGTTTGTGGCTCTCCATATGACAATGGCAGCTGTTGCCCTCGCTCCCACTGCCGTTCTTGGTCGTGTCAGGCTTGTTACCCCGTATGGAATGTGTTAGGGATGCCCTGAGTACCTGGGCGGAAAGGGTAGCTAGCCTTTAGTAGCATGGGAGGCTGATCAAAAAACAGTAGTACGAGTTAAAAGCGGCAGACAACAGGGATGATAGACACTGGAGCTACATACACTTGTCGACAGCCGCGGTATGCATCTCACCTCCCCATGTCAAGTAAATTTGTTCAAACCGGAGGGTTCTCAGGGAATTAACAGTTCAACCGATTTACAGCTCCTGTTACATTCGAAATGGAAGGTAGCGAGATAGTTCTGACAATAACAGTGTCTGAAGAGACGCCAATTAACTTGTTATGCGGGGATGCTTTACTACATTTAGAGGTAAGATTGGAATGCACACAGTAGGACTTGTTTATAGAAAAGGCCAATGCACAGTTAGTGATGGAAGTAGTTATACATGTTAATGTTTATTGGAAAGGGGATGTAGTAAGTGATATTCAAGACATTGAGGGGATGTATGAAGCAGAAGTGTTGACGATATTGACTAAAGCAAGACCACCCATGTCTGAGCTGCACTGTTTAGTGATATTAGACCTGTCTGAGGATGAGGTGTTAGAGAGGCAGTGGCAACAGGAAGTCACTGCTCTGCAACAATTGAGAAGTGAAGTAATAGTATGAGGGGAGCAGAGAGTGATCCTGCAATTGGAGGGAAATGCATTCCTGGAAAAGTGGTATAGCGGACCAGGTGCCGCACCACATGCAACCTTACGTGTAAATAAAGGATATAAATCTAATGACTTAGGATCTATCGCCAGGCATGTATAAACAGTTAGGGAAAGGCATATGCTCACGACAGCGGTTTGGGAAACTGGGGATGGCAGGTATATTAAAATCCTAGTACGCTGCACCTTAACAGGGAATCCGAAGGAAATCAAGGTAACACCCCAGCGGAGCATGCCAATGACAGTGGAGGTAGATGATCAATATGGTAATCAGCATTTGGATGCATTACCAGCCACATTGTGGTTGCAGCATGATACAGATCTGGGAGAGTGAAATTATTTAGCCCATTGGATATAAGGTTGAAACCAGGAGCTGGGAGAGTAGTGAAATTTCTGACTAATGAAGTTATTCAAAGGTTTGGTTTACTGTCAGAAATTAGTTCAGACACTGGGTTTGCCTTCATTCAGAAAGTCGTTAAGTTGGTGTTGCAGGTTTTGAGAATCAAACAGAGGTTTTGGTGTGTGTATCATCCCCAGTCATTGGGTATGTTGCAAAGGATTAATGGGACATTGAAAGCCAATTAAACAAGATCTGCACAATCACCATCCTTACCTGAGTTGGTGCACTGGCGCTAATGAGTTATCGCAAGCAGACAAATCGCATGACCAATCTAACATCGCATGAGATGCTCACAGGTAGACCGATGCCAGTACCCAGGTGGAGAGGCCCATACAAAGGGCCCAGCTTGGAGTGGTTAAGCTTAGAACTTAAGAAATATATGCAGCAGCTAACTATGATACATGAGGTCTACCCACCTGCAGGAAACATAAAGGGAACCGCCACATCTCAACGAGGAGGGACCCATTATATCCGGGGAATGGGTGTATGTGCAGGTTTTTTGAAGACGCTGGAATGAGCCGAGGAGAGAGGGACCTTTCGTCATGATTAAGGCATGAACTACTACCATCCAAGTGGAAGGACAACACATATGGTATCACCTTAATCTTTGCACGAAAGCTCTCCCACCAGCACATACTAACTCTAACACTGAGGTAAGTGGAGGTGAGGCCGAGGAATTTGAAGACAGGCAGGGCACACAGGCGGCTAGTACCTCTCAGCAGGGTTTCAAATAAGGTGCAGGTAAAGTTCTTGGGGATACTGATGTGGAGCATATTTCTTCTGGCAGCGGGGATGTGGAAGACATGGGTGATGTCCATTATACCCCCGCTCTGATGCAGGCCTGCATACTCATGCTTGGAGACCATTAATTTGGCAGCCTGAACTGGTAATACCAGGGTCGCACAGGCTGGGAGACAAAAACGTAAGAGAAATGCAGACCTCGCTGCCCTGACATGGGTATGCGCCCGTGATATTCAATGGTAGCAGTGGGAAACTAACCGGCTGGAATGATGGCTAGACAGGACTGTTCCTTGTATACTAAGGTAACCACTCATACTATGTTACGCCAATGCACTATAACTCGACATGGCATTTGTAGCACTCTCGCTGAACTCTTAATCTGGATGATTCATCGATTTACAGGCAATTCTATTTTCTATTTTGGTACCTGCTACTTCAAACCTCTACGTTCTATCAGCAGGATGACGTGGGCAGGCAGCAACTCCAACGGTGGCTTGTCTATTGTACCCCATGGTCCATCGGTAAGATTAATTACACACTCCCCGTGGCTGCTTTCAGGATACGGGAAGGGTTGAGTTTTGAATGCTTTAAGTGAAATGGCTGCACACCAGTCGGCTATTTTAAGGGCCATTGCGAGAATGCGATTGAACTCGAGGGGGACAGCACATTTGAGGCGGATTTGAATTCTCAGCGCGTCCCACTGGCAGATACTTGGTGGCTGTATGTTAAGAAAGTAGGGTTGCGCCTGACGCTGCCTACTGATTGGAGTGGCAGCTGTGCCCGTGTAATGCTCCTGCATGAGGCAGTGATATCACTACATACGCAGCTGGGTGCTACGTCAATTCAGTTTTCCACCGAAATAAGCGATGGTACGTTCCTGATCTACCAGTTTGGATTGAGAGCATAGGACCGCCAAGAGGTATTCTTAATGAGTTTAAGGCCCGCAATCAAATAGTGGCTGGGAAGCTCTCATCCCAGTGGTAGGAGTTAGCAAGAATGCTGAATGGATTATTGACATTTGTTACAACCAGCAGAGATTTATAAATTATACTGACGATGCACCTGTGGCCTTGGGAGAACAATTGGTGCAACTACCAAAACGACAGGCCTTAGATTGGATACTGGCAGAAAAAGGTGAAGGTTGTGTGATGTGTGGGGAAAATTGCTGCACATTTATACGTAACAACACGAGCCCTTGGCGATCTTTAACTACAGCAATGGAAAAGCTAAAGAATCTAAGACAGCAGGTAAAAGGCAATGCGGTGTTTGTTTATCAGGCTTTTGATTGGCGGAATGATATATTAGGGTCTTGAGGAGCATGATTTGTCAAGATTGGTCTTATTGTAGGTGCGGTTTTGTTTGTTGTTGCCTTTGTCTTTTGTTATGCTTTACCTTTCATTAAGTCCATTTTATTTCACGTCACTACACGGCAACATGTCTTCATTTCAGCTACACAACGAAGTGCTTACTCCTCGGATGGAACCCCACTACTCTGCTATTATGATCTGGAAACTGCCACTGTGCAAGAAATATTTCCATGTGGGACCGACGACGACACTTCTCAAGAATACACGAGTCCTATATTGTGAGGGATTTGGGTCACTTTTTCCTGTTCTGGTTATTGGAGGAGAGGGTTTTGGCCCAAGGGACCCCAGGAATGGAGGAAAAACCCTTTACTTCTAAGAATCCGAAAATTATTTCTCTCGTGTTGGGACCTATATTGTTTGTATTGGGCACAAGAGAGGCTGAGCTTATTGTCTTCGTTCTCTGGGTGAGACCAGTAGGTCTCAAAGGGGGGAATATGGAAAATAAAGAAAATGAAAGCATGGGAAGGGTTAAAGCATGAAGACCGCTGGGAATTTCTGATCTGTGGAAGGCAGAATGGGATAAACATAGTGGATCTCTCTCACACCAATTGGCAGAGTAAGGTTAATACTGAAAGGTCACTATGGCGAGATGAGATAACACAAGTAATAAAGCAAGTTTCTCCGTAAGTGTTATTGTGACATTATTGGCACCATAAATGTTTGGGACATGACATTAAAATATCTGCTTAGTAGTTAGTTGAGTCTGCTTGAGACAGGAGACTGTTGTATTAGATGGATTAGCTAAAGATCTATCATGACAGGTTAGTCTGCAATGGAAGATCACTGTAGCAGACGTGATAGAAAATGGCTAACCATGACATTGGGAAAATATTAATTAGGGTCTGGTGTAAAAGTTCATTGTAGCACAGTTAGCAATAAATATCTAATCGTGACATTAGAACTCGCTGCGTCTCCTGGTGATTCTCCATATTTTCTCCGCAACATAATCTGCGTTTTAACTGCAATAACGTGTGTTGGAAATCCGGGTCCACCAGTCCTGAATTTTTGTTTTTGTTTTGTATTATGTTTTTCTCATATTATGCACAATTGCAGCACAGAAAAGTATCAATTAATATTGGAAGATGACATACAGAGGCTTGTGAAATACCGGTATTTTAGTGACATTTAGGCAATGGTTAGACATTATTTTGATTCAGGAGATCGGGATGTAAAATGAGTTTGGTTGCAGATGAGGAGCAGTGAGGAAAGAAGTCACCAGAAGATGCAGTTTACAAGCACAATGTGAACTAAAACGTACAAGAAATAAATATTGCATGTGAGTGATTAAAAGATGGCAATAATCATGGGCGATATTAATTTCCCCTCTCCGACTCACGATTTAATTATAAAGGAAATTTGGAGAACAATAATCAATAAATCATATATGTCCCATAGAACAATGCGAGCCATATCTTCGTCATAGATTAGTTCGCAGGCGACTTAGTCTCAATCTTTTCTTTGAAATCATCTCTTTCATTGTGAACGACAAGAAAGACCAATTATTGTGTCAGAAACAAAAACGTGTCACGAAACTTTGTTTGTTTCATGTGCAAGAACATTCAATCCAACAGCTGCCTTGATCAGCTCTGCTGGACATGTTGATAAAGAAACCTGTCAAATTGCCAAGTATGATTTTCCTTTCAATGAATAATTTTGACTCAGTTTGCAATATTCTTTTCCTAACTTTTTGATTTTCTTCGTACACAATGGTGTCTGTCATCTTCCAAATCACAGCAAAACTATGGAAAACAGATGGAAGCAATTTAGCCTATCACGTCGTCGACAGTTTTCAATAAGATCACGGCTGATTTGAGTAATCCCCAACTTCCCTTTTCAGTTTCATTTCCGTCGCCCTTTATTCCGAACTAACTAAATATCTGTCTATCTCAGCCTTGAATATACCCAGCTTTGACAGACTTCCGTTTTTTAAAAATTTCCACAGATTTACTACTCTCTGAAAGAGAGAATATCCTCGTCATCAGAGTCTTAAATATTTGACAACTTCTGCTGATCGAAAGCCCTCTTGTCCCACGTTGTCCCAAGTGTACATCAGAGCAGAATAAACCCTCAGAAAAGGTCTGCACTATCCAGTGCCAGTGGTGTGTATTTGAAACATTTTCAGATTTTGACCTCTAAATAAGCAAATCGACCTGATTTGCACATTGGATTTGCCAATGGTGAATCTTTTCAAGAGAACTTCATTGGTCGTAATTAAGCTAGTTGTGAATCCACTGCTGTGTTTATTAATCTCTCAGCACATGTAAATGGTCTTTTCCCATCCAATGTATCACTCGTCAATGTGTGTGTAATTCAAATTGATCGCCCAGCATCCTCCTCCGTTCTGAACCAAGAGAGGATGACAGCGAACACTGGAGTCATGCTGCGGACAGGAAAAGCCAAATATTCCTATTTGAGCTTGGCATTCTCCATTCTATTAAGTATATTAAGCAACGCTTCCATTCATGTAGTCATGGCCAATTGTTTAACGCCATGGATTAAACATCGGTTGCAGCGTCGAATCCTGCTGACTACATTTTGATTGACTCCCTGCAGGACTAATTCAAGACACCCATCTCAACAAACCAAGACAATCATTTGATTAGACTTCAGAAACTCGAGTTCTTAATCAGTAACGCACTATGTTTAAAAACGTTATTTCTGTTTCTCTTCCCACAGATGTTTCTAGACCCATCGAGCTTCTGCAGTATTCTTTGAATGTCCAGAAAAGAAGTGCTGCTTTTCATGAGATTCCTTTAATCTCAGTCCTCTGTTCACTGACTCCGTTCAGTGCCAACACTTTCACCTGCTCGTGAAATTGCCTAGCCCCAACGCTGCCCCTCCCATCATTATAAACTGCAGCAGGAAATTGCCAGTTAACCATCTTTGCTACAAAGCGAAACTCACCAGCCTCTGAACCTCTTCACAAAACGGGACTTCTCATCCCAGGTCATGGTGCAAGACAGAGCATTGTGAAAAGATTGGGAAAATATTGTCATTTGGCGTTGGAAAAATGTTCAGGAGAAAAACCACATAACCCAGTCTCCAATTTTGTAAATCTTCAGAAACAGAACATAGAACATAGAACATAGAACATTACAGCGCAGTGCAGGCTCTTTGGCCCTCGATGTTGCGCCGTCCTGTCATATTAATCTGAAGCCCATCCCACCTACACTATTCCATGTCCGTCCATATGCTTGTCCAATGACGACTTAAATGCACTTAAACTTGGCGAATCTACTACCGTTGCAGGCAAGGCATTCCATACCCTTACTACTCTCTGAGTAAAGAAACTACCTCTGACATTTGTCTTATACCTATCTTCCCTCACTTTAAAGTTGTGTCCCCTCGTGTTTGCCGTTCCCATAGTTGGAAAACGGCTCTCCCTATCCACGCTATCTAACCCTCTGATTATCATGTATGTCTCCATTCAATCACCACTCAACTTTCTTCTCACAAACGAGAACAGCCTCAAGGCCCTCAGCCGTGCCTCGTAAGACATTCCTTCCGTACCAGGTAACATCCTAGTAAATCTCCTCTGCTCATTTTCCAAAGCTTCCACATCCTTCTTATAATGCGGTGACCAACACTGTAAACAATACTCCAAGTGTGGCGGTCCCAGAGCTTTGTACATCTGGAGCATAACCTGGTTCCAGAACTCAATCCCTCTTTTAATAAAGGCCAAAATGCTTTATGCCTTCTTAACAATCCTGTCAATCTGTGTGACAACTTTCAGGGATCTGTGTACATGGACAACTTGATCTCTCTGCTCATTTGCACTCCCAAGAATCTTACCATTAGCCCAGTACTTTGCATTCCGATGACTCCATCCAAAATGTATCACCTCACTCTTGTCCACATTAAACTCCATATGCCCACCTCAGCCCAGCTCTGCATCCTATCTATGTCTCTCTGCAACCTTCCACATCCTTCATCATTATCCATAACTCCACCGACCATAGTGTTGCCCGAAAATTTACTAACCTACCCTACGAAAGCACTCATTCAGTTCATTTGTAAAAATTACGAAAAGCAGTGGACTTAACACCGACCCTTTATGCATGCCGCTCGTAACTGGACACCAAGATAAACATGTTCCATTAAATACAACCCTTTTTTGTACTACAACTACAACACTTTGGTAAATGGAGTCAGAGGAGAATGAAGAAGGGTGAACTGTCGGACTGAGCAGAACCAGTCAAAACACCTTCCTCTTCTTTCAGAGGTTGGGAAATTGAATCTGATGTTCTCAGGACATGAACTGATTGGAGATGTTGAAAGAATTCGCGCTTCTGTACATGAGGAATGCAAACCTCATCTGGACACAGAGACAATGTAAATGCTCGGGACCACACAAGATACTGAGACGCTCGAAGGGAGATGGTCCTGTTTGGAGAAGAGCTGATTCCCAGTGATATGGATGTGTCTGTAGTGAGTGGGATCAGACTATTCCCATGACTCCACAATGAATGTTCCAGTGTTTATTTTGGAAAAATACAACTGATAGAGCACGGTTGTCGTGCTGGGAAGGGCAGAATCAAGTTGGAGGTCAGTCACAGACTGCTTTCGAGGATCGTCCAAGGCGTTAGGTTAGAAGTTTCAGAGCATTCGACTGTTAAGTGAAAGGTTACTGGTTCAAGAGTCCCAAGGCGACAGTGATTGACGTTCTTACTGCATCTGTTTTCTGTGCTGTACAGTTTCATGTTTTATTGATTCTGGGATCTGACGCAAAAACAGAAACTGCTGTTGAAACTAATCAGTTTGGCAGTACTTGTGGGAGAACACTGAGTTCTGATGAAGTTTTCAAATATTATCTCTGATTCTCTCTGCATGGATGCTCTAAGATTTGCTGTGTTTCTCCTGTTATTTCTCTTCTCGATTTTAAATGAATATCGATTCCTCTCTCAGGATGATACAACCAGATCCACCATGCACTAAAATTAAAGAATAACACCTCAGGAACTCACTCTACCGCAAACCCAAGGATAACCACACGATGCTGCACTTCTCCAGTCTCCAGCCTAAATGTATTAAAGTAGCCATACCCTAAAGACAGGCGCTGCACCTGCACAGGTCGCGCCCAGATGAGGAGTAATGCGACAGACAATCAAAGATTTTGAAGGATACCCTCATGTTGATGGTATACACGTTGAACTGATTGATCCCCAGTTCCGATGTGCTATAGTGAGGGGGGCAGGAGTTTCGCAGGTCCAGTGGCATCTGCAGAGAAAAATAAGAGTTAATGTTTTAGGTCTGTTGACCCTACCTCTGGTGCTTTTCTTGTGGAGGGGTTTTCCAGCGGCTTCTGCTTCTGTTCCATGTTATTCCAGTCCTCTGATTTGTCTCCAGTGCGACCTTATTTTAATATTTTGTAATTATCTTTGTGCCTCATTTACTTGAATTAGAGTTCGTCCCTTCGGTTGATATTCAGTCATTGACACTTTACTTACACTGTCTAACATTCTTGTTCACCTGCAGAGGCTTAGTCTTCGATAAATCACTCACAATTTGTCTGATCTTTTGATCTGTCTGTCCTTAATCTCTCAGCCCATAAATTCTGTGTTCTGTGTTATTCCCTCTCACTTCACCTGACGAAGGGCCTTTGTTGCAAAATCTTATTATTTCAAATAAACCTGGTCGACACTAAACTGGTGTGATTTCTATATCCACCTCAGTCCAAAACCGCAACCTCCATAGCTGGTACACGGGAATACCACCACAGGCAAGTATACATCCACACTGTGATCGAACTCATTTACTCGTGGAGCCGCATGTAATTTTGAACTTGTGATTGTTCGTGATGAAAGCTCAAGTTTCAAGCGTCTTTTGCAATGTATAAACTTTTTTATGTCGTTCAATTTCATAGAAACACTTACCTCAAGAGATGATACATGTTTCAAATATTTGGATGAGGTGTTTAAATGTCATTTATTTTGAACCCAGTGAGCTAATGGAAGAATAAAAGTGCTTAGCACTCTTGCCTTACAGTGCCAGGGACACAGCTCAATTCTAGCCTGTGGTGACTGTCTTTGTGGTGCTTGCATTCCTCCCATGTGTGCGTGAGTTTAAAATATGTGTAGTTTCGGTGGATTGTCCAATAGAAAATACCCAATGTGCCCAGGTCTGTGTAGTTTAGGTTATTTAGTTATGAGAAGCTGTAAGAGGATAGAGGAGGAAGTGGGTCTTGTTGGGGTAATCTTCAACGGTTCGTTGTGGACCTGGTGGACCGAATGGTCGACTTCCACACAATAGGGATCGCACTCCCCCACAGGAACTGCGCTTTGAAATCTGCACTTAAACAGTTTAATTCTGTGCATTCAGTGCTCACGCTTCAGAAATCACAGGTTTTTACCATTAAGATCAAATCTTTTGTTTCTTCATCTATGCTATACACAGTCGAATTAGTCTTATTTATCTATCTTTAACGCGTAGACTTGCAAACTTATTGGAATGGTAATTTCTCAGGTTCAGGTTCATTTTGAATATGGATAAGTAGATGACAACCACACTTACCATCATCACAAGTGTACGTGAAAAGCATTGATCACCAACTCTGAGCTGTGCTGCTCCCTGGGAGAGGGTGAGGTGCAGTGATGGCCTGTTCGCTGACATCATCACCTTGTCTCCGAAAGGCTTCTGTGGAGTAGCACTGATATTGAAGGGAAGGTGGAAGACAAGAGCTGATTGTGGGAGGGGAAACGTCTTGAGGTGGTTTCAGCAGTATCGGAGAGACTTTCCAAAATTCAAACAAGCAAAGACATTGAATAATATCTCGGGGGATGGCTTCGTATTCGAGAAAGGTGTAACTAAGCATATATAACATGGTCTAAATCAAGATAGATACCTAATTTCTAGAAGAAGAAATGGTATGAGGAACATATTTGATTGAGGACTTGCTGCTGCAGCCTTTCTGTACTGCAGCATAGTCAGCTACTAAGAAAGGGTGCCAAAAGAGCTTTCCTTCAACTGATCACCTTCAGCCATGTGCTGGAGGATGTCGACACTACTTCTGTCTCTGTGAATAAAACACTACTTTTTGCTGTAAAATGGCTATGGTGACGTGTTCATCTTTTTTTTAAGGCTTATTCAGAAGAAAGGCTCCACGCGAGTTTGAAGAAAGGTGCAGTAGCTCAGTGATTAGCACTACTGCCTTACAGCACAAAGGGCCTGGATTCGATTCCAGCCTCAAACGACCGTTTGGAGTTCGCACATTCTCCCTGTGTCTGCATGGGTTTCTTTGGGTTTCTCTAGTTTCCTCCTACAGTCAAAAGATACGCAGGTTAGATGAATTGGACGAGCTGATGAAGGGCTTTTGCCTGAAACGTCGGTTTTACTGCTCCCCGGATGCTGCCTGAATTGCTGTGCTTTTCCAGCACCACGAATCCAGAATCTGGTTTCCAGCATCTGCAGTCACTGTTTTTACCATGTATGTAGTGCTCCAGAATCTGTCAGTCAGGAGCAGTGTAGGGGAATGGGTGTGGGTGGAATACTCTTTAGAGTTTGCATGTGAAATTCTTCGTCCTAATGACCTGTTTCCACACTGTAGGGATTATACTTCCAAACAGAGTAAGGCATGGTATATAACTCAGCAGATTACTTGTAAAATGACGAATGTTGGATTCACGCTGATTATCGATGACAAGGTTTGCTGGCAACTGTTCATCTCAATTGGAACTGTACGCCAATACAAATTTCATTGAAACAGAATTATTGCTAGAAAATACATACTGTGAAAATTCATCACCAAATTCTGCATTTCTGTTCATGGCAAATTGCTGAGTCAACTTATGGCAAATGTCTTATTACATGGATCTGCTGCAAGAAAACAGGGATGCATATTTCCAAAGTGCTCCTCCTAGCTCTGCAACTCAAGTGTTGCATTTTTTTGTGAAGTTTTTCCCACCTCCCAGTGACTGTTGGCCTCCTAACATCTGAGTTTGATAAAGTTTAGTTAAACAGTTCGTTAAACTATTTGGCTGCTTTGAAGTGGGGGAGAGGGGAGAGAAACGCTGTGATCCACTGGAACGGTGAAGACCTGACTTAAGAACTACCTATCCAATTGAGGATGGTTAGTAGATTGGAAGAGAACATACAGATAATTGTATTCCCATTCATTTACTTCCTTTGTCTTCAGGAAGATAGTAGTTTTGGAGTTAGAGGATGTCTAAAGGAAATTATTAACGACACAAAAAGCTGTTTCTGTTTTCATTTCAGGTATTAAATGCCCGCGGCATTGTTCTTTTTCATTAATGTTTCATAATGGCGCTGTCCAACATCTTGAGGTATGTTGGCGATACATTTGTCCAGTCAAGCGGGGAGAATTCCATCACACTCTTTAAGTCTGACTTCTTGGTATTAGAGAAGCTTTTGGAGCCATGAAGTCCATTACTGATAGCAGTATACTTGCCATCTGACCTGCTCTTGTAGCCACATTCTTTACTTAGTGAGGCCAGTTCAGTTTGGGATTAATAGTAACTCCCAGGCTGTTGATCATGAAGACTCAGTAATGGCAACTCCATTGAATTTCCAGAGGTGTTGATAAGGTTATTTTACTCAGTATGTGTTAAATTAATTTAACTTGTCGGTCCAGGCCTTTACATTTCCAGAATTCTGCTGCATTGTGAAATGGAATGCTTCAGGAGTTGAGGAGGTAAGAATGCTGCTGGATATTGGGCAATTATTAGCGAATAGAAACTTGAGGAATTCCTGCAGTGTGGTCCTGGAGTTTAGATGACTGACCTGCAGCAACCAAACCAGTTTCTGTGCGTCTGGAGTCGCATGTACCTTGGAGAAAATAATAAAAGCTTTCATTCCGTAAGAGGCATTAACGAATCGGAAAGGATTTTCTATGATAATTGATAATTGGTTAATAGGCATTAGACATAGAACTTCAACTTAGAAATCATGGCATCTTTCATTGCAGGGTTTGAATCAGGTCTCTGATAACAATTCTGGAATATCTTCACGTGAGCTGATTATGACGTACTGATGAGCAATGATTCTCCAAAACTGGGATTGAACTTGTTATTATATTTTGCTTCTTCATTTCTCGGAAATTTGAAAAATAACCAACAAATCTGAGTAATGCTGCAGTCTCAACCTCCACAAGCTGCTTCCACACAGTACAAGGCCAAATCTCTGGTGATGCATCAGCTCAGATTTTCAAGCAAGAAGCTTGTCAGTTGCCTGAACGGAGAAATAACCTCGTACCGAAAACTGCTTCAAACAATTCAACATGTGGAGAAGGTGATCTTCACCATCCTGGTCTTCATTGGCATTTCTGGTATGGCATTATGACAATTGCTCTTGTTTTAATCTGCTGCTGGTCAGCTCTCTGGTTTTGAACAATGAAGTCTCCATTTCACTGACTGGTTACCATATTCAGACACAGGAAGAGCGATAGCAGTTTACTGAGCAGTATTCTCCTTAGAATTCTCCACTGATAGAGACTCCCAACATCACTACAAATGCAGCACTTCCTGATCTCAGTGTTCTGCCATTTGTTCCGGTTTCATACCGCTTGTAGGTATGAGAAGAGATCAGGCAAGTCAGTTGCAAATAATGGTCAAAAGACGTGAAACATTAACTCTTCTTGCTCTCCCTAAGATGCTGTAAGACGTGCTGTGCAATTTCTGTTTTTGGTATACAAACGAAGCGTTAAGTGGTGACCTGAGAGAAGTAATGCAAAATATTAAAAGGAAGAGGTAAACTATTTCAATTGGTTGTGGATTCTACAATAAGGACGTAGAGTTTGGAAATGAGGTTCAGAGGATTCAGGACAGATGTTAGGAAGCACTTCTACACACAATATTTTGGACAGGTTTGGAACTCTCTTCCACAAACGGCAGTAGATGCTGGGCAGTTTGGTCAATTCATATAAGGTAGTTATTTTTTGTTAAGTAAAGAATTGAAGGACATGCATCCATTATGATTCGTAAAACTTGATCTAACAATCATCTCTTCTGGAAATTCTCATCCTTACAGTCTGTGGTCAGGAGATTCGAATCATGATAAATTGCTCTCTTGACCATTGCACGTCAAGATATTTGCCATGTCTAGCTGTGTTGATTACAGTAGAAATATCACTCAGCAGGCAAACACTCAGACGTTGTCCTTGCATGATCTGTTATACTTCACTTGTGTCAGACACGTGGACTCAAGTTAGAATCCTGACAGTGTAGAAACACGTTCTTCAGCCCAATAGCCCATACTAACCCTCCGAAGAGTAACCCACCCAGAACCATTCCCCGACTCGAACACTCTACATTTTCACTGACAAATGCACCTAACTTGCATATCCCTGAACACTACGGACAATTTAGCATGGTCAATTCATCTAAGGTGCACATTTTTGGTCTATGGGAGGAAACTGGAACACCCAGAGGAAACCCACAGAAAGCCAGGGGTTGTGCAATCTCCATGAAGAGATTTGCCTGAGGCTGCAATCGAACCCAGATCCCTCGAGGGCCGCAGAACTAACAACTAAGCCACCATGCCACCCTAGTCCTTTTTGAAATCTTACCCAGGTTCTGACGAACTGATTCCTTTTTCTGTTGTGGCTCTGATCAAAATTTGCTTCAGTGCTAAGAGTAGGAATGATTTGCTCCAAGGAGAATGGGGGTGGGGGGGTGGGGGGGGGGGGGGTGAGGGTTATTTGATTTATTGACAGTTCAATATATTCCTATGATTGACTTAAAAATCACACAACAACAGGTTATAGCCCAATAAGTTTAATTGGAAGCAGACTAGCTTTCGTAGCATCGCTCCTTCATCAGGTGACAGTGGAGGGCCCAATCTTACACACAGAATTCATAGAAAAAAATTAAAGTATACATTATATATTCAAAAATGTATATATTGAATTTATACATTTAAAAATGCAGTCACATGATGAAGGAGCGATGCTCCGAAAGATCGCTTGCTTCCAATTAAACCTGTTGTGCAATTTCCTGATGTTGTGTGATTTTTAACTTTGTACACCCCAGTCCCACACTTTCATCTCCAAATCATGATTCCTATGACTGGGTTGGTAACAAGTTTTCATCCTGGCAGTGTTGGAATATAGAAGTTAAAAATCTACAACAGTCTTCCAATATTTACTTTGCAACCAAACATATCACAGAGTCTCTTCTACTCTCCTTGGAAGGGCCATGTGTTCAGTGTCTATCCAAACTCGATCATGTCTAATCTGAAGGGATTGGGTTGAGGGATAATCTGAGGTGACTATGACATTCTTTAAATTAAAACTCATTCACCTCTAATCTCTTCCACTCACACAATGTGTTGATTTTTTGTGGTAACGTGTTATTTTTGATGTCTGGTATAGGAAAGGCGAAGCTCTGATTAGTAATTCACTGCTTCTTCTCCCATTTGTCTCCAAGTTAATTTGCTGGTGAATGTAATCCTTTCCCTGGGAAAAAGGTTGTGTTTCTCCCTTGCACTACCCGTTACGTAATGGTTATGGCATCTGCCGATCTTATGGTTATTGCCATGAGGTTGTATAGAGTCATAGAGTTGTAGAGATGTACAGCATGGAAACAAACTATTCGGTCCGACCCGCCCACGCCGACCAGATATCCCTACCCAATCTAGCCCCACCTGCCAGCACCTGACCCTGATCCCTCCAAACTGTTCCTATTCATATACGCATCCAAATGCCTATTAAAAGTTGTAATTTTGCCAGCGTCCAACACTTCCTCTAGCAGCTCATTCCATACCAGTACCACCCTCTGCGTGAAAAAGTTGCCCCGTAGGTCTTTTTTATATCTTTCCCCTCTCACCCTAAAAATAAGCCCTCTCGTTCTGGACTTCCCAACCCCAGAGAAAAGACTATCCAAGTCCCTCAATTTTGTAAAAAAATGTATAAGGTCACCCCTCAGCCTCCTAAGCTCCAGGGAAAACAGCCGCAGCCTCTTCAGCCTCTCCCTATACCTCAAGTCCTCTAACCCAGGCAACATCCTGGCAAATCCTTTCTGAACCCTTTCAAATTTCGCAACAACTTTCTGATAGAAAGGAGACCAAAACTGCAAGCAAAAGTCCAACAGTGGTCGCAGTAATGTGCCGTAGATCCGCAACATAACCTTCCAACACCTGTACTTAATACGCTGACCAAAGAAGGAAAGCATACCGAATGCCTTCTTCACTATCCTATCTACCTTGGACTCTACTTTCAAGGAGCTATGAACCTGCACTCCAAGGTCTCTTTGTTCAGCAACACTACATAAGATCTGACCAATTAGTGTATAAGTATTGCTAAGATTTACTTTCCCAAAATGCAGCACCTTGCATTTGTCTGAAATAAACTCCATCTGCCACTTCTCAGCCCATTGTCCCATTTAGTCCAGATACTGTTCAATCTGAAGTAACCCTCTTCACAGTCCACCGGACCTCCAATTTTGATGTCATCTGCAAACTTACAAACTGTATCTCTTATGCTCGCATCCAAATCATTTATATGAATGACATCGGGTAGAGTACCCAGCACTGATCCTTGTGGGACGCCACTGGTCACAGGCCTCCAGTCTGAAAAAGAATCCTCCACCATCACCATCTGTCTTCTGCATTTGCCCAGTTGTGTATCCAAATGGCTAGTTCTCCCTGAATTCCTTGAGATCTAACCTTGCTAATCGGTCTCTCATCGGGAACCTTGTCGAACACCTGATTGAAGTACACATAGATCACATCTGCTGCTCTGCCCTAATCAATCCTCTTTGAGCTTTTTGAAGAAGTAACAAGCAAGTTTGTGAGACATGATTTCCCACGCACAAAGCTATGTTGACTATTCCTAATCAGTCCTTGCTTTTCCAACTACATGTACAACCTGTACCTCAGGATTCCCTCCAAACAACCTATCCATCACTGGTGTCAGGCTCACTGGTCTATAATTCGCTGGCTTGTCTTTACCGCCCTTCTTATGCAGTGGTCCCTCGTTTGCCAAACTCCACTCTTCCAGCACCTTAAATGTGGCTATCGATGATACAAATATGTCAGCAAGAGTCCCAGCAATCACTTCTCTGACTTCCCACAGAGTTCTCGCGTATACCTGATCAGGTCTTGGGGATTTATCCACTTTTACCCATTTCAATGCATCCAGCACTTCCTCCTCATTAATCTGGACATTTTGCAAGATGTCACCATCTATTTCCTTACACTCTATATCTTCCACATCCTTTTCCACAGTAAGTACTGATGCAAATTATTCATTTGTTATCTCCCCCATTTTCTGTGGCTCCACACAAATGCCGCCTTGCTGATATTTGAGATGCCCTATTCGCTCCTTATTTACCCTTTTGTCCTTAATATATTTGTAAATACCCTTTGGATTCTCTTTAATTCTGTTTGCCAAACCTATCTCGTGTCCCCTTTTTGCCCTGCTGATCTCCCTCTTAAGTATGCTCCTATTTCCTTTATATTCTTCTTAGGATTCACTCGATCTGTCCTGTCTATAACTGACATATGCTTCTTTCTTTCTCTTTACCAAATCCTCAATTTCTTTAGTCACCAGGCATTCCCCATGCCTATCATTCTTTCCTTTCACACGGACAGGAATATAGTATAGAAATTTCCCTATTATTATTTCATGCTGTCTTTCCTGGACATCACTCCTGTGCGTCACGTTATTGGTATCTTGACACGCACAGCCAGGGACTTCTTTGTCTGGTTCATCCTCACGGTCTCCTTTCCCGATTTGTGGCCATTTGTTGTCAGAAGCTGACAACACAAGATTGCACACAGAAAACTGCGACGGTGGTTGTTGCAACAATCTGCATCCCGCTCTGTCTGAAAATTATCCCTTTCTATTTTTAATTTGAACATCTGACGATAGTCAAGAATGTGCAATTCAGCTGTTAAACGATGTCAAGCAAATACACTGAGAGTTGGTTAGTGACAACGGACCGCGGCTAGAACCCTTTCCGCAGTGGAGAGAGCGTCAAATGCTCACTACTAGATTACAAGTGAAGGCAGATTAATTTCTCCTTGTCTTCGTGTTGTCAACGAGCAGGAAGATACCATTCGGCCCATCGTGCATTGCGGCTCATCCGACATTCACGTATTGTCATCCCTGTTTTGAGTTTCAGCCCACGACTGTGTGTACTGACGTTTCCAGAGCAAATGTCAATGCAGTTCTCACTGTGAACTGAAAAGATCCAACAATTTGACTGAGGTTTGACCTGGTGACATTGTGTTGTCACCCCCCCCCCCACCCCCAGGAAGTCATCCTCATTTTTACCCACAGAGGGAGACACACAAAAACAATCCCGAATGGAACAGATGTCTCAGCACTACACCAGCTCTTTGTGCTTAACTTCTGCCCTCCGCACCACACAAATTCTGACAAAAGGCATCTTCAGGTAGAACTCCAGCCAGTTTGACAGACAATGGGAAATGGAAGAGTGAGCCGGTATTCAAATTAGACAATAGGCCCAAATGCAAGTTTTCAATTCGAAAACATATTGATACAAACTTTTCAGATCCTCAGAACCAGTCAAAAGAGGACCTGCCATACACCTGTCTGACATTGAGTTGCAATAGAACCAGACGCAACAATCAATTACAAAAACACAGTAATGCCATCCCTGTAGCTCCAGAGAACCTAAGAAAACAACAACTGACAATGTGCAATTGGATCGAAGTAGCACAGTATATTCGAGACCAGTAGGACATAAACTTACAAATTTCTGATCCAAAGTTAGATGTTTTTTCTATTGCGTCACTGGTCAAATGCAAACGCACATTCTCGACAGCTTTGGATCTGTAATGTAAACGTGGACATCGGGGAAAACGGCATTCGTAAGGTGATCAACCAGCAAAGACAATCCACTTTGTGTCACAGGGTCTTTCGGAGGCAACGCAAACACATATATCCTCAGGTGCCTGTTTCCGTGTCGCCTGCTCTTCTGCTAGACGTCACCAGCGTTATATTCACAGTCCCTACGCTAATTTAAGACGCATTCGTGTGAAATCTTCTTTCATACTTATATTCAGATTCCCTTCCAGTCAAGTTTGTTAACAAATTCATCGAGAAATCTCTGGTCATTTCCAGCCTGGAATTTATAATCAAACGATTTGAACGAATGCTTGATTGCTGCCGTCTCATCACCGCAGATCAACGCCTCAAAACGAGCCGCTGTTAGTACCAACTGTTCTGTCCCGGCCCGCAGTACTTCTGTTGAGTAACATCAGGTGAACACAGCTGTGCTTTCTTCACATGGAAACCAGGGCGACAATGAATTGTTTGGAAACTTATCGAGAGAAATGTTGCTGCTGAAGATAATGATGACGTGAGAGCATGTAGAAGGTTTTGGACAAATCAGGTCACAAGTTTTACTGTCAGCATCAATCGAGTCCCTGCTTCGGAGTGAGAATTTGCATTTTTCAGGCAGGGATACAATTCCCAGTCCGGAAATGAATATTTGTTTCTCTTCTTGTGAGTTATCTGAATGAAAACTAACTCCTGCTTCCGCATAGAACAATGACCCGGATACTTCCAGCATCAACCCTATGATTGTTTGCATCGATCTCGAAGGACAAGAACACCAGATACAGGAGAAAACTGTAACCGCAATTCACCCATCAGGGATCTCGCCTTTCCGAGTTGGAAGTATCTCGCTGTTCCTGCAGTGTTGTTGGGTCGAGATCCTGGAACTCCCTCGCTAACAGCATCATGGGTGCACCTCTGTTGAGTTCTTTCAGGGTTCTGTCAAGTAGTTCATCTCATTCACTTGAAGTAATTAAGGATGGGCAGTGATTCCTATCCCATTGAGTGATGCCCATATGCGAGAAAGGAGTTTCGAACACCTACAGGTTCTACGTGGACGCCCACAAGCGATTGGGAGAAGCGAGAAGTGGAGGAGGGCGATTGAAACAATTTCAACGGCAATGATGACTGGAAGGCGTGGTGAAGTGAGAGAGGGGCTGGTGGTACAAGGCTCATTGTTGAAACTAATGGGCCAGCCTATACTGCCCACTGTTTACAACGACTCACACAATACTGCTGATCAACTCACCACAATGATACTGTTCTTGGTGTGATATTCCCTCTGTGCATATTAACGTAGTTGATCGGCCACGAGAGGATGAACGCATCTCCTTTATACTGTCATTTTGAACAGATGAACGTATCAGTTTGAAACCAATGCAAGAAGAGATTGCCTTTTTCTGTGCATTTTCAGTGTAGAATGTCCAGCTGTGAATTTTTTTCTTTATCAGCGGAGGTCAGTTCAAATTCTCAAAGATAAACTTTATCAAATGTCCAAGTTACTGTGATTGAATAGTTAATTAAATACACATATGGATTTGACCAGCAATGTCTCCACTGTCACTGTGCATGAATTAGTTAAAGCGCCTGTTGTGGCGTCAAATCCTGGCTTTGCATGTCCTGTACATTGAAAGTTCCTCGCTTTAAGTTCTTGAAAATTCCATATTTTGGATCCACCATACCGAAAGAGACGGTTCAGCATGCTTCTTGTGTTTGAGCTCAGCCCATGTTTATTCCGTGTTACAATTTCCTGCCGCCTGCTGTGGCCCCATTAGTCAATGCTCGACCCTGCAAGATCAACGGAAACATTCTTTACTATGTTCCACAAGGACTTCAACGTCTCACCTACTTTTATTCTCCTTCCTTCGCTGCCACATCTTTGGTAAATACGAGGTGGGGTCGGAGACATTGCAGATATCCCCACAATATTGTGGTAATGGCATATACACCGCAAGATGATATCCCTATTTTCTGCTGTCACCATTCATTGATTTTACCCAAACAGCAAAGGCTTCATTGAAATATTATAATTGGGGTGAAATCGTTTTTTGCTTGGTGGATTATGAATTCTATTAAGAATTGTAAAAGCTCATGATAGACTGCAGAAGTGTCACATTACCTCAGGCCTAAGTGACAGAGACTACACACGGAAAATGTGAGTAAATTCGGACACACTATAGCCAGGGGTGCAGAAAGCCCATTAGCAGGTCTACTCTCAAATCATCTCTGAATATCAGACTTTTCAAACAGCAGAAATGGAAAATGACGGATATTAATAAATAAAGAGTGGGAGATTGTGGAACAGAGTGAGGTGGATACACACAGAAAATGATAGACAAATAGAGAGGCATATTGAGATAGAGGCTGAAAACAAAGATTCGCCATTCAACATTGGTGCTCACTGACAGAAAGGAGAAGGAAAAAAGAACGATTGAAGGCTAACCGTTCGCCAGCTCAGGGCAACAGAATCAGCATTATGATTGAAAAAGTCAGTTGACATTTCTGAAAGTTGGCGTTTGTCGGCTAAAGAAATATTCCGATAAATATGCTGATTTGATAAATAAAACTGACAATTACCCTAGCATTAAAACAATATAATGCATAACTCGCCTGGTTCTATCGATCTGAAACATTAACTCGGTTTATCACCACAGAATCGGCCAAGCCTGCTGAGTTTCTGTCAATTCCTGTTTCTGATTCGGTTTTCCAGTATTCGCAGTTACTTTGTTTAAAGTTAATCTGAATCATGTTTGTGACAAATCTCGATCAATTGCCAACTCCATACTTCATCCCCTGCATCGAAAAGGCTGTTCCCACGATTAATGATCAGAGGAAAACTCCATTTGGTGAAACAGGGACAAAAGTGAACTTTCAGCAATAGATGACAAGAGAAAGGAAAGATATGCTGATGTGTCTTCTTAATGATGCCGTTTTTTGCCTTTTCATCTGTGATAGTTTAAGCTGCAGATCAGTTTCTACTTTCTTCCAATTATTACAGCGTGTAAAATGCCTTTCAGCCCATCTGCAGTGCGATTCCTTGGAAGCCCACGTATTTGACTCCCAGTTAATGCAAGGGGCCCATAACCTTGCCTTTCTGATGTTACCAGGGCGAATCTCAATGGGTTTCTCCCTGTGATCTTAAGTGCCACAACAATGGAACTGAAGTTTGATATGGACACATTATGTTGTAACTTCCCTGCGGAACTCATCCTCGTATTCACCCACAGAGGGAGACACACAAGAGGTCTCAGGATTAGTCACGTGCCATATGCTTCACATTCGCCAGTTTCTCCGACCAGCTCACCACAGATGGTCATAGATGTCTGCAGCACAGAAAGCGTCCTTCAGCACATGAAGTCTGCACCAGTGGGCGGCACGGTGGCACAGTGGTTAGCACTACTGCCTCACAGCGCCAGAGACCCGGGTTCAACTCCCGCCTCAGGCGACTGACTGTGTGGAGTCTGCACGTTCTCCCCGTGTCTGCGTGGGTTTCCTCCGGGTGCTCTGGTTTCTTCCCACAGTCCAAAGATGTGCAGGTCAGGTGAATTGGCCATGCTAAATTGCCCGTAGTGTTAGGTAAAGGGTAGATGTAGGGGTATGGGTATGGGTGGGTTGCGCTTCGGCGGGTCGGTGTGGACTAATTGGGCCGAAGGGCCTGTTCCACACTGCAAGTAATCTAATCTAATCCAGTCGAAGACGGGACCTGACAGTTCTTGTCGCATTTTCCAACAGTTGCACCCAGACATGCAGTGGGTTGAAGATTCCAACGATTCCCAAAATGTCTGAAATGTCTTGTTTTTCCTTCTCATGTTATTTGAATAAGAAAGAAAAAGACAGTGTGCATTCTCCCTTTTTATTTGTTGACATTCCTCATTTGCAATCAGTAGGATTCTAGGCTGTGAGGGGAAAGCCAAATTAAATGTCAAATGCAGTAACCACCTATCCACAGCTACAGAACCACACTGACCTCTTCATTTTCCAGTTCTCTCTCCCTGTCGACCTGAGGAAGGGTCAATCATCATCGTCTTTGTTTGAATCCAATCACTTCACAGTTTTCAAAAGCGTGAAATTTCCGAGCATGGTGGGTTTGGTTGTGTAATCCTGATGGATGGAATGGACATTCAGTCAAAACCAAGAACATAAATTGCGGGAGAAACTAGGCAGACCTGGCAGCATCTTTGCCGAGAGAATCAGAGACAATATTTCAAAACCTCATCAGAACTCGGTAATCTTCCACAGGCACTGCCAAACCGGCTACATTTAACAGTTTAATGTTTTTGTTTCAGATTGGCAGAATCCACAGTTGTTTACATTAACCATTAAAGCAAAGTAGAAACTTATAGAACATTAACGTGCAGTACAGGTCCTTCGGCCTTCGATGTTGCGCCGCCCCGTCATACTAATCTGAAGCCCATCCCGCCTACACTATTCCATGTACATACATATGCCTGCCCAATAACGACTTAAATGCACTTACAATTGGCGAATCTACAACCGTTGCAGGCAAAGCATTCCATACCCTTACTACTCTGAGTAAAGAAACTACCTCTGACATCTGTCTTATACCTATCTCCCCTCACTTTAAAGTTGTGTACCTTCGTGTTTGCCGTTCCCATACTTGGAAAAAGGCTCTCCCTGTCCACCCTATCTCACGTTCTCATTATCTTGTATGACTCTATTCAGTCACCTCTCAATCTTTTTCTCTCTAACGAGAACAGCCTCAAAACCCTCGACCTTTCTTCGTAAGACATTCCTTCCTTACCAGGCAATATCCTAGTAAATCTTACCTGCACCCTTTCCAAAGCTTCCACATCCTTCTTATCATGCGGTGACCAGAACTGTACACAATACTCCACGTGTGGCCGTATCAGAGCTTCATACATCTGCAGCATAACCTACTGATTCCGGAACTCAATCCCTTCATTAATAAAGGCAAAAACAGTGTCTTACTTCTTAACAACCCTGTCAATCTGTGTGACAACTTTCAGGGATCTGTATACATGGACAACGAGATCTCTCTGCTCATCTGCACTCCCAACAATCTTACCATTAGCCCAGTACTTTGCATTCCGATTACTCCGTCCAAAGTGTATCACCGCACAATTGTCCACATTAAACTCCCTTTTCCACTTCTCAGCCCAGCTCTGTATCCTATCTATGTCTCTCTGCAACCTACTACATTCTTCGACACTATCCACAACTCCACCGACCTTACTGTCGTCCGCAAATTTACTAACCCACCATTCTAAGCTCTCATCCAGTTTATTTATTTAAAAAATGACGAACAGCAGCGGACCCATCACCGACACTTGCCATATTCCACTTGTAACTGGACACCAAGGTGAACATGTTCCATCAACTATAACCTTCTGTTTTCTTTTAGAAAGCTAATTACTGATCCAAACTGCTACATCTCCGACAATCCCTTTCCTCCGTATTTTGTATGACAGCCTACTGTTATCATACAGTTATCAAAGGGACCCTTTTCGAACGCCTTGCTGAAATCCATATACATCACATCAACTGGTTTACTCTCATCTAGCTGTTTGGTCACTTTGTCAAAACGGCCAATAAGATTCGGGAGCCACGACCTACCCTTCACAAAACCGTGCTGACTGTCCCTGATCAGATTTTTCTTTTCTACATGGTTAAAAATCCTATCTCGTATAACTTTTGCAACACTTTACCAACAACTAAAGTGAGACTCACTGGTTGGTAATTACCAGGGTTGTCTCTACTACCCTTTTTGAACAAGGGAAACATTTGCTATCCTCACGTCCACAAGCACTATTCCTGTAAAAAATGACGACTTGAAGATCAGTGCCAAAGGCTTGGCAATCTCTTCGCTTGCTTCCCAGTGGATCCTAGGAGAGACCCCATCCGGCCCAGGGGACTTGTCTACTTTCACACTCTGCAGTATTTCTAATACCTCTTCGTTGTGAACCTCAATCTCTTCTAGTCCAAATGCAAGTATCTCTGTATCTTTCTCGCAAACATTTTCTTTTTTATCGTGAACACTGTCGAAAAATATTTCTTTAGTGCATCCCCTATCTCCTCTGACTCCACACAAAACTTCCCATTAAAATCCTTGATTGGCCCTAATTTAAACCTCGTTAATCTTTTATTCCTGACGTACCTATGGGAAGCCTTAGGTTTAACCCTGCTCCTATCCACCTCCAACTTCTCATGTCTCCTCCTGGGTCTTTTGAACACTCTTTTTAGGATTTTGCTGTCTTCCTTGTAACACTCAAGCGCCCTAACTGAGTTTTCACATTTTGTCCCACCGTAAGCTTTCTTCTTCTTCTGGGCAAGGGATTCCACTTCCTCAGCAAACCATGGCTCACACGTTCTATATCTTTCTCCCTGCCTGACAGGTACATACTTATCAAGGACACATAGGAGCTTATCCTTCAATACTCTGCACATTTTTAATGAGCTTATCCCCTGCAGTTTCCTTCCCCATTCTACGCTCCTTAATCGTTCCTAATTGCATCGTAATTTCCCTTCCCCCAGCTATAACTCTTGCTCAGTGGAGTACACATACCCCTTTCCATCACTAAAGTAAATCTGACAGAATAGTGATCGCAATCACGTTAATATACACTGTTCTACTTCCCCTTCCCAGAAGTCCTTTGCTCGTTCCTCCCTCGCTGGTTCCTCCCTAAAGAACCTAAAGGTAAGAAGTTTAAATATTCTTACCGCCCTTCCCGACATTCACCTCGCAACAACGTTACCTCCTCCCGCCTGTCGCTGCTCCGAAGTGAACCATTGGACTGAAGGCAAGCAGTTTAAATATACTTACCGGCCTTACCGACAATCATCTCGGACCAACGTCACTTCCTCCCGGCTCCCGACTCCCACTGCTCCGAACTTCTTTGTTGTTCATCACACGAAAGTTTTCCGTTTGGATAGCATTTTCTTGACGCCATTAGAAACACGAAACTGTGCAGCGCAGGAAACAGATGCAGTAAGAATATCAATCGCTGTCGCCCTGGAGGCTCTTGAACCAGTAGCATTTCAGTTAACAGTCGAATGCGCTGAAACGTCCAACCTAATATCTTGGACAATCCTCGAAAGCAGGCCGTGACTGACTTCCAAATTCAGTCTGCCCTTGCCAGAACGACGACTGTCCTTCTTCAGTTTTACTTTTCCAAACTAAAGACTGAACCATTCATAATGGGGACATGGTATCTGTCTGATCCAGGATTAGTGGTACTGGAAGAGCACAGCAGTTCAGGCAGCATCCAACAAGCAGCGAAATCGACGTTTCGAGCAAAAGCCCTTCAAGCCTTTATTCCTGATGAAGGGCTTTTGCCCGAACCGTCGACTTCGCTGCTCGTTGGATGCTGCCTGAACTGCTGTGCTCTTCCAGCACCACTAACCAGTATTTGGTTTTCAGCATCTGCAGTCATTGTTTTTACCTATCTGTCTGATCCAACTCACTACAGATACTCTCATGTCACTGGAAACCAGCTCTCCTCCAAGAGGGACAATCTCCCTTCGAGCGTCTCAGTGATTGTGTGTTCCAGAGATTTTCATTATCCCAGAGTCCAGATGAAGTTTCTATTCCTCATGTACAAGAGCGAGAATTCTTTCAATGCCTCAGGTAAGTTCCTGTCCCAAGAACATCAGAGTCAATGTCCCGTCCTTTGCTTGGTCCGACAGTTCACCTTTGTTCATTCTCCTCTGATTCCATTTCCCAGAGTTTCTCAAGATTGGCAAAGCTGGAGACTGGTTATGTGGTTTGCCTCTTTAACATTTTTCCAACTGCCAATTTACAACATTTTTATAGTATCTCTTCACAACCTTCTACCTTTCACCATGTCCAGCGATAACTCCCGTTTTGTGGAGAGATGCCCGAGGCTGGTGAGTTTCAATTTCCTGCGGCTGTTGATAATGATGGGAGAGGGAGCGGTAGGGATAGGCACTTTGACGAGCAGGAGGAAGTGTTGCCATTGACCAGAGTCAGTGACCAGAGCACTGCGATTAAAGGAACCTAAAGAAAAACAGAACTTCTGCTCACGACGTTCAAAGAATACTGCAGACACCCAATTTGTATCGCAGTGCATCTGGAAAGAGAAACCGAGGTAATGTTTTAAGTACAGTACATTTCTGGTGAAGAACTCGAGTATTCCATGTGTCATAAAATTGCTGGTCTCGTTTGTGAGATAGGTTTTCTGAACTTTCGGCTAAAATTCGAATTGTAGGAAGTCATTTACAACGTAGTCAGTAGGATTCGAGCCTGCACGTGGAAACCCCAATAGACTTCGGTTTCATCACCTTAACCTCTCGGCCATGGCTACACACGCAGCTAGCTTGTTTGGCATATTGTATGGAATGGATTATTAATACCTGTAACACCAGTATTTGGTTTGTCCTGTCTGCAGCATGACCCCAGTATTCGCTGTCACCCTCTCTTGGTTCAGAAAGGAGAAGGATGTTCAGAGGTCAATTCGAATTGCATACATATTGATGAATGTTAAACTGGATGACTAGGATCCATTTTCACGTGTACAGAGGTTAGTAAACACAGAAGGAGATTGAGAAAGAAAAATGTCATTGTATTTGTCAAACACGTTGACTGCCAGCTGAATTGCAGCTACTCAAATGTTGCTGAAAAGATTCACAATTGGCAAATCTAATATGTAAGTCCGGTTCTTTTTTTTTTAACTAGATCAAAATATGATAATTGTGCAAATACACACAGTTGGCACTGGACAGTGCAGAGCTATCTTCATTAGTTTAATAAGCTCTGAGTTACTCCTGGGAAAATGTGGGAACGGAGGGCTTTCTCACAGCGGAAGTGTTCAAACATGTAAGGCTCTGATGAGGACGATACTCTCCATTTCGAGGGTAGCAAATCTGTGGAATGCTTTACAACAGTGGGCTGCGAAGGCTGGGTATATTCAAGCCTGAGACAGACAGACATTAAGAGCCACGGAGATAAGGCTGAAAAGGGGAGTTGAGGATGACCCAAATCAGCCGTGATCTCATTGAAAGCTGTCTCCAACTTGATGGGCTAAATGATTCCATCTCCTCTCATATATTTGCTGTCACTTGCAAGATGATAGACAACATTGCAAAAGAAGAAAAGCACAAAGTTAGGAAATGATGATTGCAGTCAAATTGAGTCAAAATTATTTATTGAAAGGAAAGTCATATTTGGTGATTTGCCAGATCTCTGCGAACATGACCAGCTGATCAAGGGAGCTATTGATCTGAGTGTATTTGGACATGAAACACACAAATGTTAGTGACATATTAATTGTTTTTTCTGTCGAAGCAAATGTTTTTTTCTGATGCTCACAACGAAAGAGATGGTTCACAATAAAAGAAAGAGATTAAGTCACATGAAAAGTAGTCGATGACCAAGGTATAGCGCCCGTTGTTCGATGGGACTGATATGATTTATTAATTATTTTTCTCCAAACTTTCTTTACTTATCAAACGGGAGTGGAAGAGCGGAAATGAAAATCGCCCAGAAGTCTTGCCATCTTCTATCACTCGCATGCAGTAATATTTTACTTGTACGGTTTAATTTGCACTGCGGTTACTGTAAGTGGGCTTGTAAGCTATACCTCCTGGTGACCTCTTCCCTCACTGTTCCTCATCTCTACACAAATACATTTTACATCCTTACCTCCTGTATCAAAATAATCTCTAAGCATTGCATACATGTTACCAAAACCTGGGCATTTCGCACACGCCTGTGTGTGTCATCTTCCAATATTAATTGATACCTTACTGTGTTGCAATTGCACATAATAAGAGAATAACAAAATAGAGGCAGGTGGACCTGGGTTTCAAACGCACAAAATTGCAGCTAAATCGCAGATTACTGCCCACAATACGATCACGGATGCACGCACTGAACCGTCAGGAAGCACAGAATAAGTACAGTACTGGTTGGCATGTCAGGAACACCATCGGAAACGCAACAGACATATTTCTCTTGACGACTATTTTGGATGTATTTCTCAATGAGCAACCTAATTTTACATGTATTCCATCAGGAGTTACCTCACACCAGGAAATAACTCGTGCTGAAGACGGTCATATAATCCAAGTTTTAAGCCCCGAAATCAGAGAGACTCTCAGTTTCCTGCATACACCTACAAGGAACAGCTGTCCTTGGCAATTACCGCGTAACTGAACTGTATGAATGCAGATCGCTGGTTGTCTGCCTGCTTCTCCTGTATAGTTTTCTGTGCAGTCCCTGCGTGCAACCTTGTCAACTATGTTTGTCCTGCACATGATGTGCATTGGGTCTGGTCAGTTTTCTCTGAGCGAGGCTGTCGGTTTAATTATTGTCATAATACCGAGTGAACGGAGGAAACTGGATGTCAGTTCCAGTAATTTACTTAAATAAATAGAAGCATGCTTTTAAAATTGCCACGTGGCATATCCTCATTGCGAAGTTCGTGTGCCAGGTATCTGCGAATCAAATTGCGGGACTATCCATTTTTGGCAAAGAATTTGTGTGGCAGTCACTAGTTACCACGACCAACTGTCCCCATTAGCAATACATACAAGTTGCAAAGACTACAAATTCAATGAGAAGAGCACAAGGTTAGTACGACAGGGCAAACAGAAGGCAGCCAGAAAATTTCTGGAAGCGGGGCACTCATCCACGGATTCCATCAAAAAACAGATTGATCCTGACCCAATCTGCAACCCCAAGAATGGGAAGGAGAGGGAATGAAACAAAATCAATTCCAAATTCCACAGGACAGCGGCACTTCACAACAAGCTCTGTTGTCCTGAAGATGTCACCCAGAATGGTGAGATAAAGGCTGCCAACCATCTTCGCTTTTTCCGCCAAATATTTTAAAAAAACCTCCACGACACACAAGAGCTCCTCATCTTTCTGCTCAAAACACTCTGGTTATTCGCAGCAGAGAATTGTACACTGAACACCCGCGTGCCAGGTGGAGATATCAATCCCTACACTACCAATGTAGTGATAGCGAGGCCAACAGCTGACATTGTCATATGGACATCCACAAACACTGTCTTTGAAAGGTACCCTTTCATATGAAAGTCTGTGCAGCAGTAGATTCCGGAAACAAAGCACTCTATGCTGGCAGTTCATATTCCAGACAACTTGCGTTGTTCACCGTTTACTCTGAAAGTGAATGGAGACAGTTAGTTCACCATTATTTGGAAAGCAGATCCTGTTTATTGATGCTGTGGCGAAAAGGTGGGAAATCGCGATGTGAAAGTTGTTATATTTCTCTCAATTACTTCATTACTGTCCTGGTGAGGGTGAAAGGTGTTTGGCTCTCTCGATCAGATGGAGGCACCAGCGCATTGTTGACCTAATTTAATCAAGGATATAATTGGTAATCTTCACTTTTAATGGTTCATTGTTGTTCTGTTTTGTTTGATGATACCTGAGCACTTTCTGGGACTTGGCAATACACAAAATCTACACTAAATGTTTGGAATTGCCTCGCTGCGATTTGTGTGAGCAGTTCATGGCAGAGACAACCCACAGTGCCTCATGGACAGCATTTAAGTTTTGGAATATCTGATCATGCTCCTGCCTTTTTAGTTTTTCTTTTCCACGGTAAGAGCTGTCAGTTTTTGGATTCGGTGGAGAGATGAATGGGTAATATGGCATTTGAGGTATTTCTCTTCAGCCAAATTCTTTGACTGCGACCTTGCGGAACATGTCAAGAAGAATGGTCATTCGCAGCAAAAGTCCAGAAAACCTTCATCTCTGGATCGGTTGGGCCCATCCACCTTCCAAACAAAATAGCCAAACGCGCTGACTGAGTAACAAACAGCATGCGTTTTTTTTGCAAATGGTGTATTCAGACCGTTGTCGGCTGCTGGAGCATCTCAGAGTTGTCCAGCACGGCAACCGGTCTTGCTATCCAACTTGCCCTTGTTGAACAGATAAACGAAATTTATTGAAACATTTTTGCCAATAGTTGTGCCTTATCTCTCCGACGTCTTCCTGTCTATACACCCATTCAAATGCCTTTGAAACGTTGTGAGTGCACCATTCAAACAAATCAAAATAAAGAGGGAGATTATTAAATATGGGGGTAAGCTCGCCAGTAATGTAAAAGAAGACTGTAACAGTTTCTTTCGATAAATAAAGTACAAAAGAGCGGCGAAAGTGAACAATGGACTGCTGGGAAATGATACTGGAGAGATAGCAGTAGGGAATGTGATAATGGTCAGGGAACTGAATAAGTACCTTGCATCAGCTTTCACGGTGGAAGACACGAGTAATTCCTAAAACATTCAAGAGATTGAGGGGCCAGAGCTGAGTTTGACGGCCACGACTAATGAGAACATGCCAGAAAAAAATTGAATAACATGAAGGTGGTTAAATAACCTTGACCAGATGGACCACATCCCTGTGTTATAAGGGAGATAGCTGAAGAGGGAGTGGAGGCGGTCGTGTTTATCTTTCAGGAACCAGTAAAGTAAGGATCTGGAAACACACTCACGTGACAGCCCTTTTTAACAAGGGAGTAAGGAAAAACACAAAATCTCTACAATGAATAGCTTAACCTCGATCATAGGTAAGATCCTCGAATCCATTGTGAAGGATGAGATTTCCGAATACTTGGAAGTATTTGGTAAAACATTGCAAAGTCACGACTGTTTCAGCAAGGGAAGTTCATGCGTGATAAACCTGTTGGAATTCTTTGAAGTGGAAATAAGCAGGCTTGACCAAGCACAGCAATGATAGTAGTTATGCACCTGGATCTCAAGAAGACCTTTGACAAGGTGTCAAACAGGAAATGTCTGAGTACGATCACAGAGACATGAGGGAGGAGCTGGGTATAATTGACTGGAAGAAGGGCCGAGCAGGAAAGGCAGTGCAACAGCAATGACAGGAGACTTTTGGATTTTTGTTAGAGGCGAGGTCGTGGCATTGTTAGAAGCTTGGCTGTCTGGCAAAAAGCAGAGAGTAGGGATGAAATGGTCGTTATCATGATGGCAGCCGATGACAAGTGGTGTTCCACAAGGCTGAGTGTTGGAATGGTAACTTTTTACTCGTTACGCTAACAATCTAGATGAGAGAATCGAAAGCATTCTGGCTACGTTTGCAGATGATGAAAATATAGGCAAATGGACAGGTCATGTTGAGGAGGCGGAGAGGCTGAAGAAGGATTTCAACATGTAAAGAAATTGAGAAATGAATTCCAGTGTTGGAAAGTGTGAAGTCGTGAATTTTGGAACAAAGAAGAGAGGCATGGTCTATTTTCTAAATTGGGAGAAAGTTCAGAAATCTGAAGTGCAAAGGGACTTGGGAGTTCTAGTGCAGGGTTCTCTCAAGGTAAGCTTGTAGGTTGAGGCAGTAGTTAGGAGGGCAATAACATGTATTATTGATGACATTTATTACGAGAGGAATTGATTATAAAACCGGTTGCATACGGCTCTGGTGACACCACATTTGGATTATTGTGCGTAATTTTGAGCCCGTATCTCAAGAAGAATGGATTGGCCCTGGAGTGTGTTCACAGGATCTTCACGAGAATGGTGGTAGGAATGAAAAGCTTATCGTATGAGCCATGTTTGAGGATTCTGGGTCTATATTCAATAAAGTTTAGAAGAATGAAAGGAATTGTAATGGAAGCATGCAAAATACTGAATGACCTGGATAGAGTAGATGTTGACAGATGTTTGCATTGGACGAGGACCCGAGAGCACAGCCTTAAATGAAAGGGAACACCCTTCAGAACAGTAATAAGGAGAAATGCCTTTAACCAGAGAATGGACAATTTTTGAAATTTATTGCCACAGAAGGCAGTGGGGCCAGGTCAGTGATAATATTTGAGAAGGAGGTAGATAAGTATTGGTTATCCAAGGAATCAATGGTTACAAAAGGAAGGTCGGAGAATGGGTCAGGGAAAACTGTCAGCGATGATTGAACGGTGGTGCAGACTCGATAGGCTAACTGGCTAATGTCTGCTCCTATGTCTTATCGACTTATGGTTTAAACCTCAAGGAGGCACCTTGCATCTCTGAGAAGATCGATTCATGTCCTCCATGAATGTCAGTAGCTAGAGGGAACAGTTAACTGTTTTAGAATGAAGGTATTGTGGCTGCTGTCAGGGTGGTGGATAATATGATATTCAGTGCAGGATCACACACCCACTGCACTGTATTAATATGGAGAGAGTTTATTCAAAACCTGGACGTCTCTGTCTCTGGCAATCACCGTGGAGAGTGCGGGTTGCGGTGGGAGGGCGTGACGTCCTCCCAGGCACTTAAACTATACAGCATCATGCATCTTGAGTGAAAGAATAGTCATGGAAACTACGACCTTCTCATTATCTGTTTAGAATATAAAGAGTGATTGTCGATCCCACTCAGTTTTCATGCAATCACCTCGTATTCTATCACAGCGCTCCCGATCAACTTTCACTCACTACTAGTGGTGCTATCATCACAGAGATTAATCTGGTGGAACCCCTGTTCATTCTCCTGAGGTAAGGAGCTCACACCTTATGAAGGAGAGAAAATCTGCCCACAATGCCCCAAATAGTGCCTCAACAACACTCTCAGGTTTGATCGCAATAATTCCTTTCCCTCACTTAGCTGGCTCCGTTTCTTTTGTTTGAAATAGGAAACTATTAATTTACGATGCAATGTCACTGATTAAAAATTTAAAACATCCTTACATCTGTAGGTCAGCAACAATAAAGCCAGCACAGGAGGTGCTTATCGAGATGGACATCACTGTCAGCGAGAGACTAAATCACAAAGAATCCGTCTAAAACACTGAATGGCCACCGAACTGAATGGAAATCAGCTGCAGGAATTTAGGAGAGAGGCAGAGGAAGGGAGGTATCTTTCCTTTTGATCTGCCCTCACGGGATGTGTGCAGACCTGATCAGGCCAGCATCTTATGCCTTACTTGAACTGAGTGTTCAGTTGCTCCACAGGACAGTAAAGAGTAAAACACAGTGCTGTGGGTTTTCAGTTACACAGAGACTTGACCAGGGAAGGATGACCCACTGCTTTCTCTCATGGACATGAGGCAAGCCGATATCAAGAGATTATTATTCTGTGGCTCTAGATTATGAGCCAATGGTGTGACCAACATACACTGTCTTCCCATCTTTCAGATTTTATGCAGAGAACAAGTTAAACATTTCAAGTGCAATTACTTTACAATGGATTCGTGGTAAGAAGGGTCTTGAAACAGTTGTATCCGGAATTAACAAATGCACAAATTATGGTTTATTCAGGGGTTGCACTGAGGCTGAAGAGGAGCCTGGACGTCATAATGGTGGTACTCGATTGGACTGGTGAGTGCGGAGGGTATGGAGATGTTAACTGTGCAGGAGAAAATGAATCAAGGAATTTGAGAACAGTCTGTTTCATCCTCACAGATCGGTGAGCAATTTGTATTGAGTATTTGCTAGTAATAATTTCTAAGGAATGGAATCATTGATTGGAAATGAAAAAGTTGATTAGCACCCTTCCAAAATTTACATATCATGATCATCAATTCAGTTCAGACCGTTTCACTAGACAGCTCGAGTGACTTACCAGAAACACCAACTATAGCAAGGATAGGATAGTAACCAGTTTGAATATACATCATTACATCTTCAATCAGCGATGCTAAAGATATCCAGGGCTGAGAAAACCAGGAAAGACCAGCAGATAAACTTCTCTCCATTCTTTCAAAATTTCAATCGAATTGTTGTGGTTCTGTTCGCCGAGGTGGGAATTTGTGTTGGAGACGTTTCGTCCCCTGTCGAGGTGACATCCTCAGTGCTTGGGAGCCTCCTGTGAAGCGCTTCTGTGATCTTTCCTCCGGCATTTATAGTGATTTTTATCTGCCGCTTCCAGTTGCCAGTCCCAGCTGTCCGTTGTAGTGGCTGGTGTATTGTGTCCAGGTCGATGTGTTTATTGATTGAATCTGTGGATGAGTGCCATGCCTCTAGGAATTCCCTCGCTGTTCTCTGTTTGGCTTGTCCTATAATAGGAGTGTTGTCCCAGTCGAACAGTGACAGCCAGACTACTGCGACCACTAGGACTCATAACAGCACACAAACCAACAGCCAGTCTCAGACAACAACTCACCAGGACAAAGGACCCGATACCCAGCATGAGCAAAACCAATGTAGTGTACAAAATCCCTTGCAAGGGCTGCACAAAACACTACATAGGACAAACAGAAAGACAACTAACAATCCGCATCCATGAACACCAACTAGCCACGAAACTACACGACCAGCTATCCTTAGTACGAATACACGCAGATGACAAGTAACATGAATTCGACTCGGACAACACTCCTATTATAGGACAAGCAAAACAGAGAACAGCTAGGGAATTCCTAGAGGCATGGCACTCATCCACAAATTCAATCAATAAGCTCATCGACCTGGGCCCAATATACCGGCCAATGCAACGAATAGCTGGAACTGACAACCGGAAGCGGCAGAGACAAACCACTACAAATGCCGGAGGAAAGATCACAGAAGCGCTTCACAGGAGGCTCCCAAGCACTGAGGATGTCACCTAGACAGGGGACGAAACGTCAGCAACACAAATTCGCAGCTCAATGAACAGAACCACAACAACGAGCACCCGAGCTACAAATCTTCCCACAAAGTTTGAATTTCAGTCTAATGTTCACAGATTCTGATCCAGTGTTGGAACAGTCCAGTCTAATGCTATCAGTTTCTGATCTCTCCTCACCCTCTCTCTGAAGCAGCGGATCCATGTTACTGGTGTGGGTGATGCTCACGCTCATACGATGGGACAAAACACTGAAAGCATTCCTTATTCATAGAAGCGAGAGGTATAGGAGTCATGGAGACTGACATAATCACAATTGCTGAATAAACAGCTCAGTTAATCCCTTTCAATTCAATACTATTTCATTAAAATTCTAAATAACTTTGAACATTAGTACATTCTGGGTGTGATATGTGAGTGTGACTGAAGGAAGGACTGTTGAAGATGGAAGATTGTTTGCGTGTAATCATTCAGTCTGCCTTGGGTATGGAAATGATGCCAGAGGTTTAACAGAATATAAACATACTTCTCTGCTCTTACATGGAGAAACACATCTTGTAACTCCAGATCAGTCATTGCAATATTCAGATTGTTATTCCAGAATCAGAGAGGGCTGGTGTGGGTCATGTTGTTGATGTTATCGATCTTAAGAAACTGTGACGGTGTATCACTTACTGGACTTCATTTACATTGCGATTATGACATTGGGGAAAAGAAAGAAGGGGGAGATGATTCGGGGGCATGGCTGTTCAGTCTGAGTGGAGGAACAATGATGTTCCCCAATTACTAGGATTGGAACTCATAACTCATCATAACTGATATAAAGAACAGATTCAAGGATACATCTACAATGAGGCATTAACAGAGACAATATTAATGAAATGCATTTATGCAATACAAAATACTGGGAATCAATGATTTTCTATACAGACCGAAATATGCACACTACAAAGGGATTGGTTGTTAAAATGCACTCCTGATATGGAGCTATATAAATTGAAATGTGGATTACAAAACTATGGATGTGGTGTGAAATATTTATCAATAATTATTTGATCCACAGCTGAGATCCTGATTTCCCCTCTGTCAGTGTCATGGAAAATTAACAAAATTAACATTTTCTGTGAAACCTGAAAGAGAATGCTCTGCTAAATTTCAAACTTTTCTGAACTTTGTTAATAGTTTGCTGAATTCTGCAGTCGAGGTGACGGCTTGTCTTTACTGAACTTTGTAAACATTCAACCTGGTCTGCCGAGCAGTCGAATTCAGCAGAACAGAAAAACAGAGACAGTTATTTCCACGGCAAAGGAATGAGAAGATAAGAACTCGAATGTTTCCCAGCCCTTATCCTTGAGCGTGTGACAAGAATAGTTTACAGGAATATATGAATGTTGTTCAGGGTCCTTACACAAAGCGTTTTTTTTGCCAAGTGTATTGGTTCCCTGCAGCGATTATAAATAAAGCTTTTTCTTTGCTCTTGATAGCTCCTGAGTTCAGTCAGTTTAATTTCCATGGCAGTAAACGTGGGGGCTCGTCCAGTATCCCGCGTTTAGGTAAGATTCTGAAGATTCCTAGGAGGCGCAGGTGGCAGCGCCTTGACGGTCCTTCACATCATCTTGAGTACTGAAGTGTCCCCTTTGCGTGAGAGGGTTGGGAATCTGTGGATTGCGCCAGAGCTGGGAGTTTGAATCGAATAGTGTTGGGGTAAGAGCGGTCTCTTTAATATTTCTATGTAGAGACTCATTCTAAGAGAATAAATTAATCAGTAAGAGGGTTCAGTAAACTCTCGCATGGTATTCAAGCAAAACTCAAGGGGAAGGATTGCCGTCTCTAGAGTCGTTAAGAGACAACAGACTAAGGGTGGTGTTAGACTTGGAACCAACACAGGTTGAGATGACTCGCCAAAGACATACCGGGTACGTGGTTTCTTGGTTTACAAAAAAAAAGACATTGTGGCGGACGCGCCCAATGCGAGAGGAGACCTCCAGAGGTAAAGGCAAATGGAAAAGATAACGGTACTGCGAGAGAGCTGACACTTTTCCAGTAAAAATTGAAATGGACTTCAGCAAGACCAAACAAAAAGAGGGTTAACAGAGGACTTGGAATGGCCAACCAACAATACAGTATATGTTAAATAATTACGGCCCAGAGTCTGTAAAGCAGTTAGAATTGTGCATCAAGGAATGTGGTTTTAATAAAAGGCAATTGGAAATACTTTGGTCACGGTTGGAGGAGAGAGAGTAGGAGAAACGGAAGGGGAAAATAGAACCTTGGAATTGGAGTATTTATAATATGTGCAAGGCTGAGGCTGATATCAGCGAAAGGAAATCTCAAGTAAAAGGCATATCAAATACGCTACAAACACTAGAGCAAATGCAGACGTATGCAGAAAACAACCTAACGAAGCTGAACAGTGCCTTAAGTCTGTTTCAGATCCTGACATTGATGGCTACCCTCCGAGACCAATAGCCCTCCAAGATCTGCCTGGTGAAGATCCCAAGTTAGCGACCGCCGCCTCAGGGTCTGATGGCATGTCATAACCCCAACCAACTGAAGGAAGAAGGCCAAAAGAAGATGCCCACTCCACGACAGGAAGGCATCCAGAGTCTGTCCGCGATCTCCCCATGACGGTTGATGAGTCAGGCGGTGAGAGCATTGGCGTATGATCATCTTACCAGGTAGTTCTGCAAACACCAATGGTTGATGTTGCAGGTCCAGAAGCGTGCCCAGTGTGGGTCCACCGACCATGGACCATTAAAGAATTCGGCCGTGCCTCTGGACAGTTGCCTGATCCACGTAAGATTGGAGGGAATAAGTTCACCAAAGAAGTGACGAAGTTCTGTATAGGGTTCCGTCCCACATTGCATGCGATGAGACGCCTCTTGGGACGAAAGCTTTGTGCTGATGTCACCAAAATCAAGTATAACTGGCCAGCCGTAAATGTCCATGCCACATCAACCGACCCACAAGCGGAAAAAATGGAGACATTTATGGTTTTGTTGCAACGCAGCCAATTGCCTGTAGGGAGACATTGCCAGTGCAAATGGACATGACCAAAACTGCAATGTGTAAACAAGGAGAAGGTGAGACAGTGTCCCAGTACCTTACGCGCCTCACTGAAGTCAATAGCATCCATAGTGGACTGAGACCACCCGACAACATAATGGCATAAATCACGGCGTATGAGGAACACCTGAGGAACAGCTTCATCAATGGAATGAAGGACGAAATAGTGAAAAAGGTAAAAGGCACATAGATTACCTGGGACACGGGAAAGGTGAATTTGATAGAACAACATGCGATACATGCTGAAATATTGCTTACCCAGCAGAAGGATAGGTGGAAACGAAAGATGGACAACAAGTGCATAACTCTCAGCCGACTTTGATGCAAATGGTCATCCAGCCGTTGGAGGGATGTGCTGCAGGAAAAGAGAGAGGCAGAGGGGAAGATTGTGGAAGTGGAAGAGGAAGGGGTTGCAGAAGAAGTGCTGGCAGAGTCGATCTGGTGGTTGCTTAGTTTGTGGAGCAATGGACCACTGGGCGTGTCATTGCCCGCACAGACAGACTCACCCGGCCCTGGAGGCTAGGCAGCAGTGTGACTGGCAGGGGAAGACTGAGATAGAGGTCAGCAGCCCACAAGGTACAGGTAAGCCTCTCTCCTTTATGCTTGGCAACGAAGACTCGCTTATGCTAATCTCTTCTACTAACCTTATTGGCCCTGAGACCTGTCCCACCTCAATATTGAGCACTGCGATTGCGAATTGTGGACAATACGTTCATTATAACAACAATGCCTATAAGTTGATGCCTACGTCTATGTTATATGTGGAAGGTACACCAGTTACTTTTTTTAGAAGACACAGGGGAAGCATTTTGAGTCATTAAATCAAGCCAGTACAGAGAGTCAAAGCCAATAAGGTTGAGTGGAAGGTTCCTGAACTCAATGGGTGCATCAGGAGTTGTGCTACAAGAGAGATTTACGGCACCGCTGCAGAACAGAACACCCGTTAAACCCTGAGGCTACAGCCGGAATTACTCGAGTCTTTGAATTCCCCTTTTCAGGCAATAACTCTTGTTCCGCGCACCTCAAATGCTCCTAACCCCTGTTTTATATTAGATAAAATTCCACCGGACAGTAAATAATTCTCTGTTGTGGATTTAGCAAATACCTTCTTAAGTGCACTGGTACACCCAGATTGTCAATTCTGGTTTGCTTGTTTTATTCAAAGGGAAATCATATAACTTCATATGACTTTGTCAAGGTTGCTGTCAGTCCTCCCCCATATACAATGAGGCTCTAAGCAGGAGTCTGGAGACTTTTGTTTTAACCCTAGCGCCAGCGCTTCTGCTGTGTGTAGATGATTGCTTGATAGCAGCAGAAACTACACCTACATTGGTGATTCCGAATCCAAACAACCCTTCTGACAAACGGTCGATGAGAAGTGTGGCTGCATGACATCTGACCTGTTGCAGATTTATAGGGGAGTGATTGAGGCCAGTAGCGTATTTTTCAGTTAAACTAGACCCCACAGCGGCAGGATTGCCGAACTGCTTGCAAAACATGGCCGCATCTGAAAAGGCTGTTATAGCATCCAAACATATATTCGGCTATAGTGAATTAACCCTACTGGTAGCACATGCAGTATCCTTACTGCTTTCCGAGTAAAATACAGCACACATTTCGTCAGCACGTTGGCTCAGATATAACACTGTATTATTGGAGACGCCTGACATGACAATAAAGTGATGCAACGTCCTTTACCCTGCTAACCTTCTCCCCACAGAAGGAGACGTAAACCTACATGAGTGTGTTGTTGTAACAAATGAAATTTGCAGCCCTTGACCAGACTTGCAGGATTCTCCACTTCTGAATCCGGATATGGAGACTTTTGTGGTTGGGTCAACATTCAGGAGCAAGAAGACAGGCCAGAAATGTGTTGCATATGCTGTAATGACTACCCACGAGGTAGTCAAAGTTGGATCAATAGTTTCTCATCATTTGTCTTGACTGAGGCATGTAAATTGGCTGAGGGAAGGCCGGGGAATATTTACACCGACAGCAGATATGCATTCGGGGTTGTACATGACTTTGGAACCCTATGGAAACACAGGGCCTTCTTAACCTCCAGCGGAAAGCCCATCACACACCGTGGTCTGATGTCTGACTTCCTAGAAGTGGTCCTACTGCCCAAATCAATTTCTGTATGTAAATGTGAAGCTCCCACAAAAAAATAACGATTCTATTTCTTAAGGCAATGCGAAGGCAGACAAGGCAACAAGGTCGGCAGCTCAGCAGCCGCGAAGTGATCAGTTTTATCGTGCATGACAAAGATTTGCACCCCAACAGCAGATGTAAGGGAATTCCAGTCACAGACAACACTGGAGGAGAAGCGTGAGTGGACAAGGGCAGTGTGCAGCATGAATGAAGGGGTGTGTTGTGGCCCTAATGGTAAAGCCTGTCTTCCAAAATCATTACTTCCATTTTATGCAAAACTGACACACAGTAAGGAACATGTATCAAAACGGGGGATGTACGACAGTATTTCAGCACACTGATACACTAAGGGATTTACACATTAATCCCAGAAATATTGTGAACGATGTGTTATCTGTGCCACTAATAATGTGGGGAGGGGATTACAGATGAGACAGGCAGCACACCCCCCAATCCAAAAGACACTTTGAGCATTTACAGATGGATTTCTTTGAACTAACTCCGAGCGGAGGGAACATAAATTGTCTGATTATAATTGATATGTTTTCCAAATGTTGGAAGCATTCTCCATGTCAAAACAGGATGCCAGTGCCTTGGCTTTTCTAACTGAAATAATTCCAAGATGGGACATCCCTGAAAGCCTTTGTAATGACAATGCGACACAAATTGTCAATAATGCCTTGCAGCAGATCCGTGATTATTTGGGAATAAACATGAGACAACACTGTCCTACCACCCAGCGAGTGGTGAGGCAGTGGAAGGAGAAAATGCTCCCCTAAAACATATAAATTGACAAAATGTTGTGAGGAACTAGGGTTGACATGGACAAAGTTTTGCTAACGTATATGAGATCTGGGAGGAGAGGAAGAGCTAATCTTAGCCGGTTTGATATTTTGTTTGGTAGGCCACCAATTACAGGAATGGGCCCATGACCTCAGGTAAGACAGGCAACAGACCACTGTGAGGATGAGATGCTGTGTTACTGTGTAAAGCTCTCTACACTTTTGTGTCAAACATCGAATCAAGTGAAAGCAACACTACCCCAATCAGCAAAGGGGAAGTTGCACGATCTGGAGACTGGAGAGTGGTGAAAAACCTCAGGAGGAAAAGCTAGAAGGCGAACAACTGACTGGGACCGTTTCAAGTGCTCCTTACAACACGGGCAGTTGTTAAGATCGCTGATGTATAGATATCTGGCTCTGCATTTTTTAAAATGTTGTTTTGTACATTTTTTAAAAATACTGGCTCTGTTTCCTTTGTCCTTGATGCCATAAAATGACAAAAAAGGGAAAAGTAAGGAGAAATTAACAAAATTATCATTTACTATGAAATCTGAAAGCGAATGCTATGCTCAATTTACAACTTTTCAGAATGTTGCACCTTGCTGAATTCTGCTGTCGAAGAGACAGCTTGTCTGTGCTGAACTTTTTAAACATACAACCTGGCCTGGTGAGCAGTCGAATTCAGCAGAAAAAGCTAAGTAAAACATAAAGGCAGTAATGTCCACAGCAAGGGGAAGAGAAAATAAGAACACGAATATTTCCCAGCCCTTGTCATTGAGCGTGTGATAAGAAGAGCATAAGAGGAATACATTAATTATGTTCAGTGCCCTTACACAAGGCGTTTTTGCCAAGTGTATTGGCCCACTGCAGTGGGTAAAAATAAAGCTTTTTCTTTGCTCTTGTTAGCATCTGAGTCCAGTCAGTTTAATTTCCATGACAGTCAGTGATCCACCTGACTGAGATTCCCTGGACCAGTCTCTCACACAGTGGGGGCTGTCATCATTCCCTGCTGGTCTTGGATTAGGCTATTTTTAAAAATCCACCTTCTCTGTGATACTAATCTATTGGCCGAATGGATTTTGTTTAGCTGTTAGTAACCTAGCTCTGTAATATTATTGGGAACAAGTGATCTGGGCTGACAGCCAATATCAGCACACTGCTCACAGTGTATGATACCGAGACAAAGGGCTTGCAGTCCAGAGGTATGTCTAAATATAATTTCTAACTTCTGTCTGTCCATATCTATCCGCATTCATGCTGTCTTTTGATCTATTTAACTTCACCCTCATCTAACACCTCTTCATCTCCCACTCACTTAGTTGCTCCCCTTTCTATTCTCTCACAGTTTATCTCTCTTCACTTTCTTTCTCTCGGTTTATTTCTCTCTCACACAATTTATCTCCACATACTCTCTCTCGCTCCAATTGTGCCGTTTTCGAGCTTGTGACCCCACGATGGGCAGACTGACTCCCATTTGTTCGATAATAATTCCGCGGTTCTCTGACCCACAGTAAGTACTTTCCGTGTCTGGACAGACACACTGCTCCGGTGACAGGTACAGTGCACAATTGCCATTCTCTCTTCATGTTCTTCTCTGATGTGCAGCTGCCTTGACATGTCTATTCAAACAAAACAGACTGAATGGAATTCGAGCAGTCAGGATGACTTTCATCACCGTGCATTTCAATCAGGATTTAATGAAGGATGAGGTTCCACAATAACATAACAATGAAAGAAAAACAGGACAACACAATGAATACCAGTTGTGTACAACATTTGTTTCGAAGTAGGCTTCATGGTATTCCCGCGAGATTATCAATCCAGAAAATCAGCTCCTGTTCTGTGGACCGAGGTTCGAATCCCGCCACTGCAGATGTTGGAAATTCAATTCAATAATGTTAAAATATTCCTGGAATTAAGAATCAACCTATGAGAATGAAATTGTTGCCGATTGTCAGAAAAATCCATCTGGGTCACTGATATCCTTCAGTGAAGGAATCTTCCATTCCTCATCTGGACTTGCCGACCATTGACTCCAGACCCAAAGCAATGTGATTGACTCTCAATTGCCCTCTGAAATGGTTTAGCGAGTCAGTCAGATGTGCCACAAAATCTCAAAGAAATGAAACCGGATGTATTGGACTGGATACCGGAAAAGTGAACGTCAGAAAAATCATTGTTGACCCTGCAAAATCCTCCTTACTAACAATGAGTGCTCATGCCAAAATTGGGACAACTGTTTTACAGACCAATCCAGCAACAGCCTGACATAGGCATACTCACGGAATTTTACCTTGCAGATATATCCCAGACAGCACCATCGCCATCCCTGGATATGTCCTGTTCCAAAGGCAGGACCGATCTAGCACAGGAGGCAGGTCAGTACGATAAAGTTGGGCGGTCGATGCTCTGGAATCCCTGTAACCTGTAACCTCATATATCCAGCATATCCCCCACTCAACAATTGCAATCAAGCAAGAGGATTAAACCTGGTTCGAAAGAGAGTGCAGGAGGGCAAGCCAGGAGCAGAACCAGGCATATATAAAGATAAAATGTTAATCGGCTGAAACTTCCAAACAAAACTATTTGCATGCCAAATAGTATAAAATGCAAGGGACAGGCAGAGCTAAGCGATCCCAGAACCAACACATCTGTTCTAAGCTCTGCAGTCCAGCGAATCTGATCGTGGATGGTGCTGGACGATTCAACAACTCACCAGAGCAGGAGGCTCCACAAATATCCCCAACCTCAATGATAGAGGAGCTCAGCACATCAGTGCAAAAGATAAGGCTGAAGATTTCACAGAATTCTTCACTCAGAAGTTTTGAGTGGTTGATCCACTTCGGACTCCTCCCGTGATTCCCTTCATTACAGATAGCAGTCTTCAGCAAATTCGATTGACTGATATCAAGAAACGATTGAAGGCAATGGATACTGCAAAGGCTATGGGCCCTGATAACATGCTGACAATAGTCCTGAAGGCTTGTGCTCCAGAACTTCCCGCTCCCTTAGCCGAGCTGTTCTAGTCTGGTTACAAACCAACAATGGGAAAAAAATCTGCTTAAGTGTGTTCAGAACATAAAAAGCAGGACAAAGTCAACCCGCCCAAATACCACCTCATCAGTCTACTCCCCATTGTCAGTAGAGTGATGGTAGGGGACATCAACAGTGCTATCAAGCCAGCACCTGCTCAGCAATACCTGCTCAGTGACACCTAGTTTGGGCTCCGCCAGTGACACTCAACTCCTGACGTCATTACAGCCTTGGCTCAAACATAGAAGAAAGAGCTGAATTCCCCACTTGACATCAAGGCTACATTCTTTCAAATATGGCTTCACGAAACCCGAGAAAACACGGTATTGCGGGCAAATACTCCATTATTGGAGTCATACCTGATAGATCGGAAGATGGTCATTGTTGTTGGAAGTCAGTCATCTCAGCTCCAGAACATCTCTGCAGTAGTTCCTTAGGATAATTTGGATGTAGGCAGTTCGCTGAACTGGAAGTTTCATTATCAGATATTTCATCAACACACAAGACAACACCTTCAGTGACTCTCCAGATGAATCCTAGATCAAAGCATCTTCAGCTGCTTCATCATTGACCTTCCCCCCATCATAATGCAGACGTGGGGATATTCAACAATCACTGCACAATGTTCAGCACCATTCACAAATGCTCAGATACGGAAGCAGTCCATGACAAAATGCAACAAGATCTATCCCTCTCCATGTTTGGGCTGACAAGTGGCAAGAAAAATTTGCACCACACAGATGCCAGTCAATGACCATCACCAATAAGAAACAATATACCAACTTAATATTTGCAGCATTATCATCACTCAGTTCCCAACTATCAATATCCTGGGGGTTATGATTGATTAGAAACTCAACTCGACTCACCACATAAATGTAAGAGCAGATCAGAGGCGAGGAATACTGCGTGAGTAACTCACCTCCTGACTTCCTAAAGCCTGTCGATCATCTAAAAGACACAAGTCAGGAATGAGATGGAATTCTCCCACTTGCCTGAATGAGTGCAGACCCAACAAGACAAAAGAAGCTTGACACCATCCAGGACAAAACAGACGATTTGATTGGCATCGCATCCATGAGCATTCACTCCCCTCACCACCGTCGCTCAGTAGCAGAAGTGTGTACTATCTACAAGACACAATGCAGAAATTCACCAAAGATCCTCAGACAGCATCTTCCGATCCCACGAATACTTACATTAGAATGACAAGGCCAGCATACTTATGGGAATGCCACCACCTATAAATTCCCTTCCAAACCAATCAGCATCCTTATGTGGAAATATATCCCCCTTCCTTCACTGTTACTGGTAAAAACCCTGGAATTCCCTCCTTCATAGCATTGTGGGTCAACACACTGCGGTTCAAGAAGGCAGCTCAACACCACTTTGTCAAGGGGGCAATGAGGATGGATAAGAAATGGTCGGCCCATCCAGCGATGCCCGCATCCAAGAAAAGATTTTTTAAAAATAGTTCCAAGTTGAGCTTCTCGATGGGACAGGTTATCTGATTTGAGCATGAACAGGAAAGCAGTGTTTCTTATACAGAACATTATCAACGTTTCTGTTATTAGAAGGGTGTTCAGTGTTCGATGACTTATTGTTGCTATGTGCTGTGAGAAATTGCATCTGTTTTGTTAAATTCAACAAGACTGGCGTAACAGGATCGATTCTTGGAAAATACCAGTCTGAAAATGGCAATCATTTGAGAAACAGTGTTCTCCCGCCAGATGAGACTCACAGATAGCTGTGAGTATTCAACGTTTAATAGACTACTGGCCGACACTGAATCCTCCCATCATCCACATCACAGGGGTTACCATTGAACAGAACGTGAAGTCAAATCAACATACAAATAAATGTGTTACATGAGCTACTCAGAGACTTACAATTCTGCACTGAATAATAGACCACATGACCATAAGAGCATGAGATATTGCTATAGATTGAGGCCATTCAGCCCAGTTTGTCTCTGTGAAACTGTGCCATTTTGTCATCGTCTCTATGACGACTGGACATATCTTCTACACACTGACTGTCTCAATCTTTGCAGTAATCAATCAGTTTATATTAGATGCCTCGCCTCCCATTGTTCTAAATTCCATGGAGTACACAAACTGCCGCTCATGACAAGCCACCATCCCCAGGATGGATCACCTCCAACACCCACTGATCATGCCCCAGAGATAGTGCCCAAAATAGCTCCCAATATTGCAAATGCTGTCTGAGCATGGCCCATTACATTCTCAGCGGCATGTCTCCTCTCTTGTTTTCCAGGTCCCTTGAAATGAATGCTAACATTGCATTTGCTTTCCTAACTGTCAACTGAACCTGCACAATAACCATAACAGAGGACGAGTGCTTCAAGTCCTTTGTCACCATAACGGAGTAATTCACAACATTCGGGAGCAGGGTGTGCTCCTACTGGGTGTCAGTTGTGCAGGGAGTGGAGATGTTACATCCAACTGGCAGAGGTATTTCCAAACATCTTCAACCTCTCTCTCCTGAAGCCGAAATCCCAACCTGCTTCAAGAAGACCACCATCATCCTTGTAAGTTAGAAAGCACATGCAACGTTCCTTAATGACTCCTGCCCAGTGGCTCTGACCTCAACAAACATTAGGTATTTTGAGACGCTGGTTGTGGCCCACACCACCTCCAGTCTTCCAGCCTGACCTGCTGTCCTATAATGTGCCGACTGATGTAAGGGGTCCACAACAGATGCCAAATAACGAGCCCTGCACTCATCCCTGGGATATCTGGACATCAAGATGCCAACACCAGTCCCCTGCTCATTGACTACAGCTCTACCATCAACATCATTATCCCCTCCAGACTGATCTCAATACTCTGTGACCTTGATCACGGCTCCACCCTCTGCAACAGGATCCCAGGTTTCTGACACACAGGCGACAATCTGTGAAGATAGGTATCTGCACATTCTCCACAACAAAACACAACACTGGAACTCCTTGAGGATGTGTTCTCTGTCCCCTATTGTACTCCCCGTGCACCCACAGCAGTGTCCTCAGCCCCCTACTGCACTCCCTGTGTATCCACGGCTCTGCCATCAGCCCCCTAGTGTACTCCTTGTACACACATGGCTGTGCCCTCAGCCCCCTACTGTACTGTCTGTACACCCACGGCTCTGCCCTCAGCCCCCTGCTGTACTCCCTGTATACCCATGGCCCTACCCTCAGCCCCCTACTGTACTTCTTTTACACACATGGCTGTGCCCTTCTTCCTCAGGAGGCTCAGGAAATTCAGCATGCACGACTTCGACAGATACACCATTGAGAGCATACTATCTGGGTGCGTCACGGCGTCATACGGCAACGCTCTGCCCAGGACAATAAGAAATTACAATAAGTTGGGTGCACAGACAACCTCCCAACCATTGACTCTATATACACGGCTCGTTGCCGCAGAAAGGCTGCCAACATCTAGAACATTGAACATAGAAAATTGAATAATACAGCACAGCACATGCCCTTCAGCCCACGAGTTTGTGCCGACAATTTATCCTCATGTACGCACCCTCAAATGTCTGTGACCATTAGCATGTCCAGCAGTCTCTTAAATGTCCCAAAGACCTTGCTTCCACAACTGCTGATGGCAACGCGTTCCATGCTCTCACAACTCTCTGTGGAAAGAACCCGCCTCTGACATCCCCTCTATACTTTCCTCAAACAAGCTTAAAACTATGACCCCCAATGTTAGCCATTTCTGACCAGGGAAATAGTCTCTGGCTATCCACTCTATCTATGCCTCTCATTATCTTGCATACCTCAATTAGGTCCCCTCTCCTCCTCCTTTTCTCCATTGAAGAAAGTCCGAGCTCAGTCAACGTCTCTTCATAAGATAAGCTCTCCAGTCCAGGCAGCATCCTGGTAATCCTCCTCTGAACCCTCTCCAAAGCCTCCACATCTTTCCTATAATAGGGCGACCAGAACTGGACGCAGTATTTCAAGTGCAGTCTAACCAAAGTTGTTAGAGCCGCAACAAGATCTCACGACTCTTAAACTCAATCCCCCTTTTAATGAAAGCCAAAACACCATATGATTTCTGAACAACCCTGTCCACTTGGGTGGCCATTTTAAGGGATCTATGTACCTGCACACCAAGATCCCTCTGTTCCTCCATACTGCCAAGAATCCTAACCTTATTCCTGTACTCAGTTTTCAAACTCGACTTCCAAAATGCATCACCTCGCATTTATCCAGGTTGAACTCCACCTGCCACCTCTCAGCCCGTCTCTGCATCCTTTCAATATCCTGCTAGCCTACAACAGACCTCTATACTGTCAAAGACACCTCCAACCTTTGTGTCATCTGCAAAATTGATGACCCATTCTTCAATCCCCTCATCTAAGTCATTAATAAAAATTACAAACAGTAGAGGCCCAAGGACAGAGGGCACTTACCACTAACTTCCAGGCAGAATATTTCCCTTCTCCTACCTCTCGCTGTCTTCTGTTGGTCAGCCAATTCTGTATCTAGACAGCTAAGTTCCCTTGTATCCCATTCCTCCTGACCTTCTGAATGAGCCTTCCAGGGCGAACATTATCAAATGCCTTGCTGAAATCCATATACACACATTCACAGCTCGACCCTCATCAAATCTTCTAGTCAGATCCTCAAAGAACTCAATAAGATTTGTGAGGCATGACCTGCCCCTCACAAAGCCGTGTTGACTGCATTTAATCAAGCTATGGCCTTTCAGATGGTCATAAATTCTATCCCTCAGAATCCTTTCTAACACCTTGCAGAAGACAGACGTGAGACTTCCTGGTGTGTAATTGCCTGGCATTTCCCTATTTCCTTTCTTGAAGAGAGGAATTACATTTGCCTCTCTCCAGTCCTCAGGTATGACTCCAGTGGAGAGGGAGGATGCAAAGATCTTCAAAGTGGCGAAGTAATAGCATTTCTCGTTTCCCAAAGCAGCCGAGGACAAATATGGTCCGGGCCTGGCGACTTGTCAATCTTAATGTTTGACAAAATCTTCAGCACATCAGCTTCCTCTATCTCTATCCATTCCAGCAAGCACACCTGCTCTTCAATGGTTTCATTCACTAGAAAGTTTGTTTCTTTCGTCATGGCAGAAGTTTTAAAAAACTTATTTAGAGCTTCCCCTCCCTCCTTGGACTCCCCACACAAGTTCCCCATGGTATCCCTGATCGAGCCTACTCTTTCATTGACCATTTTCTTATTCCTAACATGAATATAAAATGTCTTTGTGTTCTCCCTATTCCGATCTGCCAAGCCGTTCTCTTGCCCCCTCCTGGCTCTCCTTAGACCATTTTTGAGCTCCTTCCTCGCCTGCCTGTAATCCTCTAGAGTTGAGCTTTACCCTAGTTTCCTCCCCACCTTATGTAAGCTACCTTCTTCCTTTTGACGAGAAGCTCCACCGCTATCCCAGATTACTGAGTGAAGGGGGAGAGGAAAGAGTTAGGGCATTAACAGATATCTTTGTCGCATCCTTGGACACAACTGAGGTCTTGGAGGACTGGAACGCTTTTGCTTAAATACGGTAACATGAAATATCCAGTTAATTATAGACCAGTGAGCCTTTCATCAGGGGTTGGGAGCTGCTAGAGAAGATACTGAGGGAAAGGGTCTATTCTCATTTGGATGAAAATGGCATTATCAGTGATAGGTAAAATGGTTGTGTGCAGGGAAGGTCATGTCTTACCAACTTAATAGAATTCTTTCAGGAAGTGACAAATTTGATTGATGAGGGAGGGACTGTAGATGTCATGTATATGGACTTCAGGCAGGCGTTTAATATGTTTTTCCATGGTCGGCTTATGGAGAAAGTGAAGTCACATGGTGTCCAGGATGTGATCTATACATGGATAAAGAACGGTTGAATGGTCATATTTGTTTTACACATTGGAAAGGTTTGGCGTTGGAAAGGTGTTTACCAAATGTGTCTCAACATTGTATAGTGATCCCAAAGCAGTTATGGTCACCAATGGATTAGGTTCGGATAGCTTCAGTGTGGGTAGAGGCTGCCGTCAAGGATGCCCTCTCTCGCCATTGTTATTTACGCTAATAATTGAACCACTAGCAGAAGCTATACGAGCCGATCCTAATATACCGGCCCCGAGGATTGGTCTAGGTAAACATAAAATTACCCTTTATGCAGATGATGTTCTTCCATTCCTCAGTAATCCTCTGATGTCCGTACCTCGCCTAATCCAAGTTATTAATACATTTAGTGCATTCTCAGTCTATAAAATTAATTATACAAAATCAGAAGCTATGCCAATGGGTGGCCTTGCTATGACACCCCACTTAGTGGACGGGTCCCTTTTTCCCTTTCGTTGGTCCCTGGAGAGTTTCTTATATTTAGGTATTTTTATTACTCCAGTATTTGGTCAGTTAAACAAGGCTAACTTTGTGCATTTACTGGAAAGGATAAGGCAGGACCTCCAGCGATGGGGAGACCTTCCAATTTCCTGGTTGGGTAGAATAACCCTAATTAAAAAGAATGTTCTGCCTGTCTCCTATATCCTATGAGAATACTTCCGGTGATACTGCCGAGGATGGCTCTTCGGCCCCTCATTAAGCTGAAAAAGCTACAGCTTCCACAGACAAGGGGAGGATTGGACTTTCCAGATTTTAGGAAATATCAGTTAACTCCCTATTAAGTTACAAATCTGATTTGATCTTGTCTGATCCACAATCAATCTGGTTGGACATCGAGGCCTCTCAAGTAAAATAACCACTTATTAACCTCTTATTTTCAGACAAGAGGAAATCATTACAGATCACTGTAAAACACTATAATACTAAACACAATTAAGGCTTGGAATATAATGCGGCAAAATGAGGGTAATTCACATAAAACAACCCCATATGCACCGATAGTGGGACCATGGGGATTCCAAACGGGGTTAACAGATGCCACTTTTAAACTATGGAGATCCAGGTGTATCTCATGTCTAGGGGACCTATTTAAAGATGGGGTCCTGATGTCTTTTGAACAGCTGCATCAGAAATTCGAATAATCTAATGGAGACCTCTTTCGATATTTCCAAATTCGAGACTATATACAGAAGAAGACGACGTTATTAGATAGTCTTTATAAATCAGATAGAGAATGTAGTGTCCTACGAATAGTGGGGGTATCCTCCGTCAGTACTATTTATCATTTACTACGTGATGAAGTATCGGGAGATATGGACAATCTGCTTAAAACATGGGAACAGGATTTAGGACTAGAAATCTCTATACAAACATGGAATATTTGGGAAAATGTTAGAAGAATTACTATCTGGAACAGAACCCAGGCTATCCAGCTGAAGATACTTCATAGGGCCCATATAGCACCGGTTTGATTGGCAAAATTTAAGGCAGGAGCATCTCCAATGTGTCCCAAATGCAAAATAGAGGTGGGCACTCTTGGACACTGCCTATGGACCTGTCATAAGATCCATAGATATTGGTCTAAAGTAGCAAGTACCCTGAGAGAAATTTTAGGAATGGAAATTAAAGGGAACCCTGTATTTCTCCTTTTGGGCTTTTCGAACTAACCCTCTCTGGATATGCACGGGAAGAGATTAGTTTCTATTTTCACTTTCTATGTAAGGAAAAATATTTTGGTGAACTGGGTAGCTGAGGGCCCCCCCTGGACTTTCAAACTGGCACAGATTAATTATGGAATATATTCCCCTTGACTTCCTTACAAATATGGTGCACCGAAAGACCGAATTATTTTATAAAATATGGCAGCCCTTCTTGAATTGCACAAATGCAGATATTTCGGCTATCCTTACAAGGGCTTTTATTTAATTGAGATTACAAACCTGGCTGGTCCAGGGCCCCTTAGGAGAGGAATCCCACACGCTTCCGGGTTTTATTACATCTAATGTTAACACATTCCGAGCATGTAAGAGACTTAAATATAAACTCTGGTTAGTTGTAGGTTAGATTAGTAGACAGTTGGGTTTTGTTTTTTTTTCTTTTTCGGTTTTCATTTCTTTTGTTAAATTTTGGCTATTGTATATTTGATTCAATTGTACATCAATGCTTGTATTTGAGAATTTTGGTTATTTTTGTAAACTTGTAAAAATGTTAAATTTCTAATCAAAATATCTTTAAAAAGAGAGTCGTGAGATCTTGTTGCAGCTCTGTAAAACTTTGGTTAGACCGCACTTGGAATACTGCATCCAGTTCTGGTCGCCCTATTATAGGAAAGATGTGGATGCTTTGGAGAGGGTTCAGAGGAGGTTTACCAGGATGCTGCCTGGACTGGAGGGCTTATCTTATGAAGATAGGTTGACTGAACTCGGACTTTTTTCATTTGTGAAAAGGAGGAGGAAATGGGACCTAATTGAGGTATACAAGATAATGAAAGGCATAGATAAAGTCGACAGCCAGAGAATATTTCCCAGGGCAGAAATTGTAAACACGAGGGACATATTTTTAAGCTGGTTTGAGGAAAGTATAGAGAGGATGTCAGAAGTGGGTTCTTTACACAGAGAGTTGTGAGAGCATGGAATGCGTTACCAGCAGCAGTTGTGTAAGCAAGGTCATTGGGAATATTTAAGAGACTGCTGGACATGCATATAGTCACAGACATTTGAGGGTTCGTACAGTCGGTTTATCTTACATGAGGATCAATGGTCGGCACAACATCGTGGGCAGAAAGCCCTGATCTGTGCTGTACTGTTCTATGTCCTACGTCCTATGTTCTATGAGGTGTATCTGTACCTTTCGACCATCTGAACCCGGTACTGACAGATAGTGCTCCCTCAATACTTTAGAAACCATCCCCTCAGTATGTTTATCCCCAAAACACCTCGACAGAACATTCATGCCCTCAACACCTCAGAAAGCAAACCTGTTTCCCCCTTGGACCGTGTTCAGCCCCAAACCTGTTCTCACTGTGATGACACCACTGCCACCCCCAAGATTGGAGCCCAGGGCCTAAAACATCATTTGAATCTCTGGATTGATCATAGAATCCCTAAGATGTGGAAGCAGGCCATTCGGCCTATCAGGTTCACACTGAACATCGGCAGACCATCCCACCCAACTTCTCTCTCCCTGCATCCCTTCATTTCCTCTGGCTAATCCACCTAGCCTGCACATCTTTGGACAGTGGGAGGGATCTGGAGCACCCAGAGGATGACACGGGGAGAATGTGCCAACTCCACACAGACAGTCGCCCGAGGCTGGAATCGAACCCGGGTGGGGTGAGGCAACACTGAGCCCCCGTGACAATCCCACCATCTCCTCCCCGTTGATGACAGTTTGATGTTTATACTCGGCGAGTATCTAACTTGTCTAGCTTTTATTGAAGAAATATTAGGGAAAAGGGCAATGCCTCCTCAAGCTCAAGATGCTTGAACCCCCTCGAAAAAATATTTATATCAATTTGAAAAAGAGACTGTATTTTAAAAAGTTTTACCTGCAAACATAGTCACTAAAGTTCGGTTCTGTACAGTCTTTACAACAAGTCTTTGCCATGACATATATACTCCCCTTGACTGACTAACTGAAATGTTAGGTCTGAGCTGTTCCTACTGAATTAACATCACAAAGTTAAATTGAGACGGATCTTTGTGAATTGCCTGTGTTCTGTATCTGTTCTCCCATGTACCCCTCCCTCCGAATACAATACCTTACAAAGCCTTAAACCTGTTTGTCAACTTTCAGCAGAAGCAGCCTCAGGGCATTGAACACAGGTTGAATGACTCAGTGACGCTTGGATTAGGTCAGATCAAATTCCCAAGCAAATAGATGGCTGGGGGAATTCAATCGCAATGGTGAAGTGAGAGAGGAACAATTCACATTTCAAGTGAACCTTCCTCAAAACGGTCTGTTCTGAAGGAACTTTCTGGAAATCACTGGATTGAAAGGTGAACTCTCTCTCTGTCTCTTTCTCCCTCTCCCCTCAGAGATGTTGCCGGACATGCTTAGCTCCTTCAGCAATCTCTGTATTGATGTTTCAGGTCTCCAGCGCGTCCGTACAGATTGATTTTAGTGCTGAATTCTCAAGCTTGCTCAATTAAAGGGATTGAATTCCTCCCCCATAAAGGGGGAGGTCGGGGGGCAGTTACCTCAGCTAACAGGTTCGTGATACCAACATTGTTGGCTCAATTTCTATCATGGAGGAGAAAGTGAGGACTGCAGATGCTGAAAAATGTGTTGCTTGAAAAGCGTAGCAGGTAAGGCAGCATCAAACGTTCAGGAGAATCGACGTTTCGGGCATGAGCCCTTCTTTCGGAGTGAGGAAAGTGTGCCAAGCAGGCTAAGATAAAAGGTAGGGAGGAGGGGCTTGGGGGAGGGGCGTTGGAAATGAGATAGATGGAAGGAGGTTAAGGTGAGGGTGATACGCCGGAGAGGAGGTCGGGTGGAGAGGTCAGGAAGAAGCTTGCAGGTCAAGAAGGTGGTGCTGAGTCCGAGGGTTAGGACTGAGATAAGGGGTGGGGGGGGGGGGGGGAAGAGGAAATGAGTAAGCTGGAGAAATCTGCATTCATCCCTTCTGGTTGGAGGGTTCCTAGGCGTAAGATGAGGCGCTCTTCCTTCAGCCGTTGTGTTTTGATGGTCTGGCGATGGAGGAGGCCAAGGACCTGCATGTCCTTGGGAGTGTGGGAGAGGGAGTTATAGTGTTCAGCCACGGGGTGGCTGGGTTGGTTGGAGCTGGTGTCCCAGAGGTGTTCTCTGAAATGTTCCGCAAGTAGGCGGCCTGTCTCCCCAATATAGAGGAGGCCACATCGGTTGAAGCAGAGGTAGTAAGTGATGTGTGTGGAGGTGCAGGAATATTTGTGGTGTATATGGAAGGATTCCTTGGGGCCTTGGTGGGAAGTGATGGGGGAAGTGTGGGCGCAAGTTTTGCATGTCTTGCGGTTGCAGGGGAAGGTGCTGGGAGTGGAGGTTGTGTTGGTGGGGTTTGGGAACCTGACGAGGGAGTCCCGGAGGAAGTGGTCATTCCAGAACGCTCATAGGGGTGTGGAGGGAAATATATCCTTGGTAGTGGGGTCCGTTTGGAGGTGGCGGAAATGATGACGGATGCTGCGATGTATATAGAGGTTGGTGGGGTGTCAGGTGAGGACCAGTGGGGTTCTGTCCTGGTGACGATTGGACCACCACACTGTCAGAGGGTCAGCACTGAGGGAGTGCGCATTCAGAGGATTAGTGCTGAGGGAGTGCTGCACTGTCAGACGGTCAGTACTGAGGGACTGCTACATTGCCAGAGGGTGAGTACTGAGGGATCACTGCACTGTCAGACAGTCAGTAGTGAGGGACTGCTGCATTACCAGAGGGCCTACTCTGAGGAGTACTACACTGTCAAAGGGTCATTACTGAGGGAGCACCACACTGTCAGAGGTTCAGTCCAAAGGTAATGCCACACTGTCAGAGGCTCTGTTCTCCGCCGCATCTGCTCCCAGGAGGACCAGTTCCAAAACCGTACCACCCAGATGGCCTCCTTCTTCAAGGACCGCAATTTCCCTCCTGACGTAGTTGACGATGCCCTCCACCACATCGCTTCCACTTCCCGCTCCCCGCTCCTCCGCCCTTGAGTCCCGCGCCTCCAACCGCCACCAGGACAGAACCCCACTGTTCCTCACCTACCACCCCACCAACCTCCATGTCCAGCGTATCATCCGCCGTCATTTCCGCCACCTCCAAACAGACCCCACCACCAGGCACATATTTCCCTCCCCTCCCCTATCAGTGTTCCGAAAAGACCACTCCCTCCATGACTCCCTCGTCAGATCCACACCGCCCACCAACCCAACCTCCACTCCCGGCACCTTCCGCTGAAACCGCAAGAAATGCAAAACTTGCGCCCACACCTCCCCCCCTTACTTCCCTCCAAGGCCCCAAGGGACACTTCCATGTCCGCCACAAACTCACCTTTCACCTCCACACAATCATCTATTGCATCCGCTGCACCCGATGTGGCCTCCTCTATATTGGGGAGACAGGCTGCCTACTTGCGGAACGTTTCAGAGAACACCTCTGTGACACCCGGACCAACCAACCCAACCACCCCGTAGCCCAACACTTCAACTCCCCCTCCCACTCCACCAAGGACATGCAGGTCCTTGGCCTCCTCCATCGCCAGACCATGGCAACATGACGGCTGGAGGAAGAGCGCCTCATCTTCCGCCTGGGAACCCTCCAACCACAAGGGATCAACTCAGATTTCTCCAGTTTCCTCATTTTCCCTCCACCCACCTTGTCTCAGTCAAATCCCTCGAACTCAGCACCGCCTTCCTAACCTGCAATCTTCCTCCTGACCTCTCCACCCCACCCCACTCCGGCCTATCACCCTCACCTTGACCTCCCTCCACCTATCGCATTCCCAACGCCTCTCCCCCAAGTCCCTCCTCCCTACCTTTTACCTTAGCCTGCTGGACACACTTTCCTCATTCCTGAAGAAGGGCTGATGCCCGAAACGGCGATTCTCCTGTTACTTGGATGCTGCCTGACCTACTGCGCTTTTCCAGCAACACATTTTCAGCTCTGATCTCCAGCATCTGCAGTCCTCACTTTCTCCTCTGTACTCAGAGAGCACTGACCCATCAGAGGGTCAGTACTGAGCGAGCACTACACTGTCAAACTGTCAGCACTGAGCGAGCGCGCATTATCAAAAGGTCAGTACTGAGGGAGTGCTACACAGTGAGAGTGTCAGTTCTGAGTGAGAACTATTTCAGAGGGTCAGTACAGAGAGAGTACTGCACTGTCAGAGAGTAAATACCGAGAGAGTGCTGCACTGTCAGAGAGTCAAAACCGAGAGATTGCTGCACTGTCAGAGAGTCAGTACTGAGGGAGCACCACACTGTCAGAGGTTCAGTCTAGAGGGCAAGGCACACTGTCAGTGGATCTGCACTAAGAGAGCACTGCACAATCAGAGGATCAGTACTGGGGGAGTGCCTCCTTCCAAGAGGGTCAGTACTGAGGGAGTGCTGCACTGTCAGATGGTCAGTACTGAGGAAGTGCTGCACTGTCAGTGCGTCAGTACTGAGGACCTGCTGGACTATCAGAGGAGCAGGACCAAGGCAGTGGGTCAGTACTGAGGGAGAGCTATACTGTCAATGGGTCAGTACTGAAGGAGTACTACACTGTCAATGAGTCAAACCTGAGGGAGTGCTGTACTGCCAGAGTGTCAGTTCTGACGGAGTGTTGTACTGTCAGAGGTTTTGTCCTGAGATTGTGCCACACTGTCAGAGGGCCAGTACTGAGGGTCAGTACTGTCGGAGGGTCGGTAGTGAGGGAGTGCATCACTATCCGAGGATTAGTGTGGAGGGAGTGCTGCATTGTCAGAGAGTCAGGACGGAGGGATTGCTGTGCAGTGAGAGTTTCAGTAATGATGAAGTGTGCACTCTATGAGGTTCAGTACTAATGGATGGCCATGCTGTCAGAGTGTCGCACTGTGAGAGGGTTACTACTGAGGGAGCGCTGCACTGTGAAAGGGTTAGAACTGAAGGAGCACCACACTCTGAGAGGATTAGTACTGAGGGATCACCGCGCTGTGAGGGGGTTACTACTGAGGGAGCACCACACTATGTGTCGGACAGTCAGTACTGAGTGATTGCTGCATTGCCAGAGGGTCAGTACTGAGAGAGTGAAGCACACTCAAAGAGTAATTACTGAGGGAGCGCTACACGGTCAGTGTGTCAGTTCTGAGGGAGTGTTGTTTCAGAGGGTCAGTTCAGGGAGAGTGCTGCACTGCCAAAGGGTCAGTACCGAGGGAGTGCTACACTGCCAAAGGGTCAGTACTGAGGCATTGCTGGACTATCAGAAGTGCAGGAATGAGGCAGTGCCGCACTGTCAGAGGGTCAGTACTGAGGGAGTTCTGCTCTGTCGGAGGGTTAGTACCGAGGGAGTGCGAGACTGTTCGAGCATCTGTTTTGAGGGAGTGCCACATTGTCAGAGGTTTAGTACTGAGGGAATGCCACACTGTATGAGTGTCAGTACTGAGGAAATGTTGCACTGTAGAAATGTCAGTACAAAGAGAAGTGCTGCAGAATCAGAGGGCCAGTACTGAGGGAATGCTGTTGTGTTAGAGTGTCATTTATGAGGGAGTGCTTCAGTGTCAAAGGAGCAGTGCTGAGGGAGAGCTGCACTTTCTAGGTCAGTACTGAGGGATTGCAGCACCATCAGGGGCGCAGGGCCAAAGGGCATTTGCACTGTTTACGCATCAGTTCAGAGGGAGTACTGAACGATCAGAGGATGCGCAGCACTGTCTGAAATTCAGTATGACGGTGCACCACACTATGGGAGGGTCAGTATACGTGCAATGCCACAGTGTCAGAGGGTCAGTACTGAGGGAGTGCTGCACTGTCAGAGTGGCAGTACTGAGGGAATGCTGATGTGTCATAGCAACAGTACTGTGGGAGTGTCGAACTGTGAGAGGATAATACTGAGGGAGTGCTGCACTGTGAGAGGGTCAGTACTGAGGGAGTGCTGCACTGTCAGACGGTCAGGACTGAGAGAGTGCTGCACTGTGAGCGTGTCAGTATGGAGGGAGTGCTACAGTGTCGTAGGAACAGTACTGACGGAGTGTCGCACTGTCAGAGGACCACTACCGAGAGATTGCTGCACTGTCAGAGGGTCAATACTGAGGGAGTGCTGCACTGTCAGATGGTCAGTACTGAGGGAGTGCTGCCCTGTAGAAATGTCAGAACAGCGACAATGCTGAAGAGTCAGAGGGTTGGTTCTGAGGGAATGTTGTGGCGTTTGAGGCTCACTTCTGAGGGAATGGTGCACTGTTGGGGGGTCAGTACAGAGTGATCGCTACACTGTCAAGGGTGCAGGACCACGGCAGTGCTGCACTGTCATAGGGTCAATACTGAGGGATCGCAGCGCTGTCAGAGGGTCAGTACTGAGGAACTGCTGCATTGCCAGAGGGTGAGTACTGAGGGGTCACCGCACTGTCAGACAATCAGTCCAGAGGGACTGCTGCATTACCAGAGGGCCATCTCTGAGGAGTACTACACTGTCAAAGGGTCAGTACTGAGGGGGAGCGGAACTGCCAGACGGTCAGAACCGAGGGAGCACGCACTCTCAAAAGGTCAGAACGGAGGGAGCGTTACACAGTGAGAGTGTCAGTTCTGAGTGAGTGCAATTTCAGAGGGTCAGTACAGAGAGAGTGCTGCACAGTCAGAGGGTCAGTACTGAGGGAGTGCTGCACTGTCAGATGGTCAGTACTGAGGGACTGCTGCGCTGTCAGAAGGTCAGTACTGAGGGAGTGCTGCGCTGTCAGAAGGTCAGTACTGAGGGAGAGTTGCACTCTCTGAGGGTCAGTACTACGGGAGCGCTGTGCAGTGAGAGGGTCAGTAGTAAGGAAGTGCTTATTCTCTGAGGGTCAGTACTAATGCATCAGCATGCTGTCAGACTGCCGCACTGTGAGAGGGTTTGTACTGTGGGAGTGCTGCGCTGTGTGTCTGACAGCCAGTACTGAGGGAGCACCGCGCTGTAATTCACAGTCAGTCCTGAGGGAAAACCACGCTGTGAGGGAGTTAGTACTGAGGGAGCACCACGCTGTGGGTCAGAGGGTCAGTACTGAGGGTTTGCTGCATTGCCAGAGGGCCAGTACTGAGAAGTGCTACACTCTCAAAGGGTCAGCACTGAGGGGGCAGTGCACTGTCAGATGTTCAGTCCAGAGGGAATGCGATACTGTCAAAGGATCTGTACGGAGAGAGCACTGCACCATTAGAGAGTCAGTACTGAGAAAACACTACCCTGTCAGAGGGTCAAAACTGAGGTATTGCTGCACCATCAGAGGTGCAGAATCAAGACAGTGCCACACTGTCAGAGGATCAGCACCGAGGGAGTTCTGCTCTGTCAGACGGTCAGTACTGAGGGAGCGCTGGCCTGTTGGGTTGGTCAGTGCTGAGTGAAAGCTGCACTATTGGAGCATCAGTACTGTCAGAGGTCAGTACTGAGGGAGTGTCGGACTGTCAGATTTTCAGTCCTCAGGGAATTCAGAACTGTCAGAGGGTCAGTACGGCGGGAGCGCTGCACTGTCAGAGGGTCAGTACTGACCCTTTTACATTGCAGCACTCCCTCAGAAGTGAGCCTTGAACGCCACAACATTCCCTCAGAACTGACCCGTTGACTCTTCAGCACTCTCGCTGTTCTGACATTTCTACAGTGCAGCACTCCCGCAGTACTAACCATCTGACAGTGCACCACTGAGGCTTACTTCGGAGGCAGTGCTGCAATGTAAACGGATCAGTACTGACCCTCTGACAGTGCAGCGCTCCCGCAGCACTGACCCTCTGACAGTTCTGAATTCCCTGAGGACTGAAACTCTGACAGTGCGAAACTCCCTCGGTACTCACCTCTGACAGTTCAACACTGAGGGAGTGCTGCACGGTCAGAGGGTCAGTACTGAGAGATTGCTGCACTGTCAGAGGGTCAATACTGAGGGAGTGCTGCACTGTCAGATGGTCAGTACTGAGGGAGTGCTGCCCTGTAGAAATGTCAGAACAGCGACAATGCTGAAGAGTCAGAGGGTTGGTTCTGAGGGAATGTTGTGGCGTTTGAGGCTCACTTCTGAGGGAATGGTGCACTGTTGGGGGGTCAGTACAGAGTGATCGCTACACTGTCAAGGGTGCAGGACCACGGCAGTGCTGCACTGTCATAGGGTCAATACTGAGGGATCGCGGCGCTGTCAGAGGGTCAGTACTGAGGGACTGCTGCATTGCCAGAGGGTGAGTACTGAGGGATCACCGCACTGTCAGACAATCAGTCCAGAGGGACTGCTGCATTACCAGAGGGCCATCTCTGAGGAGTACTACACTGTCAAAGGGTCAGTACTGAGGGGGCGCGGCACTGCCAGACGGTCAGAACTGAGGGAGCACGCACTCTCAAAAGATCAGAACGGAGGGAGCGTTACACAGTGAGAGTGTCAGTTCTGAGTGAGTGCAATTTCAGAGGGTCAGTACAGAGAGAGTGCTGCACAGTCAGAGGGTCAGTACTGAGGGAGTGCTGCACTGTCAGAGGGTCAGTACTGAGGGACTGCTGGACTGTCAGAGTTTCAAGACCGAGAGATTGCTGCACTGTCAGCGGGTCTTTACTGAGGGAGTGCCGCACTGTCAGAGGGTCAGTACTGTGGGAACACTGCACTGTCAGATGGTCAGTACTGAGGGAGTGCTGCACTGTCAGAGCGTCAGTACAGAGGGAGCGCTGCACTGTGAGAGGGTCAGTACTGAGGGAGCGCTGCACAGTGAGAGTGTCAGTTCTGAGTGAGTGCTATTTCAAAGGGTCAGTAGAGAGAGAGAGCTGCACTGTCAGCGGGTCAGTACTGAGGGAGAGCTGCACTGTCAGATGGTCAGTACAGAGAGAGTGCTGCACTGTCAGATGGTCAGTACAGAGAGAGTGCTGCACTGACAGCGGGTCAGGACTGAGGGAGTACTGCACTGTCAGAGGGTCAGTACTGTGGGAGCGCTGCACTGTCAGAGCATCAGGACAGAAGGAGTGCTGCACTGTGAGAGGGCCAGTGCTCAGGTTGTGATGCACTGTCAGAGGGTCAGTACTGAGGGACTGCTACATTTCCAGAGGATCAGTACTGAGGGATCATTGCACTGTCGGACAGTCAGTAGTGAGGGACTCCTGTATTAACAGAGGCCCATCTCTGAGGAGTGCTGCCATGTCAGAAGGTCAGCACTGAGGGAGCACGCACTATCAAAAGGTCAGTACTGAGGGAGCGCTACACAGTGTGAGTGTCAGTTCTGAGTGAGTGCTATTTCAGAGGGTCAGTACAAAGAGAGAGCTGCACTATCAGCGGGTCAGTACTGAGGGAGTGTTGCAGTGTCAGGGTGTCAGTACTGAGAGTACTGAGAGTGCTGCACTGTCAGAGGGTCAGTACTGAGGGAGCATTGCATTGTCAGATGGCTAGTAATGTGGGAGCGCTGCACCGTGAGAGGGTCACCACTCAGGGAGTGCGACACTGTGAGAGGGTCAGTACTGAGGGAATGCTGCACTGTCAGAGTGACAGTACTGAGGGATAGCTCCACTGTCAGAGGGTCAGTACAGAGGGAGTGCTGCACTCTCAGACGCTCAGTACTGCAGGAGTGCTGCCCTGCAGAAATGGCAATACAAAGAAAATGCTGCAGAGTCATAGTGTCAGTACAGAGGGACTGCTGTGGCGTCAGAGGTTCACTTCTGATGGAGTGCTGGACTGTCAAAGGATCAGTGTTGAGGCAGTGCTGCACTGTCAGCGTGTCAGCACTGAAGGAGTGCTGCACTGTAGAAATGTCAACACAGAGAGAGTGCAGCAGAGTAAAGAGGGTCAGTATTGCGGGAATGCTTTGGTGTTAGAGGCTCACTTCTGAGGGAGTGCTGCAGAGTGAAAGGATCAGTGATGAGGGAGTGCTGCACTATCGGAGGGTGAGTACAGAGTGATCGCTGCACTGTCTGGGGCGCAGGACCAAGGGAGTGCTGCACTGCCACATTGTCAGCATGGAAGGAGTACTGCACTGTCTGAGGGTCAGTACTGAGGGAGTGCAGCACTGTGGAAATGTCACTACAAAGACAGTGCTGCAGAGTCAGAGTTTCAGTAATGAGGGAATGCTGTGGCGTCAGACGCTCACTTCTGAGGGACAGCTGGACTGTCAAACGATCAGTGCTGAGGGAGTGCTGCACTGTCAGAGGGTCAGGACTGAGGGAGTGCTGCACTGTCAAAGGGTCAGGACTGAGGGAGTGCTGCACTGTCAGAGGGTCAGGACTGAGGGAGTGCTGCACTGTCAAAGGGTCAGGACTGAGGGAGTGCTGCACTGTCAGAGGGTCAGTACTGATGGGGTGCTGCACTGTCAGAGGGTCAGTACTGAGGATGTACTGCAATGTCAGAGGATCTTTACTGAGGGAGTGCTGCACTGTCGGAGGTTCAGTACTGAGGGAGTGCTGCACTGTCAGACGGTCAGGACTGAGGGAATGCTGCACTGTCAGATGGTCAGTACTGAGGGAGTGCTGCACTGCCAGAGGGTTAGTACTGAGGGAGTGCTGCACTGTCAGAGATCAGTACTGAGGATGTACTGCAATGTCAGATGTTCAGTGCGGAGGGAGTGCTGCACTGTCAGATGATCAGTACTGAGGGAGTGCTGCACTGTCAGAGGCTCACTACTGAGGGAGTGCTGCACTGTCAGAGGGTCACTACTGAGGGAGTGCTGCACTATGAGAGGATCAGCACTGAGGGAGAGCTGCACTATCAGAGTGTCAGTACTGGGGGATTGCCGCACTGTCAGAGGGTTATTGCTGATGGAGTGCTACACTGTCAGAGGGTCAGTACTGAGGGAGTGCTGCACTGTCAGAGGGCCAGTACTAAGGAAATGCTCAATCTTGGAGAGTCAGTACTAAGGTATCGCCATGCTGTCAGAGGATCAGTACTGAGAGGTCACCGCACTGTTGGTCAGTCAGTATTGAGAGACTGCTGCATTGCCAGAATATTGTACTGAGAAGCGCTACACTGTCAAAGGTTTAGTACTGAGGGTGTGCTGCACTGTCAGTGATTCAGTACTGAGTGTGTGCGGCAGTGTCACAGGATCATCGCACTGTCGGAATGTCAATACTGACGGCCTGCTTCATTGCCAGAGGATCTGTACTGAGAGCGTGCTGTACTGTCAGCATGTCAGTTCTGAGGGAGTGCTGCACTGTCAGTGGATCAGTATGGAGGGAGTACAGCATTATCTGAGGGTTAGGACAGAGGAAGTACTGCAATGTCAGTGAGTCATTGCTGAGGAGTGTTGCACTGTCAGAGGGTCAGTATTGAGGGACTGCCGCACTGTCAGAGGGTCAATAGAGAGGAAGTGCTGCTCTGTCAGAGGGTCGGTTTGAGGGAGGGATGCACTGTCAGAGGGTCAGGACAGAGGAGACACTGAGGAAGTGCTGGACTGTCAGAGGATCTGTTTGAGGCAGGGCTGCACTGTCAGAGTCAGCACTGCGGGAGTGGCGCACTGTCAGAGGATAAGTACTGTGGAAATGCTGCACTGTCAGAGGGTCACTACTGAGGGAGTGCTGCACTGTCATGGGGTCATTAATGAAGGATTGCCGCAATGTCAGAGGGTCAGTACTGAGGAAGTGCCACACTGTCAGCTGGTCAGTACTGAGGGAGCACTGCACTGTCAGCGCATCAGTCTGGGGGATACCTGCATTGTAAGAGAGTCAGTACTGAGTGAGTGCCACACTATCAAATGTGCTGAATGGCCTAATTTCTGCTCCCATGTCTTGTGGCCTAAGAGGAATATCTGAAATTCTTCCTTACATTTCTGCCTCTGCTTCCTACATACCCTGCTCAGCAATGATTCCCACGTTCAGATTCCAGATTCAAACAGACCGTCTTCATTTGGTTATTGAACCTGAAGAGGTTCCACCCTCTTTTCCCAGGGATCGACTTTTCGTTTTGCATGACTGACCTGCCAGCTCAAAGGGATATTTTCATGCTGCAGGGCTGAGGTTTATTCCTCAGCTTCCGTGTGCTCATCCCAAATGAATGCCACTGCCCCACACTCAGCACAGTCGTGTGTCTCTTATTTCTGAGCTACCCAATGCTAATCCACATTCGGAATGACATCCCACACTCCTCCAAATCATATCGCAGGCTAATTGCCTGGGAGAGAGGAGTGCTAAGAGAGGAAATAAAAATCTGAAAGGACTTTACAGTGACATTAAGGGTGAATTGATAATGAGAGAAAGAGTAGGTTGTGGAACACAGCGAAAATTTGTGCATGGACCCAGAGGCGACAGTGAATGGATTCATTTTGTCAATGCTCATTGGGACAGGGTTGATATGAAATCGTGAAGATGCTCTGTGGTACAATTAAATGAATGAGCATATATAGAGAAAGGGATGGTCCTGAGGGGTCTGACCTTCTTACAACCCAATAAATCTCCAAAGACGGTGGAAATGTATCTCAGTTTACCGAATGAGGTGATGGACGAAGTAGCAGGTACACTTGCAAACATTTTCAAATCCCCTCTGGCCACAAGAGAGGTGTCGTCGGACTGACCATATGGTACTGTTATTCAAGAAGGGGCATGAGATATACCAGGCAGCTACAGGCCAGTCAGGATAATATCGTGTGTGGGACATCTGTTGGAAGCAATTTTGGGAGATAGAATTAATCAGCATTTAAAGAGACTGGAGTTCATGAAGAACAGTCAGAATGGTTGTGTTAAGGAGGGGTCAGGTCTGACCAATGCGATTGCACTTTTTAAGGAGGTGACCCTGTGTGTAAATAAGTACAATACTTTCCTGTCGTCTGCTTGGAGGTCAGTAAGGCTTTTATCATGATCCATACTGGAAACTGATAGGGAACATAAAAACTCAAGATCCAAGGAATTTGGCGCAGAATGCTGAGTGGCAGGAAGCAGACAGTGATGGCCCAATTAGAAATCTCTGTCTGTTCATGTCTCACTGTTGGGGTCTTGCTGATGTGGTTGATAGAAAAGATTTAGATTTGAATGGTGGAAGGTTAATCATTGGGTTCATGAATGATATGAAGATTGGTTGGGTGATAGATACGGAGGATGATAGCCTTAGGTTACAGAAGGATGGAGATTTCCTTGTCAGATGGACAGATCAGTGGCAACGGGTGAGGTGCCTGAAGACTGGAGGGTGATTACTGGTGGGCCATTATTGAAGGAAGGCTACAAGGAACAGTCATTGAATTATGGAGCTATGAGCCTGATGGCAGTGGTGGGTAAGCTGTTGGAGGGCATTCTGAGAGACAATTTACATGCATTTGGAAAAGCAAGAATTCATTAGGGATGGTCAGCCTGGCTTTGTTTGTGGAAATGTTGTGTCCAACTTGATAGAGCTTTTGAAGGGATGATCAAGGAGACAGGTGAGAAGGTTTCATATGGGAGGTTGCTTAGTAAAAGGTTAGATGAGATGGTATCCAAGGAGAGAGAACAGAACGGTACCTCAGTGGTTTGATTCTAACTCCTGGTGACTGTCTGTATGGAGTTTACACATTTTCTCAGTATCTGTGTGGGTTCCCTCCGCGTGATCCAGTTTCCTCTAACCGCCCAAAGATGCAATGGGAAATGCAGCATTACAGGAATAGAGTAGAGGATGTGAGTCTGGGTGGGATGCTGTTCAGACAGTCAGTGTGGAGCCAATGGACAAATGGCTTGCTTCCACACTGTAGGAATTCTAAAATTAATCCAGAGAGACAAGTAATGTTCTGGGGACCTGGGCTCCAATTTTGGACAGGGGTGGATGTGGGTCCTTGCAGTCTGAAGGGGGTGAACGCAATCTGAGGGGGGAGCGAGGCTGACCCCTGAAGTGTTCAGGATGTGAATATTTTGTGGAGCTACTGTCTAAGGGGCTTTGGGGGTTAAACACAACAAAGTGATGTTTTCTTCTGTATTGAGGGAGAACCCTCTGAGGTATTGAGGAAGCACGTTCTGAGGTATTGAGGGAGCACTTTCAGAGGTACTGAGGGAGAACTATCTGAGGTATTGAGGGAGCACCTTCTGAGGTACTGAGGAGCACTTTCTGAGGTATTGAGGGAGCACTTTCTGAGGTACTGAGGGAGCACTTTCTGAGATACTGAGGGTGCACTTTCTGAGGTGCTGAGGGAGCACTTTCTGGAGTATTGAGGGAGCACTGTCGGAGCTACTGAGGGAGCATATTCAGAGGTATTGAGAGAGCACTTTCTGCGGTACTGAGGAAGCACTTTCTGAGGTATTGAGGGAGAACTATCTGAGATATTGAGGGAGCACTTTCTTAGATATTGAGGGAGCACTTTCTGAGGTACTGAGGGAGGACTTCCTGAGGTATTGAGGGAGCACCTTCTGAGGTACTGAGGAAGGAATTTCAGAGGTATTGAGGGAGCACATTCTGATGTATTGAGGGAGCACTTTCTGAGGTACTGAGGGAGCACTGTCTGAGGTATTGAGGGAGCATTTTCTGAGGTATTGGGGGAGCACTGACTGCGGTATTGAGGGAACATGTTCTGAGGTGCGGAGGCAGCACTTTCTGAGGTACAGAGGGAGCACTTTCTGAGGTATTGGGGGAGCACTGGCTGAGGTATTGAGGAGAAACGTTCTGAGGCACTGAGGGAGCAATTTCAGAGGTATTGACGGAGTATTTTCTAAGGTCCTGAGTGAGCACGTTCTGAGGGACTGAGGGAGCACTTTCTGAGTTATTGAGGGAGCACTGTCTGAGGTACTGAGAGAGCACTTTCTGAGATATTGGGGGAGCACTGGCTGAGGAATTGAGGGAGCATGTTCTAAGGCACTGAGGGAGCACATTCTGAGGTATTCAGGGAGCACCTTCTGAGATATTGACGGAGCACTTTCTGAGGTATTGAGGGAACACTTTTTGAGGTATTGAGGGAGCACTTTCTGAGGTATTGAGGGAGCACTGTCTGAGGTATTGGGGTAGCACTAGCTGAGGTATTGAGGAGCACTTTCTGAGGTATTGAGGGAGCACTTACTGAGGTACTGAGGGAGCACCCTCTGAGATATTGAGGGAGCACTTTCTTAGATATTGAGGGAGCACTTTCTGAGGTACTGAGGGAGGACTTCCTGAGGTATTGAGGGAGCACCTTCTGAGGTACTGAGGAAGGAATTTCAGAGGTATTGAGGGAGCACATTCTGATGTATTGAGGGAGCACTTTCTGAGGTATTGAGGGAGCACTTTCTGTGGAATTGAAGGAGCACTATCTGAGGTATTGGGGTAACACTGGCCGAGGTATTGAGGGTGCACTTTCTGAGGTATTCAGGGAGCATTTTCTGAGGTACTGAGTGTGCACTATCTGAGGTATTGAGGGAGAACTATCTGAGCTATTGAGGGAGCACTATCAGAGGTACTGAGGGAGCACTTTCTGAGGCACTGCGGGAGAACTATCTGAGGTATTGAGGGAGCACTTACTGAGGTTCTGAGGGAGCACTTTCTGAGATATTTAGAGAACACTTTCTGAGGGACTAAGGAGAACTATCTGAGGTACTGAGGGAGCCCTTTCGGAGGTACTGAGGCAGCACATTCTGAGGTATTGAGGGAGCACTTTCTGAGGTACTGAGGGAGCATTTTCTGAGGTATTGAGGGAGCAATGTCTGAGTGATTGAGGAAACACTTTCTGAGGTACTGAGGGAGAATGATCTGAGGTATTCAGGGAACACATTCTGTGGTATTGAGAGAGTACTTTCAGAGGTATTGAGGGAGCACTATCTGATGTTTGAGGGAGAACTATCTGAGATATTGAGGGAGAGCTATCTGAGTTATTGAGGGAGCACTTTCTGAGGCATTGAGGGAGAAATATCTGAGGAATTAAGGGAGCTCGTTCTGAGGTCTTGAGGGTGCACTTTCAGAGGTATTGAGGGAGCACTTTCTGAGGTACTGAGGGAGCACTTTCTGAGGTATTGAGGGAGAAATGTCTGAGGTACTGAGGGAGCACGTTCTGAGGTACTGAGGGAGCACTTTCTGCGGTATTGGGGAGCACTGGCTGAGTGTTGGTGGAAGCACTGTCTGAGGAATTGATGGAGAACTATCGGAGATATTGAGGGAGCACTTTCTGAGGTATGAAGGGTGCACTTTCTGTGGTGTTGAGGGAGCACTGTCTGAAGTACTGAGGCAGTTCGTTCTGATGTATTGACGGAGCACCTTCAGAGGCATTGAGGGAGCACTTTCTGATGTACTGAGGGATAACTGTCTGAGGTCCTGAGGGAGCACTTTTTGACAGACTGAGGGAACATACTCGGACGTACTGAGTGAGCACTATCTGAGATATTGAGCAAGCACTTCCTGAGGTATTGAGGGAGAAATATCTGAGGTATAGAGGGCGCACTTTCTGAGGTATTGGTGGAGTACTTTCTGAGGTATTGGGGAAGCACTGTCTGAGGTATTGAGTGAGCACTTTTTGAGGTACTGAGGGAGCACTTTCTGAGATATTGAGGGAGCACTGTCTGAGCTACTGAGGGAGCAATATCTGAGGTATTGAGAAAGCACTTTCTGAGGTATTGAGGGAGCACTTTCTGAAGTATTGAGGGAGCACTATCTGAGGAACTGAGGCAGCATTAACTGAGGTACTGAGGGAGAACCATGAGAACTAGTGGAGGCCACTTTTTGAGGTATTGAGAGAGCACTGTCTGAGCTACTGAGGGAGCACTTTCTGAAGCATTGAGGGAGCACCTTCTGAGGCACTGAGGGAGCAATTTCAGAGATATTGAGGGAGCAATTTCTGAGGTACTGAGTGAGCACTTTCTGAGGTACTGAGAGAGCACTTTCTGAGGTATTGGGGGAGCACTGGCTGAGTTATTGAGGGAGCACTTTCTGAGAGACTGAGGGAGCAGTTTCTGACGTACTGAGGGAGCACTATCTGAGATATGGAGCAAGCAATTTCTGAGATACTGAGGGAGCACTTTCTGAGGTATTGAGGGAGCGCTGTCTGAGGTATTGGACTAGCACTGGCTGAGTTATTTAGGGAGCACTTTCTGAGGTATTGAGGAAGCATTTTCTGAGGTACTGAGGGAGCGCTTTCTGATATATTGAGGGAACACTTTCTGAGGTATTGAGGGAACACTTTCTGAGGTACTGAGGGAGCACTTTCTGAGGTATTGAGGGAGCACTGTCTGAGGTATTCAGGGAGCATTTTCTGAGGTACTGAGTGTGCACTATCTGAGGTATTGAGGGAGAACTATCTGAGGTATAGAGGGAGCACTATCAGAGGTACTAAGGGAGCACTTTCTGAGGTACTGAGGGAGAACTCTCTGAGGTATTGAGGGAGCACTTACTGAGGTTCTGAGGGAGCACTTTCTGAGGTACTAAAACAGAACTATCTGAGGTACTGAGGGAGCACTTTCAGAGGTACTGAGGGAGCACTTTCTGAGGTATTGAGGGAGCACTTTCTGAGGTACTAAGGGAGCATTTTCTGAGGTATTGACGAGCACTGTCTGAGGTATTGAGGGAGCACTTTCTGAGGTACTGAGGGAGAATTATCTGAGGTATTCAGGGAACACATTCTGAGATATTGGGTGAGCATTTCAGAGGTATCGAGAGAGCACTATCTGATGTATTGAGTGAGAACTATCTGAGATATTGAGGGAGAGGTATCTGCGATATTGAGGGAGCACTTTCTAAGGCATTGAGGGAGAAATATCTGAGGAATTGAGGGAGCTCGTTCTGAGGTACTGAGGGAGCACTTTCAGAGGTATTGAGTGAGCACTTTCTGAGGTACTGAGAGAGCGTTCTCTGAGGCATTGAGGGAGCACTGTCTGAGGTGCTGAGGGAGCACTTTCTGAGGTACTGAGGGAGCACTTTCTGAGGTATTGGGGAGAACTGGTAGAGGAATTGATGGAGCTCTATCTAAGATATTGAGGGAGCACTTTCTGAGGTATTAAGGGAGCACTTTCTGTGGTATTGAGGGAGCACTGTCTGAGGTACTGAGGGAGCATTTTATGAGGTACTGAGGGAGGACTGTCTGAGGTATTGAGGGAGCTCGTACTGAGGTATTGAGGGAACACCTTCAGGGGTATTGAGGGAGTACTTTCTGATGTACTGAGAGGGCACTTTCTGAGGGATTGAGAGAGCACTTTCTGAGGTACTGAGGGAGCACGTTCTGAGGTACTGAGGGAGCACTTTCTGCGGTATTGGGGAGAACTGGCTGAGTGTTTGAGGAAGCACTCCCTGAGGAATTGACGGAGAACTATCGGAGATATTGAGGGAGCAATTTCTGTGGTATTGAGGGAGCACTGTCTGAAGTACTGAGGCAGTTCGTTCTGAGGTCTTGACGGAGCACCTTCAGAGGCATTGAGGGAGCACTTTCTGATGTTCTGAGGGAGCACTGTCTGAGGTCCTGAGGAAGCACTTTCTGACAGACTGAGGGAGCAGTTTCTGATGTACTGAGGGAGCACTATCTGAGATATTGAGCAAGCTCTTTCTGAGGTATTAAGGCAGAAATATCTGAGGTACAGAGGGCGCACTTTCTGAGGTATTGGGGAAGCACTGTCTGAGGTATTGAGTGAGCACTTTTTGAGGTACTGAGGGAGCACTTTCTGAGGTATTGAGGGAGCACTTTGTGCGGTAATGAGGGAGACATTTCCGAGGTGCTGAGGGAATACTTTCTGGGGTATTGAGGGAGCACTGTCTGAGCTACTGAGGGAGCAATATCTGAGGTATTGAGAGAGCACTTTCTGAGGTATTGAGGGAGCACTTTCTGAAGTATTGAGGGAGCACTCAAGAGGAATTGAGGCAGCATTAACTGAGGTACTGAGGGAGAACCATGAGAGCTAGTGGAGGCCACTTTTTGAGGTATTGAGAGAGCACTTTCTGAGCTACTGAGGGAGCACTTTCTGAAGCATTGAGGGAGCACCTTCTGAGGCACTGAGGGAGCAATTTCAGAGAAATTGAGGGAGCAATTTCTAAGGTACTGAGTGAGCACTTTCTGAGGTACTGAGAGAGCACTTTCTGAGGTATTGGGAGAGCACTGGCTGAGTTATTGAGGGAGCACTTTCTGAGAGACTGAGGGAGCAGTTTCTGACGTACTTAGGGAGCACTATCTGAGATATGGAGCTAGCAATTTCTGAGATACTGAGGGAGCACTTTCTCAGGTATTGAGGGAGCGCTGTCTGAGGTATTGGAGTGGCAATGGCTGAGTTATTTAGGGAGCAATTTCTGAGGTATTGAGGGAGCACTTTCTGATGTACTGAGGGAGCGCTTTCTGATATATTGAGGGAACACTTTCTGAGGTATTGAGGGAACACTTTCTGAGGTACTGAGGGAGCACTTTCTGAGGTATTGAGGGAGCACTGTCTGAGGTATTCAGGGAGCATTTTCTGAGGTACTGAGTGTGCACTATCTGAGGTATTGAGGGAGAACTATCTGAGGTATTGAGGGAGCACTATCGAGGTATTGAGGGAGCACTTACTGAGGTTCTGAGGGAGCACTTTCTGAGATATTTAGAGAGCACTTTCTGAGGTACTAAGGCAGAACTATCTGAGGTACTGAGGGAGCACTTTCAGAGGTACTGAGGGAGCAATTTCTTAGGTATTGAGGGAGCAGTTTCTGAGGTACTGAGGGAGCATTTTCTGAGGTATTCAGGGAGCACTGTCTGAGGTATTGAGGAAGCAATTTCTGAGGTACTGAGGGAGAATTATCAGAGGTATTCAGGGAACACATTCTGAGATATTGGGTGAGCATTTCAGAGGTATCGAGAGAGCACTATCTGATATATTGAGCGAGAACTATCTGAGATATTGAGGGAGCGCTATCTGCGATATTGAGGGAGCACTTTCTAAGGCATTGAGGGAGAAATATCTGAGGAATTGAGGGAGCTCGTTCTGTGGTATTGAGGGAGCACTTTCAGAGGTATTGAGTGAGCACTCTCTGAGGTATTGAGGGAGCGCTTTCTGAGGTATTGAGGGAGCACTGTCTGAGGTGCTGAGGGAGTACTTTCTGAGGTACTGAGGGAGCACTTTCTGAGGTATTGGGGAGAACTGGTAGAGGAATTGATGGAGCTCTATCTGAGATATTGAGGGAGCACTTTCTGAGGTATTAAGGGAGCACTTTCTGTGGTATTGAGGGAGCACTGTCTGAGGTACTGAGGGAACATTTTCTGAGGTACTGAGGTAGGACTGTCTGAGGTATTGAGGGAGCTCGTACTGAGGTATTGGGGGAGTTCCTTCAGAGGTATTGAGGGAGTACTTTCTGAGGTACTGAGAGGGCACCTTCTGAGGGATTGAGAGAGCACTTTCTGAGGTACTGAGGGAGCACTTTCTGACAGACTGAGGGAGCAGTTTCTGACGTACTGAGGGAGCACTATCTGAGATATTGAGCAAGCACTTTCTGAGGTATTGAGGGAGAAATATCGGAGGTATAGAGGGTGCACTTTCTGAGGTATTGACGGAGTACTTTCTGAGGTATTGCGGAGCACTGTCTGAGGTATTGATTGAGCACTCTCTGAGTATTGAGGGAGCACTTACTGACGTACAGGCAGAGAACTATCAGAAATATTGAGGGAGCACTTTATGAGGTACTGACGGAGGCCTGTCTGTAGCACTGAGGGAGCACTTTTGGGGTATTGAGGGATCACTTCTGAGCTGCTGAGCGAGCACTTTCTGAGGTATTGAGGTAGCACTTCCTGAGGAATTGAGGGAGCATTAACTGAGGTACTGAGGGAGAACAATGTGAGCTATTGGGGGCCGCTTTTTGAGGTATCGACAGAGCACTTTCTGAGCTATTGAGGGAGTACATTCTGAGGTATTAAGGGAGCACTTTCTTTGCTGTTGAGGGAGCACTGTCTTAAGTACTGAGGGAGTTCGTTCTGAGGTATTGACGGAGCACCTTCAGAGGCATTGAGGGAGCACTTTCTAATGTACTGAGGAAGCACTGTCTGAGGTCTTGAGGAAGCACTTTCTGACAGACTGTGGGAACATATTCTGACGTACTGAGGGAGCACTATCTGAGATATTGAGCAAGCACTTTCTGAGGTATTGAGGGAGAAATATCTGAGGTATAGAGGGCGCCCTCTCTGAGGTATTGGTGGAGTACCTTCTGAGGTATTGGGGAAGCACTGTCTGAGGTATTGAGTGAGCACTTTTTGAGGTACTGAGGGAGCACTTTCTGAGGTATTGAGGTAGCACTTTGTGAGGTAATGAGGTAGAACTATCCGAGGTATTGAGCGAGCACTTTATGAGGTACTGAGGGAGTACTTTCTGGGGTATTGAGGGAGCAGTGTCTGAGCTCCTGAGGGAGCAATATCTGAGATATTGAGAGAGCACTTTCTGAGGTATTGAGGGAGCACTATCTGAGGTACTGAGGGAGAACCATGAGAGCTATTGGTGGCCACTTTTTGAGGTATTGAGAGAGCACTTTCGGAGCTACTGAGGGAGCACATTCTGAGGATTTGAGGGAGCACCTTCTGAGGCACTGAGGGAGCAATTTCAGAGATATTGAGGGAGCAATTTCTTCGGCACTGAGTGAGCACTTTCTGAGGTACTGAGAGAGCACTTTCTGAGGTATTGGGGGAGCACTGGCTGAGGTAGTGAGGGAGCATGTTCTGAGGTATTGAGGAAGCACTGTCTGAGGAACTGAGGGAGCATTTTCTGAGGTACTGAGGGAGGACTGTCGGAGGTATTGAGGGCGCTCGTACTGAGGTATTGAGGGAGCACCTTCAGAGGTATTTAGGGAGCACTTTCTGAGGTACTGAGAGGTCACTTTCTGAGGGATTGAGAGAGCACTTTCTGAGGTACTGAGTGAGCACTGTCTGAGGTCCCGAGGGAGCACTTTCTGACAGACTGAGGGAGCAGTTTCTGACGTACTGAGGGAGCACTATCTGAGATATTGAGCAAGCACTCTCTGAGGTATTGAGGGAGAAATATCGGAGGTATAGAGGGTGCACTTTCTGAGGTATTGACGGAGTACTTTCTGAGGTATTGGGGGAGCACTGTCTGAGGTATTGATTGAGCACTCTCTTAGGTATTGAGGGAGCACTTACTGACGTACAGATGGAGAACTATCCGAGGTTTTGAGGGGGCACTTTATGAGGTACTGACGGAGGCCTTTCTGAGGCATTGAGGTAGCACTTCTGGGGCATTGTGGGAGCACTGTCTGAGCTGCTGAGCGAGCTCTTTCGGAGGTATTGTGGCAGCACTTGCTGAGGAATTGAGGGAGCATTAACTGAGGTACTGAGGGAGAACAATGTGAGCTATTGGGGGCCGCTTTTCGAGGTATCGACAGAGCACTTTTTGAGCTACTAAGGGAGTACATTCTGAGGTATTAAGGGAGCACTTTTTTGCTGTTGAGGGAGCACTGTCTGAAGTACTGAGGGAGTTCATTCTGAGGTATTGTGGGAGCACCTTCAGAGGCATTGAGGGAGCAATTTCTGATAGACTGAGGGAACATATTCTGACGTACTGAGGGAGCACGATGTGAGATATTGAGCAAGCAATTTCTGAGGTATTGAGGGAGAAATATCTGTGGTATAGAGGGCGCACTTTCTGAGGTATTGGTGGAGTACCTTCTGAGGTATTGGGGAAGTTTTATCAGAGGTACTGAGGGACCACTTTCTGAGGTACTGAGGGAGAACTATCTGAGGTATTGAGGGAGCACTTACTGAGGTTCTGAGGGAGCACTTTCTGAGATATTTAGAGAGCACTTTCTGAGGTACTAAGGGAGAACTATCTGAGGTACTGAGGGAGCACTTTCGGAGGTACTGAGGGAGAATTATCTGAGGTATTCAGGGAAAACATTCTGAGATATTGGGAGAGCACTTTCAGAGGTATTGAGGGAGCACTATCTGATGTATTGAGCGAGAACTATCTGAGATATTGAGGGAGAGTTATCTGAGATACTGAAGGAGTACTTTCTAAGGCATTGAGGGAGAAATATCTGAGGAATTGTGGGAGCTCGTTCTGAGGTATTGAGAGAGCACTTTCAGAGGTATTGAGCGAGCACTGGCTGAGGAATTGATGGAGCTCTATCTGAGGTATTAAGGGAGCACATTCTGAGGTATTGAGGGAGCACTGTCTGAGGTACTGAGGGAGGGCTGTCTGAGGTATAGTAGGAGCTCGTACTGAGGTATTGAGGGAGCACCTTCAGAGGCATTGAGGGAGCACTTTCTGAGGTACTGAGAGGGCACTTTCTGAGGGATTTGAGAGAGCACTTTCTGAGGTACTGAGGGAGCACTGTCTGAGGTCCTGAGGGAGCACTTTCTGACAGACTGATGGAGCAGTTTCTGACGTACTGAGGGAGCACTATCTGAGATATTGAGCAAGCACTTTCTGAGGTATTGAGGGAGAAATATCGGAGGTATAGAGGATGCACTTTCTGAGGTATTGATGGAGTACTTTCTGAGGTATTGGGGGAGCACTGTCTGAGGTATTGATTGAGCACTCTCTGAGGTATTGAGGGAGCACTTACTGACGTACAGACGGAGAACTATCCGAGTTATTGAGGGAGCACTTTATGAGGTACTGACGGAGGCCTTTCTGAAGCACTGAGGGAGCACCTCTGGGGTATTGAGGGAGCACTGTCTGAGCTGCTGAGGGAGCACTTTCTGAGGTATTGAGGTTGCACTTTCTGAGGTATTGAGGGAGCACTATCTGAGGAATTGAGGGAGCATTAACTGAGGTACTGAGGGAGAACAATGTGAGCTTTTGGGGGCCGCTTTTTGAGGTATCGAGAGAGCACCTTCTGAGCTACTGAGGGAGTTCATTCTGAGGCATTGAGGGAGCACTTCCTGAGGCACTGAGGGAGCAATTTCAGAGGTATTGAGGGAGCAATTTCGAAGGTACCGCGTGAGCACTTTCTGAGGTACAGACGGAGCACTTTCTGAGGTATTCAGCGAGCACTGTCTGAGGTACTAAGAGAGCACTTTCTGAGATATTGACGGAACACTTTCTGAGGTATTGAGGGAACACTTTCTGAGGTACTGAGGATACACTTTCTGAGGTATTGAGGGAGCACTGTCTGAGTTCTTGGGGTAGCACCGGCTGAGGTATTGAGGGAGCACTTTCTGAGGTATTGAGGGAGCACTTTCGGAGGTACTGAGGGAGCACCCTCTGAGATATTGAGGGAATACTTTCTGACGTATTGATGGAACACTTTCTGAGGTATTGAGGGAGCACTGTCTTAGGTATTGAGGTAGCACTGGCTGAGGTATTGAGGGAGCACTTTCTGACGTCTTCAGGTAGCATTTTCTGACGTAATGAGTGTGCACTATCTGAGGTATTGAGGGGGCACTATCAGAGGTACTGAGGGAGCACTTTCAGAGGTTCTGAGGGAGCACTTTCTGAGATATTTAGGGAGCACTTTCTGAGGTACTAAGTGAGAACTATCTGAGGTACTGAGGGTGCACTTTCGGAGGTACTGAGGGAGCACTTTCTGATGTATTGAGGGAGAACTATCTGAGATATTGAGGGAGATCTATCTGAGATATAGAGGGAGCACTTTCTGAGGCATTGAGGGAGAAATATCTGAGCAATTGAGGGAGCTCGTTCTGACGTATTGAGGGAGCACTGTCTGAGGTACTGAACGAGCACTTTCTGAGATACTGAGGGAGCACTTTCTGAGTTATTGGGGAGCACTGGCTGAGGGATTGAGGTAGTTCTGTCTCTGATTGAGGGAGCACTATCTGAGATATTGAGGGAGCACTGTCTGAGGTACTGAGGGAGCATTTTCTGAAGTACTGAGGGAGGACTGTCTGAGGTATTGAGGGAGCTCGTTCTGAGGTATTGAGGGAGCACCTTCAGAGGCATTGAGGGAGTACTTTCTGAGGTACTGAGAGAGCACTTTCTGAGGGATTGAGAGAGCACTTTCTGAGGTACTGAGGGAGCACTGTCTGAGGTCCTGAGGGAGCATTTTCTGACAGACTGTGGGAGCAGTTTCTGATGTACTGAGGGAGCAGTGTCTGAGATTTCGAGCAAACACTGTCAGAGGTATTGAGGGAGAAATATCTGAGGAATAGAGTGCGCACTTTCTGAGGTATTGACGGAGTACTTTCTGAGGTATTGGGGAGCAATGTCTGATGTATTGAGTTAGCACTTTTTGAGATACTGCGGGAGCACTTTCTGAGGTATTGAGGGAGCACTTTCTGAGGTACTGAGGGAGGATTTTCCGAGGTATTGAAAGAGCACCTTCTGTGGTATTGAGGTAGCACTTTCTGAGGTTTTGAGGGAGCACTATCTTAGGAATTGAGGGAGCACTAACTGAAGTACTGAGGGAGAACCATGTGAGCTATTGGGGGCCACTTTTTGAGGTATTGAGAGAGCACTTTCTGAGCAACTGAGGGAGCACTTTCTGAGGAATTGAGGGAGCACTATCAGAGGAATTGAACGAGCCTTATTTGAGGTAATGAGGGAGAGCTATGTGAGCTATTGAGGCGGCACTTTCTGATGTATTGAGGGAGCAATATCTGAGGTACTGAGGGAGAACTATCTGAGGTATTGAGGCATTACTTTCTGAGGTACTGAGGGAGCACTTTCTGAGGTATTGAGGGAGCACTTTCTGAGGAAATGATGGAGCACATTCTGAGGTACTGAGGAAGCACTATCTGAGATATTGGGGGAGCACTCTCGGTGGTATTGAGGGAGAAATATGTGCGATATTGAGGGAGAACTTTCTTAGATATTGAGGGAGCACTTTCTGAGATACTGAGGGAGCACTTTTTGAGGTATTGACAGAACACTTTCTGGGGTAATGAGGGAGCACTGTCTGAGGTACTGAGGGAGCATTTTCTGAAGTATTGGGGGCACTGACTGAGGTACGGAGGCAGCACTTTCTGAGGTACTGAGGGAGCACTTTCTGAGGTACTGAGGGAGCACTTTCTGAGGTATTGGGGAGCACTGGCTGAGGTATTGAGGGAGCACTTTCTAAGGTACTCAGTGAGCACGTTCTGAGGTACACTGAGGGAGCACTTTCTGAGGTATTGGAGGAGCACTGGCTGAGGTAATGAGGGAGCATGTTCTGAGGTACTGAGTGATCACTTTCTGAGGTATTGAGGGAGCACTTTCTGTGGTATTGAGGGAGCACTTTCTGAGGTACTGAGGGAACACTTTGAGAGGCATTGAGGGAGCACTTTCTGAGGTGCAGTGGGAGCACTTTCTGAGGTATTGAGGGAGCACTGTCTTAAGTATTGCGGGTGCACTGGCTGAGGTATTGAGGGAGCACTTTCTGAGGTACTGAGGGAACACTTTGAGAGGTATTGAGGGAGCGCTTTCTGAGGTACAGAGGGAGCAGTTTCTGAGGTATTGAGGGAGCACTGTCTGAGGTATTGGGGGTGCACTGGCTGAGGTATTGAGGGAGCACTTTCTGAGGTACTTTGGAAGACGTTTCTGAGGTATTGGGGAGGTCTGGCTGAGGGATTGAGGGAGCACTATCTGAGGAATTGATGGAGCACTATCTGAGATATTCAGGGTGCACTTTCTGAAGTATTTAAGGAGCACTGTCTGAGGTATTGAGGGAGCACTTTCTGAGGTATTGTGGGAGCACTTCCTTTGGAACTGAGGGAGCACCTTCTGAGGTATTGAGGGAACATTTTCTAAGGTATTGAAGGTCCACTTTCTGAGGTACTGAGGGAGCACTGTCTAAGGTCCTAAGGGAGCACTTTCTGACAGACTGAGGGGGCACTTTCTGACATAATGAGGAAGCACAATCTGAGGTATCGAGGGAGAAATATCTGATATATTGAGGAAGCACTTTCTTAGACATGGGGGAGCACTTTCTGAGGTACTGAGGGAGCACTTTCTGAGGTACTGAGGAAGCACTATCTGAGATATTGGGGGAGCACTGACAGGTATTGAGGGAGAAATATCTGTGATGTTGAGGGAGAACTTTCTTAGATATTGAGGGAGCACTTTCTGAGGTATTGAGGGAGCACTTTCTCAGGTTTTGAGGAGCACTTTCTGAGGTACTGAGGGAGCACTTTCTGAGGTATTGACAGTGTACTTTCTCGGGTACTGAGGGAGCACTGTCTGAGGTCCTAAGGGAGCATTTTCTGAGGTATTTGGGGAGCACTGACTGAGGTAATGAGAGGGAACGTTCTGAGGGATTGAGGGAGAACTTTCTGAGGTACTCAGGGAGCACTGTCTGAGGTCCTGAGGGAGCACTTTCTCTCATACTGAGGGAGCACTATCTGAGATATTGAGCAAGCACATTCTGAGGTATTGAGGGAGAAATATCTGCGGAATAGAGGGCGCACTTTCTGAGGTATTGACGGAGTACATTCTGAGGTATTGGGGAGGACTGTCTGAGGTATTGAGTGAGCACATTTTGAGGTACTGAGGGGGCACTTTCTGAGTTATTGAGTGAGCCATTTCTGACGTACTGAGGGAGAACTATCCGAGGTATTGAGGGAGCACTTTATGAGGTACTGAGGGAGGACTTTCTGAGGCACTGAGGGAGCACTTACTGGAGTTTTGAATGAGCCCGGTCTGAGCTAGTGAGGGAGCACCTTCTGAGGTATTGAGAGAGCACTAACTGAGGAATTGAGGGAGCATTAACTGAGGTACTGAGGGAGAACCATGTGAGCTATTGGGGGCCACTATTTGAGGTATTGAGAGAGCACTTTCTGAGCTACTGAGGGAGCATTTTCTGATGCAGCGAGGGAGCACTTTCTGAGGCATTGAGGGAGCACTTTCTGAGGTACTGAGGGAGAACAATCTGAGATGTTGAGGGAGCACCATCTGAGGAATTGAATGAGCCTTGTCTGAGGTACTGAGGGAGAGCTATGTGAGCTATTGAGGGTGCACTTTCTGAGGTACTGAGGGAGCACGTTCTGAGGTATTGAGGGAGCACTTTCTGAGGTACTGACGGAGCACTTTCTGAGGTACTGAGGAAGCACTATCTGAGATATTGGGGAAGCACTGACTGAGGTATTGAGGGAGAAATATCTGTGATATTGAGGGAGCACTTTCTTAGATATTGAGGGAGCACTTTCTGAGTTACGGAGGGTGCACTTTCTGAGGTATTGAGGAGCACTTTCTGAGGTACTGAGGGAGCACTTTCTAAGGAATGGGGGAGCACTGGCTGAGGTATTGAAGGAACTCTTTCTAAGGTATTGAGTGAGCACTTTCTGAGGTACTGAGGGAGCACTTTCAGAGTTATTGAATGAGCACTCTCTGAGGTACAGAGGGAGCACTTTTAGAGGTATTGAGGAAGCACCTTCTGAGGTACTGAGGGAGAACCTTCTGAGGTATTGACAGAGCACTTTCTGGGGTACTGATGGAGCACTGTCTGAGGTACTGAGGGAGCATTTTCTAGGGTATTGGGGGAGCAATGACGGAGGAATTGATGGAGAATGTTCTGACGTACTGAGGCAGCACTTTCTGAGGTACTGAGGGATCACTTTCTGAGGTATTGGGGGAGCACTAGCTGAGGTATTGAGGGAGCACATTCTAAGGTACTGAGTGAGCACTTTCTGAGGTACTGGGGGATCACTTTCTGAGGTAGTGAGGAAGCACTGTATGAGGTACTGAATGAGCTCTTTCTCAGGTATCGGAGTAGCACTGGCTGAGGTATTGAGGGAGCATGTTCTGAGGAACTGAGGGAGCACTTTCTGAGGTACTGAGGGAGCACTTTCTGAGGAATTGAGGGAGAACTTTCTAAGGTACAGAGGGAGCACTTTCTGAGGTATTCAGGGAACACTTTCTAAGGTACTGAAGGTGCACTGTCTGAAGTATTGGGGGTGCACTGGCTGAGGTATTGAAGAAGCACTTTTTGAGGTACTGTTGAAGCAGTTTCTGAGGTATTCGGGAGGACTGGCTGAGGGATTGTGGGAGCACTATCTGAGGAATTGATGGAGCACTATCGGAGATATTGAAGGAGCAATTTCTGAGGTACTGAGGAAGCACTATCTGAGATATTGGGGGAGTACTGACTGAGGTATTGAGGGAGAAATATCTGTGATATTGAGGGAGCACTTTCTGAGGTAAGGAGCGTGCACTTTCTGAGGTATTGAGGGCACTTTCTGAGGTACTGAGGGAGCACTTTCTGAGGTATTGACAGAGCACCTTCTGGGGTAATGAGGGAGTACTGTCTGAGGTACTGAATGAGCTCTTTCTCAGGTATCGGAGTAGAACTGACTGAGGTATTGAGGGAGCATGTTCTGAGGTACTGAGGCAGCACTTTCTGAGGTACTGAGGGAGCACTTTCTGAGGTATTGGGGAGCACTGGCTGAGGTATTGAGGGACCACTTTCTGATGTACTGTGGAAGCAGTTTCTGAGGTATTGGGGAGGACTGGCTGAGGGATTGAGGGAGCACTATCTGAGGAATTGATGGAGCACTATCTGAGATAATGAGGGAGCACTTTCTGAGGTATTGAGGGAGCACTGTCTGAGGTATTGAGGAAGCACTTTCAGAGGCATAGAAGGGTCACTTTCTGAGGTACTGAGGGAGCACCTTCTGAGGTATTGAGGGAACACTTTCAGAGGTATTGAGTGACCACTTTCTGAGGTACTGAGGGAGCACTGTGTGAGGACCTGAGGGAGCACTATCAGATATTGAGGGAGCTCTGAGAAATTGAGCAAGCACTTTCTGAGGTATTGAGGGAGAAATATCTGAGGTATAGAGGGCGTACTTTCTGAGGTATTGAGGGAGCACTTTCAGTGTCATTGGGGAGCCCTTTCTGAGGTACTGAGGGAGCACTTTCCGAGGAACTGAGGGAACGCTTTCTGAGATACTGAGAGACTACTTTTGGAGGTATTTTGGGAGCACTGTCTGAGGTATTGAGTGAGCACTTTCTGAGGTACTGAGGGAGCACTTTCTGAGGTATTGAGGGAGCACTTTCTGAGGTACTGTGGGAGAACTTTCTGAGGTATTCAGAGAGCACTTTCTGAGGTACTGAGGGAGAACTATCTGAGGTATTGAGGGAGCACTTTCTGAAGTACTGAGGTAGCACTTTCTGAGTTACTGAAGGTACACTTTCTGAGTTACTGAGGGTGTACTTTCTGAGGTCCTGAGGGAGCACATTCTGGGGTATTGAGAGAACACTTTCTGAGGTATTGAGGTAGCACTTTCTGAGGTATTGAGGGAGCACTATCTGAGGAACTGAGGGAGCACTATCTGAGGTATTGAGGGAGCACTTTCTGAGGTATTGCGGGAGCACTATCTGAAGAATTGAGGGAGCATATTCTGAGGTACTGAGCGAGAATTATGTGAGCTATTGAGGGGCCACTTTTTGACGTATTGAGAGAACACTTTCTGAGCTACTGAGGGCGCACTTTCTGAGGCATTGAGGGAGCACTTTCTGAGGTACTCAGGAAGCACTTTCTTCGGTACTGAGGGAGAAAAACCTGAGGTATTGAGGGAGCACAATCTGAGGAATTGAGCGAGCATTATCTGAGGTACTGAGGGAGGGCTATGTGAGCTATTGAAGGGGCACTTTCTGAGGTACTGAAGGGAGCACTATCTGAGTTACTGATGGAGAATTATCTGAGGTATTGAGGGAGCACTTTCTGAGATACTGAGGGAGCACTTTCTGAGGGATTGAAGGAGAACTATCTGAGGTATTGAGGGAGCACTGTCTGAGGTACTGAGGGAGCACATTCTGAGATATTGAGGGGGCACTTTCTTAAGTATTGAGGGAGCACTATCTGAGGTACTGAGGGAGCACTTTCTGAGGGATTGATGGAGAACTATCTGAGGTGGTACAGGATAGAAAGGAACAGATGTTATTTGCTCATCATTTCGTTAGGGTCCGTGAGGCATTCTGGTGTCGTAATTTTAAATGGAATCCACTCCCCATTTCAGAAGATTCAGATTATTTTAAACAATCAGTGAAAAATAACAGCAGCAGGTGTCTGAAACATGGTTTGGGGGAAAACGCTTCATCAATCTATTGTTACTTGTTGCTTGGATACGTTTTAGAAAAGCAGGCACCCAAACAGACTAACGCTGTCGATGCAAGAGGTGATGCACAGGAAGATCCAACAAGTCATCTGTAGCTGCTGTCTGTCTCCCTGGAGCAGTCATCATGTGAGATCAGGGTTCAGTACTCAGAGAAATCATTTCTCCAGCAATACCTCAACCATGCCTTTACAGCTGTCTGTGTGTATGTGTGTGTGTGTGTGTGTGTGTGTGTGTGTGTGTGTGTGTGAGAGAGAGAGAGAGAGAGAGAGAAACTGCTCGTGTTTGTATGTGTGAAAGAGTGGATGCATGTGTATCTCTGTGTTTTTGTATATGTGTGCGTGAGAGAGAAAGTGCATGTTCATTTGAGACTGTGTGGCTAGGTGTGTGTTTGAGGGTGTGTGTCTCTGTGCATGTGTGTGAGTGAGGGTGTGTGAGACAGTGTGTATGTGTGTGAGAGAGAGTGTGTCTGTGTGTGTCTGTGTGTGTGAGAGTGTGTCTGTGTGTGAGAGACAATGTGTCTGTGTGTCTATGTGTGTGTGTGTCTGTGTGTCTGTGTGTGTATGTGTCTGTGTGTCTCTCTGTGTATGTATGACAGTGTGTCTTGTTTGAGAAAGAGTTTGTATGTGTGTGAGAGAGAGTGTGTGTCTGTGTGCATCTGTTTGTGAGAGTGAGTGTGTCTGCATGTGAGAGAGAGTGTGTGTGTCAGTGTGTGTGAGACAGAATGTGGGTGTCCGTGTGTCTGAGAGAGAGTGTGTCTATGCATATTTGAGGGAGCGTGTGTCTGCGTGTGTATGTTTGAGTGAGAGAGAGTGTAACTGTGTATTTATGTGTGTGAGAGAGAGCGTCTGTGTGTTTGAGAAAGTGTGTGTCAGTGTGTGTGTGAGAGAGAGAGAGTGTGTGTCCATGTGTGTGTGAGAGAGAGAGTGTGTCTATGTGTGTTTGAGGGAGCATGTGTATGTGTCTGTGAGAGAGAGTAACTGTGTGTTTATGTGTGTGTGTGAGAGTGTGTCTGTGTGTGTTTGAGGGAGCGTGTGTCTGCGTGTGTATGTGTGTGAGAGAGTAACTGTGTGTGCAAGGGTGTGTGAGAGTGTGTCTGTGTGTGTTTGAGGGATCGTGTGTCTGTGTGTCTATCTGTGAGTATTTGTGTGAGAGAAAATGTCTGTGTGTGAGAGAGAGTGTCTGCGAGTGTGTGAGAGACAGAGTGTGTGAGAGAGAGTGTGTCTGTTTGCGTGAAAGTGAGTGGGTGTGTGAGAGAATAAGAGTGCGTGTGTGTGTGAGTGTGTGTGTAAATGAGAGTGTGTGTATGTATGTGCGTGAGAGAGTGTCTGTATGTGTGTGTGAGAGTGTGTCTGTGTTTGTGTTTGAGGGAGCGTGTGTCTGTGAGTGAGAGAGAGCCTATGTGTGGCGGGGTCCTTTGTGTATGTAAGTGTGTGTGTGTGTGAGAGAGAGAGAGACCATACCTCTGTGTGCGTGTGAGATAGTGAGACCATGCCTTTGTCTGTGTGTGTGCGTGTGTGTGAGAGAGAGAGAGAGTGAGTGAGACCATGTCTCTGTGTGTGTGAGAGTGAGAATATGTGTGTGTGTGTGTGTGTGAGAGAGAGAGAGAGACCATACCTCTGTGTGCGTGTGAGATAGTGAGACCATGCCTCTGTCTGTGTGTGTGTGTGTGTGTGTGTGTGTGTGTGTGAGAGAGAGAGAGAGAGAGAGAGAGAGTGAGACCATGTCTCTGTGTGTGTGAGAGAGTGAGAATATGTGTGTGTGTGTGTGTGTATGTAAACTAGCCAATCTTATTGGGTGCTCATGAATATAAAATCCAGCTGCTGTTTCAGGTGAATTGGTCTTTGTGTCTTGTAAGACTTTTGGCTCAATCTACCAACTTATTTTCTTCTATGTGTGAGCCGGGTCCTGCGTGTTCTTTAAAATGAAGCAATAGGAGAAGATATTCAGTCTCACACTCTTAATTTATTTTAAACATGAAGTGGATAAAGCATTCAGAGCTCTGGGTCTAAACATTTTTTGTCCCTGACAAACTACCAAGTGTGGTAAAATAAATGACTGCAGATGCTGGAAAGCAAATACTGGATTAGTGGTGCAGGAAGAGCATACAGTTCAGGGAGCATCCAATGAGCAGCGAAATCAACGTTTTGGGCAAAAGCCCTTCATCAGGAAAATAGGGAGTGAGCCTGAAGCATGGAGAGATAAGCTAGAGGAGGGTGGGGGTGGGGAGAGAGTAGCATAGAGTACAATGGGTGAGTGGGGGAGGAGATGAAGGTGATAGGTCAAGGAGGAGAGGGTGGAGTGGATAGGTGGAATAGGAGATAGGCAGGTCGGACAAGTCCGGACAAGTCAAGGAGACAGTGCTGAACTGAAAGTTTGTAACTAGGATGAGGTGGGGGAAGGGGAAATGAGGAAGCTGTTGAGTCCACATTGATGCCCTGGGGTTGAAGAGTTCCGAGGTGGAAGATGAGGCGTTCTTCCTCCAGGCGACAGGGGGTGAGGGAACGGCGGTGAAGGAGGCCCAGGACCTCCATGTCCTCGGCAGAGTGGGAGGGGGAGTTGAAATGTTGGGCCACGGTGCGGTTTGGTTGATTGGTGCGGGTGTCTCAGAGATGTTCCCTAAAGCACTCTGCTCGGAGGCGCCCAGTCTCCCCAATGTAGAGGACACCACATCGGGAGCAACGGATACAACAAATGATATTAGTAGATGTGCAGGTAAAACTTTGACGGATGTGGAAGAGTCCTTTATCGCCTTGGATAGAGGTGAGGGAGGAGGTGTGGGCACAGGTTTTACGGTCCCTGCGGTAGCAGGGGAAAGTGCCAGAATGGGAGGGTGGGTCATAGGGGGGTGTGGACCTGAACAGGTAGTCGCGGAGGGAACGGTCTTTGCGGAAGGCGGAAAGGGGTGGGGCCGGAATTATATCCCTGGTGGTGGGGTCGTTTTGGAGGTGACGGAAATGTCGGCGGATGATTTGGTTTATGCGAAGGTTTGGAGGGTGGAAAGTGAGCACCAGGGGCGATCTGTCCTTGTTATGGTTGGAGGGGTGGGGATTGAGGGCAGAGCTTGCGGATGTGGAAGAGATGCGTTGGAGGACATCTTTAACCACGTGGGAAGGGAAACTGCGGTCTCTAAAGAAGGAGGCCATCTGGTGTGTTCTATGGTGGAACTGGTCCTCCTGGGAGCAGATACGGCGGAGGCGGAGAAATTGGGAATATGGCAGTTTTGCAAGAGATAGGGTGGGAAGAGGTGTAATCCAGGTAGCTGTGGGAGTCAGTGGCTTTGCAAAAAATGTCAGTGCCATTAGTGACGACCGACTTGATCCATCTCCATTAGTGACGACCGACTTGACACTGACATTTTGCGACTATCTGGTCAGGTCCACACCCACCTACGACCCACCCTCCCATTCTGACACTTTCCCCTGCCACCGCAGGAACTGTAAAACCTGTGCCCACACCTCCTCCCTCACCTCTATCCAAGGCCATAAAGGAGCCTTCCACATCCATCAAAGTTTTACCTGCACATCCACTAATATCATTTATTGTATCCGTTGCTCCCGATGCAGTCTCCTCAAACATTGGGGAGACTGGGCGCCTCCTAGCAGAGCGCTTTAGGGAACATCTCCGAGACACCTGCACCAATCAACCGAACCACCCCGTGGCCCAACATTTCAACTCCCCCTCCCACTCTGCTGAGGACATGGAGGTCCTGGGCCTCCTTCACCGCCGTTCCCTCACCACCAGACGCCTCGAGGAAGAACGCCTCATCTTCCACCTCGGAACACTTCAACCCCAGGGCATCAATGTGGACTTGAACAGCTTTTTCATTTCCCCTTCCCCCACCTCATCCGAGTTTCAAACTTCCAGATCAGCACTGTCTCCTTGACTTGTCCGGACTTGTCCAACCTGCCTATCTCCTTTCCGACCTATCCACTCCACCCTCTCCTCCTTGACCTATCACCTTCATCTCCTCCCCCACTCACCCATTGTACTCTATGCTACTCTCTCCCAATCCCCACCCTCCTCTAGCTTATCTCTCCATGCTTCAGGCTCACTGCCTTTATCCCTGATGAAGGGCTTTTGCCCGAAACGTTGATTTCGCTGCTCTTGGATGCTGCCTGAACTGCTGTGTCCTTCCAGCACCACTAAACTACCAAGTGTGCCAGTTCAAAAAGTAAAACTTCGTTCTATCCCTGCCCCAGTCTTTTATACAATAAAAAACGTCATACAAACACTGAGGTAGAATTATCTTCTCATTGGCTGTTTATCTGACACCATTCCCCGCCTCCTCGCATTCCTGGATATCTGACCGCACGTGAGCTTCTTTTGCCCGCGAAACGGAGCATCACGTGACCTCCTCGGCCCGCTTCCGGGGCACGAAACGGAACGTCACGTGGCCTCCTCGGCCCGCTTCCGGGGCGCTTCACGCAACGTCACATGACCGCCTCGCAGTCTTCCGGGCGCGAAACGGAATGTCACGTGACCGCCCCCTGCGTGAGTTACACAGCGTCTCCACAGGCTTCTGAATGCTGAATACATTCACAGTCGCAGGCAGCCTTCTGTTTGTCGAGTAAGCCATATATTTACAGTCTCCAAAGACACTAAATCTGTCAGGATGGCTTAACTGGGCTAACGAGAGTGCTGTTCTTTCCAGTTCATCCAGTAAACCTTCCCCACACACTAACATCCCTCTTGCAATGCAGTGACTAGTCCTGCACACAGTGCTCCAGGTACAAACCAATGTAATGTCACTGTAGTCTTACCAGAGCATGGGACAGCTCCTCATTACAGAGCGGTGTCTGGTGGGGATTTAATCAGAGGGTCACTATGCCCCAGCTGAGGGGAGAGGTTGGGAAGGAGAGTCCTTCAGGGTAACCCCAGCTGGTGTGGGAATTGAACACACGCTATTGGTTTTACTCTGCATTATAAACCAACTGTCCAGCCAACTGAACTAACTGATTTCATTCCAGGGGAATGCCCTGTATAACCCAACCATAGCCAGCCTGCACCTCAATAAGAGTCAGGAGCAAGGCCATTCGGCCCCCACCCTAACCCAGAACGGAGAGCACGGGAAGCTGATGAAGGAAACAAGCCCCTCCCATGTGGCCTTCTGAAATGGAGCTGGAGGACATGGCAGACCCGGCCTGCTGTTTGCTTCCCCGAGTCTGCCCTGCTCCACCTGACAGTGAGAGACTGAGGGGAATCTCGAGGAGATTTCACTTCTCACTGAGAGGCTGCAACTCCAATCCAAATCAGGCTGGTTCCCTCCGAGACTTACGGAAGAGTGCAGCCCTCTACAGATCAGGGCCTTGTGGAGTCATAACCTCCAGTGTGGGGACCAAGAGATGGGAGGTAGCGTTAAGAACATAAGACCATCCAAAATAGGAACAGGAGGAGACCATTCAGCCCCGCGAGCCTGCTCTACTCTTCAATAGGATCGTGAATGATTTAGCATTTGATTTGGGAGCTGAAACCAGGACAGTGCAAAGACAGAGAGAATCAAATTATTCTGCTATACGGAATCATCAGACAGGCGCTGGAACCAGAGAGAGTGAACACACACACATACACACACACACACACACACACACACACACACACACACACACACACACACACACACACACACACACACACACACACACACACACACACACATTGTGGGATGAAGGCTGTCTGTGGGAATTTTACCACAAGATGCGAGCTCTACACTGAGGAGAGACAAAGGCCCAAAATGCTAGATAGGGCAGCTGCACAGTCTGATCCCACCCATCTCACTGCTTCCCACTTCCATGAGAGCTCCTATGTATATTTCTGTGTTCCCAGCTGTCTCTCCCACATCTTTCCTTCAATCCCTATCTCACACCATCCTTCATATCTCTGCCCTGTTGCCATTTCCCTGCAGATTCCCTCCCTCCAACACTCTGCCCCTTTCACACCCCATCATGTTTTTCAGGAATGTTTAATCATTCAATCTTCCACAAAACCAACACCTTGCTGATCTCTCTCTGCATCTTTCTCTCAGCTCTGTGGGATCTTGCCTTTCTTGTCTGCAAATCATTCTCATTGCATCGCAGCAGCCCCCCCCCCCCCCCCCCCACCCCACCCCCCACTCCACTCTCTCAGCTCTTTGCTGCTGCGGCAACTCCCCCCTCTCTCTCTCTGTCCTATATCTCTCCCTGGGATTTCTCTCTTGCTGTCTGTCTGATATTCACTCCCTGTCTTTGCCTCCCCTTTTCCCCCTTGTATCTGTCTGATATTGTATTTCTCTTCCTCGGTTTTTACTCTCTCTCTCGCCCTTTCTCTCTCTGCCTCTCTCCTGCTCTTTTTCAGTTCTTCACACTTTCTCTCCCACCCTCTGCCTGCCTGTCTTTCTCTTATTCTCTCCCTCCCTCTCACTGTGTGTCTACCCATCTCTCTGTCTCTCTTGTATTTTCTCTCCCTGTGTCTCCCTAGACCCCTGTCCCAGTGACTGGGGATGGGACATTGGGAAGAGTTGGTCTCTGTGTCGCTGGATGCTGTACAGTTAATGCGGGGGATCAACCTTTTCCTGGTCTCTCCCGAATGTTACCCCGACTGTGGGGAGGGTTTAGTGTAAGGGACATAAAAGTACTTTTCTCATTGAGTCTGAAATGAAGAAAAAGAGAAGGGGAGGGTGACAAAAAGAGAGAGAGAGACATGGAGAGAGTGGGGATGGAGAAATTGAGGAGAGAGAGAGATGGGCAGTGAGAAACAGGGAGAGGAAGAAGGACACATATGGAGGGAGAAGGACAGTGTGTGTGGATGGGGAATGGTTGTAGTGTGGGATCTTTCTGTGCATGACAGCAGTCAGTCAAAAGGTGTGTTCGTCTCTGCACCATGTCCTCCAGCACAGGAGCTGTGGGTCTCCATGGGAAGGGGGAGATTGGGAGACAAAGGGGGGGAGTGGGACAGCCAGAGACGGGGGACTGTTTTATGGGGTTTTGGGGTTGGTGGAGAAAGGTGGGGCTGCTGTGAGAGACAGAGAGATTGAGGGAGGGACAGCATGAGACGCAAAGTCTGAGACAGGATGGAGAAGAGGTGTTCAAAGTTTGTGAGAGAACTTGTAGCTCGGGTGCTCGTTGTTATGGTTCTGTTCGCCGAGCTGGGAATTTGTGTTATAGACGTTTCGTCCCCTGTCTCGGTGACATCCTCAGTGCTTGGGAGCCTCCTGTGAAGCACTTCTGTGATCTTTCCTCCGGAATTTATAGTGATTTGTCTCTGCTGCTTCTGGTTGTCAGTTCCAGCTGTCCGCTGCAGTGGCCGGTATGTTGGGTCCAGGTTGGTGTGTTTCACAAACACATCGACCGAGATGCAATATACCAGCCACTGCAGCGGACAGCTGGAACTGACAACCGGAAGAAGTACAGACAAACCACGATAAATGTTGGAGGGAGCAACACAGAAGTGCTTCACAGGAGGCTCCCAAGCACTGAGGATGTCACATAGACAGGGGACGAAACGTCTGTAACATAAATTCCCAGCTCGGCAAACGGAACCATAACACAGAGAAGACGTCTCCGCAGAAAGGATAATCAGTGAGGCCATTCAGGGGACAATCCTGAGGATCCTGAACAGGACTAAGACCAATTTTTGTGGGAGGGGGTAATGGGCAGAAAGGACTCCATCTGTGGTACAAGCCTTCTATAATTCTGGGACTGGGATCTTGCTGTGCATTTAAACAGCCACAGGCCAGTCAGTCAACTCAGACTCATTTACCTGCGTGAGAAAGTGAGGACTGCAAATGTTGGAGAGTCAGAGTTACAAAGTGAGGAGCTGGGGAAGCACAGCAGGTCAGCCAGGAGAGTTCTGGCATGACCTGCTGTGCTTTTCCAACTCCACACTTTTCCACTCATTTCCCTCTGCCCCAGGGAGTGGGGCTCACACCAATGTTGGGGGCAGAAAAATATTTGAGGGGGGCTAATTTGGTGAGGCAATTATTTGGGAGGGAAGATATTTGGGAAAGGGGATAAATTTGGGAGGACAGTGAAAATGCAGGGCACAGTATTTTTGAGGGGGTACAAAATTGGGTGAGATCTTTCAGGTCTGAAATAGCGAAAAACAGAAAGGGAGGGTGAGAAAAAGAGACAGAGATGGAAAGAGTGGGGATGGTGAAGGGGGATGGGAGAAAGATGGGCAGAGGGAGATAGGGAGAGGGAGAAATGTGAGAAAGAGTGTGTGTGAGAGAGAGACAGACAGAAGGACAGAGAGAGAGGGAAAAGAGAGAGGGAGAGAAGGGGAAGTCAGACTAAGACTGAGGAGTTAAAACATGGACAGACTGAAGGGGTGATACTCGTTATTCCAGTTGGTTCTAACTCTCTCTCTCAATGAATTTTCACATTCCCTCTCTCCCATGCCCCTGGGTTTTGCTTCAGCCTCTCCCTCCCTCTCTCTCTCTGGTTCTGCCTCTGGGTCTACAAAACTGTTTTCTCTCACCCTCTCTCTCTCTGGATTGTCAGATGGTCTCTGTCTCTTGCCATGCTGGTCTCCTCAGAAGGCCTCCAGAGATTCAGGCAATCAGTCTGCAGATAAACCCTGTTTTTGTTCATTTCTGAATGGTTTTCAGGAACTTTCTATCGTTGTGGCCAATTAGGAGAATCTATTAATAGTTTGAAGCATTGCCAATCATTTGGATAGTTTGTTACTGTTAGTTTCTTTGTGTAGCAGGACCCGGTGCCTTCCTGTCTGGGCCGTCATTTGTTTGGTAGATACGTCTGTCCAGAATAACTGTTGCCTTTTACATGATGCTGTGTTTGCGCTGTGTCTGGTGTGTGGGTTTTGTGATTTGGGAGATTTCCTTGGCCAATAAACCTTGGCTGTCTATCTGTGTTTTAGCCAGGTGTTTGTGTCATCTCCCCCAACTCATCCACTTGAATGGAAAGGAAAGAAGCTTATGCAATAAATTACAAACCTAATTTTAAAAGCTGGTTATGCTTGTTGTCAGAGTAGCCAGCTGTCTGTGCAAAAGCCATTGTGTACGTTTTCCAAACCGATGGTCTTATGGCTTCACTTGGAGATCGCCACTGATGATGCTACCCAGCCAGGTAACGAAACGTCTGGATATCAAACCTATCACCGAGCAAACCTACACCCCTAAGTCTTATAGCTGATTATTGATATCATACAATCTTGATAGAACAGACTCAGACCGTTCGGCCCATTGAGTCCACAATGACCCTCTGAAGAGAATCCAACTCAGACCCTCTCCCCCGATGATATCCCTGAAACCCTGCATTTCCTATGGCTATTCCAGCTAGCCCGAATATCCCTTGACACAATGGGCAAGTTAACATGGTCAATCTGTCGTAATGGCAACTATGGGCAGGCAATAAATACTGACCCAGCCAGGAACACTCAAACACTGCAAATGAATGAAACTGAGATGATCACCTGGGGAGTTCCATCTACCTTCCAGCCCCTGGGGATGTGTCCAGGCATTATTCACCATGATCGTACCCATCTGCTGCAGCCTGCAATCCTAACCACCGGTATCCCGAGATATATAAAGGTGAGTGCAATTAGGACCACAGCCGATGTGAGAGGAGCCGAATTCATGGATAACAGGCTATGGGAATGTCATGGTATGACCTGTTCCTTCCCATTTACATAAGTATGGTCCCTGTCAATGTTCCCTCTATCTCCACAGTAAGTGGGAGGTAATCATGGTAGCCCATTCAATTACCTTTATTATACAACTCCGATAATTTGGACTTCATCCTAACTTTGGTCACTTGGGTTAAGTGGAATCCCTCACACCAAGCCCAGGTGTCCCACCTAGAGTGTCCTTACAGCTGTTATTAACCCAGCCCTTGGTGAGCTGCTGTCATTGACAGTGAGAGACATTGGTGTGGGTGTTCTCCTGGAACAAATATTTATGCTGTTTGTCACTCACCCGGGATGGGACTTTCCCTTGGCTGACCTGCCTGACCTCCTCCCTCAGCTGTTCCATCATCCCGTTACTGCACAGGGTGTGGTTTTACTGCTCACCATAATCTCTGTCTGGGCCGTGGATAATCTGGTTAATCGTGTTGGCGTGCCCGCCAGTTTGGTCACGAAGTGATGGTTAGCCTGATTTTCCACGAGTTGTCCCATGGTCTCCTCTTGGTTTTCTGTATTCAGTCTTTCTCAGGCTTATTAGAGAGTTGTTGGGTCAGGATCCTGAGTTTATACTCCAAATTAGCCAAGTCAGCGAACTGACCGGTAACCCTCCTGCCCTGGGGGTGGACTCATATACTGTGGCTAAATCATTAAGGAGTTCCCTTTTCCTTTGTCTGTTAATTACTTTTCTGGGTTCTGTGTTTTCCCTTAAATTGCCCTGTCCTTTGTCCCATTATCCTGTGGGTCAGTTGGCAACATGATTATTTTAATGGGGAAGGGCACAACTCTGATTATTGTATCCCTGATACATTCATTATGATTCGTGTCAGTTTGTGATAAATGTTCGTGAACAAGGAATTCCCTGTGAGTTTAATAACTAGTCTATTGTGAGAGCCTGGTATGTGAGGGACATGCTGGGGGAGGAGCCTTCCCTCCTGGTCACAGCCCATTTTTAATTTTGTTTCTGAGGAATTCTCCCTGGTGGGCTTCCTGGAATATCGCAGTCCGAAAATGACCCCTAGTCCAGGCAGGGTGCTTGGTATCCATGCACCCATTCTCAGGGAAACTCTACCAATCGCTTCTGATCCCTGAGCTCCTGTAACACAATGTGGAAATCCCTAAAGTCTATTTCGTATTCAGCAATTAATCAGCAGAGAGCCCAAGCCTCATTACGGGCGCGATTGAGGGGTCGAATCCCAGGTGTCCCTCCTCCTTTCTGAGACATGGGAGACAAAGGTTAGGGCCCTGTTTCTCATCGCTAAGAGAGGTGCAGGTCATAGCCCCAAAAATCCAGACAAATTGGACCCAGAGTCTCCGGGTGAAGCTGATTTGTGAAGGGGAGGGGCATTTATCTGGTTGTTGTTCTGCAGTTATGTAGCACCTGTGCAGGATATGCCTTATCCTGCCCTCGAGCAGTGAGGATCGCTTCCTTCATCTCATCAGGATGCCCCTCCCTAGCTGTTGGTCCTCAGGGAGGGCTGAATGGCCTGCTGGACTAAGGCACATGGCGGTTCATTTGGTTTGCTCCTCAACATCCACTCTGTGTATGACAGACTGTCAGTCGATCTCATCCAAACATGTATCTGGGCCAGAGACGAGATCTTTTTGGTGCTGCCCACAAGCTGGGTACCTGGAATGGCTGTTGTGTACGGAGTAGACCAGAAGCTGCTTTACACTGCATAACCACATGATTCGTGGAATCTGTGTTCGGCTGTGGCTCAGGGCTGGGGGCAAAAGGTGCAGTTACCTGGGAGCAAGGCAGTGGGAGCCCCCATCTGTGAGCGGGTGTGGATGTGTCAGTGTGGGGCCTGTCATTATCTCCCTGGGGAGGTAGAACACCAAAGGCACACATTATCCCTTTCTGGGAGGGGTCCTAGTTCCCTAGGGATTGTATTTGCTCCTGGCACCTCCTGCTAGAGCCTGATGTGTGTTGTTCCATGTTGCAATTGTCGAGGACACATGCAGCAGCTTGGAGCTCATACACTGTCCTTCCAGATTGTCAATGTAACCTGAGGCTGCCTCCCCATCCCCAGAGACCCTCGTTTCACTGGATTGGGCTCTTCCCAATTGTAACTGGAGTAGTCCCATGTGGGTGAGATTTTCCTGCAAAGTTCTGTCCTGCTCATTGTGTCGGAGAGCTAGCTCGGTCACAGCCTGTAGGTTTCCCTGGGGTGACCAGATCCCAGCTGCCTTATCCCAGCCGGGGGTCCTCGAGGCTCTCGGCAGTGGAGTGAGCTTTCCAGCATCCTTCCCCAGTTCTCTATGGGCATCTCACCACAGCTCCTGTACCAGGAATCCTTCGCTGCAAGGCCAGGCTGGCTTCCTGCCAAATTCTGCAGGACTGTTTCACCTTTGTACCGGCTCGTTTTCCTATTGCTTTGGCCGCTTCTGGGTGATGGGACAGCTGGGTATGTTCATAGAATCATAGAGTTCTACAGCATGGAGACAGGCTCTTTGGCCCAAACTGGTCCATCCGCACTAACCCCGTTTCCCTGCATTTGGCCCATATGCTTCCAATACGTTCCTCTCCATGTATTTGTCCAAGTGCATTTTAAATGTTCTTAAATATATCCTCCTCGACCACTTGCACTGGTATTTCATTCCGTATGTGTACCACCCTCTGGGTAAAAGCATTGTCCCTCAGGTTCCCTTTCAATCTTCACTTCACCTTAAACTGATGCCCTTTCATCCTTGATTCCCCAAGCCTTGGAGAAACACTGAGTGCATTAACCCTATCCATGCCTCCCAAGATCTTATACACCTCTATCAGGATACACCTCTATAAGGACAGCCCTCAGTCTCCTACACACGAAAGAAAATGTCCTTGCTTGTCCAACCTCTCTCTATATCTGTCTAGTTGAGTTCTGAAAACATCCTTGTAAGTTTCTTCTGTACTCTTTCCAGTTTAATAACATCCTTTGTATAGCAAGGTGGGCAAAACTGAACACAATATTCCAATGCGGCCTCACTAACATCCTGTACAACGACAACAGAACTTCCCAACTTCAATATTCCATGCCCTGACTGGTAAAGGGCCCAGTGTGCCAAAAGCCTTCTTCACTGCCCTGTCTCCATGAGTTTAGATTAGATTAGATTAGATTACATTAGATTACTTACAGTGTGGAAACAGGCCCTTCGGCCCAACAAGTCCACACCGCCCCGCCGAAGCGCAACCCACCCATACCCCTACATCTACCCCTTACCTAACACTACGGGCAATTTAGCATAGCCAATTCACCTGACCTGCACATCTTTGGACTGTGGGAGGAAACCGGAGCACCCGGAGGAAACCCACGCAGACACGGGGATAATGCGCAAACTCCACACAGTCAGTCGCCTGAGTTCAGAGAGCCGTGTTCCTGGAATCCAAGGTCTCTCTGTCCCACTACACTCCTTCAGGCCCTACCATTCACCATGAAACCCCTGTCTTGATGTGACTTTCCAAAATGCAAGATCTCGCCCTTGTCTATATTAAACTCCATTTGCCATTTCTCAGCCCATTTCCCCAGCTGATCAAGGCCCTGTTGCAATTGCTGATAACCTTCCTCACTTATTTTAGTGTAAACTGCAAACTTAATAATCATGCCTAAAACATTTTCATCCAAATCATTGATCAAGATAACAAACAGCAATGGGCCTAGCACTGACCAGCTCAGTGGCACAGTGGCTCAGTGGTTAGCACTGCTGCCTCACAGCACCGTGGATCTGGGTTCAATTCCAACCTCACAGTATGCTCTGTGTGGGTTAGATCCTGTTAGGGTTAGATTTCCTACAGTATGGAAACAGGCCATTTGGCCCAACAAGTCCACACCGACCTGCCGAAGAGTAGCCCACCCAGAACCATTCTCCCTGCCCAATATTTACCCTGGACGAATGCACCTAGCACTATGGACAATTTAGCATGGCCAATTCATCTGACCTGTACATTTTTGTATTGTGGGAGGAAACCGGAGCACCCGGAGGAAACCCATGCAGACACAGGGAGAATGTGCAAACTCCACACAGACAGTCACCGGGGGCTGGGGTAGAACCCGGGTCCCTGGCACTGTGAGGTAGTAGTGCCAACCACTGAGCCACTATGCAACCCCAATTGAGTTTGTACGTTCTCCCCATGTCTGCGTGTGTTTCCTCTGGGTGCTGCAGTTTCCTCCCACTGTCCAAAGATATGCAGGTCAGGAAAATTGGCAATGCTCAATTGCCTATAGTGCTCATGGATGTGTAAGCAACTTGCATTAGTCAGGGGTAAATGTAGAATAACAGAGTAGGCGAATGGGTTTGAGCAGAATAATCTTCAGAGGGCCTGTAGACTTGTTGGGCCGAATGGCCAGTATCCACAGAGGAGGGATTCTATGATTCTCTGACCGCTGAGGTACGCCAATAGTCACAGGCCTTTTGTCTGACAATTACCCTCTGTTTCCTACCATCAAGTCAATTGTCTACCCAGTTTGCCAATGCCGCCTGGATTCCATGCGATCTAACCTTCCGGGGGGGCGGGGGGAAGTGGTGTGTGCAGAGTTGTGTAGGTATCACTGAGAAAGTGGGAGATTACAGTGTTGGGTATGTATCAGTCAGGGAGGGGGGATTATAGTGTTGGGTAGGGATTAGTCAGGGAGGTGGAGGTTGCAGTATTGGGTAGGGATCAGTCACGGAGGGGGAGATTGCAATGTTGGGTAGGGATTAGTCAGGGAGGGGGAGGTTGCAGTGTTGTGTAGGCATCGGTCACGGAGGGGGAGATTACTGTGTTGGGTCGCGATTAGTCAGGTAGCGGGAGGTTGCAGTGTTGGGTAGGGATCAGTCAGGGAGGGGGGAGATGGCAGTGCTGGGTACGGATCAGTCAGGGAGGGGGAGATTGCAGCGTTGGGTCGGGATTAGTCAGGTAGAGGGAGGTTGCAGTGTTGGGTAGGGATCAGTCAGGGAGGGGGGAGATGGCAGTGCTGGGTAGGGATCAGTCAGGGAGGGGGAGATTGCAGTGCTGAGTATACATCAGTCAGCGAGGGGGTGAGTGCAATGTTGCATAGTTATCAGAGAGGGAGGGGGAAGTTGCAGTGTAGGGGTGGGATCAGTCAGGGAGGGGGTGAGTGCAGTGTTGGGTAGGGTTCAATCAGGGAGAGGTGAGTGCAGTGTGGGATAGGGATTAGTCAGGGAGGGGGAGTTTGTAGTGATGTGTAGGGATCAGTCAGGGAGGGGAAATTGCAGTGTTGTGTAGGGAATAGTCAGGGAGAGGGAGATTGTAGTGATGTGTAGGGATCATTCAGGCAGGGGAGATTACAGTGTTGTGTAAGGATTAGTCAGGGAGGGGGAGATGACAGTGTTGGGTAGGGATTTGTCAGGGAGGGGAGGTTACAGTGTTGGGTAGGGATCAGTCAGCGAGAGGGAGATTACAGTGTTGGGTAGGGATCTGTCAGGGAGGGGGGATTACAGTGTTGGGTAGGGATTAGTCAGGGAGGGGGAGGTTGCAGTGTTGCGTAGGTATCAGTGAGGGAGGGGCAGTTTGCCGTGTTGGGTAGGGATCAATCAAGAGAAGGGGAGATTGCAATGTTGGGTAGGGATCAGTCAGGGAGGGGGGAGATTGCAGTGTTAGGTAGGGAACAGCCAGGGAGGGGGTGAGTGCAGAGTTGGGTAATGATCAGTCAAGGAGGAGGACATTGCAGTGTTGGGTAGGGATCAGTCGGGGAGGTGGAGATTACAGTGTCGGGTTGGGATCAGTCAGGGAGGGGGAGATTGCAGTGTTGGGTAGGGATCAGTCAGGGAGGGGAAGAATGCAGAGTTGGGTAGGGATCAATCAGGGAGGGTGTGAGTGCAGTATTGGGTAGGGATTAGTCAGGGAGGGGGAGATTGCAGTGTTGTGTAGGGATCATTCAGGGAGGGGGAGATGGCAGTGTTGGATAGGGATCAGTCAGTGAGGGGGTGCATGCAGTGTTGGGTTGGGATCGGTCAGGGAGGGGTAGGTTGCAGTGTTAGGTAGGGATCAATCAAGGGAGGAGGACATTGCAGTGTTGGGTAGGGATCAGTCGGGGAGGTGGAGATTACAGTGTCGGGTAGGGGTTAGTCAGGGAGGGGGAGATTGCAGTGTTGGGTAGGGATTAGTCAGGGAGGGGGAGATTTCAGTGTTGGGTAGGGATGAGTCAGGGAGGGCGTGAGTGCAGTGTTTTGTAGGGTTCAACCAGGGAGGGTGTGAGTGCAGTGTTGTGTTGGGATCAGTGGGGGGGAGGTGACAGTGTTGGGTCGTGATTAGTCAGGGAGGGGGAGGTTGCATTGTTGTGTAGGGATCAGTCAGGGAGGGCGTGAGTGCAGTGTTTTGTAGGGTTCAACCAGGGAGGGTGTGAGTGCAGTGTTGTGTTGGGATCAGTGGGGGGGAGGTGACAGTGTTGGGTCGTGATTAGTCAGGGAGGGGGAGGTTGCATTGTTGTGTAGGGATCAGTCAGGGATGGGGTGAGTGCAGTGTTGTGTCGGGATTAGTCAGGGAGGGGGAGAGTGCAGTGTTGGGTAGGGATTAGTCAGGGAGTGGGAGGTTGCAGTGTTGGGTAGGGATCAGTCAGGGAGTGGGAGATTACAGTGTTGGGTAGGGATTAGTCAGGGAGGGTTTGTGAGTGCAGTGTTGTGTTGGGATCTGTCAGGGAGGGGGCGATTGCAGTGTTGGTTAAGGATCTGTCAGGCAAGATTGCAGTGTTTGGTAGTGATCAGTCAGGAAGGGGGAGATTGCAGTGTTGGTTCGGGATCCGTCAGGGAGGGGGAGCTTGCAGTGTTGGGTAGGAATCAGTCAGGGAGTGGAGATTGCAGTGTTGGGTAGGAATCAGTCAGGGAGTGGAGATTGCAGTGTTGGGTAGGAATCAGTCAGGGAGGGGGTGAGTGCAGTGTTGAGTAGGGATCAGGGGGGGAGGTTACAATGTTGGGTAGTGATTGGCAGGAAGGGGAAGATTGCAGTGTTGTGTGGGGATCAGTCATGGAGGGGGAGATTGCAGTGTTGTGTCGGGATCAGTCAGGGATGGGGAGATTGCAGTGTTGGGTAGGGATCAGTCAGGGAGGGGGTGAGTGCAATGTTGGGTAGGGATCAGTCAGGGAGGGAAGATTGCAGACTTGGGTAGGGATCAGTCAGTGAGGGGGAGATTGCAGTGTTGGGTAAGGATCTGTCAGGGAAGGGGTGAGTGCAGTGATGCATAGGGATCAGTCAGGGAGGGGGTGATTGCAGTGTTGGGTAGGAATCAGTCAGGGAGTGGAGATTGCAGTGTTGGATAGGGATCAGTCAGGGAGTGGGAGATTGCAGTGTTGGGTAGGGATCAGTCAGGGAGGGGGAGATTGCAGTGTTGGGTACGAATCAGTCAGGGAAGGGGTGAGTGCAGTTATGGGTAGGGATCAGTCAGGGTGGGGAGATTGCAGTATTGGATAGTGATCAGTCCGGTAGGGGAGATGGCAGTGTTGTGGAGGGATTAGTCAGGGAGGGGGTGAGTGCAGTTTTGGTAGGGATCAGTCAGGGAGGGGGTGAGTGCAATGTTGCGTAGGTATTGCTCAGTAAGGAGGAGATTACAGTGTTGTGTCGGGATCAGTCAGGGAGGGGGAGATTGCAGTGTTGTGTGGAGATCAGTCAGGGAGGTGTAGATTGCTGTGTTGTGTAGGCATTAGTCAGAAGTGTGAGGTTGCAATGTTGGGTAGGCGTCAGTCAGGGAGGGTGTGAGTGCAGTGTTGTGTAGGTATCAGAGAGGGAGGTGGAAGATTGCAATGTTTGGTAAGGATCAGTCAGGGATGGGAGATTTCAGTGTTGCGTAGGGATCAGACAGGGAGGTGTATGAGTGCAGTGTTGGGGAGGGATCAGTCAGGGAGGGGAGATTGCAGTGTTGGGTAGGGATTAGTCAGGGAGTGGGAGATGGCAGTGTTGGTTAGGGATCAGTCAAAAATGGGAGTTTGCAGTGTTGGGTAGGGATCAGTTAGGGAGGGGGTGATTGCAGTGTTGAGGAGTGATCAGTCGGGGAAGGGGAGATTACAGTGTAGGGTAGGGATTAGTGAAGGAGTGGGAGGTTGCAGTGTTGGGTAGGGATCAGTCGTGGGGGAGATTGCAGTGTTGGGTCGGGATCAGTCGGGGGGGGAGATTGCAGTGTTGGGTCGGCATCAGTCAGGGAGGGGATGCATGCAATGTTGCGTAGGTATCAGTCAGGGAGGGAGAGATTAGTGTTGTGTGGAGATCAGTTAGGGAGTGTAAGATTACAGTGTTGGTTAGGTCTTAGTCAGGGATGGGGAATTTGCAGTGTTATGTAGGGATCAGTCAGGGAGATGTAGATTGCTGTGTTTTGTAGGCATTAGTCAAGGATTGGGAGGTTGCAGTGTTGGTTAGGGATCAGTCAGGGAGGGGGTGAGTGCAGTGTTTGGTTGGGATCAGTCAGGGAGGGGAGCTGGCAACGTTGGGTACGGAACAGTCTGGGAGGGGGTGATTGCAGTGTTGTGTCGTGATCACTCAGGGAGGGGGTGAGTGTAGTGTTGAGTTGGGATTAGTCAGGAAGGGAGAGGTTCCAGTGTTGAGTCGGGATCAGTCAAGGAGAGGGTGAGGGTAACGTTGCGTAGGTATCAGTCAGGGAGGGAGAAATTACAGTGTTGCGTAGAGATCAGTCAGGGAGCGGGAGATTACAGTGTTGGGTAGGGATCAGTTAGGGAGGGGGTGAGTGCAATGTTGGGTAGGGATCAGTCAGGGAGGGAAGATTGCAGACTTGGGTAGGGATCAGTCAGTGAGGGGGAGATTGCAGTGTTGGGTCAGGATCTGTCAGGGAAGGGGTGAGTGCAGTGATGCATAGGGATCAGTCAGGGAGGGGGTGATTGCAGTGTTGGGTAGGAATCAGTCAGGGAGTGGAGATTGCAGTGTTGGATAGGGATCAGTCAGGGAGTGGGAGATTGCAGTTTTGGGTAGGGATCAGTCAGGGAGGGGGAGATTGCAGTGTTGGGTACGAATCAGTCAGGGAAGGGGTGAGTGCAGTTATGGGTAGGGATCAGTCAGGGTGGGGAGATTGCAGTGTTGGATAGTGATCAGTCCGGCAGGGGAGATGGCAGTGTTGTGGAGGGATTAGTCAGGGAGGGGGTGAGTGCAGTTTTGGTAGGGATCAGTCAGGGAGGGGGTGAGTGCAATGTTGCGTAGGTATTGCTCAGGAAGGAGGAGATTACAGTGTTGGGTAGGGATTTGTCAGGGAGGGGTGAGTGCAGTTTTGTGTCTGGATCAGTCAGGGAGGGGGAGATTGCAGTGTTGTGTGGAGATCAGTCAGGGAGGGGTAGATTGCTGTGTTGTGTAGGCATTAGTCAGAAGTGTGAGGTTGCAATGTTGGGTAGGCGTCAGTCAGGGAGGGTGTGAGTGCAGTGTTGTGTAGGTATCAGAGAGGGAGGTGGAAGATTGCAGTGTTTGGTAAGGATCAGTCAGGGATGGGAGATTTCAGTGTTGCGTAGGGATCAGACAGGGAGGTGTATGAGTGCAGTGTTGGGGAGGGATCAGTCAGGGAGGGGAGATTGCAGTGTTGGGTAGGGATTAGTCAGGGAGTGGGAGATGGCAGTGTTGGTTAGGGATCAGTCAAAGATGGGAGTTTGCAGTGTTGGGTAGGGATCTATCAGGGATGGGAGATTGCAGTGTTGTGTCGGGATCAGTCAGGGAGGGGGTGATTGCAGTTTTGAGGAGTGATCAGTCGGGGAAGGGGAGATTACAGTGTAGGGTAGGGATTAGTGAAGGAGTGGGAGGTTGCAGTGTTGGGTAGGGATCAGTCGTGGGGGAGATTGCAGTGTTGGGTAGGGATCAGTCGGGGGGGGAGATTGCAGTGTTGGGTCGGCATCAGTCAGGGAGGGGATGCATGCAATGTTGCGTAGGTATCAGTCAGGGAGGGAGAGATTAGTGTTGTGTGGAGATCAGTTAGGGAGTGTAAGATTACAGTGTTGGTTAGGTCTTAGTCAGGGATGGGGAATTTGCAGTGTTATGTAGGGATCAGTCAGGGAGATGTAGATTGCTGTGTTTTGTAGGCATTAGTCAAGGATTGGGAGGTTGCAGTGTTGGTTAGGGATCAGTCAGGGAGGGGGTGAGTGCAGTGTTTGGTTGGGATCAGTCAGGGAGGAGAGCTGGCAACGTTGGGTACGGAACAGTCTGGGAGGGGGTGATTGCAGTGTTGTGTCGTGATCACTCAGGGAGGGGGTGAGTGTAGTGTTGAGTTGGGATTAGTCAGGAAGGGAGAGGTTCCAGTGTTGAGTCGGGATCAGTCACGGAGAGGGTGAGGGTAACGTTGCGTTGGTATCAGTCAGGGAGGGAGAAATTACAGTGTTGCGTAAGATCAGTCAGGGAGCGGGAGATTACAGTGTTGGGTAGGGATCAGTCAGGGAGCAGGGGAGGTTGTAGTTATGTCTAGCGATCAGTCAGGGAAGGGGATATTACAGTGTTGTATAGGGATCAGTCAGGGAGTGGGAAGTTGCAGTGTTGGGGAGGTGTCAGTCAGGGAGGGTGTGAGTGCAATGTTGCATAGGTATCAGTCAGGGAGGGAGAAATTACAGTGTTGTGTAGAGATCAGTCAGGGAGGGGGAGATAACAGTGTTGGGTAGTGATTAATCAGGGAGGGGGAGGTTGCCGTGTTGCGTAGTGATCAGTCAGGGGGGGTGATTACAGTATTGGCTCGGGATTAGTCAGTAAACGGGAGGTTGCAGGGGCGTCTAGGGATCAGTCAGGGAGGGGGGAGTTTGCTGTGTTGAGTAGGGATTAGTCAGGCAGGGGGTGAGTGCAATGATGTGTAGGTATCAGTGAGGGAGTGGTAGGTTGCAGTGTTGGGCAGGGATCAGTCTGGGAGGGGGAGATTGCAGTGTTGGGTAGGGATCGTCAGGGATGGAAGATTGCAGTGTTGGGTAGGGATCAGTCAGGGAGGGGAAGATTGCAGTGTTGCGTAGGGAACAGACAGGCAGGGGTATGAGTGCAGTGTTGGGGAGGGATCAGTCAGGGAGGGTGTGAGTGCAGTGCTGGGGAGTGATCAGTCAGGGAGGGGGGAGATTGCAGTGTTGGGTAGGGATCAGTCAGGGTGGGGGTGAGTGCAATGTTGCATAGGTATCAGTCAGGGAGGGTGAACAAACAGTGTTGTGTCGAGATCAGTCAGGGAGGGGGAGATTACAGTGTTGGGTCGGGATTTGTCAAGGAGCGGGGGAGGTTGCAGTGATGTGTAGCGATCAGTCATGGAGGGGGAGATTACAGTTTTGTGCAGGGATTATTCACGGAGGGGGCGGTTGCCGTGTTGGGAAGGGAGCAGTCAGGGAGGGGTGTTTGCAGTGTTGGGTACGGATTAGTCAGTGAGCGGGAGGTTGCAGTGGTGTTTAGGGATTAGTCAGGAAGGGTTGTGATTGCTGCGTTGGGATTAGTCAGGGAGGGGAAGGTTGCAGTGTTGGTTAGGGATCAGTCAGGGAGGGGGCGAGTGCAATGTTGCATAAGTATCAGTGAGGGGGGGAGGTTGCAGTGTTGGGTAGGGATTAGTCAGGGAGGGGGAGGTTGCCGTGTTGCGTAGGGATCAGTCAGGGAGGGGGAGGTTGCAGTGTTGTGTAGAGATCGGTCAGGGAGGGGGGAGATTGCTGCGTTGTGTGTGGATTAGTCAGGGAGTGGGAAGTTGCCGTGTTGGGTAGGGATCAGTCAGGGAGGGGGTGTGTGCAATGTTGCATAGGTATCAGTGAGGGAGGGGGAGGTTGCAGTGTTGGGTAGGGATCAGTCAGGGAGTGGGTGAGTGCAGTGTTGGGTTGGGATCAGTCAGGGAGGGGAGATGGCAGTGTTGGTTCAGGATCAGTCAGGGAGGGGAGGAGTGCAATGTTGCGTAGGTATCAGTCAGTGAGGGAGACATTAGAGTGTTGTGTGGAGATCAGTCAGGGAGGGGGAGATTACAGTGTTGGGTAGGGATTAGTCAGGGAGCGGGAGAGGTTGCAGTGATGTGTAGCGATCAGTCAGGGAGGGAGAGGTTGCCGTGTTGGGTCGGGATCAGTCAGGGAGGGGGAGATTATAGTGTTGGGTAGGGATTAGTCTGTGAGCGGGAGGTTGTAGTGTTGTGAAGGGATCAGTCAGGGATGAGGAGATTGAAGTGTTGGGTGGGGATCAGTCAGGGAGGGGGTGAGTGCAGTGTTGGGTAGGTATTAGTCAGGGAGGGGGAGATCGCAATGTAGGGTAGTGATCAGTCAGGGAGGGGGTGAATGCAGTGTTGTGTAGGTATCTTACAGGGACGGGGTGAGTGCAGTGTTGGGTAGGGATCTGGCAGGGAGGGGAGATTGCAGTGTTGGGTAGGGATCAGTCAGGTAATGGGATGCGTGCAGCGATGTGTCTGGATCAGTACGGGAGGGGCTGAGTGCAGTGTTGTGTAGGGATTAGTCATTCAGGGTGAGTGCAGTGTTGTGCAGGGATTAGTCAGGAAGGGGGAGATTACAGTGTTGGGTAGGGATTAGTCAGGGAGGGGGTGAGTGCAGTGTTGGGGAGGGATCAGTCAGGGAGGGGGTGATTGCAGTGTTGTGTAGGGTTAAATCATGGAGGGGGCGATGACAGTGTTGGGTAGGGATTAGTCAGTGAGGGGGAGTTTGCAGTGTTGGGTAGCGATCAGTCAGGGAGGGGGGAGATTGCAGTCTTGGTTAGGCATCAGTCAGGGAGTGGGTGAGTGCAATGATGCATAGGTAGCAGTCAGGGAGGGAAAGATTACAGTGTAGAACCAAAACTGCAATCTACAAATCCCTGATTGATACCTTCCCAAATCTGCATTCACCCCCTCCTTGACTGATCCCTCACCAACACAGCAATCTCTCCCCCCCGACAGATCACTACCCAACACTGCAATATCCCCTCCCTGACTGATCCCTACCCAACACTGAACTCACCCCCTCCCTGACTGATCCCTACCCTACTCTGCAATCTCCCCTCCCTGACTGATCCCTACCCAACCCTGAAATTTCCCCTCACTGACTGAATCCTACACAGCACTGCTCTCACCCCTTCCCTGACTGATCCCTACCCAACACTGCAATCTCCCCCGCCCTGACCGATCTCTACCCAACACTGCAATCTCCCCCTCCCTGACTGATCCCTACCCAACACTGCAATCTCCCCCTCCCTGACTGATCCCTACCCAACACTGCAATCTCCCCCTCCCTGACTGATCCCTACCCAACACTGCAACATCCCCCTCCCTGACTTATCCCTACCCAACACTACAAACTCCCCCTCCCTGACTGATCCCTACCCAACACCTTAATCTCCCCCTCCCTGACTGATCCCTACACAGCACTGCAACTTCCCCCTCCATGACTAATCCCTACCCCTCACTGTAATCTACCCCTCCCTGACTGATCCCTAAACAATACTGCAAACTCCCCCTCCCTGTCTAATCCCTATGCAACACTGCAATCTCCCCCCCGACTGATCCCTGCAAAACACATCAACCTCCCCCTCCCTGACTAATCCCTACCCAACACTGTAATCTACCCCTCTCTCACTGATCCCTTCACAACACTGCAACCTCCCCCTCCCTGTCTAATCCCTACCCAACACTGTAATCTATCCCTCCCTCACTGATACCTACACAACACTGCAACCTCCCCCTCCCTGACTAATCCCTACACAACACTGTAATCTCACCCTCCCTGAGCGATCCCTACACAACAATGCGAACTCCCCCTCCCTCACTGATACCTACGCGACATTGCACTCACCCCCTCCATGATTGATGCCTACCCAACAGTGTAATCTCCCCCTCCCTGACTGATCCTGACCCAACACTGCAACCTCCCCCTCCCTGACTAATCCCTAACCAGCACAGCAATCTCCCCCTCCCTGACTCATCCCTACCCAACACTGTAATCTCCCCCTCCCTGACTGATCACTACGGAACACTTTAATCTCCCCCTCCCTGACTGATCTCTACACAACACTGTAGTTTCTCCCTGCCTGACTGATAACTCCGCAACATTGCACTCACACCCTCCCTGACTGATGCCTACCCCACACTGCAACCTCCCCCTCCCTGACTAATCTCAACACAACACTGTAATCTCCCCCTCCCTGACTGATCGCTACACATCACTGCAACCTCCCCGGCTCCCTGACTAATCCCGAACCAACATTGCACTCACCCCCTCCCTGACTGATGCCTACCCAACACTGTAATCTCCTCCCTGACTGATCCCTACCAAACAATGCCACCACCCCCTCCCTGACTGATCTCGACACATCACTGAAATTTCTCCCTACCTGACTGATATCTATGCAACATTGCACTCACACCCTCCCTGACTGATACCTACGCAACATTGCACTCATTCCCCTCCGACTGATACCTGCCCAACACTGCACTCACCCCCCCTCCCTGACTGATCCCTCCCCAACACTGCAATCTCCACTTCCCTGTCTGATTCCTACCCAACACTTCAATCTCCTCTCCCTGACCGATCCCTCCGCAACAATGCACTCATGCCCCTCCCTGACTGATCCCTATGCAACATTGCAATCTCACCCTCCCTGACTGACCTCTACCCAACATTGCAATCACCCATCCCTGACTGATCCCTACCCAACACTGCAATCTCCCCCTCCGAGAATGATCCCTAGCCAAAACTGCAACCTACCCCTCCCTCACTGATACATACGCAAAATTGCACACACCCCCTCCCTGACTGATCCCTACCGAACACGGCAACCTCCCCCTCCCTGACTAATCCCCACCCAACGCAGCAATCTACCAGTGTTGGGTATGGATCAGTCAGGGAGGGGGAGATTGCAGGGTTGGGTAGGCATCAGTCAGGGAGTGGGTGAGTGCAATGTTGAGTCGGTATCAGTCAGGGAGAGGGAGCTTGCAGCCTTGGGTCGGGATCTGTCAGGGAGAGGGATATTGCAGTTTTGGGTATGGATCAGTCAGGGACGGGGTGAGTGCAGTGTTGGGTAGGGATCAGTCAGGGTGGGGGAGATTGCAGTGTTGCGTAGGGATCAGTCACGGAGGGGGTGAGTGCAGTGTCGTTTAGGGATCAGTCAGGGTGGGGGAGATTACAGTGTTGGGTAGGGGTTTGTCAGGGTGGGGGAGTTTGCAGTCTTCTGTTGGGTTCAGTCAGGGAGGGGGTGAGTGCCGTGTTGGGTAGGGATCATTTAGGGACGGGGTGAGTGCAGTGTTGGGTAGGGAATTGTCAGTAGTAGAGATTGCAGTGCTGGGTAGGCATCAGTCAGGGTGGGGGTGAGTGCACTGTGGGGTAGGAATCAGTGAGGGAAGGGGAGGTTGCTGTGTTGAGTACGGTCAGTCAGGGAGGGCGAGATTGTAGTGTTGTGTTGGGAACAGTCAGGGATGGAAGAGTGCAGTGTTGGGTCGGGATCAGTCAGGGAGGGTGTGATTGCAGTGTTGGGTAGGGACCAGTCAGAGAGGGGGGAGATTGCAGTGTTCGGTAGGGATCAGTCAGGGAGGGGGGAGATTGCAGTGTTGGGTAGGGATCTGTCACGGAGGGGGAGATTACACTGTTGTGTAGGGATTATTCAGGGAGGCGTAGTATTCAGTGTTGTGTAGGGGTTAATCAGGGACCGTAGAGATTAGTGTTGGGTAGTATTAGTCTGGGAGGGGAGTTTGCAGTGTTGTGTAGGAATCAGTCTGGGAGGGGGAGATTAAAGTGTTGGGTAGGGATTAGTCAGGGAACGGGAGTTTGCAGTGATGGGTAGGGATTATTCAGGGAGGGGGAGGTTGCAGTGATGGGTAGGGATTATTCAGGGAGGGGGAGGTTGCAGTGTTGGGTACAGATCAGTCACGGAGGGGAAGATTACACTGTTGTGTAGGGATTAGTCAGGGAGGGGTAGGATGCAGTGTTGTGTAGGGATTAATCAGGGAGGGTAGAGATTACAGTGTTGTGTAGGGATGAGTCAGGGAGGGGGAGTTTGCAATGTTGTGCAGGGATCAGTCAGGGAGGGGGAGATTAAAGTGTTCGTCAGTGATCAGTCAGGGGGAGAATTACAGTGTTGGGTATGGATTATTCAGTGATGGGCAGGTTGCAGTGTTGGGTAGGGATCAGTCTGGGCTTGGAAAATTGCAGTGTTGGTTAGGCATCAGTCAGGGAGGGGGTGAGTGCAATGTTTCGTACGTATAAGTGAGGGAGGGGTAGGTTGCAGTGTTGGGTAGGGATCAGTCAGGGAGGGGGCGATTACAGTGTTGTGTAGGGTTTAGTCAGGGGGTAGGTTGCAGTATTGGGTATGTATCAATCAGGAAGGGGGAGGTTGCAGTGTTGTGGAGAGATCAGTGAGGGAGGGGAGATTACAGTGTTGGGTAGAGATTAGTCAGGGAGCGGGAGGTAGCAGTGTTGTTTAGGGATTAATCAGGGAGGGGGAGGTTGCAGTGTTGTGTAGGGATCAATCAGGGAGGGGGAGATTACAGTGTTGTGTAGGGATCAATCAGGGAGGGGGAGGTTGCAGTCTTGTGGAGGGATCAGTGACGGAGGGGAGGTTACAGTGTTCGGTTGGGATTAGTCAGGGAGGGTGAGTGCACTGTTGTGTAGGGATCTGTCAGGGTGGGGGTGAATGCTGTGTTGGATAGGGATCAGTCAGGGAGGGCGAGATTGCATTGTTGTGTAGGGATCAGTCAGGGAGGGAGTGAGTGCAGTGTTGTGTTAGGATTCGTCAGGGAGGGGGAGGTTATCAGGAGGGCAAAAAGGTGACATGAGATTGCTTTGGTAAATTGTTTTAAAGAGATTCCAAAATGTTGTTACAAATCCATAAAAGACAAAAGGGTCTCTGGGGAGAGTGTCGGGCCCACAAAGATCAAGACAGCCTGCACGTGGACCTGCAGGAGATGGGGGAGATACTGAACAAGTATTTCCTGTAAAGAAGGACATGGAAGATGTAGAATTGAATGATGGTTTGGGAAATAGCATTGGGAAATAGATGATGTCATCTTGCAAAATGTCCACATTACAGAGGAGGAGGTGCTAGATGTCTTGAAATGGTTAAAGGTGGATAAATCCCCAGGATCTTATCAGTTGTACTCTCGATCTCTGTGGGAAGCTAGAGAAGTGATTGCTGTGCCCCGTGGTGAAATATTTGTACCATCGATAGACACAGGTGAGGTACCAGAAGACTGGAGTTTGGGCTAACGTAGTGCCACTGTTTAAGAAGGGTGGTAAGGACAAGCCAGGGAACTACAGACTGGTTCGCCTGACATCAGTCGTGGGCACATTGAGAGACGGATACATGAGGGACAGGAATTACATGTATTTAGAAAGGCAATGTCTAATTGGGGATAGTCAGCATTGCTTTGTACGTGGGAAATCATGTCTCAAGATATTGAGTTTTTTGAAGAAGGAACAAAAGGATTGATGAGGGCAGCGCGGTGGATGTGAGTGATCTGGACTTCAGTAAGGTGTTCGAAATGTTTCCACATGGGAGATTGGAGAGCAAGGATAGATCTCATGGAATACAGGGAAAACCAGCCATTTGGATACAGAACTGGCAGGAAGGTAGAAGGCAGAGGGTGGTTTTGGAGTATTGATTTTTCAGACGGAGACCTGTGACCAGTGGAGTGCCACAAGGATCGGTGCTGCGTCCACGACTTTCCATTAATTATATAAATGATTTGAATGTGAACACAGCAGGTATAGTTAGTAAGTTTGCAGATGACACCAAATTTGGAGGTGTAGTGGACTGCGAAGAATGTTACTTCACATGACAACGGGATGGTGAATTGATGGTCCAATGGTCTGAGGAGTGGCAGATGGAGCTTCATTTAGATAAATGGGAGGTGCTACATTTTGGAAAAGCAACTCTTCGCAGGACTGATACACTTAATGTTAAGGTCCCAGGGAGTGTTTCGGAACAAAGAGACCTTGGAGTGCAGGTTCATTGTTCCTTGAAAGGAGAATTGTGGGTCGATAGGGTAGTGAAGAAGGAGTTTGGTATGCTTGTGTTTACTGTGCATTGAGTAGAGGAGTTAGGAGGTCATATTGTGGCAATACAGGACATTGGATAAGCCAGTTTTGGCATATTGCGTGCAATTCTTGTCTCCTCCCTATCGGAATGATGCTGTGTAAATTGAAAGGGTTCAGAAAAGATTTGCAAAGATGCTGACAGGATTGGAGGATTTGAGCTAAAGGGAGAGATTAAATGGGCTGTGGATGTTTTCCCTGGAATGTCTGAGGCTGAGGGGTAACCCATATGGAGGTTTATAAAGCCATGAGAGGCATGGTTAGGTTTAACAGACAAGGTCTTTTCCCTGGGGTGGGGTAGTCCAGAACTGGAGGGCCTAGGTTCTGGATGAGTGGGGCAAGATATAAAAGGAACGTAAGGGACAACATTTTGATGTGGAGGGTATTGCTTGTATGAAATGACCTGCCAGATGAAGTGGTGGAGACTGGTACAATTACTGTATTTAAAAGGCATCTGGATGGGTATACGAACAGGAAGGGTTGAGAGGGATTTGGGCCAAGTGCTGGCAAATGTGATGAGATTATGTTCGGATATGTGGGTGGCGTGGATAAGTTGGACCGAAGGCCCTGTTTCAGTGCTGTAAAACTCTATGACTGGAAATGTTTTGTACTGTCCATTTCCAGCCATACACTTCACTGTTTCCCCTGTTAACCTTGGTCAGTTCTCGTCTCAAACACATGTCAATGCCTTTGGTTGTGATTGTTGGGTGTGCTTTATGGTCACTTTAACAATCCATCATCTCGCTTAATTCCACTACACTACAATTTCCCAGAGGATATCTCAGTGGGACATTACTCCTTCACTTAGCGTCATCACCCAATGGTCGATCTGAGATAGCCACCTCCCTGGCCGTTTGCACAACATCTTATTCAAAGAAACACTGACAGAAACATTCAAAGAGAGTTTGGAGAACATCACTTTTGCCGATGTGACTGTCCCAGATTATACAAAAACAGAATTCTCCCAAAATGATCACAGTGCCTTTGCAGTACACAGGAATTCATTGAAATGTGCAACAGGGTTGAGCAATGAAATGCTGTTAGGCAGCCTCTAAACTGTTCTCCTGCTTGTGTTTTTGACACGTGTTACCCAGAATCTGCATTCAGGCTGATTCAGCTTCATCATCTGAGGCCAATTGTTTTCTCTGTACTGCCTTTGTTCCCCATTACTGTCAGGGTTACCCATCCTGCACTCCGTGAGACCACTCAAGGAGGTGTAAAATAGAATATTCACGTTCCACCTTTTGTTCACCGTGTCACCACTAAATCTCATTAATCTCTGTACCAAAGTCCATCCACCTTATTGCAGAGACGTTATCCAGTCCAAAAAAAGAACATGCTCTTTCCACAATTTCTTGTCACAGTCCAATTCATTGATGTACAGTTTCAGATAAACTCCATCTCTTCCTGTTCCTTTCTGCTTGTCTTCAGATACATTGCCATTTCTCTTTGGATTTGGAAAGCTCCTTTCACCTGAACCCTTGCCCTGCATCCTCTCTGTCACTTTAAAGTCCTGCCCATAAGCTTACCGACATGGTTGACCAGGACACTGCTCCCAGCACGGTTGTGTTTAATTCACTCATGGGATGTTGCTGTCTCTGGCTGGCCAGCATCGCTTGCCCACCCTGAGCTGCCCTTGAGCTGAGTGCCTTGCTGGATGATTACAGAGAGCAGTTTAGAGTCAATCCCATCGCTCTGGGTCTGGATCATGTGTAGGCCAGACCCGCTGTCTATTATAGATTTCCTTCCTAAAAGGATATTAAGCAGTTAGATGGGTTATACTGGACACCGGCATTAACATCTGGATGAACAGTCGGGTGAGAATAGCACGAGGCCATCACCTGTCCCACTCGTAGCTCACCTGTCACTGAGTACTGATCCCCGTGCACCATGAATCCCAACCCTTTCATCATGACCATTGTGTGATCCTGATACCTTCCTGCACTCTGGTGATATCAGTCAGTCTCTCTCCATGTGGTATCCCTCACTGTGTGGGTCTAATTGCTGCCTCTGTCAGCGCCTCTCACTCTTGCAGCTACTCCAGATCCTGAGCCAACAGAATTCTCCACTCCAGAGAGACGCAGCAGAACAGGCCAGGGATGGAGACTGGGATTTTCCAGGTCTCTGTGGGATTCAGTGCCATTCTTCATGTGTAACCCTGACTGCATCAGTCTAATTTCCCATTCTGTCTGTTTCTCTGTCTCCTGTAGGTACTCAGGATTTTCCTGTCTCAGCCGAATTCCTAACTCCTGTCTCGTCCATAACCGCATCAAAGACGGTTGGTTAGTCACAGAGAGATGGAGAGAGAAATGTGGAGCCTTCAGTAAATCCTGCAGTCGGTAAGTTCACTCACAGTAAACAGCACAGGGAGGGGTTAGTGACCTTCTGTATTCAGACCTGGAAGACAGGACATAGACACAGAGCTGGGTAAGGAACAGGAACATTCTAGGCTTCATTCACATCATCTTGTGTGGGTCCTGCTTTCACCTCTGCTTTACTGGTCCTCCCTGAGACATCTCTCTCTCTCTCTCTCTCCCTCGCTCTCACCCCCTCACTCGTATTCTCTCTTTCTCACCCTCTCTTTCTCTCTCACACCATCACTCACTCTCCACACAAACCCTCTCTCTCACCCGACTCTCTCTCTCCCTCGTGTCCCTCTCTCCCTCATCCCTCTGTCTCTGGCTTGCCCTCTATCTCTCCCTATCACGCTCTGCCCCCTCTTGATCAATCTTTCTCTTTCTCTCGCTCTCTCTCTCTCATCCCCCTGGAAAGAGAATGAAAAGGGGGGAGCGAAAGGGGGAACAAAAGGGGAAACGAAACGGGATTGCGAGAGGGGAGAGCGAGAGTGGAAAGACGTTGGGCAGGGAGGGGTGGGAGAGTGGGATGATTGTTGAGGGAGTGAGGGGGGTAGAGACGGAGAGAGAGTAAGGAGAGAGGGGGGAGTGAGAGAGGGAGAATTGTTGCAAACGAGAGGAGTCCAGAGATGGGAGAGATAGGGGGAGAGAGTGGGGAGAGAGCGGGGCAGTGAGACGGGTGAGAGAGGGCGCCTAGAGAGACGGGGAGAGCGATGTGCGAGAGAGAGAGAGAGGATACGAGAAATGGGGTGAGAGGTTGGAGAGTTGCGGGGAGAGAGGGGGAGAGAGGGGGAGAGAGAGGGTAGAGAGAGTCGTGAGAGTGAGGTGCGAGAAAGAGAGGAGGTGGGCAAAGAGGAGGAATAGTGAGAGGGTGAGAGAGCGGCAAAAGGAGAGAGGAGAGAGAGGGGAGAGTGACAGCGGGTGGGTTAGAGTGGGCAGAGAGAGATTGAGGAGAGTGAGAGGGGTTGGATAGAGAGGGGGTGGAGAGAGAGGGAGAGAAACAGGAGGAGGCGCAGTGAGGGAGGAGAGGGTTTAGAGAGTCCAGGAGGGTGAGAGTGGAGAGGGAGAGAGGAAGAGAGAGAGAGGGATAGTGAGAGTGGGGAGGGAGAGAGGGGAGCTGGAGAGGGGAGAGAGAGGGGCGAGAGAGTGGGGAGAGAGTGGGGGGAGCTGGGAGAGAGGGGGAGAGAGAAGGGAGAGGGAAAGAGCTAAGAGAGAGGGGAGATTAAGAGAGAGGAGAGGGAGAGGGGAGATGGAGAGTGGAGATAGATGAGTAGAGAGAGGAGATAGGGAGTGGCGAGAGAAAGAGTATAGAGAGTGAGTGGAGTGAGTGAGGGAAGAGTGTGTGAGGAGAGAGTGAGGCAAGAGAGAGTTTGGGGAGAGAAATATTGTGACGAGAGGGGTAGAGAGAGTGGGTTAGTGAGGGGAGCGGTAGAGAGAGAGAGGTAGAGAGCGAGGGGTAGAGAGGGAGGGGTAGAGAGGGAGGGGTAGAGAGAGAGGGGAGAGACAATGGAAGAGGGGGAGAGAAAGGGGAGAGAAAGGGGATTGTGAGAGGGGAGAGCGAGAGGAGTGAGGGGGGCAGAGAGGGGTGGGAGAGAGGGGATAGACAGAGAGGATAGAGAGAGAGAGGGATAGAGAGGGTGGATAGAGAGAAGGGATAGAGCAAGGGGATATAGAGAGGGGAAGCGAGAGGGGAAGCAAGAGAGGAGAGCGAGAGGGGGTAGAGAGGGGTGAGAGACAGGGGGAGAGAGGGGGAGAGAGGAGTCGAGAGACTAAGACAGCGGGAGAGAGAGGGGAGAGCGAGGTGGGAGAGAGAGGGGGAGAGAAATGCGGGACAGAGAGAGGGGAGAGATGGGGATAGAGTGCGAAAGGTTGCGGGGAGAGAGAGGGGAGGGAGGGGGAGAGATGTTGCAGAGAATGTGGGGAGAGAGCGGGGAGAGGGGGGGTTGAGAGAGGGAGGAGAGATAGGGTGAGAGAGGCGGAGAAGGATGGGGGAGAGAGAGGGGTTGACCGAGAGGTGAGAGAAAGGGAGGGAGATAATGTCGAGAGAGAGAGTGGGGAGAGAGAGGATAGAGGGGGAAGAGAGGGGTGAGAGAGAGTGGAGAGAAGGATGATAGACAGAGAGGGAGAGAGAAAGAGTGGGGGAGAGATAGCGGGGGTAGGGACATGGGGTAGAGAGAGCTGTGTAGAGAGAGATGTAGAGAGACGGGTGGAGAGGGAGGGGAGAGAAGGGGGAGAGAGAGGAAATTGCGAGAAGGGAGAGCGAGAGAAGAGAGAGGGGGTGCAGAGAGGGGTGGGAGAGAGGGAGGAGAGTTGAGGGTAGAGAGAGGGGAGAGAGGAAGTAAAGAGAGGGGGAGAGAGTGGGGGAACGAGAGGGTGTAGAGAGAGGGGTTGGAGAGGGAGGGAGGATAGTTGGTGGAGAAAGAGGGGAGAGAGGAGTCGAGAGACGGGGAGAGAGAGGGAGAGAGTGGGGGAGAGAGTGGTGGGAGAGAGAGGGGAGAGAGATGGGGAGAGAGAAAGAGGGGCAGAGAGAGGGGTGTGAGAGGGGCCGGAGTGAGAGGGCGAGAGAGATGTGGGAGAGAGCGAGGGGAAGGGAGACGGGGAAAGAGGGAGGAGAATTGCAGTGAGAGAGAGGACAGTCAGAGCGGGAGATAGAGAGGGGGCAGTGAGAGAGGATGGAGACTGAGGGGGCTTGGATAGAGAGAGAGTGAAGAGAGGGGCGAAGAGAGGGGGAGGGGGAGAGGGGAGAAAGGGGAGAGAGAGCGAGAAAATGAGAGTAGAGAGAGTGGGGGAAATGGATAGTGTAGATGGAGAGGGGAGAGAGAGTGGGGAGAGAGAGTGGGAGAGAGAGGGGCAGATAGAGAGGGTGGAGGGTGATAGGGGTTGGAGAGAGAGGGTGGAAGATCGGTGGAGAGAGAACTGGAGGGGGAGGGGAGAGAGAGGGAGAGTGAGAGTGGAGAGCGAGAGAGGAAGGGAAGGGGGAGAGAGAGACAGGTGGAGAGTGAGAGTGGAAAGGGAGATGGGGAGCGGGGGAGGGGAGATGGAGAGGGCAGAGAGAGTGGGCAGGGAGAGCTGGGAGAGAGGGGGAGAGAGAAGGGAGAGGGAAAGAGCTGAGAGAGAGTGGGAGAGGGGAGCGGGAGAGGGGAGATGTAGAGTGGAGATGTGGAGGGCAGATGGAGAGGGGAGATGGAGGAGGGGACAGAGAGACGAGAGAGTGAGTGGGGACAGAGTGTGTGTGGGGAGAGAGAGAGGGGATAGAATGAGTGGAGTGGGTGAGGGAAGAGAATGTGGGGAGAGAGTGAGGCTAGATAGAGCGTGGGGAGAGAAACATTGTGGCAAGAGGGGTAGAGAGAGTGGGTGAGAGAGTGAGGGAGGAGGGGTAGAGAGAGGGTTAGAGAGAGAAAGTGGGGAGAGGGGGGAAGAGAGAGACAGGAGGAGAGAGACAGGGGGAGAGAGAGGGGAGAGAGATGGGGGGAGAGAGAGATGAGAGAGAGAGGGAGAGAGAGATGGGGAGAGAGAAAGGGGAGAGAGAGGGGTGAGAGAGAGAGGGAGAGAGGGAGAGAGAATGACGATAGAGAGGGGGAGAGAGAGATGGCGAGAGAGAAAGGGGAGAGAGAGGGGGTGGGAGAGAGGGGGAGAGGGAGAGGGGGCGAGAAAGGGGGAGAGAAAGGGGGAGAGAAAGGGGAGAGAAGGGGGAGAGAAAGGTAAGAGAGAAAGGGGGAGCGACAGAGGAGAGCGAGAGGGGAGAGCGAGAGAGGAGAGTTAGAGGGGAGAGCGAGACAGGAGAGCAAAAGGGGAATGCGAGAGGAGTGAGAGAGGGGGCAGAGAGGGGTGGGAGAGCTGGATTAGAGTTGAGGATAGAGAGGGGGAGAGGGGGGTAGAGAGAGGGAGTATAATTAGGAAAAGAGAGGGGAGAAAGAAGTTGAGGGATGGGAGAGAGGGTGAGACAGAGGAGAGCGAAAGGGAGAGAGAGGTGGGAGAGAGGAGGAGGGAGATGGCGGAGAGCGGGTGGAGATTTTCGGGGAAAGAGAGGGGAGAGAGGGGTTAGAGAGAGTTGCAAGATACGTGGGAGAGAGAGAGGAGAGAGAGGTGGGCAAAGAGTGGGGATAGTGGGGAAAGAGAGGGAAGAGAGGGGATAGAGAGTTGGGAGAGCGAGGTGGGAGTGAGAGGGTGAGAGTGCGGCGGAAAGAGATGAGAGAGAGTGGGAGGAGTGAAACCATGAGAGAGAGATAGAGAGGGGCCGAGAGAGAGAGGGTGGAGATGAGAGGGGTTGGATAGAGAGAGGGTGCAGAGAGGGACAGAGCGAGAGAGGGAAGGGGAGGGGGGAGAGAGTGTGAGGGAGAGAGAGAGTGGAGAGGGAGAGAGGGGAGAGGGAGATGGGCAAGGGAGAGGGGAGAGAGGGGGAGAAAGAGTGGCGAGAGAGCTTGGGGAAAGGGAGCTTGGAGAGAGGGGGAGAGAGAAGGGAGAGGGAGAGAGCTGAGAGAAAGAGGGTAGAGAGCGGGGAGAGAGCGCGGGAGAGTGAGAGGGGAGAGTGAGAGTGGAGAGAGTGAGGGGAGAATGTGAGGAGAGAATGTGAGAGGAGAGGCGGGAGAGAGATAGGGAAGATTAAGAGAGGGGAGAATGAGGGGGAGAGGGAGAGTGGAGATGGAGAGGGGAGATGGAGAGGGGAGATAGAAAGGGGAGATGGAGAGGGGAGATGGAGAGGGGAGATGGAGGCGGAGAGAGAGGAGAGAGGGAGCAGGGAGAGAGAGAGGGCGGGGCGATAGGGAGGGTGAACAGAGAGAGAGGGATAGAGAGAGAGAGTGGCGTGAATAAGGGAAGAGAGTGAGGGGAGAGAGTGAGGCTAGAGAGACAGTGGGGAGAGAGAGTGGGGACCGAAAAATTGTGGTGAGAGTGGGAGAGAGAGGGTTGAGAGAGTGAGGGGAGAGGGAGACAGAGTGGGGGGATAGGGAGAGAGAGGGGTAAAGAGGGAGGGGAGAGAGGGAGGAAGGAGAGAGTGGGAGAGAGAGATGGGGAGAGAGAATGGAAGAGAGTGGACGAGAAACGGGGAGAGAAATGTGGGAATGAAAGGGGAGAGAAAGTGGGGAGAAAAAGTGGGGAACGAGAGGGGAGAGCGAGAGGGGAGAGCGAGAGGAGAGAGCGAGAGCAAAGAGCGAGAGGGGAGAGGGAGAGGGGAGAGCCAGAGGGGGGCAGTGAGGGGTTGGAGAGAGGGAGGAGAGTTGAGGGTAGAGAGAGGGGAGAAGGAGTAGAGACAGGGAGAGAGTGGGGTGAGAGAGGGGGAGAGAGATGGGGAGAGCGAGGGGAGAGAGGGGAGAGGGTGCATGGAGAGAGAGAGGGGGAAGAGAGAGAGAGAGGGGAAGAGAGAGGGGAAAGAGAGAGGGGAGATTAAGAGAGTGGAGAGGGAGACGTGAGGTGGAGGGGAGGTGGAGAGGGGAGGTGGAGTGGGGAAGTGGAGGGGGAGAAGGAGAGGGGAGAAGGAGAGGGGAGAAGGAGAGGGGAGAGAGAGGAGAGAGTGAGTGGGGAGAGAGAGTTGGGGAGAGAGAGGGAACCGAGAGAGGGAGAGAGAGTGGAGTGAGTGAGGGGAGAGTGTGAGGTGGAGAGTGATGCAAGAGGGAGAAACGGGAGAGATGGTGGGGAGAGAATTACTGTGGCAAGAGGGGTTGATTGAGGGTGTGAGAGTGTGAGGGGAGAGGGAGAGAGACGGGTAGAGAGAGGCTAGTGAGGGAGGGGAGAGAGGCAGAGAGAATAGAAGAGGGGAGAGAAAAGGGGGAAAAAAAGGGGAGAGAGGAAGGGTTGGAGAGAAAGGGGACGAGAAAGAGGGAGCGAGAGGGGAGACAGGGGGGCAGAGAGGGGTTGGAGAGTGGGAGCAGAGTTGAGGGTAGAGAGAGGGTAGGGAGGAGTAGAGACGGGGAGAGAGTCTGGGAGAGAGATGGGAGAGAGGAGTCGAGAGACAGTGAGATAAAGGGGAGAAAGGGGGGAAAGACAGGTGGGAGAGAGATGGGGAGAGAGTTGGGGAGAGAGGGAGGGGGAGAGTCGGGGAAGAGAGGGGATGGGGACAGAGGGAGAGAAATGCGGGTGATAGAGGGGGAGAGAAATGTGGGAGAGAGGGAGGAGAGTTGCGGGGAGAGAGAGTGGAGAGAGGGGGAGAGAGGGCGAGATGGGGGTAGAGAAAGTGGGGAGAGAGAGGGGAGAGAGAGGGAGTAGAGAGAGACGGAAGAAATTTGGAGGAGAGAGGGGAGAGAGGAGTCTAGAGACGGGGCGAGAGTGGGGGAGAGAGATGGTGTAGAGAGAAGGGGTAGAGAGAGAGGGAGGATAGTGGGGGGAGAGAGAGGGGAGAGATGGTGAGAGAGATGTGGAGAGAGAGGGGCAAAGAGACGGGTAGAGAGGGAGGAGGGTTGCGGGGGAGAGAGGGGGTGAGATAGATCGGGGGGGAGAGACCGTGCAGAGAGAGATTGTGGAGAGTTAGAGGGCTTGGATAGAGATAGAGTGGGGAGAGGGGGAGTGGGAGAGGGGGAGTGGGAGAGGAGCAAAGAGCGAGGGGAGAGAGGGGGGCGGGAGAGAGGGGAGCTGGAGAGATAGCGGGGAGAGAGAGCGGGGAGAGAGAGAGCTGGGAGAGAGCAGGGAGAGAGTGAGGGAATAGAGGGGAGATAGAGAGGGGAAGAGAGGGAGCCGCGATTAAGAGAGGGGAGAGGGAGAGGCGAGATGGAGAGGGGATGTGAGGAGGGCAGATGTAGAGGAGAGCTGGAGAGGGGAGATGGAGGTTGAGAGAGAGGAGAGAGGGAGTGGGGGAGAAAGAGAGTGAACAGAGAGAGAGAGTGGATTGATGAGGGGAGAGTGTGAGGGGGAGAGTGAGGCAAAAGGGAGAAACGGGAGAGACCGTGGAGTCAGAAACATTGTGGCGAGAGGGGTAGAGAGAGGGGGTGAGAGAGTTAGAGAGGGTGGGGAGAGATGGAGAGAGAATGGAAGGGGGGAGAAAGGGGGAGAATCAGGGGAGGGAAAGCGATGGGGAGAGAAAGGAGGAGAGAAAGTAGGGAGAGAAGGTGGTTACGAGAGGGGAGAGAGAGGGAAGAGAGGGGATGGAAGAGACTTGGAGAGAAAGGGGAGGGGGTGGAGAGTTGGGGGAGAGAGGGGAGAGGGGGAGAGATGCTGTAGAGAGACGGGACGTGGGGGGTAGAGACAGGGGGAGAGAGGGAGAGAGAGGGGTAAGAGAAAAGGGGTAAGAGAGGTTGTGGAGAGAGAGGAGAGAAATGCGGGAGAGAGAGAGGTAGGGAGAAATGTAGAGAGAGGGAAGAGAGTTGCGGGAAGAGAGGGGAGAGAGGGCGAGACAGGGGGTAGAGAAAATGGGGAGAAACAGTGGAGAGAAATGGAGGAGAGTTGGGGATATAGAGAGAGAGTGAGGAAGAGACTTGGAGAGAAAGGGGGAAAGTGGGAGGAGAGTTGGGGGAGAGAGGGGGACAGAATGTGTAGAGAGACGGGGAGTAAGGGGGAGAGAGGTGGTCAGAGAGGGAGAGAGAGATGGTGAAAGAGAGGTGTTGAGAGAGGTGTGAGAAAGAGGGAGAGAGAGAATGTAGAGAGAGAGGGGAGAGAGAGGGGGAGAGCGAGGAGAGAGAGATGGAGAGATAAAGAGTGGGGTACTGAGAGCGGGTGTAGAAAGTGGGTGGAGAGAGGTGTGTAGGGAGAGGGATGTAGAGAGACCGGTGGATAGAGAGGGGAGAGAAGTGAGAGCGAGAGGAAATTGAGAGAGGGGAGAGAGTGGGTGCAGAGTGGGGTGTGAGAGATGGAGGAGAGTTGAGGGTAGATAGAGGGGAGAGAGGGGTGTAGAGAGAGGTGGAGAGAGTGGGGACAGAGAGCGGAGAGAGGAGTTGAGAGATGGGGAGAGAGAGGAGGAGAGAAAGGTGGGAGAGAAAAGGGGAAAGAAAGGTGGAAAGAAAGGGGAAATGAAGGGGGAGAGAAAAGGGGAGCGAGAGGGGAGAGTGAGAGGGATGAGGGGGCAGAGAGGGCAGGGAGATAGGGAAAAGATTTGCGGGAAGAGAGAGGGGGTCGAGAAAGGGTGAGACAGTCAGGAAAAAGAGGGTGAGAGATAGGTTGTAGAGAGAGAGGGAGCATAGTTGGGGGAGTGAGTGGGGAAGAAGGAGTTGAGAGACGGAGAGAGAGGTGGGAGAGGGGGAGAGAGAGGGGAGATTAAGATAGGGGTCAGGGAGTAGGGAGATGGAGAGGGGAGATGCAGAGTGGAGATATAGAGGGGAGATGGTGGAGGAGAGACAGGAGAGAGGGAGTGGGGAGAGAGCATGTGTGGAGGTAGAGAGAGGGAACAGAGAGGGGGGATAGAGAGAGAGTGGAATGAGTGAGGGAAGAGAGTGAGGGGAGACAGTGAGACTATAGAGAGCGAGGGGAGAGAATGGGGAGAGAAATATTGTGGCAGGAGGGGTAGAGAGATGGGGTGAAAGAGTGAGGGGAGAGGGAGAGAGAGGGGAGAGAGAGAGGGGTAGAGAGGGAGGGAAGAGAGGGAGGGAAGTGAGAAAAGAGGAAAGGGGGAGAGAAAGGGGGAGAGAAAGATGGAGAGAATGGGGATTGCGGCAGGGGAGAGCGAGAGTGGTGAGAGAGGGGCAGACAGGGGTGGGGGAGCGGGAGAAGAGTTGAGAGTAGAGAGAGGGGAGAGAGGGAGAAAAGAGAGAGGGAGAGAGTGGGGGAGAGAGAGAGTGTAGAGAGGGGGTTACAGAGAGAGGGAGGATACTTGGTGGAGAGAGGGGAGAGAGGAGTTCAGAGAAGGGGAAAGATGGGGAGACAGATGGGGAGAGAGGGTGGAGAGTTGCAGGGCGAGAGAGATGAGAGTGGGTAGAGAGACTTGGGACAGAGAGGTGGGAAAGAGAGGGGGAAAGAGAGTTGGGCAAAGAGTGGGGATAGTGAGAGGGTGAGAGAGCGGCGGAAAGAGAGGGGAGAGTGAGAGCAGGAGGGATAGAGAGGGGACAGAGAGAGAGGGTGGAGAGTGTAAGGATTTAGATAGAGAGAGGGGCAGAGAGAGAGGGGCAGAGAGAGCGGGGGAGAGAGCGGGGGACAGAGTGGGTGAGAGCGCGGGGGAGGGCGCGGGGAGAGAGAAGGGAGAGAGAGCTGAGATAGAGAGGGTAGATATAGAGGGGAGAGAGTGGGGAGAGGGAGTGGGGAGAGAGCGCGGCGAGAGTGAGAGGGGAGAGAGTGACGGGAGAGAGTGAGGGGAGGGGACGATAGAGAGTGGAGAATGAGAGGGGAGACGGAGAGGGGAGATGGAGAGGGGAGAGAGGAGAGAGGGAGTGGGGAGAGTAAGTGTGGGGATACAGAGAGTGAACAGAGAAAGAAGGATAGAGAGTGGAGTGAGTGAGGGAAGAGAGTGAAGGGAGAGAGTGAGGCTAGAGAGAGAACGGGGAGAGAGAGTGGGGAGAGAAATATTGTGGCGAGAGTGGTAGAGAGAGGGTATAAGAGAGTGAGGGGAGAGGGCGAGAGCGGGTAGAAAGGGAGGGGAGAGAGGGAGGGCTGAGAGAGGGGGAGAGAGAATGGAGAGGGGGGAGAGAAAGGGGGGAGAATTGTGGGAAAGAAAGGGGAGAGAAATGGGAGAGAAAGGGGAGTGAAAGGGGAGAAAAAGGGGGAGCGAGAGGGGATTGCGAGAGGGGAGAGCGAGACGATTGAGGGGGCAGAGAGGGGTGGGAAAGAGGGAGTAGAGTTGCAGCTAGAGAGAGAGGGGAGAGGGCTTAGAGAGAGTGAGTGAGTCGGGAAAGAGAGGGTGAGAGAGAGAGGAAGGATAGTTGGGGAGAGAGAGTGGGAAAGAGAGGGGGAGAGAGAGGGGGAGAGGGATGCGGGACAGAGAGAGGAGTAGAGAGATGGGGAGAGAGGGAGGACAGTTGCGGGGAGATGGAGAGAGGGGGAGAGATGGGGTAAAGAGAGTCGGGAAATTAAGAGAGGGAAGAGGGATAGATGAGATGGAGAGGGGAGACGGAGGGGAAAGTGAGCAAATAGGGTGTGGGAAAAAGAGAGAGTGGGGGAGAGAGAGAGAGGTTTGAGAGAGGGCCGGAGAGAGAGATGCGGAGAGAGATGTGGGATAGAGAGATGGGGGAGAGAGTGAGGAGAGTTCTGGTTAGAGGGAGGGGAGAGAGGTGCGGGAGAGAGATAGAGTATAGAGAGATGGGGAGGGAGGGAGGATAGTTCCGGGAAGAGGGAGGTGAGAGTGGGGGAGAGATGGTGTAGAGATAGTCGGGAGAGAGAGGTGGGAGAGAGATGGGAGGGAGAGGGAGAGGGAGAGATAAGGGAGAGGGAGAGAGCTGAGAGAGAGGGTAGATGGAGAGGGGAGAGAGGGAGAGGAAGAGAGAAGGGAGAGAGAGTGGGGAGACAGAGTGGGGAGAGATAGGGGAGAGAGTGAGTGGTCGAGAGAGAGGGAAAAGAGAGAGAGAACAGCGAGAGAGTGGAGTGTGTGGGGGGAGAGTGTGGCAAGAGGGAGAAATGGGAGAGAATGTGGCGAGAGAAGTACTATGGCTAGAGGGGTAGATTAAGTTTTGAGAGAGTGAGGGGAGAGGGAGAGAGAAGGGGAGAGAGGGGGGAAGAGAGAGAGGAAGAGAAAAGAGGAGAGGTGGGGGAGAGAGCACGGGGGAGAGAAAGGGGGAGAGAGAGGGGGAGAAAGGGGAGGGAGACAAATGGGGAGGGAGAGAAAGGGGAGGGATGGAAAGGGGAGGGAGAGAAAGGGGAGGGAAAGGGGAGAGAAAGGGGAGAGAAAGGGGAGAGAAAGGGGAGAGAAAGGGGGAGAGAAAGTGGGCAGAGAAAGTGGGGAGAGAAAGGGGGAGAGAAAGGGGGTGAGAAAGTGGGCAGAGAAAGTGGGGAGAGAAAGTGGAGAGAGAAAGTTGGGAGAGAAAATGGGGAGAGAGAGGGGATTGCGAGAGGGGAGAAAGAGGGCAGAGAGGGGTGGGAGAGAGGGAGGAGAGTTGAGGGTAGAGTGAGGGATTAGAAAGAGGGGAAGAGAGTGGGGGATAGATAGAGGAGAGAGGAATCGAGAGACGGGGATGGGGGGGAGACAGAGGGGGAGAGAGAGGTGGCGGGGAGAGAGAGAGAGAAATGCGGGAGAGGGAGGGGAGAGACATGGGGAGAGAGGGAGAAGAGTTGCGGGGAGAGTGAGGGGTGTGAGGGTGAGGAAGAGACATGGAGAGAAAAGAGGGAGAGGGGAGGAGAGTTGGGGAGAGAGAGAGGAGAGGGGAGAGAGAGGGGAAGTAAGGGGGTTGAGAGAGGGCGAGAGAGTGGGGGTGAGAGGAGGGGAGCGATAGGTGGGAGAGAGATGGGGAGAGAGTTAGGGGTAGAGAGATGGGTAAAAGAGTGAATAGATAGAGAGAGAGGGAGAGAAATGGGGGAGAGAGGGAGAAAGGCGGTAGAGAAAGTGGGGAGAGAGGGGAGAGAAATTGAGGAGAGTTGAGGAGAGAGATTGGGAGAGGGGGAGGAAGAGTCTTGGAGGGAAAAGGGGAGAGGGGAGGAGAGTTGGGGAGAGAGAGGGGAGAGAGGGTGTAGAGAGACGGGGAGTTAGGGGGTGAGAGGGGTTGAGAGAGGGGAGAGAGATGGTGAGAGACAGGTGTTGAGAGAGGGGTGAGAGAGAGAGGGAGAGAGAATGTAGAGATGGGGAGAGAGAGAGGAGAGAAAGGGAGAGAGCGAGGAGAGAGATGATAGAGAGAGAGGGAGAGAGAAAGAGTGAGGTAGTGAGAGCGGATGTAGAGAGAGGGTGGAGAGTGGTGCGTAGAGAGAGGGATATAGAGAGACGGATAGAGAGGGAGGGGAGAGAAGAGAGAGCGAAAGGAAATTGCGAAAGTGGACAGGGGGGTAGAGAGAGGGGTGTGATAGATGGAGTAGACCTCAGGGTAGAGCGAGGGGAGAAAGGCGATAGAGAGAGGGGAGAGAGTGTAGGAGAGAGGGGAGAGAGGAGTCGAGAGATGGGGAGAGAGAGAGGGAGAGAGAGGGAGAGAGAGATGTGGAGAGAGAGGGGCAGAGAGACGGGCGAGGGAGGGGCCGGAGAAAGAGGGGGAGAGAGAGGGGGAGAGGGGGAGAGGAAGGGGAGAGAAAGGGGAGAGAAAGGGGGGAGAGAAAAGGAGAGTGAAAGTGGGAGAGAAAAGGAGAGTGAAAGGGGGAGAGAAAGGAGGGAGAGAAAGGGGAGCGCGTAGGCATTGTGAGAGGGGAGAGCGAGAAGGGTGAGAAGGGGGCCGAGAGGGGTGGGAGAGAGGGAGGAGAGTTTCCAGTAGCGAGAGGGGAGAGGGGGATAGAGAGAGGGTGAGAGAGTCGGGAAAGAGATGGGGTAGCGAGAGAGGGAGGATAGTCGGGGGAGTGAGTGGGGAGGAAGGAGTTGAGAGAAGTGGGAGTGAGGGGCTTAAAGAGGAGCGAGAGCGCGGCCGAGCGAGGGGACGAGAGGGGGGCGAGAGAGGGGCGAAAGAGAGAGGGGTAGAGAAATGGGAAGAGAGGGAGGAGAGTTGCGGGGAGAGGGAGAGGAGAGAGGGGTAGATGGGGTAGAGAGAGTCGGGAGATTAAGAGAGGGGCGAGGGAGAGGCGAGATGGGGAGGGAATGCGGAGGGGGAGATGTAGAAGGGAGATGGAGTGAGGAGATGGAGTGGGGAGATGGAGGGGAGAGAGAGCAGATAGGGAGCGGGGAGAGAGAGTGGTGGAGAGAGAGAGAGGGAGCAGAGAGGTGTGAGAGAGGTGTGAGAGAGAGGGGGAGGGGGGAGAGAGGGGGAGAGAGAGGGGAGAAAGGAGTTGAGAGACGGGGAGAGGGGGAACTGAGAGGGGTGAGAGAGAAGGGAGAGAGAGGTAGAGGGTGGAGAGAGAGGGGGAGAGAGAGTGGGAAAGAGAGGGCAGAGAATGCGGCGAGAGGGGGGAAAGAGATGGGGAAAGAGATGAGGAGAGAGAAGGTGAGATAGGGTCCGGAATGAGAGGGGGAGAGAGATGCAGGAGAGAGAGAGGGGAAGAGAGATGGAGGAGAGTGGGAGGAGAGATGTGGGGAGAGAGGGGAGAAAGGAGTTGCAAGATGGGGAGAGAGGGGAGAGAGAGGGGGAGAGAGAGGTGGGAGACAGAGGGGGAGAAAGATGGGGAGAGAGGGACAGAGACAGGGGTGAGATAGGGGCCTGACTGAGAGTGGGAGGAGAGTTGCGGGGAGAGAGAAGGGAAAGTCAGAGTGGGATAAAGAGAGAGGGGCAGAGGTAGAGTGTGGAGAGTGAGGGGGCTTGGACGGAGAGAGGGCTGTGAGAGGTGCGGAGAGAGATGGGGAAGGGAGAGGGGAGAGAGAGGGAGTGGAGACTGAGAGTGAGAGTGGAGAGGGAGAGAGTGGAGAGAGCACGGTGAGGGAGAGGGGAGAGAGAGGGCGAGAGAGAGAGGGAGAGTCAGAGAGGAGAAGGAGTTCGGGGGAGGGACAGGGAAGATGGCGAGGGGAGAGAGAGGGGAGACAAAGTGGGGAGAGAGAGTGGGGAAAGAGAGCAGGGAGAGGGGGAGAACGAAGTGAGAGGGAGAGAGCTGAGAGTGAGATGAAGGGTAGATGGAGAGTAGAGAGAGTGAGAGAGTGGGGAGCGTGATTGGTGTGAGAGAGCGGTGAGAGAGTAGGGAGAGAGAGGGGAGCGAGAGAAGGGGAGAGAGAGAACAGAGATTAAGAGAGGGGAGAGGGAGAGGGGAGAGGGAGATGGGAAATGTAGAGTGGAGATGGAAAGCGGAGATGGATGCGGAGAGAGAGGAGAGAGGGAGTGGGGAGATAGAGTGTGGAGAGAGAGAGGCGGAAAAGAGAATGGAGTGAGTGCGGGGACAGAAGTGCGGGGACAGAGGGATGGGCAGAGTGAGGCGAGAGAGTGGGGAGAGAAATATTGTGTCGAGGGTGTTGAGAAGTGGGTGAGAGAGTGAAGGGAGAGGGAGAGAGAGGGTAAGAGAGAGAGGGGTGAAGAGGGAGGGGAGAGGGGAGGGAAGAGAAAGAGGGGGAGAGAGAGGGAAGAAAGTTGGGTAGGTACGGGAAGGAGTGAGAGATAGGGAGAGAGTGGGAGAAAGAGAGGGGGAGCGAGGGGGGAGCGAGAGGGGGTGGCGAGAGGGGAGAGCTAGAGAGGGAGAGAGAGGGGGAGAGAGAGGGGATAGAGAGGGGGAGAGAGGGGGAGAGAAGGCGAGGGAGAGAGACGGGGAGAGAGCGGGAGAGGGGGGAGGGGGAAAGAGGGTGGAGGGGTGAGAGAGGGGGAGAGAGGGAGAGAGGGGGAGAGGAGGAGAGGGGATGGGGAGAGGGTGAGAGAGGGGGAAAGAGCTAGACGGGAGAGAGTGAGGGGGAGTGAGAGGAGAGAGAGTGGGGAGAGATTGGGAGAGAGAGTTGGAGAGAGTGTGGGAAAATGAGGGGAGAGAGAGGGTGTGAGAGAGAGGGTGAGAGAGAGGGGATGAGAGAGGGGGATGAGGGAGAGGGTATTCGAGAGATAGGGGAGAGGGAGATGGGGAGGGAGAGGGGTGAGAGAGAGTAGACGAGAGAGTGGGAGCGAGAGTGGGAGCGAGAATGGGAGCGAGAGGGTGAGAGATGGTGGGAGAGAGGGTGAGTGAGCAGGTGAGCGGGAGGGTGAGTGAGAGGGTGAGCGAGAGCGGAGGAGAGAGAGGGGAGACAGAAACAGAGAGAGGGAGGATGAGACAGAGGGTGAGATAGAGAGTGGGAAAGTGAGAGTGGGGGCAAGAGAGTGGGGGCGAGGGAGACGGGGCGAGAGAGGGGGGCGAGACAGAGCGGCAAGAGAGAGGGACGAGTGAGAGCGGGCGAGCTAGAGCGGGAGGTAGAGAGTGAACGAGTGAGTGTGGGGGAGAGAGCGGAGAGATCGCGGGGAGAGAGAGCGGGGAGAATGGGAGAGAGTTGGAGAGAGAGTGGGAGAGAGAGTGGGAGAGAGAGTGGGAGAGAGATGAAGGGTGAGAGAGAGGGGAGTGAGTGAGGGTGAGAGAGGGTAGAGTAAGGTGTAGAGAGAGGGGAGAGGGAGTGGGTGAGAAGGGAGAGTGAGGGGAGAGAGGGGGAGAGACAGAGTGGTGAGATAGAAGGGGTGGGGGAGAGAGAGGGGGAGACAGATTTGGAGAGAGACTGGGAGAGAGAGTGGGTGAAAGAGATTGAGTAAGAGTGTGAGAGAGGGTGTGAGAGTGGGGGGAGAGCGAGAGGGTGAGAGAGAGGCGAAGAGAGAGAGAGTGAGAGAGAGGGGGAGAGAGGAAGGGGAGTGAGAAAGGTGAGAGAGATTGTCTCGAGAGGGAGGCATAGAGTGTGTGGGGCAGTGAGTGAGAGGGAGGGAACAGAAAGTGTGAGAGAGTGGGAGGGAGATGGAGGAGAGAGATGGTGGAGAGAGTGGGAGGGAGAGGGAGAAGAGAGAGGGTGGAGAGAGATGGAGGAAAGAGAGTGAGGAGAGAGTGGAGTGAGAGAGAGGGGGAGAGGGAGGGTGGGAGAGTGAGGTGTGGGGAGAGAGGGGTGAAAGAGATGGGGAGAGAAAGGGTGGGAGAGAGAGGGTCTGAGATAGAGAGGGAAGAGAGAATGGGAGAGAGAGGTTCGAGAGAGGGAGTGGCAAAAGAGAGGGGAAGGGACCGTGAGTGGGGAGAAAGAGGGTGAGAGAGAGGGGGAGGGAGAGATGGTCGGAGATAGAGAGAGGAGAGAGATGGGAAGAGAAAGGGTGGAGAGAGAGGGACTAGAGAGAGAGGAGAGAGAGTGGAGAGAAAGGGGCGAGAGAGGAAGGGGCAAGAGATGGAGGGGCGAGAGAGGGAGACGTGAGAGATGGAGGGGCAAGAGAGAGGAGTAGGGAGAGATGGTGGGGAGAGATGAGGAGAGAGAGAGTGTGTGTACGATTGGGAGAGAGTGAGAAAGGTGAGTGTGAGAGGGACCAGAGAGCGCAGGGCGAGAGGGGGGAGAGAGAGGGGAGAGTGGGGGAGAGAGCGGGGGAGAGAGGGATAAGACAGAGAGGGGAGAGAGATTGTACAATCTTGATCGTATTAGCCAGGAACTTTCAAAAGCTGATAGGGGAGTCCATTTGCAGGGAAAGCGAAGTCTGGCAAGTGAGAATATTTTAAAAGTGAGATAAATTGAGCGATCAGCACCAGCATGTTCCTGTTTGTGTGCAGCTCAATGCTGACAACATTCGGAAACACTGGCTGTCTATTGAGGGTCTGATCAAGGAAAAGGGGGGACATGTCAGGTATTGCCGCTGGAGCATAGGAATCCCTGTGGATCTCAGAGGCGGTAGAGTGGAAATCAGGATTGCAAAAAGAGGACATAAAATAGCCTTGCCAAAGAAGGATGAGGACAATCCAAAACTGGTTGTAGATAATATATATATACAAAATGAGTAAACGAGTAACTCAGGACAAATTGGGGGTCCTTAACTATCAATGAAGCCATCGATCTGCGGAACTGCTGGATATGGCTAAGATCCGAAACAATTTTGTCATTTCAGGACTTACTGTGCACAAACACTGAGGAACTCAGGGAGCTAAAGATTACTGCGTTACACCACAATTGAAGTACTCTGTGAAATTCTAGTCTCCCTGCTCTTGGAAGGATGTTGTGAAACTCGAAAGAGCTCGGAAAAGATTAATAAGATGTTTCCAGATTTGTTGCTGAATAGGCTGGGTCTATTGTGCCTGAAGCACTGGAGACTGAGGCGTGACTGAGGTGTATATAAACATGAGGGGCATGGATTGGGAAATATTCAAGGTCTTTTCCCAGGGGTTGAGGAGTCCAAATCTAGAGAGCATAGGTTTAAGTTTGAAGAGGAAATGTTTAAAATAGTCCAAAGGGACAGTATTTTCATGCACATGGTGATGTATATATGGAATGAGCAGAGAGAGAAAGTAACACATACTGCTGCTATAACAATATTTAAAAGGTATTTGGATGGATATATGAATAATACAGTTTTAGAGGTACATGGGCCAAATGCTGGTAAATAGGATAGATTTATTTAGACCTTCTGGACAGCATGGATGAGTTGGACCGAAGGGTCTATTTCCATGCTGTACATCTCTATGACTTGAAAAGAGTACATATTATAGAAGAGGTGGTGCAGGAGGTTTTAAAACACGAAGGTACAGAAATCCCCTGGACCTGATAAAGTGTGCGATGCTAGGGGAGAAATTGTGCAGCCCCTAGCAAAGGTAGTTGTATCACTCATAGCCATGTGTGATGGCTTGGAAGAATGGAGGGTGGCATCATGGACAGTGAAGGAGGCTTTCTAAGATTACAAAAGGATCTTGATAATATGTGTGAATGGGCAGAAAAAACCTGCAGATGGAATACAATTTGAATAAATGCGAGGTCGTGCATTTTGTAAAACAATCAAGGGTAGAGCTTATACAATTAATGTTCGGGCCTCGGTAGTGTTTTAGAGCAGAGGGACCTCCGGGTTCAGGTACATAATTCTTGAAGTTGCAACACAGGATGGATAAAACAATGTTTGGCATGCCTGACTATTGCTCAGTCCATTGAGTGGAGGATTTGGGACGTCATGTTGAGATTGTGCAGACATTTGTGAGGCCTCTTCTGCAATACTCTGTCCAGTTCTGGTCATCCAGTAATAGGGAGGATATTATTTAGCTGCAGGGGGTTCAGAAGAGATTTACCAGGATGTTGCTGTGCATGGAAAGCTTGAGTTCGGAAAAAATGGCTGGATAGGCTGAGTCTTTTGTCACTGGACCCTGGAGGTTGAGAGGTAACCTCATCGATTTTATAAAATAATGAGAGATGTGAATAGAGTTGACTGTAGCTGCCTTTTCCCCAGGGTGGGTGAGTATCAAGAGAAGGGGCCACATTTTTAAGGATAGTGGGGAGAGATATTCAAAAAAATGACATGTGGGTCAAATTGTTACACAGAGGGTGGTTTGAGTGTGGAGTTGACTTCCTGAGGAAGGGATGGATGTGGGGGCAATTACAACGTTTAAAATAAATTTTGATAAGTACATGAATAGGAATTGTTTGGAGGGACATGGGCCTGCAACAGGCTGCTGGTATGGGTTTAGTTTGAGATTATGGTTGGTACCATACTGTACAACTATGACAAGAACATAGGTTTTTTTTTCCATTATTTGAGAAAGGCTGTGATGGAAATTCAGGGAACTAAAGACCAATTAACCCGATGTCAGTGGTGGGTAAGTTGTGGAAGTGATTCTGCCAGACAAGAGTCACATTCATTTGAAAAGGCAAGAATTGATGAAAGCTTGCCAGCACTGCTTTGTGCATACAAAGTCTGGTCTCACTAACTTTATTGCTTTTGCTGAAGTGGTGACTATACATTGCCTACACTGCCGTCAGCAGGGCCTTTGACAGGATTTAGCACGATATACTGGTTTATAAGGTTAGATCACATGGGATCAGGGGAACTAGCCAACTGAATACAAAATTGACTCGACAGTAGGAGACAGAGGATTGTGGGAGAGGATTGTTATTCAGACTGGAGACCTGTGGCCAGGGGTGTGCTATAAGGACCGAGGCTGTGTCCACTGATGTTCATCATCTACATTAACGATTTGGTTGAGAATATAGGAGTCATTGTTAGTAAGATTGGAGGTGATCAAATTAATGGTGTAGTAAGCACTGAATATGTTTATCAAAGGGGCTCTTGAACAACTGCGCCAGTGGACCAAGGAAATAAAGATGAAGTTGAAGTATGGCGTTGGGTTTTGTTAAGACAAACCAGGGAGGACTAACACAGTCAATGGCTTGGCCCTGGGCAGTGTTGTCGAACAGAGAGAGACCAAGGGGTTCAGGTACGTTGTTCCTTGAAAGTGGCAGCACAGTTGGACAGGGTGGTGAAACCAGCATTTGGCACATTTTCCAGAGCTTTGATATGAATTGGAGATATTTGTAACATTGTCCTAAATATAAGCCTTGGGTAGAGGGTGCTACGGATTGACCTTATAAAGGTTTATAAAACCATGCAGGGCCTCAGTAAGGTGAAAAGCTAAGGGTAGGTGAGTCCAAAACCAGAGGGTACAAAGGTGAGGTGAGAGATTAAGGATTTAAAGAGGGAGCAGAGGGGCAACATTATCCACAGGGCATGGTGCATAGAGAGAGCGGACTGCCAGAGGAACTGGGAAAAACATGTACAATTACAACATGGGAAATACATTTGGGGACGTACATGAGTGGAGAAGGTGTGAAGAGATAAGGGTCAAACTCATGCAAATGCGACACGTTTGGTTTAAGAATCAAGGTCAGCATTGATGAGTTTGAACGAAGGTTCTATTTCTGTGCTGTATGACTCTGTATCCAGTTAAAAAGGAGGAAACTACTGAGATAAGGCATGTTGTAGATACTGGAGCAAGTTACAGCGATAGTGATGGTAGGCTGGACTGCAGTACGTTTCAAATTTGTGGAGCTTACAGAGATAGTAACTATTACAGGATTTAGAAATTATTGAAGACACTGGTCACCAAGACATGATCTCGATGCAGTGTTGCAGAGTAGTGAGACTTAGTACAACAGAACGGACAGTTGGGGCGGTGATTGAGCATAGGGTGTGTCTGTACTATGCTCCCCCTCCAGCACTGTATCTCTGTTATGTCTTGTTAGTGGATGGTTGGAACCCTCTCATTGCTCTCTGCTGTGTGTACTGTGTGTGATCTTACCTCACTGCAGGATTTATTGAAGGCTTCAGATCTCCCTTCCCTTTGCCTCTCTGGCTGACCAACTATCTTTAATATGGTGACGGACGAGACACCCAGCGGTTGGGAAGTCTATTGAGTCCGGAACTTCAAGAGTACCTACAGGAGACAGAGAAATAGACAGAATGGGAAACTGATGCAGTGAGGGTTTACACATGGAGAATGACACTGAGTCCCACAGAGATCTGAGAAAATCCCAGTCTCCATCCCTGGACTGTGTTGCTGCATCTCTCTGGAGTGGAGAATTCTGTTGGTTCAGGACCTGGAGTCGCTGCAAGAGTGAGAGACACTGACAGATGCAGCAATTAGACCTACACAGTGAAGGATACCCCATGGAGAGATACTGAGAGATATCACCAGAGTGCAGGAAGGTATCAGGATCAAACAGTTGCGCAGGAAGAACGGGTTTAACTTCATGAAGCACTGCTATAACTGGTCAGGAATAAAAACCTGTGAGCAGGTGAAGTGATGGCCCAGTGGTATTATTGCTAGAGAATGTATCCAAAACATCAGCTAATGTTCAGGGGAGACAGATTTGAATCTCACCATCTGAAATGGTGGAATTTGAAATCAATAATTTTAAAAATAGCAAATAACCATCCACAGGTAAGTATGAGACCATTGCTGATGTACAAAAACCCCAAACATTTTTCCTTTAGAGAAGGACATCGACCCATCCTCACGTGGTCTGCACAACATACCCACAGCAAAGTTTTTGCCTCTCAATGACACTCTGAAATGGCCGAGCAGGTTACTCAGGTCAAGGACAGTTAGGGCTGGGTAAGAAAGGCTGGTCAGCCAGAGACACCTAAACGTCAGACCTGATTTAAAACATAATCCACTCAGAAGTTCCCACTGGAACTGTGCTGGGACCACTGTCCTCGCCAATCATGTTGATAGGTATATGGACGGGACTTTAAAATGACAGAGAGGATGGAAGGACAGGGTTCACGTGAAATGAGCTTTCCAAATGCAAAGAAAGAAGGTTAGGCATCGGAGCAGCATGAGGATGTGGCTGAAAACATTCAGAAAGGAACAGGAAAGAACAGATTTGAACTAAAACTGTACATCAGCGAATACGGTTGTGGGAAAGAGTGAATTATGTCTTTGTTTCGGAATGGACAGAGTCTCTGTAATAATGTAGATGGATTTGTGACACAGAGATGAAATAAATTTAGAAACCAGGGAGATGTGGTTACAGGGCGAATAAAAGGTGGTCATAAATATTCAATGGTTCACAACCTTGCGGAAACTCTGGCAAAATCGACAACACCAACAATAATGGATGACAAAGCCATTACAGAGAAAGCATTTGGCCTCAGATCATGAAGTAGAGTCAGTCTGAATGTAAATTCTGGCTACTACTTGCCAAGGACACAAGCAGCAGAACAGTTTTAGCCGCTGAACAGTATTTCATTGCTCAATGGACAGCAATTATTTGGAATTTTATAACAAAGGTATTGTGATAAATTTGGAAAACTTCAAAATTTGGATAGTCTGGGACAATAACACTGACAACAGTGATATTGGAATGGGGGTACGGAGAATTTTGTTTTCATTGTTTCTTTGAATAATACATTGTGCAACTGGTTAGGGACATAACTGTCTCAGAGCGACCGTTGTGTAATGAAACTTAGTGAATGGATAATGTCAACTAGGGAGATCCTCCTGGAAATTGTGATAAAGTGCAATTTAAAGAAATATAAAGTTTTGAAGTGAATCACAGAATTGGCAAGTTACAATGAAAAACAAAAATAGTCAGTTGCATGAGTTTGAGAGGAGAATTGACCAAGGTAACCAGGCTAAACAGACTGAAATTTGTGTCTGTAAATGAACAGTGCAAAACATTTGTTGGAACTATGTAAAACACTTTACAAAAGGACATTCCATTGAAACAGACAAAACCTCAGCAAGAAATTCTCACCTGTCCCTCACTCAAGAGAAAATGGGTCATATCAGATTATCAGGCTGACAGGATCACCAAAAAGTACTTAAAGTCCTGAAGTGAGCGTGTTTTACGTGTAAGTGTTAAATTGACTGCAAAGGGTCTGCTGGCAGGAGGAGGGCAGTTGGAAGGGGAATCATTGCCAGGGTTGAATGACACGACAGAAACAGGGAGGTGTGAAGGTGCTGGAGGTGGTGAGAGTGTTAGGAAGAGTGACCAGGGCTTGAACGGTGTTATAAAGCCACTATGGATTGCTGCGGCTGGAGGTGATGCAGAGATAGGGAGGGACATTGGAGGGAGAAAATTAATTAGTGACTCATCCAAAATCACCACTTCAGTTTCCATAGGATTATTCACACACAATATTAACCATCCTCAGGCCATAGGATTTTTCACAAACAGTACTGACCACCCTCAGGCCAGAGGATTATTCACACACTGTATTAAACTTTTTCAGCCCACAGGATTATTCGCACTCATTTTTGACCCGTCCTCAGGCCACAGGATTATTGAAACACAGGATTGACTGTTCTTAGGCCACAGGATTATGCACACACAGTATTAACCGTTCTCGGGCCACAGGAGTATTCACACATAGTATTGACAGTCTTCAGGCCGCAGGATTATTCACACACAGTAGAGACAAGGCTCAGGCCACAGTGTTACTCGGACACAGTATTGACCAGTCTCATGCCACAGGATTATTCACACACATTACTCACTATACGCAGACCAGATGATTATTCCTACACAATATTGACCATCCTCAGGCCACAGCCTTATTCACACACCGTGTTGACGATTCACAGTGCACAGGATTATTCACACAGAGCATTGACTATCCTAAGGCCACAGTATGATTAACAAACAGAAATGAACATGCACAGGCCACAGATTATTAACAGACAGTATTGACCATTACAGGTCACAGGATTATTAACGCACAACATTGACCATCCACAGACCACATTATTTTTCAAGCACAGTATTGACCTTCCTTCGTGAAAGTATTATTCACACGTAGTATTGACGATTCACCAGCTACAGGATAATTCACACTCAGTATTTTACATCTTCAGGCCACAGGATCATTCACACACAGTATTGAGCATTCACAGTGCGCAGGATTATTCCCACGTAGTATTGAGCATTCACAGGCCAACTATTACTAACAATCCGTATTGACCATCCACAGCCCACAGGATTATTCACACACAGTACTGAATAACTTCAGGCCCCAGGATTATTGACACACAGTATTGACCATCCTCAGGCCAGAGGAGCATTCGCATACAGTATTGAGCTTTCATAGTTTCCAGGATTATTTACACACAGTGTTAACAATCCACAATCCACAGTATTCTTCACACAAGTATTCTCCATCCTCCTGCCAGAAGATTATTCACACACACTATTCTTCATCCTCAGGCCTCAGCAATATCCACACACTGTATTGACCAGCCTAAGGCCACAGGATTTATGAACCCACTGCCTTGTCAGTTTACAGGTCACAGGATTATTCACACAATGTATTGACCATCCTCAGGCCAGAGGACTATTAACACACAGTATTGAATATTCACAGGCCACAGGATAACTCACACGTGGTATTGACCATTCACTGTCCAAAGGATTATTCTCACACAGTATTGACCATCCTCAGGCAACAGGAATAGTGCACACTGTATTGAACAACCTCAAGGCCACAGATTATTCGCACACATTATTGAATATCCTCAGGCCAAAGGATTAGTCACACACAGTACTAAACATCCTCAGGGAACAGGATTATTCAAACAGTATTGGCCATCCTCAGGAAACAGTATTATTCACATACAATATTGAACAACCTCAGGCAACAGGATTAATCACACATCGAAATGACAATTCACTGTCCAAAGGTTTATTCACACACTGTATTGAGAATCCTTAAGCTACATGATTATTCACACACAGTATTGACCATCCTACGGCCACTGGGTTGTTGAACACACTGTTCTGACTATCCTCAGGCCTCAGGATTGTTCATTTACAGTACTGACTATTAACAGGCCAGAGGATTATTCACACATACTACTGACGATTCACAGGACACAGGATTATTCACACACAGTGGTGACCACCTTCAGGTCAAGGGTTATTCTCACACAGTAATGACGATACACCGGCCAGAGGATTATTTACGCATGGTATTGACCATTCAATGTCCAAAGAATTATTCTCACACTGCATTGAAACTCAGTCAACAGGATTAATCACACACAGTTTTGACCATGCTCAGACCACAGGATTGTTCACACACAAAATTGACCATCCGCAGGCCAAGGGTTATTCACACAGTATATTGACCATCCTCACGCAACAAGATTATTTCCACACAGTACTGGCCATCCTCACGTAACAGGATTATTCACACACAGTATTGACCATTTTCAGACCTCAGGATTATTCACACACTGTCTTGAAGATTTACAGGCCGCAGGATAATTCATACACAGTATTGACCATCCTCAGGTCACAGGATTACTCACACACAGTATTGACAACCGTCTGGCCTCAGGATTATTCACAGACAGTACTCTCTGTAAATATTCTTAATGACCCAGCCTCGACAGCCCCCTGCAGTCAGGAATTCCCACCGAGTCACTACCCTCTGATTGAAGACATTGCTCCACATCTCCATCTTAAATGGTGAGCCCTTGCTGAGATTTTATGCCATTTGGTTACAGATTCTTACACAACTGAAACGAAAGAAAATGGCAAAGATAATTATTGCAGGTGACACGAAAATTGGTGGAGTTGGGGGTTAATGAGCAAGGTGATCCAAGGTTGCAGGAGGTTACAGATCAGTTGGAAAGATGTGTAAAGAAATGGAAAATTGAGGTTAACCTGTACAAGTGTGAGATGATGTCAAATTCAAGAAGAAAGTTAAGGTACTGAGGCTTTGGAGAGGGTGGAAAAGGTTTTATCAGCACATTATCTGTGTTATGGTTTTAAGGGTGTGTTAGGTGTAAGAGAAAATTAGCAAAGTTGGATTATTTTGTGAGAGTATCAGAGGCTGACATGCGACCAGGTACAGGAATATAATATTCGGAGAGGGACAGATAATGTGGATAGTCGGAGTCTCTTTTCCAGTGTGTAAGTTTCAAATACGAGAGCGCATAGGGTTAAGATGAGAAGGAGAAAGTTTAAACGAGATGCGTGAGGCAAGTTTTTTTTTACATAGAAAATTGATGTTACTGGGAAATGTCATAGAAACATAAATATGTGTAAAGTTTTGAAGTGGCATTTTGCCAGAAACATGAACAGGCAGAGAATAGAGGGATATGGACCATGTACAGACATGGGATGTGTTGAGTATAGCATCATGTTTGGCACAGCCATGGTGGGCCGAAGGGCCTCTTGCCGTGCTGTAGTGTTCTAATTTCTAATTTCTCAGCATCTACCCGATCAAAGCCCTTCAGAATCTTGGATGTTACATTTGATGTCTCTCTCATTCATCTAAGCCTCAATGCGTTCAACCTCAATCTACTCCACCTCTTTTTGGGAAATTCATCCATTTCCAGTATCAGCCGAGTGACCCTTCTCTGATCTACCTCCAATAGACGAATATCTTTCCTTCGGTCAGTCACACTGTTCATAATATTCTGGGTGCAGTCTGACTCGTTTCTTGTATATTTTTAGCAAGACGTTCCTATTTGTAGACCCCATTCCCTCTCTAATAAATGCCAGCATTTCAGTTGCCTTCTCTATTACCAGCTGACCCTGTAAGCAAATTTGTCAGAATAATGAACATGAACTCCCATAACACTTTCTGCTTCCAGTCCAAAGACAAATACTATTAACCTGACATTAAGTCAGGTGCATACTGAACTGAGTGAGAAAGGACATATCAGTAAAAAATAACTGGTTCCTTAGAAACACGTTTTATAAAGGAGAATGCGTTTTTGAACCTTTGAATTTTATTTGTTGGTGTGAATATAAATGGCAGAACAGACAAGGGTGTGTGGGAGTGGTTGTGATATGGTCCATATGGTTTATTTGAATTTTCAGTGGTCTTTATGCAAGCTTCAATAAGGGCTAAAGAATAACTTGACATATAATAGATCAATAAGGTCGCCTATGTGTGGAACCAGAGGAGATGGGTGAGATCTTAAACAAAGAAAAACCTTGTCAGGATTTACTGTGGAGAAAGACATGGAAGCTCTTGTAAAGAATCCTCAACAAAGAAGAGAAAGCGCCGGAATCTTAAAACAAAAAACTTTAGTCCAATCCTCAGTAGCTCTTTAGGTCTATGCTAGAATATTGTGTGAAGCTAGGGAAGAGATTGCAGTGTCCTTAACAGAGATATTTACATTATTAACAGACACAGTGAGGTGCCGGAAGAGTGGAGGGCGTCTAAAGCTGTTCCATCACTTAAGGGCTGCAGGGAAAAGCCATGAAATTGCAGGCCAGTGAGACCAGTGATGGGTAAGTTGTTGTAGGAGATTCTGAGAGAAATGAGCTGCGTTTATTTGGAAAGACATGTGCTGATTCGAGATAGTCAGCATGGTTTTGTGAGTGGAAAAACGTGTTCCACAAACTGGATTGATCCTTTGAGTAAGTGACCAAGAGATAGATGAAGGCAGAGCAGTCACTGTTGTCCACATGGAGTTCAGCAAAGCATTTGACAAGGTTTCAAGGGATGTAGAACATCTAGTCAAGAGGAGGAAGAAGGACGCTTCCATAAGGTTGAGGACGCAAGGATCGTTAGACCTCTACAGGGTTATATGGGGGCAACACGGTGGCTCAGTATTTAGCACGGCTGCCGTAAAGCACCAGAGACCCAATTTCGATTCCAGTCCCCGGCGTCCGTCTGGGTGGAGTTTGCGCATTCTCCCCATGTCTGCGTGAGGATCCTCCAGGTGCTCCAGTTTCCACCCACCGTCCAAAGATGTGTAGATTAGGTGACTCAGCCATGCTAAATTACCCATAGTGTTCAGGGATGTGTCGGAATGACACATTAGTTAGGGTAAATGGAGAGTAATAAGGTGGGGGAATGGTTCTGGGTGAGATGCTCTTCAGAGGGTCGGCATGGAGCTGTTGGGCCAAATGGCCTGTTTCCAAACTCTGGGGACTCTTTTGAAGGAAACCAGGAAGGAACTGAATAATGGACTTAGGACAGCTAGAAGGGGGCATGGAAAAGCTCTGTTGAGAAGGATTAAGGAAAACCGTAAGGATGGCCAGAGCGTGGATAGGGCCGGTCAGGGATAGTGGAGGGAACTTGTGCCTGGAGTCACAGGAGGCAGTGGAGTTGTTGGGGATACTGTCCTTAATGCATACTGTGCTTCAGTATTCAGTACTGAGAGGGACGTTGTCATTTGTGAGGACACCCATGAAACAGGGTGATGTATGTGAACAGGTTGATGTTAAGCAGGAGGATGTGCTGAGTATTTTCTAAAACATAAGGATAGGTAAGCCTCTTGGACCAGACGGGATGTGCCCAAAGTTACTACATGAAGCGACGGAAGGGATTTCTGCACCTTTGGCGATGACCTTTGCATCCTCACTGTCCAGTGGAGTCACACCAGCTGATTGGAGGGTGGCAAATGTTATTCCCTTGTACAAGAAAGGGAATAGGGATAATCCTGGGAATTACAGACCTCAGGTTCTTATGTCTGTGATGTGCAGATTATTGGAGAGGACTCTGAGAGATAGGATTTATGATTCCTTGGAAAGCGATTGTTTGATTAGAGATAGTCAGCATGGCTTTCTTAGAGGCAGGTCCTGCCTCACAAATCTGATTGAATCCATTGGGAATGTGATAAAACACGTTTATGTCTTATTCAGAAAATACAGAGGCATGGGATACAGGAAACCTGTCTCTGGATACAGAATTCCTGGGTCATAGAAGACAGAGGGTGATGATGGAGGGGAAGCATTCAGCCTGGACCTCTTTGAACAGTGGTGTTCAGCAGGGATGGGTTGCAGGACCTCTGCTCTTTGTGTTTTTTTTAATAAATGATTGGATGTGGGTGTGGAAGAATGGGTTAGCAATTTTGTCGATGACATGGAGGCTGGTGGAGTGTTGGATAGTGTGGAGGACTGTTGTAGGTTGCAGCAGGATATTGACAGGATGTGGAGCTGGGCTGAGAAGTTGCAGATGGAGTTCAATCTTGGAAAATGTGAAATTATTCATTTTGGAAGGTCGAACTTGAATGCAGAATACAGAGTTAAAGGAAGGATTCTTGGTAGTGTTGTGGAACAGAGAGGTCTTGGATTCCATGTCCATTGATCCCTCAAATTTGCCACCCAAGCTGACAGGGTTGCTTAGAAGGAATATATTGTGTTGGCTTTCAATTGCTCGGGAATTGAGTTTTAAAATCGTGAGGATGTGCTGCAGCTCTATAGAGCCCTGGTTAAACATCACTTGGAATTCTGTGTTCAGTTCTGGTCCCCTTGTCACAGGGTGGATGTGGAAGCTTAGGGAGGGTAAAGAGGAGGTTTGAGCTGAAAATGTGTTGCTGGAAAAGGGCAGCAGGTCAGACAGCATCCAAGGAGCAGGCGAATCGACGTTTCGGGCATGAGCCCTTCTTCAGGATTGAGGAAAGTGTGTCTAGCAGGCTAAGATAAAAGGTAGGGAGGAGGGACTTGGGGGAGGGCGTTGGAAATGCAATAGGTGGAAGGAGGTTAAGGTGAGGGTGATAGGCCGGAGTGGGGATGGGGACGGAGAGGTCAGGCAGAAGATTGCAGGTTAGGAAGGTGGTGCTGAGTTCGAGGGTTGGGATTGAGACAAGGTGGGGGAGGGGGCATGAGGAAACTGGAGAATTCTGAGTTCATCCCTTGTGGTTGGAGGGTTCCGAGGTGGAAGATTAGGCCCTCTTCCTCCAGGCATCGTGTTGCTATGGTCTGGCGCTGGAGGAGTCCAAGGACCTGCATGTCCTTGGTGGAGTGGGAGGGGGAGATGAAGTGTTGAGCCACGGGATGGTTGGGTTGGTTGGTCCTCCAGCATCTGCAGTCCTCACTTTCCCCTTAAAGAGGAGGTTTACCAGGATGCTACCTGGTATGGAGAGCTTGTCTTGTGAAGACAGGTTGAGGGAGCTAAGGTTTTTCTCATTAGAGTGAAGAAGGGAGCGGGGCGACTTGGTAGAGGTGAACAAGATGATGTGAGGCACATAGAGAGTGAACAGTGAGAGACTTATTTTTACCATGGCAAAAAATGGCTATTACAAGGGGGTGTAATTTTAAGGTGATTGGTGGATGGTTAAGGAGAGATTTCTAGATAAGTTCTTTACACAAATAGTGTTGGGGTGGGGTGGAATGCAATGCCAGTGGTGGTAGGAGAGTCACATACATTAGGGACATTTAATACATTCTTGGATAGACACATGGATGGCAGTAAAATGAAGGTTATGTAGGTTAGTTTGATTTACAGTCAGATAAAAGATTGGCATGACATTATGGCCAAAGGGTCTTGTGCGGTACTGTTCTTTGTTCTACGTTCCATGTGGTAAACTGGGTTAAAAACTCAGATCAGTGTAAAAGGATATGGCATTCAGGAGGAGCTAGTCAACTGGATACAAAATTGGCTTGAAGGTAGGAGACAGAGGTTGATGGGAGACATGTTGTTTTTCTGACTGGAGGCATGTGCCCAGCAGTGTAGTGGGTCCCCTGTTGTTTGTCATTTGGATAAATGGTTTGGATGGGAGTATTGGTTTCCTGGTAAGTAATTTTTTTGGGTGACACTGAAATTTTTGGTAAAATGGACTGTGGAGAAAGTTATCTATGATACATCAGGTTTAACAGTCTTGCTGGGATAATGGGCAGATGGAGTTTAATTAGATAAATATGAAGTGCTCCAATTTGGTGAAACAAACCAGGGTTGGACTTGTACAGTTATTGGGTAAAAACAATGACTGCAGATGCTGAAAATCAAATACTGGATTAGTGGTGCTGGAAGAGCACAGCAGTTCAGGCAGCATCCAACGAGTACAGTTATTGTTCGGGCCCTGGTCAGTGACCCAGGGATGCAGATACACAGTTCTTTTAAAGTAGTGTCACAGGTAGACATGCTGGTGAAGCAGGCATTTGGGGTGGTTACCTTCATTGGGGAGAGCATTAAGAGTAAGAGTTGGGATGTCATGATGTATCTGTATAAGAAATTGGTGAGGCCACCATAAAAACATTGTTGATCAGTAGGAACAACTCATCTAGTTCACTTACCTCCTTTAGGGAAGGACATCTGAAACTCTAACCTGGTCTGGCGAACATGTGAATCCTGACCCACAGCAATATGGCTGACTCTTTGCTATCCTCTGGGTAACTAGCAGTGGGGCAAAGAATGCTGGTCCAATCAGTGACACCATCATCTCATGAATGAATAAATAAAAATACATACGTCCCTCCCTATCTCTGCAAACCGCTCCAGCTGCAGCAATCCGTACTGGCTTAGTAACACTGTTCAGACCCTGACCACTCGTTGTAACACTCTCACCACCTCCAGCACCTTCACCTCTCCCTGTTCGTGTCGTGTCATTAAACCCTGACAACGATTATCCTTCCCACTGCTCTCCTCGTGTTAGCAGACAGTACGCAATCCCTCTAGAACTTGCCCCTAAAACTCTCTCTCATTTCAGGATTGTAAGTACTTTTTGGTGATCTTCTAATCCTCATAACCTAATATGATCCACTTTGTCCTGAGTGAGGGATGGGTAGGAATCTCTTGCTGAAGATTTTCTGTTTCAATGTAATGTCCTTTTGTTGAATGATATATACTGTTCCTCCAAATGTTTTCCACTGTTCATTTACCGACATATGCTTCAGTATGTTTAGCCTGTTTCCCTTGGTAAGTTCTCCTCTCACACTCAAGTAATTGGCTATTTTTGTTTTTAGTTGCAACTTGTCCTTTCTGTGATTCACTTCAAACTTTATATTTCTTCAAACTGCACTTAATCACAATTTCCCGGAGGACCTCTGCAGGTGACATTACTCATTCAGTAAGTTTTATCACACGGTCGCTCTGTCATAATTATGTCCCTAGCCAGATGCTCAGTGTGGTTTTCAAAGACACACTGAAAAAAAATTAACCAAACTCCTCTTCCAATATCAATGTTGTCAGTGTGATTGTCTCAGGTTATACGAATATTGAAGTTTCCAAAAATTATCACAATGCCTTGGTTAAAAATTGCAATGAGATCCTGTTTATTGCAGTGATGAGCAATGAAATGCTGTTGTGTGGTCTAAAAGTGTTTTGCTGCTGGTGTCCTTGGCAAGTAGTAGCCAGAATTTACATTCACAACAGACTCTACTACATGATCTGATGCCAAATGCTTTCTCTGTAACGCCTTTGTCACAAACCGATTCACTGATGTACAGGTTTAGTTAAACTCTGTCCCATCCTGTTCCTTTCTGCTTGTTTTCAGCCACATTCCTCATACTGTTCGGATGCTTCACCTTTTTCTCTTTGTATTTGGAAGCTCCTTTCATCTGAACCCTGTCCCTGCATCTTCTCTGTCAGTTTAAAGCCCTGTCCATAAACCTACCGACATGATTGGCCAGGACCCTGGTCCCAGCACGGTTCCAGTGGGATCTTCCGAATGGATTATTTTTTAAATCAGGTATGGGATGTGGGTGTCTCTGGCTGTCCAGTCTTAATTGCCTAGCCCTAGCTGCCCTTGAACTGAGTAGCTTGCTTGGCCATTTCAGAGGGTAATTGAGAGGCAAACACTTTGCTGTGTGTATGTCGTGCAGACCACGTGAGGATGGCAGATGTCCCCAAGCATCTTTTTGATGAACAAACGTTATTTTGGACATCAGCAATGGTTTTTTACTTATTCATGAATTGTTAATTGCACTTTTCAAAAAAAGATTGCAAAATCCACCATTTCTGATAGTGCGATTCAAACCTGCCTCCACTGAACATTGGGTGAGGTTTTGCATACATGCTCTAGCAATAATACTATTAGTCCATCACTTCACCTGCTCAGTGTTTGCTCATCCCTGAGCACTGACACCAGTGAATCAGGAACCTAAACCTGTTCTTCCTACATGATCGTTTCATTCTGAAATCTTCCTGAACGGTGGTGATATCAATCAGTATCTCTCCATGTGGTATCCCTCACTGTCAATTACGAATTGCTGCCTCTGTCAGCGTCTCTCACTCTTGCAGCTACTCCAGATGCTGAGTCAATTGAAGTCTCCACTCCAGAGTACACAGCAGCACAGGCCAGGAATGGAGACTGTGGTTTTACAGATTTCTGTTGGACTCAGTGCCATTCTCCATGTGTAACCCTCACTGCATAAGCCTCATTTCACATTCTATTTCTTTGGCTCTTGTTGGTACTCCGGAAAGTCCTGGCTGAATAGCCTTTCCAACTGCTGGGTGTCTCGTACATCAATACATTTAAGGTGGTTGGTCAGCCAGAGAGACAAAGGGAAAGGAGATCTGGAGTCTTCAATAAATCCTGCAGTGAGGTAAGTTCACTCTCAGTGATAACAGCAGAGAGTAACGAGAGGGCTCCAAACATCAGCTAACAAGACATGACATAGATACAGTGCTGGACGGGTAACTCAGTACAGACACACCGAAGGCTCAATCACCACCACTACTGTAAGTTCTTTTGTACTAAGAATCATTACTGTGGAAAACTGTTTCTGTGGCATGTCTTGTGGACCAGTGTCTTCAATAATTTGTAACTGTTATAACAGTTCCTGTCCCAGTAACCTCTTCCCATCCCGATAGTCCCTCCACATATTTGAAATGACTGCATTCCAGACTACCATCCCTATCGCTGTAACTTGCTTCAGTGTCTACAACATTCCTTATCTCAGTATTCTCCTCCTACAATAAATGGAGACAGAGTCATGCAGCCTGGAACGGTTCCTTCGATCCAACTAGTCCATGCTGACCAGAGTCCCTGAACGAGTTGCTTGTCCCTGCATTTGACCCATGTCCCTTCAAACCTTCTCCTCTCCATGTATCTACCCAAATATCTTTCACATTTTGTTACTGTACTGTTCTGTATCAATTCCCCCGAAAACCCATTCCATACCTGCACCATCCTCTGTGTAGAAAATGTTCTCCACCAAATCTTTTTAAGTTTTTTTTCTCTCCCATCTCATACTTCTGCCCTCTGGAACACAGAACATAGAACATGACATTGCGGTACAGGCCCTTCGGCCTTCAATGTTGAGCAAACCAGTGGAAGCAATCTGAAGCCCAGCTAACCTTCCCTATTCCATTCTCATCCATATGCCTATCCAATGACCGTTTACATGCCCTTAAAATTGGCGAGTCTACTACTGTTTCAAGGCATGCATTCCATGCCCCGACTATTCAGAGTAAAGAAACTACCTCTGGCATTTGTCCTATATCTATTAATTAATAATGATATCAATATCTATCTCAATTTAAAGCTATCTCCCCTCGTGCTAGGCATCGCCATCCGAGGGAAAGTCTCTCACTGTCCAATCCATCTAACCCTCTGATCTTCTTATATGTCTCAATTAATTGGCCTCAAACGTCTTCCCTCGAACAAAATCAGATTCAAGTCCCTCAGCCTTCCTCATAACACCTTCCCTCTGTACAAGGTAACATACGAGTAAATCTCGTCAGAACCCTTTCCAAATCTTTCACATCCTTTCTCTAATGCAGTGATATTAACCATAGGCAATACTCCAAATGTGGCCGCACCAGAGTTTTGTACAACTGCAGCATGATCTCATGGTTCGGAAACTCAATGTCTGTACCAATAAAGCCTCACACGCTGAATGCCTTCTGAACAACCCTCTCAAACTGGGTGGCAACTTTCAGCGATCCATGTACATGAACACGGTGATCTGTCTGCTCACCTGCACTACCAAGATCTGCTTTACCCACATCCACCTGTTTGGTCATCCCAAAAAGTCAATAAAGTTTGTGAGGCATGACCTACCCTTCACTAAACCGTGCTTACTATCCCTCATCAACTTATTCATCTCCAGATGATTATAAATGCTCGCTCCTTTTAGAAGCCTTTCCAACACTTTACCCAGAATCGAAGTAAGGCTCACAGGTCTTTAATTACCAGGGCTGTCTCTATTCCCCTTCTTGGCCAAGGGGACCACATTTACTATCCTCCAGCTTTCTGGCAATATTCCTGTAGACAATGACGACATAAATATCAAAGCCAAAGGCTCTGCAATCTTCTTCCTGGCTTCCTAGAGAAGCCAAGGATAAATTCCATTTGGCCCAGGGGACTTTTTTAAACACTTTCCAGAATTGCTAACACCTTCTCCTTCTGCAGTTTAATCCCATCTAGATATGGACTCCTCTACCCTGGGCTAAAGACATTGGCTAATCAACTTACCTGTACCCCTTATGGTTTTCCAAAGCTTTATAAGGTCACCCCTCAGCCACCCTACGTGCAATGGAAATGTGAAGAACAATGATACAAATATCCCTGCTCGGGTCCCTACCACTACTTTGCCACAATGTTCTGGATACACTTGTTCAGGAGCTGGGGCGTTCTCTACCTTTGTGTTCTAAGACCTCTAGCACCACCTCTTCTGTAATAGGGAGTCTTTACAAGCCATCACTGTTTATTCCCTTTGTTTCCTAGTCTTTGTCCACAGTAAACATGACATGAAATATTCATTTAGGGTCTCGCCCTCCAAGTTCTACACTTGGATGGCCTCACTGAACTTTGAGGAGGCCTAGTGTCTCTCCAGTTGCTTTTTTTTGTATTTGTGTGCTGTAGAAATTTCTTTGCATTCTTCTTAACCTTATCTGCCAAAACTATCTCATCCCTCCATGTTGCTTTCCAGCTTATCCAGCCTCTCCGATTCTGTCAAACCCTGCAGTATCAGTCACATCTTTGTCAATCTTTGCTCCAATTACAGTTTCAGGAAGTGCTTCCCAGATCAGCATTATCAGAATTCTACGCAACATTCCACAGCTGTGCTGAGTATCCCTAATCAATCCATGCCTTTGCAAATGCATGTTACTCCTGTCTGGCGGGATCACTACCAACAATGTGTGCTCAACTGCCATCAAATTAATTGATGTTGATGTCCCTGGCGTTCCATCACAGCCTTTCCTACATACTGGCACATCATTGGCCCCCCTCCAGGCTTCCAGCTCATCATCTCTGGCTATCAGTGATAGAAAAATCTCTTTACGGGACCCCACAATTTCTTCTTGAGCTTCACACAATGTCCTGGGATACACTTGATTATTTCCCAGGGATTAGTCTACATTATATGCATTTTCAAACATCCAGTACCTCATGTTCTGTTATGTGGAGTCTTTTGAAGACATTAATTTTTTACCCTGAGTTTCCCCAGTCTTTCTACAAGTTCAAAGTTGAAATTTTTGTTCAGGATCTCACCCAACTCCTGTGGTTCCACACGTGGATGGCCCCATTCATTTTCAAGGAGCCATATTCTGCCCCTAGTTAATCTTCTGTTGTAAATATACTTGTAGAATCTCGTTGAATTTTCCTCAGCCTGATCTGCCAACACTATCGGTGGTCCACTTTGGGCCTTCCTGATTTCCCTGTTAAGTATGTTACTCCACCCACAATGCTCTTCAACGGATTCCCTTAATCTAGCTGGCTATGTGTGACACGTGCCCCCTTTTTGTTGATCAGAGCCTCAATATGCCCAGTCATCCAGTGTTTCCTACTTGTGTCAGCATTGTCCTTCACACTAACAGGAATATGCTGGCCCTGACCTCTCATTTTATCGTTCTTTTGAAAGCTTCCCACCTGCCTGACGTCCCTTCACATGCAAATACCCTCCACAATCAATTGTTAAAAGCTTTTGACTAATACCTTCTAGATTGGTGCAAGACCAATATTGATCTTTCACTTGTGGACCAGACTTGTCCTTTTCCATCGCTATTTTCAAACTAATAAAATTGTGATCACTTTGCCAAAGTATTGCCCCACTAACGCCTCATTACCTTTTCCTACCTTGTTTCCCAAGAGGAGGTCAAGTTTTACCCCCTCCTGCAGTCCAACCATTGACATTCTGACTGAGACAGTTTTCTTGAATGTGCCTCACAAATCCCTCCCATCCAAATTCTGAACACTCTAGCAGTCAAATCTGGATTTGGAATGTTGAAATCCCGGACCATTCCAACCCTATCATTCTTACAGATATCTGAGATCTCCCGACTTATTTGCTGCTCAAATTCTTGTTGACTATTGAGGGCCTGTAGTACAGTCATATCAAACTGATGACCCATTCACATTTCTCAGTTGCAGTATTAAAGCTTCACTGGGCGATACCCCAGAAATATACTCTCTAAGTGCTACTGTAATGTTTTCACTGATCAAAACCTCCACTCCCCCTATTCTCTCACACCCTATTCTTTCCTTCCTCTATAATTTGTACTCTGGGACATTTGAGCTGTGAGTCCTGCCCCTCCCTCAGCTGGTTTTCTGTCATACTGTGGTAACCCAGTCCCATGTTCCCATCCATGCACTGAGTTCATCTGATTTAACTGTTAGGCCTTTTACTTTGAAATAAATGCACTTTAATTGATCTCTTTTCCCTTAGTGTCTGCTGTGCTCTTGCCTGCTTTTTCTATTTAAATTCCTGTCTTGAAATTCTGTGCCTGCCTCAACCTTCAGACTGTAGCCTGAGTCCATCCCCTCCCTGTGGACTACACCCTCACCTTTCATGTCATCTGAAAACCTCCGAATGACACCTTCTGCTTTCACATCAGAGTTATTAATGTACATAGTACACAGCAATCGTTCCAGCACAGATCCCTGTGGTACACCTGCTGGTGAACGAATTTCAAACACAAACCAACCATCCTCCAGTTGTGGATCCAGATTGCCAAATTGCCTGGGATCCCGTTAATCTGTTGGACCAGCCTTCCAAAGGACCTTGTAAAACACCTTAATGAACTCCATGTAGGAGAAAGTGAGGACTGCAGATGCTGGAGATCAGAGCTGAAAATGAGTTGCTGGAAAAGCGCAGCAGGTCAGTCAGCATCCAAAGAGCAGGAGTATCGACGTTTTGAGCCCTTCTTAAGGAAACTCCATGTAACCCACATCATCTACACGGCCCTCATCAAAATCCTCAATCGTAATTTCAAACAAAAATCTCAGCTCAATTTGGGAGAGGACCTTACTCTACCAAATCCGTGATGGGTATCCCTAATCGATCTCTGCCTTTCCAAATGTTGATTCATCCGGTCCCTCAGAATTGTTTCCAATAATCTCCCACCCCCTGCTGTCTGACTCTCTGCTCTATCCCTGCTGCCCTTCTTGAACAAAGTAACCATATTAGCTATCTTCCAGTCATTCTGCACTTCACCTGTGGCCAGCAAAGTATTAAATATACTCACCAGGGCCCAGCAATCACAGGTGTTACCTCCCATAGCAGCCTGGGATACACTTCAATGGAGTCTTGAGATTTCTACACCTTTATGCCAATGAAAACATTTATTACCTCCTCCTTATTGAACTTAACATGTTCTCGAACCTCACCCTCCCAACTGAAATCCCTGGCTACAATGTCTTTCTCCTGCGTGAATACAGATAGGAAGCATTCATTGAAGACCTCATCTACTTCCTCTGTCTCCATGCACAGATTGTCCCTTTGGTTTCTAACAGGCCTCACTCTTTCCCCAGTAATTCTCTTATTCTAACTATACTGCTAAAATACCTTTGTGGCTTTTCCTTAACACGATGTACCAAGGATGTTTAATGACCATTGATTGTCCTTCATTTTTAAGGAGCCCCCTTACACTCCCTATACTTTCGAATGGCTTCACCTGTGTTTATTGCACTGTATTTTCTTTATCAAACTCACGATATCGCTTGATCAGTATTCGCTGGACTTGCTACCTTTACTATTCCCTCATCAGGAATACACTGGCCCTGGATTCTCACTGTCTCACTTTAACATACTCCCACTTTCCGAATATAGACACAACTGCAGATAGTCCTCCCAGTCTCTGTTTGCCAGATCCTCTCTAATGATGATGATACTGATAGGAGACTCAGTTGTGAGGGGGACAGACAGGACACTGTGTGGCTGCAGAAGAGACCCCAGGGTGGTGTGCTGCCTCCCGGGTACCGGATAATGGGCGTCTCTGAGCGGTTACTGAACATTCAGAAGTGACAGGGTAAATACCCAGAGGTCATTGTGCACATCGGTCCACATGACATAGTTAGTCAAAGGGATGGGATCCTGTGAAATACAAACAGGGAGTGCAGAAAGGAGTTAAAAAGCAGGACCTCAAGGATAGTGATCTCCAGATTACTGCCAGTGCCACGTGCCAGTGAGGATAGAAATACAAAGATAGCCCAGATGGATACGTGGCTGAGGACCAGGTGGAGGGGCAGGGTTTTCCGTTGCTGGATCACTAGGATCTCTTCTGGGGTAGAGGTGACTGAAGAAAAGGGAGGGCGGGTTTGACTTGAACCAGAGGGGCACCAGTATCCCTGGGGGAGTTATGTTCATATTACGCGGGGAGGATTTAAACTCGTTTCGTAGGGGGTTTGGACTCTGAGTAAGAGAGGTATCATCGACCTGTCAAGGGAAAATGCATCAGTCATCGAGTGCAAGTTTTCTATCCAGGATATCCAGGGGCACAGTCAAGGGAGAGAAAAGACTTCTGGTTTAAAGGGCATTTATTTCAACATATGAGGCCTAAATGGTAAGGCAGACGAGCTCAGAGCATGGATTGGCTCTGGGAACTGGGATATTATGGCCATAACAGAAACATGGCTGAGAGAAGCGCAGGACTGGCAACTCAGTGTTCCAGGATACAGAAGCTACAGGCGGGATAGAAGGACAGGTAGGTGAGGAGGGGGAGTTGTCCATTTGATAAGTGAGGGCAAAACAACAGTACATAGGGTGGGTACGTTTTCTGGGTGATCAAATGAGGTCATATGATTAGAAGTTAGAAACAAAAAGCGGATGGTCAGTCTGCTGGAATGGTGTCCGGCGTCACCAAATAGCCAGGGAGGACGAAAGGAGCATTTGTGAAAAGAGATTGCAGGTACCTATAGATACCATAAAATAGTATTGTTTGGAGATTTTAACTTCCCCTGTACGGACTGGACCACCCAGAATGTAAAAGGTGGAATTTGTCAAATGTGTCCAAGAAAATTTTCTAGATCAATATATAGAGGGCCCCACTCTACTGAGGTGGGTGCAACATTGGACTTCCCCTCAGAAAAGGAGATCATGCAAGTGAGGCGTTCGCCAAGGTTCCCCTTGGGAGGCTGATTAGCAAGCTCAGATCTCATGGAATACAGGGAGAAGTAGCCATTTGGATACAGAAATGGCTCAAAGGTAGAAGACAGAGGGTGGTGGTGGAGGGTTACTTTTCAGTCTGGAGGCCTGTGGCCAGTGGAATGCCACAAGGATCGGTGCTGGGCCCTCTACTTTTTGTCATTTACATAAATGATTCGGATGCGAGCATAAGAGGTAGAGATAGTAAGCTTGCAGATGACTCCAAAATTGCAGGTGAGTGGACAGCGAAGAGAGTCACCTCCGATTACAACAGGATCTGGACCAGAGGTGCCAATGGGTTGAGAAGTGGCAGATGGAGTTTAATTCAGATAAATGCGAGGTGCTGCATTTTTGGAAAGAAAATCTTGACAGGACTTATACACTTAATGGTCAGGTCCAAGGGTGTGTTGCTGAACAAAGAGACTTGGAGTCCAAGTTCATAGCTCTTTGAAAGTGGAGTCACAGGTCGATAGAACAGTGAAGAAGGTATTTGGTATACTTTCCTTTATTGGTCAGAGTATTGAGTACAGGAGTTGTGAGGTCATGTTGTGGCTGTACAGGACATTGGTTAGGTCACTGTGGAATTTTGCGTGGAATTCTGGTCTCCTTCCTATCGGAAAGATGTTGTGAAACTTGAAAGGGTTCAGAAAAGATTTACAAGGATGTTGCCAGGGTTGGATTATCTGAGCTCTAGGGAGAAGCTGAACAGGCTGGGGCTGTTTTCCCTGGAGCGTCGGAGTCTGAGGATTGACCTTACAGAGGTTTACGAAATTATGAGGGGCATGGACAGGATAGGATAAATAGCCAAAGTATTTTCCCTGGGGTCAGGGAGTCCAGAACTCGTGGGCATAGGTTTAGGATGAGAGGGGAGAAGATATAAAAGAGAACAAAGGGGCAACGTTTTCACGCAGAGGGTGGTACGTTATGGAATGAGCTGCCAGACGATGTGGTGGAGTCTGGTACAATTGCAACATTTTTAGCGGCATTTGGATGTGTATATGAATAGGACGGGTTTGAAGGGATATGCGCCGGATTCTGGCAGGTGGGACTAGATTGGGTTGGGATATCTGGTCGGCATGGACAGGTTGGACCAAAGGGTCTCTTTCCTTGCTTTATATCTCTATGACTCTAAGTGACTGAAGTGGTAGTCGGAAAGCACTTTGGTCCAGTGACCACAAATGTCTTAGTTTTAACATTGTCATTGAAAAAAGATCAGACAGGTCCACAGCTTAAGGTCTCAAACTGGAGTAGGGCCAGGTTTGCCGTCATTAGGCAGGACGGAGCAGAGGTCGTTTGGGTGAATTAAAAATCCCACAACACCAGGTTATAGTCCAACAGGTTTATCTCACAGCACCAGCTTTCAAAGTGCAGGTGATCATTCTAAAAGATGAAAACTTAAACTCAATGTGTTTGGTATTACATTCCATGACACTGCAATCCTGTTGCTATAAATTCTGAGCCATATGATTGTGCTCCACAACCACCTGATGAAGTGGCGCTCCGAAATCTAGTGCCTCCAGATAAACCTGCTGGACTGTAAGCTAGTGTGTGATTTTTAACTTTGCCCATCTCAGTCCAACGCCGGCTCCTGCACATCATGCTCCCATCAACTGGTTGAGTCTGTTTGAAGGAAAAGGAATGATTGGCAAATGGGAGGGTTTTAAAAGTGTGATCTCAAGAGTCCAATATGTCCCTGTTAGAGTGAAGGGAAACGCTGGCAGGCTTAGGGATCCGCGGCTGATGAGGGATATCGAGGGTTTGTTCAAGAGACAGAAGAAGGCACATATTGTCTTCAATGTTTCCATATGTACGTAACCTCTTCCATTCCTAAAGACACGATCACTCGGTGGAGACTCGACAATCCCCTCAAATCCCGATCTGGAGAACCCAGTGAAAGCCTGTGACTCTCCCAATCCAGTTCCAAAAAGACTCACTATCTATGTGAGATCCTCCCGTCGCTAACACCCACTTTATCATTGTAAGATCCTCCTGTATCTCCATCCATTTACTCATCTCCTTAATCTTCTCAAGCTCTTACACCCCTATCTGTGTAAACGTCACCCTCCCCTACAACCCTTCTCACTTTGACCAAACTGGAGGAGGTTACTAATGCTTCCTTTGCTGTGAAACTGTCCAACCAAAACGATTGCCCCTCTGGAAAATCTGTCAGACTCCAAAACCTCCATACCTAAATAATCTGCAGACGTAAACCTTCCTATATCTATAAACATCTTCAGTCGGGGGATCCAAGATGGCGGCGACCCAGCAAGTCTGAGTCTATCGTGCTCGTCCCAAGACTTGGGCAAAGTGGGCCACCCACCACTACCACACTCAGCAAATCATTTATAATAGCTCTTTAATTAAATTAGTTGTTTAATATTAAATTTCAACAATCTAATATTTCGTAAGAATTACCAAAGGGAAGGGAGCCAGCAGCTCTCAACAAGCAGGACCCCCTCCCCCACCCTCTCCAGCTGCAGCAGAGGCGTCCACAGAAGCTCGGGGGGACTTACCTACGGTGACAAGCCTTGTAGAAATGATCTCCAAACTGGATGCGAAGATCGACGCTTTTATTGAAGAATCCCGAAATCGATGGGACTCACTCTCGGCCGCGCTGCAGAAGCACGACCGAGACAGCCAGGAAATCGAGCGCACAGTCGGAGGGGCGGAGTTAAAGGCCTCGATCTCCGAATCTACAGCTCAATCGGCCGTGGATAAGGTCTGGACTCTCGAACAGCAAGTCCAGACCTTACAGCATTACATTCACGACCTCGATAATTGAGGTCGTCGAAAAAATATTCTTTTGCTGGGCCTTCCCGAACGGGAAGAGAAAGTTCAGCTTACAGCTTTTCTCGAGCAGTGGCTGCCGCAGCTTTTAAGTCTGGAAGCTGGATCAGGCCAGGTAAGGGTAGAATGGGCCTACCGGGTCGCAATACACGGGCCCAGGTCGAACCAGCGCCCACGCCCGGTCCTGTTCCGGCTGCAGAGCTATAGGGAGAGGCAGATATAGCTATAAGCTTCTAGAAATCTTGGAAAAGACCCCCAAGCTCTGATCTATAAAGGATCCAAGGTCATGTTATTCCAGGACATTTCTCCAGTTCTGGTCCGAAAGACAAAGGCATTCGATGAGACGAAGAAGCATCTAAGGGACTTAAATATTCAGTACTGCTTACACTACCCAGCAACGCTACGCTTTAGCCATGAAGGATCCGTGTATAACTTCGGATGGACAGAAAAGGCGAAGGAATTCTTGGACTCTCTTAGAAAAACTGTAAGAGATAATGGATGTTGGTTTGCCTTCTCCCTCGCTTTGCTTTATATCCCCTTTTTTTTCTTACCTTACTGTTTTCTATCAACATGGGGGGTGGGGAGATGGATTTGATTTTCTCTCCCCCCCCTTTGGGGTTGGTTATTTTTTATTATTTTATGTATATATGTGTGTGTATATATATATATATATATATATATACACACACATATGTGTGTGTACGTATGTATGTGTGTATATGTATGTATGTGTATGTATATAAGCTGGGTGGTTTGGTTGGTGTTGGTGGGGGGAGGTGGTTACCTTATTCTATTTTACCTCTATCTCTAGGAGCGAGGTTGTTTCTCCCTTATTATTTTGTATTATTATATATAAATATTATTTGTTGAGGTTGTAATTTTATAGTTATATGTTTATATATGGTATTGACATTACCAAATATATCCAGGTGTTGGTGTGGGTCGGGCTAGGATGCTCACTGTTAACTCTAGCTTTGTATTATATCCGAATTCTCCTCATTTTATTGAGGAGCACCTGGGTCAAGGATGGGGCATTGGTTGGGAGGATATGATGGACCTTTGGAGAGGAAGTGACACCCCTGTGAACAAGGGGGAAAATCTCCACTTAGATACGTTTTATTTTTTTATTTAGAAATAGTTCTTATTATACTGTTGCGAGTGTATTAGAGAGTCTTTATTTTTGTAAATTTTATATACTCTATTCTCGGGATGTTCTGGATAGGGTTTCCCCTCCTGAGGGGTCTCGGATTTGCCCAGATGATTATGGTTGATCAGTCAGTTTAAGTGGTGCACCGGGAATGTCAAGGGGAGTAATTCGCCAGTCAAAAGGAAGAAAATATTATCAAATCTTAAGAAAGAAAGACTTGATATAGCTCTCCTACAGGAGACACATCTGTCGGATAAAGAACACTTGAAATTACGACAGGGTGGATTTGATCAGGCATTTTTTTCTTCTTTTATGCCAAAAAGCAGAGGAGTTGTTATTCTTGTTCGGAGGAATTTCCCTTTCAAAATCCTAAATCAATTAAAAGACGAATCTGGACGATATATTTTGATTAAAGCCCTCATAAATGGAGAGGAATATGGAATGTTAAATTTGTACTGCCTCCCGGCACACCCCTTTAAATTTATAATGGAAGCCTTTTCAAAATTGATGGCTTTTGGTGCCCGTCATACAATTATAGGGGGAGACTTTAATTGTATTATGGATCCGGAAATAGATAGGATTCCCAAGAGTACTGCAGGAGTATATCCCACATCTAGACAATTGGTGGATCTGAACAAAGAATTAGGATTAGTAGATGCATGGAGATGTCTTCATCCACAGGGCACAGATTTTTATTTCTACTCCAATCCACATAAATGTCATACCAGAATTGATATGGTTTTTTGCCTGCTAAATTTTTTTAAAATTCCATATCATCTGGTAAATTAGGTAGGATAGCAATTTCCGACCACGTTGCTGTATATATGGAAACTAAGGCGAGGAACAATGGGACATCCCCTCAGCATTGGTGTATGGACCCCTTCCTAATGAAAGATAGTAAATTTGTAAATTACTTCTCCCAAGAATTTAAAACTTTTTTAGAAATTAATTCAGGTACGGCTAGCAACCCAGCAATGATGTGGAAGACCATCAATGCTTACACGCGAGGTTTGATCATTTCCTACTCAGCGACACAGAAAACATTGAAAGAAGAACAACAGCGACTGCTTGAAGCTCGCTTAAAAGCAACTGAAACAGCATACACTGATAGACCTTCTATTATTAAATTGCAAAGGATTACAGCTCTTAGGACAGCTCTAAACACTACGCTTACTCAAACGGCTAAGAGGGAAATATTATTTGCAAAACAAAGGTTATGTGTATATGGCGACAAACCGGGTAGATACTTAGCATTTCTTGCAAAGAGAAACAAAGGCCCCTCAGACTATTACATCTGTCAAGGAAAGTGCGGGTATTTTGACTCATGATCATAAAAAGATTAATGCGATTTTTAGAGAATTTTATTCTGAGTTATATAAATCGCAGGATTGTGAAGATAGGGCTAGGAGGATGCAGTCATTTTTGAAAAAAAATTGACTTTTCCGGGCGTAACTCCAGAACAGGTATCGGTCCTAAATGCTCCTCTAACAGTCCAAGAAATAGTTGATAAAATTAGGCAACTTCAGAGCGGTAAGGCACTGGGCCCAGATGGTTTTCAAGCTGAATTCTAAAAAGAATTTACGGCAATATTGCCTGGTCCACGTATGGGAATGTATAACTATGCATATAGTCAGGGCTGTCTCCCGTCTTTGCGGAAAGAGGCAAATATCTCTCTTATCCTTAAAAAAGGAAAGGATCCAGAAGATTGTACGTCATACAGACCAACATCCTTGCTAAATGTAGATTTTAAAATCCTTTCTAAAACATTAGCACTGAGACTGGAAAGGGTACTGCCACATATCATAAAGGAGGATCAGACGGGGTTTATTAAGGGCCATAGATCATACAAGAATATTAGAAGGATTTGAATATGATTCAAGCCTGTCATTAGGGAAAGATCCCAGGAGTCGTAGATTCATTAGACGCGGAAAAGGCATTTGATACGGTTGATTGGTTATATTTGTTTTACACACTGGAAAGATTTGGCGTTGGACAGGTGTTTACCAAATGGGTCTCAACATTGTATAGTGATCCCAAAGCAGTTGTGGTTACCAATGGATTAGGTTCGGATAGCTTCAGTGTGGGTAGGGGCTGCCGTCAGGGATGTCCTCTCTCGCCATTGTTATTTACGCTAATAATTGAACCACGAGCAGAAGCTATTCGAGATGGTCACAATATAACGGCCCCGAGGATTGGTACAGGTAAACATAAAATTACTCTTTATGCAGATGATGTTCTTCTATTCCTCAGTAATCCTCTGATGTCCGTACCTCGCGTAATCCAAGTTATTAATACATTTAGCACATTCTCAGGCTATAAAATTAATTTTTCAAAATCGGAGGCTATACCAATCGGTGGCCTTGCTATGACACCCCACTTAGTGGACGGATCCCTTTTTCCCTTTCATTGTTCCCTGGAGAGCTTCTTATATTTAGGCATTTTTATTACTCCAGTATTTGGTCAGTTGTATAAGGCTAACTTAGTGCATTTACTGGAAAGGATAAGGCAGGACCTCCAGCGATGTGGAGACCTTCCAATTTCCTGGCTGCGTAGAATAGCACTAATTAAAATGAATGCCCTGCCCCGTCTCCTATACCCTTTGAGAATACTCCCGGTGATGCTGCCGTGGCTGGCACTACGTAAATCATATGGCTGGCTGGGTTCCTTTATCTGGAATCATAGACGGCCCCTCATTAAGCTGAAGAAGCTACACCTTCCACAGGCAAAGGGAGGATTGGACTTGCCAGATTTTTGGAAATATCAGTTAAGTTCCCGATTTAGTTACATAGCTGATTGGGTCTTGTCTGATCCACAATCAATCTGGCTGGACATCGAGGCCTCTCAAGTAAAATAGCCACTTATTAACCTTTTATTTCCAGACAAGAGGAAAATCATTACAGATCACTGTAAAAATCCTATAATACTAAACACAATTAAGGCTTGGAATATAATGCGGCAAAATGAGGGTAACTCACATAAAACATCCCCCTATGCACCGATAGTGGGAGCATGGGGATTCCAACCGGGGTTTACAGATGCCACTTTTAAACTCTGGAGATCCAGGGGTATCTCATGTTTAGGAAACTTTTTTAAGAATGGGGTCCTGATGTCTTTTGAACAGCTGCATCAGAAATTCGGATTACCTAATGGAGACCTCTTTCGATACTTCCAAATTCGAGACTATATACAGAAGAAGACTACGTTATTGGATAGTCTTTTTAAATCAGACAGAGAATGTAATGTCCTACGACCAGTGGGGGTATCTTCCATCAGTACTATTTATCATTTACTACATGATGAAGTATCGGGAGATATGGACAATCTGCTTAAAATACGGGATCCGGATTTGGGACTAGAAATTTCTACAGAGACGTGGAATGATATTTGGGAAAATGCTAGAAGAATTACTATCTGTAACAGAACCCAGGCTATCCAGCTGAAGATGCTTCATCGGGCCCATATAGCACCGGTTCGATTGGCAAAATTTAAGGCAGGAGCATCTCCAATGTGTCCCAAATGCAAAATAGAGGTGGGCACTCTTGTATTGCCTGTGGACCTGTCATAAGATCCGTAGATATTGGACTAAAGTAGCAAGTACCCTGACAGAAATTTACGGGACGGAAATTAAAGTGGACCCTGTATCTCTCCTTTTGGGCTTTTCGAAATTTCCCTCCCTGGACATGTACAGGAAGAGACTATTTTCTATTCTCTCTTCCTATGCAAGAAAAAATATTTTGGTGAACTGGGTGGCTGAGGGCCCCCCTGGACTTTCAAATTGGCACAGATTAATTATGGAATATATTCCCCTTGACTTCCTTACAAATATGGTGCACCGAAAGACCGAATTATTTTATAAAATATGGCAGCCCTTCTTGAATTACATAAATACAGATATTTCCGCTATCCTAAGATGGGCTTTTCTTTAATTGAGATTAGATACCTAACTGGTCCGGGGCTCCTTAGGAGAAGAATCCCGCACGAATACGGGTTTTATTTCATCTGATGTGAACACATTCCGAGTAAGAGACTTAAATATACACTCTGGTTAGTTGTAGGTTAGATTAGTAGACAGTTGAGTTTTGCTTTTTTTTTCTTTTTCGGTTTTCTTTTACTTTTGTTAAATTTTGGCTATTGTATATTTGATTTAATTGTATATCAATGTTTGTATTTGAGAGTTTTGTTTATTTTTTAAACTTGTAAAAATGTTAAATTTCTAATAAAAATATCTATAAAAAAAAGAGCAGGTCGAGGAGGCAGAACTTCCGAAATGTGGATCATTGGGATTCCCAAGTCGATAAGATATACACAAGATGGACGGTATAGACCTGAACTGGCAGCAATCTCCTACCAGGCAGGTTTGCTGTTGTCACTCAGGAGGGTTTAAACTAGTGTAGCCGTTGGGGGGAGGGGGGCTCAGAGGGAACCAGAGCAGTAGGTCAACAAGCACACGACTGAGGCGTGGTTGGCGACTAATCCCAGTACAGCTAAGACCAACAACAAACAGAAGAGGTTACTAAACACAATGGGCCTGGCAGTCTGTAGTGTGCTGATTATAAAATGACGAGTATGACAGGCAAGACGGATCAACTTGGAGCTTGGGTGAGTATGTATAACTGCTGTGTTGATATTATAGAAATTTGATTGAGAGAGGGACAAGGGAGATGTCAATCCACTGGTCCAGACAGAATTGTAGAATAAACAGTGAGTGACTGGAGACAGTTGTTGAATGTAAAATAATTATCCAGCACTTTACTGGAATTGGACAGAGTGTGTGATTCAATGTACGTGTTGAAGGGACAAGGGGGGAAACTGAAATTGTCTGTTTAAATATTGTCTGTTTTTCTGATTAGCGGAGAATAGAAGAGAAGAATTTACATCAGGGAAACTCAAACCAATTATCAGGTCAGGATTTAATGGCATTGGGCAAAAGTGTGTTTTTGTCAACGCAATGATTATTATGGGTAAGGCAAATGAGCTTAGAGCCTGAATCAATACATGGGACCATGATGTTGCAGCCATTACAGACACTTAGTTTGGAGAGGGTTAGGACTGGGCGTTCAGCTTTTCAGGATTTTGTTCTGTTAGGCGAGATAGAGAGGAAGTTAAAATAAGCCGAGGAGTTGTATTAATAATCAGTGATAATGTTGCATTTACACTCAGAGAGGACGTACTGGAGGGATCATCCACTGAGGCAATATGAGTACAGCACAAAAATAAGATTGATGCAAATACTGTGTTCGGATTAAGCTATATTCCTTTCAACAGCCACCTGACAACAATTGTGCGCCCAGTTATGGAAAGGTGTAATATAAACAGAGTTGTCATAGTGAGTGATTCAACATCCCCAATATTGACTGGGACTCCATAGAGGAAGTGGCTTAGATGGGACAGAATTTGCTTGGTGCATCCAAGCGGGTTACTTGTAACGGAATGTGGATAGTCCTCTACAGGAAGGACCATGCTCGACCTCGTATTGGCTAATGAGCCTGAACAGGTGACTGACATTTCAGGGAACAGCATTTTGGAAACTTTTTGGATATTCTTTCAGTTTTAAGGTAGCTAAGGTGATGGATAAGTCAGGACCTTTTGAGAAGCTATGGAACTGGGGTGAGGCAAGTTACGTCAGTATCCGGCAGGAGCTAGGGAGCGATAATTGGGAGCAGCAGCTATCAGCCAAATCCACATTTTGTGTGTGGCAACTGTTTATTAAATCCTGATTGCAATATCATCTGGCGAACGTCCTCCCAACTTCTCGAATTTCAATGTATTTTGTTTTAACAGATATTTCGAGGTCGCTGTTTATAAGAGAACAGCAAGAGATAATGGATGATTGTGCCGTGTCCTTCACTGAATCAGCTTGTCTCTCCAGGCACCTAACGCTTTTATTGTGGGTCAGAGAACCTCAGAACCAATAACGCACAGACGGAAGCCATTCAGTCCTTCGTGCACCCACGAGCTCTCCAACTACACTATCTGAAAGCAGAGAGAGTTATTCGAGATACAGCGAGAGAGAGAAAGAATGAAGCAGAAATAAAGAATGTGATGGGAGATAAACAGAGAGGAGAGAAAACGGTGTGACAGAGTGAGTGAGAAATGAACAGGTGTGAATCGGGGATGAAATTAGATAGATCAGGAGGCAACATGAGGAGAAATAGACAGAAGATGGAAGTTTTATTTTAAAATTCCCCTGAACCGCAAGCTCTTTGTCTGAGCACCATACGCTGTGAGCACCATGCTGATACTGGTTATGATCCCAGATCACTTATCTCCTATAATATCACAGTGTTGAGTGGCTGACAGCTAAACAGGATCCAATAGGCCAGTTGACTGGCTCCAGAAAGAAGGTGGATTAATTTAAATGGACTGTGCCAACAGTAGCAGGAACGGATAACCTCCTGAGACACTGCGCGAGAGAATGGGCCAGAGAATATCAGTGAGGGGGATTACTGTCTGAGGGGAAATCAGCATGTTAGTGTGGGTCAAGTAATGACTGAAAAGGTTTGCACACCACTTCCATGGTTTAGTAATCCACATTTCACTTCATACAGCTCGATATCATGAGGGTATTTTAACAATCTTATCTCTTTGTACACTTCATATTTTGGTTTGTCCAGAAAATCATTTTGTCTCTGTATTTTGTTTTGAATAAACACATTTCATTACTTGGGAAGAAAGGACCTGTTCCAATGGGACAGTCTTCAACAGATCCATGCTGGGACAAGGGTCCGATTGAATTGCATAACTAGACAGGGATGTAAATGGAATAGGAATGGTGGTGGGGATAGGGGGACGGGAATCAGGTATAGGGGTAATTAGAAATCTGAATTAAAAGAGGACGAAAGAGTGCAGAATTCAGGGTAGATTATTAAAATTTCCAACTCAGACATAAATAGGATAGAGTATCTAGAAATGATTAACAAACAAACTTCAAGTACACTGGAAAACGAATGACAATGAGAGGAGGGATGGTTAATACAGGACTGACAGTGTTATATCTGAATGCATGCAGTATAAGGAATAAGGTAAATTAATTTGTGACCCAGATCGAAATTGGCAGGTATGACGTGATGCGCACCAAGGACACATGGCTGCAAGGGGATCAGGATTGGGAGCTAAATGTTCAAGGATATGCACCCTATCCAAAAGATACGCAGGTGGGCAGACGAGGTGGTGTTGCCTTATTAGTACGAAATTAAATTACATGAATAGCAAGAAATAACATAAGGTCAGATGGTGTAGAATCTGCATTGGTAAAACTGAGGAAGCACAATGTTAAAGCAACCACAGTTGGAGTCTTATACAGGCCTCCAAACAGTACTTAGGAGCTGGGCAATCAGATACATCAGGAGATAGAAAAGATGTGTATAAAAGGCAAGGTTACGTTGATCATGGGGGATTTCAATATGCAGGGGGACTGGGAAAACCAGTTTGGTAGTGGATTGTAAGAAAAGCAATTCATGGAATGTCTACAAGATTTTTTTTTGAGTAGCTTGTGGTGCAGTCCAAGAGGGAACAGGAAATGTTGGTTTTAGTGTTGTGCAAAGAGGCAGTTTAGATAAGCGAGTTTAAGTTGTAGGAATCCGTCGGAAGCAGCGATCATAGCATGGTTGAATTTATTCTGCAATTTGAGAGACAGAAGATAGAATCAGAGGCAACAGTATTTCAACTGAATAAAGGCAACTCCAGAGGCATAAGGGAGAAGCTGGGTAGAATTGACTGGGAGAGTAGTCTAGCAGGAAAGACAGTAGAACAGCAATGGCAGGAGCAATTTAGGAGACACAGCAGAGATTCATTGCAAGGAGAACGAAGCATGGTACGAGCGGATGAGGCAACCATGGCTGACGAGGGAAGTCAGGGATAGTATCAAAGCAAAAGGGAGAAGTATATAATGTGGTGAAGGACAGTGTGAAACCAAAGGATTGGGAAGCTTACAAAGACCAACAGAGGGCAACAAAAATGTATAAGGAGGGAGAAAATTAAAGAAGGGGGTAAACTAGCCACTTAGATATATAAAGTACAAAAGAGAGGCAAAAGTAGATAATAGAAATGTTGCCAGAGGTAGTGATGGGAACAAAGGAATGGTTGAGGAAGTTTGCATCAGTCTTCACGGTGAAAGAGTCCGATTAATTTCCCAAAAAATCAACACAGTGAGGGGAAGAACGGAGTATGGTGGTCATCATCAAAGAGAACGTGTTAGAAAACTGAATGGCCAGAATCTAGATAAATCATCTGGACCAGATGGACTACACCCCAGTCTTGGAAGGAAGATAGCTGAAGATGTCGTGCAAGCGTTAGTTGTGATCTTGCAGGAATGACTAGAATCAGGAAAGGGCAAAGTGGACTGGAAAATCTCTAAGGTGCCACTCCGTTTAACAAGGGATTAAGGCAGAATACAGAAAATTACAGACTGATTAACGTAGCGTCAGATGTGAAGGGTGCCATTTCTGAATATTTGGATGTAGATGGTAAAATAGGGCAGAGTTAGCATGGTTTCATCAAGTGGCGGTCATGCCTGACAAACCCTTGAGAATGCTTTGTGGAGGTACTGAGCAGATTAGGAGAACCAATAGATACTTCTGGGAGGCGCGGTGCCACAGTGGTTAGCACTGCTGCCTAGCAGTATTTTGCCTCAGATCCGGTTCAATTCCCACCTGAGGCGTCTGACTGTGTAGAGTTTGCACATTCTCCCCGTGTCTGCATGGGTTTCCTTCCACAGTCCAAAGATGTGCAGGTCAGCTGAATTTGCCATGCTAAATTGCCCCTAGTGTGAGGTGAAGGGGTAAATGTATGGGTGGGTTGCGCTTTGGCGGGTTGGTGTGATCTTGTTGGGTCGAAGGGCCTGTTTCCACACTGTAAGTAATCTAAATCTAATTATCTACCTGCACCTCAAGACGTCCTTTGACAAATTGCTACACTGGAGGTTATTGAGAAAGGGGATCCATCGTGTCAGAGGCAACGTGCTAGCATCGATAGAAGCTAGCAGAGGGTAAGGATAAAATGTGCCTTCGCACGATGGCAGTCAGTGACAAACATTGTTCCACAAGATTCAGTGTTGGGATCACCAAATTTCACGTCATGCAGTTAACGATTTAGATGAAGGAACTGAGGGCACTTTGGCTAATTTTTATTATTATTATCACTCGAGTGTGGGAACAGGCGTATTGGCAAAATAAGCCCACACCAACCCTCCGAAGAGTAACCCAACCAAACCCATTCTCCGCTGACTAATGTATGGACAATTCAGCATACCCATTTTGCCTCATGTACGCCTGTTTGGACTGCAGGAGGAAACCAGAATACCCACAGGGAACCCATGCAGATATGGGGAGAATGGGTAGATGCCAAACTGGCCGTTAGCCGTTGTGAGAATCGAACCTAAGCAACTTGTACTGTGAAGCAGCTGTACTAACCACTAAGCCACCATGGAACTCATAGCCTGATACTCAGACAGTATTAAGATATGAAGAGGGTCGGATAGCATTGAAGAGGTGGAGAGCTTGCAGAAAGTTGCTCCACTAAATCTCCTCAACTTCCCACACCTCTGTACTTGAACGCTACCTTTCCTACCACAACAAGGATAGACCCCACATTGTCCTCAACAATGCGTGGCTACACCTACCCCCCTCACCTCCATCCAAGGTCCCAAAGGATCTTTCCACACCCCGTTGACCTTTTACTGTGTACATTGTTCCCTGTCTCCTGTACATTGAGGAGACAGGATGCCAACTTTTGGAACGTTTCAGTGAACGTCTCTGACACACACACACACACACACACACACACACACACACACACACACACACACACACACACACACACACATAATGACCCCAGCACCCTATGGCCGAGTACTTCAACTTTACCTCCCAATCTGCCAAGGACATGCCAGTCCTGGGGATGCTCCACTGCCAAACTCAAGTCACCCAACTCCTGGAGGAACAACATCTCATCCTCCACCTTGGGACCGTCCAACCACACGGTATCAATGTCAATTTCACCAGTTTGCTCATTTCACCTTCCCGCAACTTTATCTCGGATCTAACACTCTAACTTCCCACTGCCTCTTTGAACTTTTCAATCTGTCCATCTTCTCTGACCTTCATGATCACCACCCAATTTGTCTAATTATCGCCTTCCACGCTACCATCCCCCCAGCCTCACCCTCTCCTATTTATCTTTCAGCCCCCTTCCGCCCATCCCCCTCGTTCCTGTCAAAGAGCTTATGCCTGCAACATCGCACCTCTTGCTCCTCTAATGCTGCCTGACCGGCTGTGATATTCCAGAACCACACCTTTGGATTGTAATCTGTAGCATCTGCAGTCCACTCCTTCGCCTGCAGAAGGATGTGGGCAGATTGGCAGATTGGGTAAAGAACTGCTCGATAGAGTACAGTGCGCGAAAGTGTGTGGTTGTGCTCTTTGCCAAAAAGACAAGAGGCATGGACTATTTTCAATATTAAGATTAAAATCAGAAGTCTGAAGTGCAAAGAGACTTGGGAGTTCTAGTCCAGGAGTTTCTCAATGTAGACTTCCAGGTTGTCAGTAGTTAGGAAGTCAAATGCAATTATGTCATTCATTTCAAAAGGGTGTGAAAAAAAAGCAGGGATATACTTCTGAGGCTGTATAAGGCTCTGGTCATACTACATTAACAGTATTGTGCGCAGTTTTGGGCCCCGTATCTCAGGAAGGATGCACTGGCACTGGATGATGTTCAGAGAAGATTCATAAGTATGGTTCCAGGAATGAAAAGCTTAACATATGTGGAACATTTGAGGACTCTGGGTCATTATTTTATGGAGTTTAGAAGAATATGTGGGGATCTAATTGAAACTTACAAAATACTTAATGACATGGACAGAGACGATGTTGGAAAAATGTTTCTATTGATAGGAGAGACTCGGACCGAAGGGCCCAGCATAAAGCGAAGACCTCTTAGAACAGAGATAAGGAGAAACTTCTTCAGCCGGAGAGTGGGGAATCTGTGGAATTCAAGGCCACAGAAGGTGTAGAGAAATGGTCATTAAGTATATATAAGTCTGAGATCGATAGGTTCTTGATTGTCAAGGGGATCAAGGGTTACGTGGAGAAAGCGGGAGAATGGCATTGCGAAGCTTAAAGCTATGATCAAATGGCGGAGCAGATTCAGTTGGCTGAAAGGCCAAATTTCTGCTCCTATGTCTTCTAGTCTTATGGTAAATGTTGGCTGTACTTATCCCTCACTACAGACGTGTCGTAAATCTGACCTTATAATTTATGAAGAGGCAAGTTCCAATACAGATGACTGTCAATATCATTATCTCTCCCTTCAGTGTCATCAGCAATTTCCTCCAACTTTCTCTGATTTGTGCCCCCTCCACAATGTCATAGTCACATAGTAATTGAATTCCAATAAATGATACTTCATCATAGTTCATTGACATCAATAACATCAACAGCATGACCCTCACTTGCCCCGTCTGATCCTTGAATAACAAACTGAATTGTATTTATCACGTACAATTCTCTGTGAACAAAATTCTTGCAGTTTGCCTGTTATAATACATGTTGTCTTGAGCACCTTTCCCCACCAAATTATGGACTATAAACGTTCATTCAACATTATAATCAGTGATCAATAGTTTCAGACTGTACGTTTCCATTTACACATGGAGAAACTAGTTTAAGTTCCAACAGTCCTCAGTCATTACTCCCATATCCAAGGCAGATTGAATGCTTACACACAAGAAATCTGTTATCTCCAACATCTCCAACACCCTCAGTCACTCCCACATTTCCCATGCTGAATGTGTAAATTTTTAGCGTTATTTTGAATTTTAATAAAATCAACATTGAATTGAAATGGTGGATTAGTGTGCTGGAAGAGCACAGCAGTTCAGGCAGCATCCAACGAGCAGCTGCTCGTTGGATGCTGCCTGAACTGCTGTGCTCTTCCAGCACCACTAATCCAGTATTTGGTTTTCAGCATCTGCAGTCATTGTTTTTACCTTGACTTGAAATGGGTTAACTGGAGCTATTTGTTCACCAACTGTGATTATTATCAATCTCTGTGGATTCTAATTATCCCAGTGGAGGGTTTCCATCGTTAAATGATAAATCGGCTCAGTCAATGTGTTATGCCATAGTGTGAGAGGGAGCATCACCGACAGCACTAACAAGGATCAGCACCTCCAGAGAGAAGGGGTGGAGAGAGCAGGATCTGCGAACATTAGACTCGAATGTTCCAACAATGGATCAGAATCTGAGAAGATTAGACTCGAATGTTCCAACAATGGATCAGAATCTGAGAACATTAGTCGTGAATGTTCCAACAATGGATCAGAATCTGAGACTATTACACTGGAATGTTCTAACAATTGATCATAACCTGAGATCATTAGACTGGAATGTTCCAACAATGGATCAGAATCTGAGGACGTTAGACTGGAATGTTCCAAAAATTGATCAGAATCTGAGAACATTAGATTGGAATGTTCCAACTATGACAGGAGTTTATCCTTGGGTCTTTACTTCCTTTCTCAACCTTGGATATCATTAGCATGGCGGATCCAGGATATCCTTTGGATTTTTCGAGGTGGTTATTATCCCATCCTCGCTATAGTTGGTGTTCCTAGTAAGTCATTCTCTTTGACTGTGACACTGGGTAAAACTGAATTTCTGCTCATGATATGTTAAGTTTAGAAAATGGAAATCAATGTCTTCACTTCCAATCAAAAAAATTATTTCCTTGTGAATTATATAAAGCAAATTAGTATTTACAACTTACTCACTGATATGCGAGAAGGAAACAGACTGTTCTCAAACTCCATAATCCTTTCTGTCCTGCACAGATTTACAGTTCCATAACCTCCCCACCCACCATTCCTGTCTAATACCACCATTATGATATCCCAGTCTCCTACTCAGCTTCAGTGCAACTGCTGAATGAACTGTCGTTTGTGCTTTTGATAAATCCGATACAGCTGTTTCTTCACGTCTCTTCAAACTCGTGTCCTTTACAAAATAATTGCACCTGAGATGTTTAACTTGTTCTCTGCAAAGAATCTGTCAGATGTAAGACAGTGTATCGTTCTCAAGTCATTGACTCATAATCTACTGCCATCGAATAATAATCCATTGATATCTAATGAAGGAAATTAATATAATTAAAATGAAACCATTCTCATTTGTGAGAAAAAAAGCCCACCTGCTTGCCTCATGTCCTTTAGAGAAGGCAATGGGTCATCCTTGCCTGGTCAGGTCTCCGTGTGACTGCAATCCCACAATAATGTAGTTTACTCTTTACTGTCCTGTGGAAAAGCTGAACCAGCCACTCAGTTTTAGATCGGTATAACATGCTGGTCTGACCAGGGCTGCACACATCCCGTGAGGGAAGAACATAAGGAAAGAGAGCTCCTCCCTCTGCCTGTTGACCATATTCCGACAGCTCATTTCCATTGGGGGAGGTGACCATTCCTTGGTTTAGGTGTATTCTATATCATTGAAGTTCTCCACAAGAGTGATGTTCATCTCCATCTCTGGTGTTGGCTTTATTGATGTTGATGTACAGACGGAAGGAACTTGTCATTTTCACGTCAGTCTAGGCATAGAGAAGGAATGGCTTTTTCACACCACAGGAAAGAAACAGAGACGGCAAAGTGAGGGAAAGGAATTATTACGATCATCTCTGAGAGTGTTGTTGAGGCAGTATTTAGGGAATTGTGGGCAGATTTTCTCTCCTTTACAAGGAATTATCTCCTCGTCACAGAGAGAGTGTGAAATAGTATCAACAGACTAATCACTGGGATCATGGTACCATGAGGAGTGAGTGAAGATTAATCTCTAGCGCTTTGAGAGAATAAGAGATGATTGCATTGAAACTTGAGAAGAATGGACAATCACTCAAAATGTTCTAAACAGACAGTAAGAACGTGATAAATTCCATTGTTTGGTTTTTACTCGGGCAATAATTCTCGATAGTTTAAGTGCCTTGAGAACGTTTCCCCTCCTTCTGCCCTACTCTCCATGTCGATTGACAGAGACAGGTTCAGGGTTTGCATACATTCTCCCGACATTAATATAGTGCATTCGGTGTGTGTGATTCTGCACTCAACGTCATGTTATCCACAATCCCGATAGCAGCCACAATACCTTCACACTAAAACAGTTAACTATTCCCAACAGGTTCTCTCCTCGATGGAGAACATGGGTCTGTGTTCTCGGTGGTGGAAGATGACACCTTGAGACTTGGCACAAAATATTGGGCTTCTTTCCTAACTACCAGGAAACCATGTTAAAATCGCACACTGTCCACATGCAATGGGGCCACGAGGTACATCGTGGAGTCGTTTCTGAATGTAGTCTCTGCTCCATTGGTTTGTCCCGTTGGAGCATCAATGACATCCTCCTGTTCCTGCATAAGACCTTGAGGGGCTGAATGTTCTCCTCCTCGTCGCAAATACGTTGGAACACGTACAAGGTCTGATTGGACTTTGCACGTTCCTGTTAGATGCACTGAACAGACTGCATCTTTTCCTGTGAAACAAGCAGAAGGTTTAATGGTTTGTCCCTCTCCTTGCTCATTCGTTTCGATGGACTGAAATACTTCCTCATATCCATGTGCAACCAGCATGAGATTATGAATGTGTTCCTCTTTTAACTGTGGAAATGTGCAGTGTCTAGCCGTTAAAGGCACTTTAATAGCACAAGCCTGAATGTTGTCCGGGTCTTGCTGCTCATGGATATTGACTGGTTCAGGAGCTGACAGGAGACAAAATGTTCTGAAAATTGCCTGATCTTCAGTGACCATCATAACTTCTGATCTTATGGTGGAGGAAAGACATTGATGCAGGAGCTGGAGATGTTTGTGTTAAGGAAGGTATCCTGAAGAACTCCTGAAGGGATGTCCTGGGAGTGAAAGGCTTGATATCCACAAATTACGAATATATTTCTTTGTGCTCTGGACGGCCCAAACCAAAGGAGATATTGTGGTTGATTCCCATTAAATGTAATTGAGTCAGCGTTCCTTGATACCATCCTGAGCCAACTCCTGTCTTGTTATCAGGGTCTGTCACTCTTAGCTGGGCTCCTGTATTCACCTCTTTCGAACATATCAATAGGTTATTGTGCCTGTGTGGGGAGTGTCTTCTTCTCACAGAAGGTAGTCAATGTCAGGAACTATCTGGACGAGAGAGTTCGGGGAGTTAGATCACTGAAAGTATTTTCAGAGGAAGTAGATTGGTTTTTGCCCACTATCATTGAGTCGAAGGGTGTGAAGAATTGGGAATTGAATGGAGTTGAATGGACAGTGGATCAGCCATGATGGTATACAATGGCACAGTAAGATTGACTTTCCGAATTACCTCATCCTGTTCCTTATGTTCTCATATCTTGTAACTGGAAAGCTAATGGTTGTAATTTTCCTGAATGTTGCAGTCAGAGAGAGCAAAGTATTTTGTGTATCATCCCTGAGTAATGTCGGTGAGCTGTATTCACAGTGAATCTGGGTCCACTACATGACCAACAAACGAACCACAAGTTGCAGAGTGGAAACACTCTATAAAGAGAGCAGAGGTGTCTTTCGAACCCAGCTTGTATTTCCCAATAAAATATTCCAACCCACACCACACTGTGTGTCAGTCTGGATTGATTGAATGATATCCTATGTTACGTGGACCAGGCATTTGGAGAAAGTGGCCTCCATCTGCTCCTGTGAAGGGCTGAATAGAACATTGGAACATTTTAGTGAGGAGCAGGAGTGAGTCATTAACCATTTTGCCACTTCTGTACCAGGCACTAAGTTCGTGGCTGATCTGGTTGTGGTCTTAAAAGCACTTTTCTGGATGCACCATTTTACTCCATTCAATTCTCTGTTCAATGCAATCACCTAGACATCACAAACTTCTGGGAAAGGGAATTCCCACTTGTACAGCTCTTTCATAATTTCTCATTCGTGTTCCAACCAATGTTAAAGGGTCACTGATTCCTTTTGCAGTCACACTCCTCCACTGGTTACAGCAAATTTCAAAGTTTAGTGATAAGGCCAATAATATTAGTGTCAGCCTGGCTCATCTTCTAGAAAAAAAATATCACAAACACACAAACGTGCAGCTGCATGGACACATGAACACACACATTTTAAGACAAAACAGAAAAAAAGAAAACATTCCAGTGTTTCATAATGGCTGAACTTGTAACAAGTGGAAAGATGACAGAATGCCCCAAATGTTATTCTGTCCTCTGAAGTTCTTCCGCTCACACAAGCTGCTGGTAATGGGCTATCTCCCTGGAACAGTTGGATTTGGTTCAAGTCGCTTTGCGTCAGATTGTGGAAAGATGCCAAAGAAACTTTCATTAGAAAACCCCCACGATTGGTAAAGATAGTACAGAATTTTTTTCTCTTGTCAGGCAGAACAAAATGAGGGGTGGGGGGGTGGGGGGGCACTAGGCTGCTGCTTCTGAGGTAGGTAACATTTTTCTCCCTCCCTGTGCTAAAATATGCAATAATGCCAACTGAACACTAAAAAGGACCATGTATGATTTCCTTGAACATTCTCTGGAAGGGATGATAAGGTGCTTTATGCAAATGCATCATTACTGCTGTTGTACATAGTGCCTTCCCTTAGCAACAAAAATAAACAAAATCCCAGCTTTATAATTTGATGGCATGTCACATGTGTCTGCATAATTTCAAGAAATCAGTTGATGGCTTCATTACATCTGCGTTAAATTCAATTTTACGACAGAGTGTGAAGCCCTTCGTTGTCGTTCTATTCGCCGAATTGGGAATTTGTGTCGCAGACGTTTCGTCCCCGGTCGAGCTGACATCCTCAGTGCTTGGGAGCCTCCTGTGAAGCGCTTCTGTGATCTTTCCTCCGGCATTTATAGTGATTTTGCAAATCCCATGCAAGGACTACACAAAACACTACATAGGACAAACAGGAAGACAGCTAACGATCCGCATCCATGAACACCAACTAGCCACGAAATGACGCGACCAGCTATCCGAAGTAGTCACACACGCAGGTGACAAGCAACATGAGTTCAACTGGGGCAACACTACTATTATAGGACAAGCCAAACAGAGAACAGCCAGGGAATTCCTAGCGGCATGGCACTCATCCACAGATTCAATCAATAAACACATCGACCTGGACTCAATATACCGATCACTGCAACGGACAGCTAGAACTGACAACCGGAAGCGGCAGATACAAACCATTATAAATTCCGGAGGAAAGATCGCAGAAGCGCTTCACAGGAGGCTCCCAAGCACTGAGGATGTCACCGAGACAGGGGACGAAACGTCTGCAACACAATTCCCAGCTCAGCGAACAGAATTACAACAACAAATCTTCTTCCAAACCTTGAAGCCCTTCTGCTAATTTAAACCAGACACACAGAAAAAAATCACCTCGACTCATAGTCGGTAAAAGTGTGAGTGACGAAGAACGACCAAATCCCACTATTTATAGAAAACAATCACAGTTTATTCTTTAACTCCAAGAAAGAAAGAGAACGTCGATTTTCCTGTGAATCTTCCTCTGTCGTTTTTCCTGAGTCTTTTCTTCGATCTTCTGCTGCACAGATTTCATAGAAACAGGTACCTTTCAGAGAGCGATTCTGCAGGCAGTCTGCATTTGTTAGTGCTCTTTGCTGCTCTGGCTAACTGTTCAATATGCCCGATTTTATACCACAAAACATCAAATTGTCTCATTATATCATTAAAATCATTTAATATCATTAAAAGTCAAATTCAATAATACTCAGCTTAGATATTTGCTTCAGCCAAATGTTACTTTTTAAAAACTTTTCTGCACACTCTGTGCTTGTTTATTCCTTGCCAATTTTCACTCTCTTTAAAAGGTGCAGTACCCGCCTATGCATTCATAACAATCAATACATTTTATTCTTAAAATGTATTCCATAGTTGTAAACAACCTAACTTAAGAAACTATGTATCCAGCTAACTTTTCTCAAAATCGTGTATGGTTCAAAAAGATTTCGCATCCAATACCTAAACTGATAATTCTTCATATCCCAGGAACGTGTGTAGAGGGAGGAGGAGACGCATGTTTTCAGCACGTTCCTGATGAAGGGCTGAAGCCCGAAACATTGACTTTCCTGCTCCTCTGATGCTGCCTGACCTGCTGTGCATTTCCAGTGCGACACTTTTCGACTCTGACCTCCATCATCTGCAGTCTCGCTGTCCAAATGCAGTAAAACATTGCTACGATTAAACCTTTTCCCAGAAACAACATCATTTGAAACCACTTGCTCCATCCGCAGACTAACTTCATGAATAGGAGCAGCAGTTGGCCACTCGGCTGCACCATTCAGAATGCTCATGGCTGACCGAGTGTGTCTGCCCACCCATTTCCGGTCTGTTCCCAATAAACATTGACTCTCCTGTCCAGCAAAGATCACTCGAGCTCAGCCGTGAAGGTCTTCAATAATCGCATCTTTACTGCTCTCTGAGGAAAAGGACACCATAGATAGCACAACACTTAAGGGAAAGGAACTTCCATATTTCGTTGCAGGACCCATTATTTTAAAACTGTGTTAAACTAACATTAAATGGCCACCTTTTTTTAAACATAAGGAGAGAAAAAGTAGGAATAGACATGGAATATACAGCTGTCTAAACCTGTCCAAAATTTCCACTGACTTTTTTCAATCAAATATGTATTAAACTCATTCTCTGATCCTGTCCCAGGAAGAGAATACCAGATAGCATAACACCACACGAGCATTTAAAAAATGAGCAGAATTAGGCCATTCAGCCCATCGAGTCTGAATGCCATTTAATAATGGCTAAGGGGTTTCTCAACATCATTCTCGTGACTTGTCTCTGTAATCCTTGGTACCCTTATTCATCAAAATCCTATCTATCTCTGGCTTATAGACTCAAGTGTCTGTGTATCTTTGTGTCTGTCTGCATGCGCGTGTGTTTGTTCATGTGTTTGTGTATCTGTGTATTTGTGTGTATACATTTGTTCTTCCGTGTATTAGCCTCTGCGTGTTATCTGTTTAAGTCTGTTTGTGTGTGACTGTGCATGTTTCTGTATGCCTCTACATGTGTTCGGGTCCATCTCAGTGCATGTGCTGTGAGTGTTAGTATATTGGGGTGTTGACATATGTTTCTAAGTATTTCTGTTTCTGCATCTTTCTTCAGTGAGATAGTTCTTGTTTTGTTAAGGAAAGAATTAGCAGAACAGACAGAGCGGTAAAGTTTGCATTGCCCTCCACAGAACATTGTTTCTTACGCAGCTGGTTGGATGTGGATATTACAGAATCTCTATACGATTCATTCAGTCCGCTCCGGCTCATGCTAGAGTCCTCCCAACATGGCGGGGAGAGGGGGGCAGGGGAGGGATATCGGACACGCCACCATCCAGCTTGGCTCTTTCTGTCTTGTTCCAGGCTGTTTATCCTGGAATGGGTGAAAGGGAAGCGGGGAATGAGCTGTTCGTACTGTTGTAGATGGTGGTGGGGGAGAGGGTTGCTGAATGGTGAGGTGTCTGGAGGGAGTTAGTCCACAGTGCAGAATCCATAAGGTGTTATTGGTGTGGAGGTATTGCATAGGTGACAGATAAAATGATGAAAGGAAGGTGCTGAATTCAACAGTGAGAGTGGTTGTACATGAATTTATTTGGAGATAGAGCGTGAGCCTTGTTCGGTGGTAGGTGCTATAACAGATATACAGTGAGTGTGAGGGAGCAGAGAGAATATGGTGACACGTATCCTGGCAGAACGAGGATACAGAATGTCCTGTATTGCTGGACATTTCTTCAGATCATCTCAGCGTCGAGGTGAGCCTCAATGAACGTCTTCGCTAAGTCTGTCACTAATAATGTCACCGACCCTGTCCCTCAGATCCCACAATCTCGGTTTGGGAGGATCTTAGCAATGAGAAACAAGCATTGGTGTGTTCTGCCGTGCAAATTTTGTATATCTTATGCTGTGGAAAATTGGTATTGTTGGTGCTGCAGTAATGCTGAATTATCTCACGTTACATCTAAACTGCATAAACTAAGTGACTGCTAATGCTGTGAAAATAAATTCCAGAAGTGTGTATCAGGTAGCTTGAAGAGTATGTTGTAATCCAAACTAGAGACAAGGTTAGTTTGGATTTGGTGATGTGTGCTCAGAAGGACTAATTAATAACCTTGTTCTCAGGAAATGTGACATTAATATGTTGCATTTTACATGGCATCTGCATATAATATCGAATGTTGAACATGGTTGTCAAACATCAGCGAAGCCTGTAGGTTGGAGGGTCAAGTTCGCTCCAGTGAATTGGGAAAGTACAATTTGACATTCAGTGGGAGATAAGCAATAGTTGTTAGAATCATACAGTCCTAAAGCACAGACATTTGGTCCATTCCGACCAAAATGTGCATTCAGACTAACCCCATTTCCCTGCCATTGCACCGTAACCTTCTAATCCTTTCCTATACATTAAACTCTATGGAATAGCTCCACAGTAAGCTGGAATTCAAACCAAAACTTTCGGTTAAGACTTTGACACACGATGAAGCACAGTAAAAACCAGGCACTTTGTTCACTAGTGAACTTGCTGTTGTTTCAGTAGGTTGGATTTCACATAAAATCTCCTCCCACACCAGTGCAGCTGAACAGCCTCTCCCCCACAGTGAGATGGCGTGTGCACAGAGAGTCCAATTAACCACTTTAATCCAGGCCCAGTTTGGGAGCAAATGAAGTTTCTCATCAGTGTCAACATATTGATGGGTCAACAGATTCTCAGAGATTTTAAGCCTCTTCCCACGTTCAGGGCATTTAAAAGACATTTACGCTATGCGGACTTGCTGTTGTTATAACAGCGTAGTGGATCAAGTGAATTCTGTCCCACACTCGAAACAGACGAATGGCCTTTCCCTAGTCTGACTTTATTTATGTTCTGACTAGGCAGATTATCTGGTGAAGCCCTGCCCACACGTACAACACGTGTGCAGTTTCTCCACACTGTGAAAGATGATTTTCCCTTTCATGTTCAAACACGAATCATATTCAGGCAACAATCCATTGGCAACACCATCAGATACTGAAGTGATATTTGGTTTTAAGCCTTCGCACTATAAAACCTTCTTCTCCTAATGCCCGGTAAATTCATTGATAAAGGAAAAACAGAAACAATTGAAAGTCCAGAAAGGAAAGATAATAAGATGCAAGAGCAGAAGTCGTCAGTTAAACCTGTGCAGTCTGCTCTCACCATTCAGTGTGATTGCAGCTGATCTGATAATCCTCAGATTCAAGTTCCTGCAATAGCACCTAACCTTTGAATAACTTGCTGATTAAAATCTGTTTCTCACAGTCTGAGAACATAGAACATAGAACAATACAGCACAGAACAGGCCCTTCGGACCACAATGTTGTGCAGAACATTTGTCCTAGTTTAAGCACCTATCCATGTATCTATCCAATTGCCACTTAAAGGTCACCAATGATTCTGACTCTGCCACTCCCACAGGCTTCGCATTCCATGCCCCCACCACTCTCTGGGTAAACAACCAACCGCTGACATCCCGCCCCTACACCTTCCACCCTTAACCTTAAATTTATGTCCCCTTGTAACACTCTGTTGTACCCGGGGGAAAAGTCTCTGACTGTCTATTCTATCTATTCCCCTGATCATCTTATAAACCTCGATCAAGTCACCCATCATCCATCGCCTTTCCAATAAGAAAAGGCCCAGAACTCTCAACCTATCCTCGTACGACCTATTCTCCATTCCATGCAACATCCTGGTAAATCTCCCCTGCACCCTCTCCAAAGCTTCCACATCTTTCCTAAATTAAGGCGACCAGAACTGCACACAGTGCTCCAAATGTGGCCTTACCAAAGTCCTGTGCAGCTGCAACATCACCTCACGACTCTTGAAGTCAATCCCTCTGCTAATGAACGCTAATGCACCATATGCCTTCTTACAAGCTCTATCCACCTGAGTGGCAACTTTCAAAGAGCTATGAACATAGACACCAAGATCCCTCTGCTCCTCCACCTTACTCAGAACCCTATCGTTAACCCTGTATTCCACATTCTTATTTGTCCTTACAAAATGGACAACCTCACACTTGACAGGGTTCAATTCCATCTGCCACTCCTCAGCCCAGCTCTGCATCATATCTCAGTCCCTTTGCAGACGACAACAGCTCTCCTCACTATCCACAACTCCACCAATCTTCGTATCGTCTGCAAATTTACTGACCCACCCTTCGACTCCCTCTTCCAAGTCATTAATAAAAATTACAAGCAGCAGAGGACCCAGAACTGATCCCTGCGGAACTCCACTTGTAACTGGGCTCCAGGCAGAATATTTACCATCTACCACCACTCTTTGACTTCGAGTGGTTAGCCAGTTCTCTGTCCAACTGGCCAAATTTACCTCTATCCCATGCCTCCGGACTTTCCGCGTAAGACTACAAAGGGGAACCTTATCAAATGGCTTGCTAAAATCCATGTGCACTGCATCCACTGCTCTACACTCATCCACATGCTTGGTCACCTCCTCAAAGAATTCAATAAGACTTGTAAAGCAAAACCTACCCCTCACAAATCCGTGCTGCCTGTCCCTAATCGAGCAGTGTCTTTCCAGATACTCATAAATCCTATCCCTCAGTACCCTTTCCATTACTTTGCCTACCACAGAAGTAAGACTAACTGGCCTGTATTTCCCGGGGATATCCCTATTCACTTTTTTGAACAGGGTCACAATATTCACCAGTCTCCAGTCCCCTGGTACCAACCCCATTGACAGTGAAGACGAAAAGATCATTGCCAACTGTTCTGCAATTTCCTCTCTTGCTTCCCACATAATCCTAGAATATATCCCGTCAGGCACGCGGGACTTGTCTGTCCTCAAGTTTTTCAAAATGCCCAACACATCTTCCTTCCAAACAAGTATCTCCTCTAGCTTACCAGTCCGTTTCACACTCTCCTCTTCAACAATACGGTCCCTCTCATTTGTAAATACTGATGAAAAGTATTCATTCATGACCTCTCCTATCTCTTCCGACTCAATACACAGTCTCCCACTGCTGTCCTTGATCGGACCTACCCTCGTTCTTGTCATTCTCATGTTTCTCACATGCGCATAAAAGGCCTTGGGGTTATCCCTGATCCTACCCACCAAAGAGTTTTCATGCCCTCTCTTAGCTCTCCTAATCACTTTTTTCAGCTCCCACCTGGCTATCCTGACTCCCTCCAACGCTCTGTCTGAACCTTGTTTCCTCCGCCTTATATAAGCCTCCTTCTTCCTCTTTACAAGACATTCAACCTCCCTCGTCAACCAAGGTTCCCTCACACGACCATCACTTTCCTGCCTGACAGTTGCATACATATCAAGGACACGTCGCATCTGTTCCTTGACAAAGTTCCACATTGCAATGACATCCTTCCCTGACATCCTATGCTCCCAACGTATGCTCCTCAGATCCTATCTTGCAGCATCGTATTTACCCTTCCCCCAATTGTAAAACCTACCCTGTTGCACGCACCTATACTCTCCATAGCCAATGTGAAAGTCACAGAATTGTGGTAAACATCACCAAAATGCTCACCCACTAACAAGCCCATCACTTGTCACGGTTCGTTACCGAGTACCAAATCGAATATGGCCTCCCCGCTAGTCGGACAGTGTACATACTGAGAAAGAAAAGCTTCCTGGACGCACTGCACAAACACCGCCCCGTCCAATCTACTTGATCTAAAGAGCTTCCAATCAATATTTGGGAAGTTGAAATCTCTCATGACTACTACCCTGTGTCTTCTGTACTTTTCCAAAATCTGTTTCCCAATCTGTTTCTCCACATCTCTGCTGCTATTGGCGGGCCTATAGTAAACACCCAACAAGGTGACTGTTCCTTTCCTATTTCTGACTTCAGCCCATACTACCTCCAAAAGCAGATCCCCCTAGAACTGCCTTTCTGCAGCCATTATACCATTTCTAACTAGCAACGTCAAACCCCTTCCTTTTTTATCTCCCTCCCTAATCTCAGTGTAATCTTGGATACACTGAGCTGCCAATTTCTAGAGCGGCCTGCAGTAAATACTTTCACATATTCAGTCGGCTCGAAGAGAAAGAAATTCCTCCACATCTTTCTTAAATAGGTTACTACTTACTCTGAGATTATGTTCTCTGCTCTTCGATTCTCAGACAAGGCGAATCATTCTCTCCTAAATTATCCTATCATGTCCCTCATAATCTAATGCATCTCAGTAAAGTCTTGTTACATTATTCTACACTCCAATGAGTACAGGAGCAATATTCTCATTTTCATTTCCCGAGAATATCCTCCCATATCCCGGATGATTTGTGTTATATTTCCCTGAACTGCTATTCCTAAAATAGGGGGAATCAATTTGTTCACATTAATACAGCTCTGATCTGACTAATGCCATGTGTATTTTGAAAAAAAAAATACATATGTCCCCATTCCGTTTAAATAAAGTGAAACAAAATTATTTAACTTCCCGATTACCTGCTGAAACTGGATGCTAACTTTTCATATTTCATGTACAAGGAAGCGGAGTGCTCTGTATGCTGATGCATTGTGCTGTGTGTTTCCCCACTAAATATTTATTTCTGCCAAAACGCATAAACCTATTTTTTGCTTGTTATATGATGCTACGTTTTTGTGCACTTGTTTATCCTAATTCTGTCCGTCCACAATGTTGCTGTGTCGCCCTCATTACTTGCATCCGTATCTATTTTGTGTCATCTCCAAACTGAGCAACAGTACATTAACTTATGTTGTACAGGTGATTAGTACATGTTGTCAACAGCTGTAGCACCAATATTGTTGGCTCCGGGAATCTGCAAGTTACAATTAACTATCATGAAAATGCCCTCATTACCTCGCCTCTCCATTCATTCCCCAATCCTCGACTAATACATACCCCCAACTGTGTTGGTTCATGCTTCTATGCTTGTGAAGTGCTATCGTATAAAACACCGCCCTGAGTAATTTTAGAAATTCAGATATATTCCATTTACTGCATTCCCCTTTATGTATTGTGCTTGTGACGATCTGAAAATAATTGTAAACGTGTTAGGTCTGATTTCGTCTGCACAAAGCTATGCGGAATCCATTTTATTCTGTAATGCATTTCTAATGCTCTGTTATTCCAACTTTAATTACAGACTAACATTTTCCCAGTGGCAGATATGCTATCAACCTGAGCTGAATTTGTCAGGCTGGACACTCACAAGACGTGACCATTGTTGAAAAAAGGTGTTGAGGAACAAATCAAAACGAAAGAGTATTCTATATCAGACAGACAACAGGTTTCAAGTGAATTTCTTGTAGCGACTTCAATAAAGTGCAGACCAGGAAGGAAAGAGGGGGTATGAAATAATTTAATCTGCCAGGTCTGAAGATAATCCAAAGAGAGTCTACAAGTACATATCTGGCAAGAGAACAACGCGAGAAATATTACCTGAAAGATCAAGGAGGTTGACATTGCTTTTGAGCTCAGCAGATGGAAGAGGCATTCAACGAATTTTTCACGTCATTTATTATTGTGGAGACAGCGAGACCAAATGTTCACTCTCCATATGTGAGAGGACGATACCTTTTCCGAAACTATTTGACCAAGCATCAGGAAATTGAGATTCGGTGATGTTTCTAGCGGCTGGATTACATTCGACTCTGTCTGTACTCATACAACAAAGAGTCTACATGTTCTCAGGACTGGATTTTTAATATAACGAGCAGAGACTGTGTCGGCTTTGCCTTGTCGTACTGCAGCTTCGGAGGTCGAAGATGACTTTATAGAGATTCATAAAATCAAGAATGCTCTCGATAAGGCGAACAGCAAAATTCGTTTTCCCTTGGATCCGGGAGTCCAGACCTCGTAAGATTTACACCGAATGACAAGACATCCTTTTCACACAGAGGATGGCTTGCACATCGAATGAACTGGTAGAGCAACTGGTACGTCGAGGTGCTGTCACATTATTTTATAAGACGTTTGGACGGTTAGACAAAGAGAAAGTATTTAGAGGGATTCAAGCAAGGTGGAACAGCTCTGTTTGGGAAGTCTGTTCGCCGAGGATATGTTAGACTTAAGGAGGCTACAGAAATCGTGGAAATACATACTGATAAACATTTCATATTACAGGAAAACAATTGTTGGACATCTCAGAAAATGTAAAAGGTGTATAAAACTCCAGACACTGGACGAGTGTATTGTTATGAACGTGGTGTGAAAAAAAGAGTTGAAAAGCTTGCAAGGACACAGAACAACCTGTTCTGACCAAGGGAACAATGTGATATTTGTTTGAAACAACCAGCAGAGCTGGATTGCCATCAGCTTAAATTATGAATCAAGATCCAAAATCAAAATCAGGTGTGAACTTCACGTTTTGATAATATTAAAGCCAATGAAATAATCCGATGTTTTGGGGTATAAATCAGGACATTTTCAACAGCTAGGGCTGCGTCAGAGACGTCCGACAAATATACGTTCCTGGAAATGTGTTTGCATGGCAGAACATCGAGGAAAACCTGGCGAGAATCTTCCCAGAAAAATCCACAAAAAGGGACTTGAAAAAGCTGAGTGGTTTTGAACCATGATTACTTTTTAAATCATTATTGGGAATCTTTTAGAATCGGAATATTATTGGGGAGTGGAAGGTAAAAGATGGGTTTAAGGGAAACTAGATGTAAATATTTGTTAGTTTTCATACTCTGTTAGACATAAAGATAAAAAAGTTGATATTTTCCCGTTTAATCGTGACCTTTGCGAAACGTTTTGACAATCGAATTTTCAGATTACAGCACGGGGTAAATATTTTTCTGTGTTGCTGGTTTCAATTAGCATCGAGGTTTACCCTGTTTTTGTACTGAATCCCAAAGCATTATGGGAGGTAAGCGCGGAAATTGCAAGACTCCTTGCTGAAATAATTGTGTCATCTCTAAATATGAGTGTGATTTTAAATGACTGGACATTGACGGACCTTGTTGAAGAATGGATACAGGGAAAAGACTGGAATCTCCAGGCTTGTGACTTTGAAATTGGTGGTTCGCAAGTTTTTTGAGGTGGTTTTAGAAGATAGCATTTTCAGAGTCCAGGAAATATAGGGGATCATCAACATGGTTTAGTGAGGTGGAAACTGGGTCTCACAAATTTCTGAGGTTTTGATCAAGTAGGCGAGAGGATTGATGAGGCAAGAACAAATATGTTTGCTTACTTAGGCTTTAGGAAAGCGTTTAACAAGATTCAACATGGAAAACTAACGAGTAAAGTTAGATCAGATGTGGTTCACAGTGAGTTTGCAAATTGGATACAAAAATCAATTAACAACAAGAGAAAGGGTGAGGTTTTGGTGTGTTGTTTATCAGAATGGAGGCTTGTGACCGGCAGTGTTCCACAGGGATCAGTGGTGGCTCCTTTGTTTGTGACTGATGTAAATGTTTTAGATGACATTATGGAAGGCAGGGATCGTCGGTTTGTGGTTGACACCAACATGAGCGACATGCATTTCATTAGGTGACAGCATAAGTCTTTGTGTGTACATGAAGAACATTTAAAAAGGCTTTTGGACAAATACATGGATAGCAAAGAATTAGAATGATATGGTCCAAGTGCAGAGAAATGCGAATAATGTGGACCGGCATTATGATCAGTATGTACCAGTGTGCACCAAACGACCTGTTTCTGTGCTGAGGGACGCTTCAACTCTCCATGGTGGTACAGACGACAGAGAAGAAAGTTATCTGAGGTTATAGAAGATTAAAAGAGACATTGATCATTCGGGTATATGATTAAATGAATTGTAAAGAGAAATTATCTTGAACAAATGTAACGTAATGCAGTTTGAGTTATAAAGGAATGTAGTACTTGTACAATTGCAATTACTGCTTTGAATAGTCCTGCGCAATAGACACGTGAATAAGTCACGTTTGGACTTTGGACGTCGTGTCACATAGCGTCAGCTTCGTTAAAATGCTGTTAGAACGCTTTCATGCGTTGATCAGTGTTGAAGTTTGGACGTTATCCTAAGGTTGTACAGGATGTTGCCGAGGCATCTTCTGTAGTATTGTGTCTATGTTCTGGTTTCCAAGTCAGACAAAGAAGAATATTAAGCTGGACAGAGTTAAGAAGAGATTTACCAGTATGTTGCTAGGAATGAAGGGATTGAGCTGTTAGCGGAGGCTGGATAGGCTGGGACTTCTTTCAAAGGTGCATCGGAGGTTGACCTTTACCGTATAAATGTTTTTTTTTTAAATCCTGAGGGGTAAAGATTAGCTCAACTGCAACGGTGCTTTCCTTCTTTGGGGTATTTCAGGACTAGTGGGTGTATTTTTAAGGTGTGAGGACAAAAGTGAAAATAAGACATGAGGTTCAATTTGTTTTATTTTGCACAGTATGTTTCCTGTGCAAAGTTCTAGAGGAAGGAGGAATGTGGATAAAGTTACAACATTTAAAAGACACTTAGATAAGTGCATGAATAGGACATGTTAAGAGAGATATGGGCACAGTACAAGTCGTTGGTACTACGTTAGTTTCGGTAAATGGTAGGACTGTTTGGATTGACTGTTTGGAACAGCGATGTGTTTCAATGATGCCTGAGTCAATGACTCAATTTATTTGAAATCTACAGAGTGTCTAGAGGCCTGTGCAGAGCCAATGTGGCAAAGATGTTTCACCCACTATGACACACTAGAACCCGAGGGCACAGAGACAAAGTGAAGAGATAACAATTTGGAAATGAGACGTGGAGGAATATCTTCAGTCAGAGAGTGGTGATTCTTTGGAGATAGTTGCTGTAGAGGGCTGCGGGCCCCAATTCAATGAGCAAATGTGTGGCACGGTAATTCATTGGTTCACACGGCTGCCTCATAGCACCCGGGTCCCAGGTCAGATTCGAGCCTAGGGCGACTGTCTGTGTGGAGTTTACACGTTCTCCCTGTGTCTGTATGTGTTTCCTCCATGTACTCCGGTATCCCCCACAATCTAAAAGATATGCACATCACGTGAATTGGCCATGTTAAATTGTCCATAATGTTAGGTGCATTAGGCAGGGGTAAACATAGGGTTGGGATGGGTTGATCTTCGGAGGGTTATAGTGAACATGTTGGTCCGAAGGGCCTCTTTTCATCCTGCAGGGAATCTAATCTAATAATTTCAATTCAGATTAAAATAGCTCAGGATCTTTTCCCACGACCCAATGCCCTCTGCGCCATGTCAACAGAAGTTTCACCGAGTGAGTTTGGAGTTCCCAGCCTCAGCGTTTCACGCACCTCTCTACCTTCACAGTAGGACTGCATGCTCATGGAGTTTGTCACTGGCAGGTAAAGTAGATATCCACTCGTTCATTCCACTCTCAATTTCCAATAGGATCTTTGCCACTGCATACACAGTTTCACTGAGTCCAGACCTGGGAACCGGTGTGATGTGAGTGTGCAATAATAGTTTCTTCGTTGTTACGATGTGAAACGTCATGTGTATTGAAACCGATATTTCAACAATATTTGTGAACTCTCGCCTGTACATGTAATCTTTTATTGAAATCTATCGAATTCAGTCTTCAACATTCTCAGTGATGGAATCTCCACAGCCACTGGGGACATCCAAGGTGACGATTCAATCCAGTCTCAGTGGGCTTTCCTGTTGTGCATGTGATGCGGTTCCTCGACTATCTCTGCCATTGCATTCAAGGCTTTTTGTATTGTGTTTTTTCATGTAATCGAATAGTGGTCCGTCCTCTGCGTTGTGGTCAAGCAACCTCCATTCAAATCCGAGTATCTGTAATGAGCATTTGTTCCATGTTACTCCACATAACCTGTGCAAAACAAACGCAGAAAGGACACAATCAATTTTAAGATGAAAATACTCACTCAGGTGTTGGTTTTAATACTTCAAGCCTCCACTCTCAGCACCCAATCTCGGAGATTTTTCTCCCTTTAACAATCACTAGTCCCCCTTTCCATCCCTCCTCCCATGTGACTGGGGCATTGGAAAAATTAACATTCACATTCACATTGACACCGTTAAATCTGTGCTGCAGATGTCACTCCTGTGAGGTGAACGTGACCCAATATCAGCATCAGGACCATTAAGCCACTTAATGCTATCAGACGATGTGGTTAGGTTTTGAATCCTCACGTTAGTGTTTTATTTGAGATCATTGGAGCATTGGGTTCATGAAAATGGTACAGAACAGTATCGAGGAAATGACTTTATTGGAAAAGACCAATGTCTCTGGTCTCCCCACATTTATTTCAAGTCATCATTTGTCTCCCGCTAGATAATTGTGTATAGTTTTACAATTCATATTATAGCAGTGATATGACAACTGTGGAAACGATGCAGAAGTGATTTACCAATATATTATCTGGATTGAAGAACTTCAACTATTAAAGAGTTTAGACAGACATGCGCTGTTTTTCTGAAAGCAGGGGAAATTGAGATGAGACAGTATTGAGATGTACGAAATGATGAGTAGTGTGGATTATGTACAGTTAACGAAACATTTGATGGAGGGATCAATCACGTGGGAGCCATAGATTTAAGATAAGGGTTAAAAGGTTTGGGTAGCTGCACAGAAAAAAAGGTTATCAGACAACGAGTGGTTGGAATTTGGAACTCACTGTCTCTAAGTGTTGGAACGGCAGAAATGCTCAGAAAATTCTGAGATATTCAGATGTAAATTTGTAATGTTAAAAGCACACAACGTCAAACGATGAGAAATTGGATGAGGATAATCAAGCAGTTATTTTGTGAAGAGCACGCACAAGTAGCTTGCAAGAGCAGTTCGCTCTGACGTCCACGGGAGTATGGCGTTTCGTATCTTCAGCTGTGATGTGGGATGCAAGGGTTCATTTTCCCGCTGGGGCGGCCCTGACTGTTTCAGGGTTTCAAGGTTTGTGCAACGATTTGTAGTTCCAGTGAAGTTTGCAGATGGTGTGGGGATGTTCGTTAGTGTTGGGAAGTTGGTTTGCAGCAGTTTCCTGCCCGTTCTCGGTGACATCCTCAAGGCTGATGAGACTCTTATGAACCTCTGCTGTCCTGTAGCGTTTCGAATTGGTGTGATTTCCTTCCCACTGCTTTCAGTTGCTGTTTCTTGTCGTTCATTGCAGGTCCCGGTATGCTACGTCCAGGTCAACATGCTCTTTGATGGAGTCATTGGATGAGACTCGTCATTCTAGAAAATCTCTGGCTGCCCACTATTGTCCAATTATTGTTGTGTTGTTCTTTTCGAATTTGTTGACCTCGTCATATCTGTGCATTGCCACTCTGAACAACTGATTGTGGTGTTTCCTGCATCCTCCAGAAATCCTTTGCAACAATAGATATTCCCGCAAATTCCTTGCGGACAAACAACGTTAGGAGGGCACCTAACACATCAAGCAAAAATGTCTCGCAACAGACAGCCTTTGACTACTCGGATCTATGAGAGAATATAAACCGAAAGCCACATTTAGACAACAACTCACTAGAACAATGGACTCAATACCCATCATGTACAATACAAATATGGTCAAACAATGTTGCACGTAGTGAGAGCAGAGAACATTATACAGGACAGACAATTCACGACAAGCATTCATGAAGATCTACTTGACACGAAACACCACTGCCAGGTGTCCTCAATAGGTTGACTCATTACACTGAGTGTTGCTGATTCTGCGGCTGGAAGCTTGGATTGTATGAGAGCCTGCAGGAATGGAGACGGTGTTGCTGGAAAAGTACAGCAGGTTAGGCAGCATCCAAGAAGCAGGAGAATGGACGTTTCTGGCATGAGCAAGTCATCAGACACATGCCCAAAACATCAATTCTCCTGCTCCTCAGATACTGTCTGACCTGCTGTGTTTTCCAGCACCGCACTCTCGACTCTGATGTCCAGTATCTAAAGTCCTCATTTTCTCCTCCGTTTGCAGCAGTTGTTGGTTCCTGGAGTGAGGGATCAGTTGATATAACCAATGTAAACGTCGATTGCTGATTGAGAAATATAACCTAGTCCGTAGTTCAAAAGAGTGTTTCTGTTTTTCTCAGGTGCCATTCCTGGCACGGCCTATGGCACTGTAATTATTTTGAGTTTCCTGGCTGTTCAATGTGTGCTTCTGTGATCACACAGTTGCCAGTACTCTGGGGAGCGGCTGCAGTTAGCTGCGTTCGCAGCCTAGATGCAATTGATGCGGTTTGGTTCGTTCTTGATTTGTGCAACAGTAGCACAGTGATGAATGAATTGATATTGCAAGAAGGCAGACATGCGTTGAAAATGTCGAGGTTCTGGTGATATTTGCAAAGTGTTTAGAAATTACCTAGATTCAGGAGAAAAGAATGTTGAATTCTTCTGACCCGTGTTGAAGAACTGTCTGGGAAACAAGTCACCAGCGGTGTGGTTTACAAGTGCACTCACAGTAACCACAACGCGAAATAAAACATACAAAAAGTGAGGAAGACAGACTAAGGATGACAGTAAACATGGGTGACCTGGCTTTCACTCCCCAGCTCCCCCAATTCCCACTTCCAGCTCCATTATAAACAAATTTTAGAGAGCCATAAGCATCAAAGTTGTCCATTGGAACGACTCAATTCATTCCTTTGTTTTCGATTAGGCTATTTGTTTCCGGGTTTTTTACTTTCCTTGGAAACCATCTTTTTCATTGTGAGCATTCGGAAAGGAAGCCATCCTTTTTGTCAGGGAAAGAAGATGATACTAAACATGTTTGTGTCAGGCATGAGATTCCTCTGTCTCACACGTTTCTTCGACTTTCTCTCGATTTTAATAGTGTTCTTTCTTTTGACTTCTCCGAACAAAGTGCATGACCTCATAATGCCGACATGAAACTGCATCTGACAAGTTATTCCCCATTCATTCAACCTATCTATATTCCTGTGCGAAATGTCACGTTCTCAACAAAATATGCGCTCCCACGAGTGTGAATTGTCAGCACATTTGTGCACATTTCACTCTACCACTTGCTCCATGCTATTAATAGAGAGATAATTGAAGGTTTAAATATACTGAGTTTTGCCAGACATCTACTGTAAACACTTCTACATACTTGCTACCCTCTGAACGTGAGAACATCCTCCTCATCTGTGTCTGAGTGGGTAACACCTTCCCCTGAGTTTAGAACCTCCAGTCCTGCACTATTCTGGATATAAACCAGCGAGGAACAAACGCTTAAAGTAAAGCGTAATCTCACTAGCGTCTCCAAAACCAGTTCTGAGTGGTCTTTTTTGACCTGTGGTTGAACAAACTGCCCTGATTAGCACTTTAGTTTTGACAATGACACATCTACTTCAAAGTTACTTCAGTTTCTGTGATTGAAGTGGTGTTGAAAGGCGCTGTAAAAATACAGGAACATCTTTGTTACTCGACCATTGCCGTATTGTTAATCTCTCTGCTCATGGAAATGGATCCTTCCTATCCACTCTATCTCTCATCAATACAGAACATGTTCCCCTCACTGTTGATTTTAAATGATTTCCTGTTGGATGAGTTATCCCTGCAACTTCAGAAAACCCGTTTCAACAAATCGACATTTTCTCAGGTCTGCCCAATTGTTGACGTGAAGGAAACTAGTGTTCTGAACGAGAAACGGATCTGACATAAAACGTTAGCTCTGTTCCTCTATCCACAGATAATAACAAACACAAGGTGTATATGTCGGTTTCACTGAGTTTATTTGATACAAGTTGTGTTTTCCCTTACACGTCTTCACTCCTCATCCTTTGGTCAGTTGCCCTGGACAGGGGAAGCAGTTCCTCCTGACCATCAATGGCTCATCCACACTACTTCCCCCCACATCATTGTAAACATTCCCAAGAAATCTCCCATTAAACTTCTTTGCTCCAAACAAAACATTCCCAGAGTCGGGAATCTCTCCACAAAATGAGATTCATTTATCTCTGGATATAGTGCAAAGCAGAGGGTTGTGAAGAGGTTCTTGGAAAATTTTGCCAATTGGCAGGTAGGGAAACTGTCAAGAAGCAAAGAAGAAATCCTAGTGTCGAGTTTTTTGAATCTTTATATATTCCTTGGGAAGCGGATCGAGAGGCGAATGAATGATGAACTGTTCGACTGGGCAGAGACAGGTTAGAAATCTTTCCGTGCTTGCAGAGGCCAGTGCTTTCACTCTGATGCTCTCCGGACATGGACTGATCTGAGACATTGAAAAGTTTCTCGTTCCTACACGTCAGGACGTCAAATCTCATTTCAGCTCCGGGACAATGAGAAAACACGGTCACAGACAAGACACTGAAAGGCTGGAAGAGTCCCGGTCCCGGTTGGAGGACAACTGGTTCCTGGTGTCATGGTTACGTCTTTTCGAAAGGTAAAGCCAATTAAGGAGTATATTATATGGGGGGAGCAGACTAAAGCTTGCATTCAGAGATGATTGACACCATTGGCTCATCAGTCTATGTGGCGATGTTAGTCAGTGCGTTCGGCTCTTCACGAACAGGTGCTGTTCTCCCACAACACAAGAAGGGAGCGACAATCACACCATACTTTTTTCTTCAGCTGCACAGTTACGGGGTTTTACCGTGGTCAGGAATATGTTCGTCATGAGGCATGAAGGGAGTAGGTCCCGGTTTTAGGAGAGCTGGTTCCCGATGACATGACTGTGTCGGCAAGGCTTGGGATCAGACTGTTCCCATTTTCCACAACGAATGCCCCAGGATTCATTTTGGAACCGTCAAACCAATCGAGGGCAATTTGCATTCTACGAAGGTCAGGCGAATTCTTGAATTCGCTAACAGTCTTCTTTTTGAGATCCTGCAAGGGGCTTGCGACAAGGAACTCCCCAGTCTCTGTGGAGCAATTAATTCTCTCGTTCGGCTGTTCACCGATGGGGTGTTGCCACGCATGGAGCGGTCGCTGTTCTTATCCATCCGAATCCTTTAGTAGGTTCGGGAATATGCTCCCAATCGGAAAACCTATCCAGTGAGGAACGACAAATGTGTTTCTTTATTGTTTAATGGCTAGTAAAGTGCTGCGGATGCTGGGAATCTCTGACAAAAACAAAAACTGCTCGGCAGGAATGGAAGACCCTGTGAGAAAAACAGAGTTCTGAGAAACTCCTGAAGAAGCTCTGAATCGTTGTCTCTGTTTCTCTATCTCCAGATGCTGCCAGACATGCTTAGTTTATCTTGCAATCTCTGTCTTTGCTTCTAAATGAATGATAATTTGAAATATCGAGATTGATTACACAGACCAAACATATCTTGACATTTTACCCTGTCGAAGCTGTGGTGATTCAATTCAAACAAACCAAACAATAATTGCCTGTTCCTCAGCTCCACAGGAAGGGAGAAAAGGGAGAATTTGAAACCAGTTTAGTAGCGTACTTCTGCAAGTGTGGCCAAGTGATTGAGGCGATGGGCGTTAAATCCACTGTTAAGTCCTCATGCAGTTAAGCATTTTGCTGACTGCAATTGAGAGTCGAGAGTGAACTACAAGTGTGTTTGTTCTCTGCTTTTTTGTTTGCAATTCAAATCGCAGGATGAAGTAAAATGCATATAACCCAGATAAGGAAGCTTGGGAAACTGCAACCAACCGCCTGTCATGATTGAAAAGGCAGAAACCTCCAAAGCATGAAAGACCCATATAGTCGAACACTTACAGTGCTGAATTCGTTTGAGCTTTTGAGCAACGTGCTGCGAAATGAGGTAAGTACAGTTCAGAGGATTGTATTCGAATGTGCAGACTTAGTGGGCCAAAGGGCATTTGCTGTGCTCGACGCATCCATGGCCAGCTGAGAAAAACTCAGTTTCTGAAGTACAGGACTTGTTTGCAAAATGCCCATCGGCGAGGAAGGGGTCGAAGCTACTTTCTGTCAGTCACAGTATTCATTCTAAGATTTTAATTGGTAAGAACTGGTACGGTGCCCATTGGTGGAATCAGTCTATACGATAATCAGATACATGAACCCATGGTGCCTTATTACCCTGCCATGAGCAAGCCCTCGCAGCTTACATTCCCTGATTCTGCTTTTGAAATAAAGATCACTTTCTCAGTGTGTCTGTATTTGTATCAAAGAGCTCATTGATCTCGGGACTAGACATGAAGAGGAATCTGGAGGTGTGACAGGGACAGAAACAGAACGAGACGAGACGAGACGTGAAAGTGTCTAGAGTTTGCTGTGTGTCGTAGTTTTAGTGAGGAATGTTTGCTGGGCGCTATCCTGTCAGATCCCAGGAGCAAGAGTTGGTGGGATTTGTGTTACTGAAAGTTGCACATGCGAAGCGTGTGGGACAATTTCAGCTCAGTATCCTCTTCATATCGCAGCTCACAGCAACGGTTCACATTTTTTCGAGAAATGGCTTGCATTCCACTTAAAACCGCCTTTCACCAGAGAAACTTGCAGACGTAAAGCGCATGGATTGCCTATAATGATGAGGACTTTGTCACTGTCAGGGAATGTGCCAGCGTGTCTGCCTTTGTGTTTGAACATGAGAATACGTTCCTCAAAGGTGTTGCAACCCAGTCAACCGTCAGTACCATTGTTGTGTCATTTATGCTCACAGAGCGACATTTGACATTTTGCCTGGAAAGTCAGAACACTCAAAGTTATGGAGCAAATGCTGCAAACTGGTACGAGAATAGATGGACGTCTGATAACCTGGTCTGTACGATGGACTGATGGCCCTTCGCTGTCCCGCCCCAACCCCACTCCCCCACGCTTTAAAAACTCGAGGACAGAGAGAGGAATTGACCTGACGAGAAAACCTCTTCACTCTCTTCCATCACCTTTTTATTGTTCCTTTTCCGTCAAATTTTGCAAATTACTTACCATGCTTTTTATCTTCTCGCCTAAATCATTCATTTAAATTTAAAAAATGAATGTGGGCTCAGCATCAATCCTTGTGGGACACCATCGGTAATAGTCCTCCAGTCTGAATGCTACTTTCCACGGCTATTCCCAGTTTCCTGCTGTCAATCTAATTTTATATTGAATTGGAAGTCCCACCGAACTCTCTGTGATCTCACTTTTTGAATCAAGCAAACATGTGGAACCTTGGAAAAGGTTTTATCAAAGTTCAAGTGAGCAGTATTCTACCACCTTGTCCGGATCAATCATATTAGTTATGCCCTTGAAAACTCAGTCATGTTTGTGAGATACAACTTCCCTCGCGCAAAAACATTCTGGTTATTCCCATTTATTCCTTGTATCTCCAAATGCATTTAAATCCAATCGTTTATAATTGCATCCAACAACTTACATACGACCACCTTCAGAAACACAGGTCTATCGTTCCCAGGATTCTCCATGTCACCCTTTCTTAACAAAAGCACAAAATTAGCAACTCCCCATTTTTTTCGACGCCTCATTCATAGAAAGAGCTTACACAATTATTTCTACGAAAGGCCCTACAGCTTCATTGCCTAACTTGCCACAAAGTTCTGGGATACATGACATCAAATCCCAGAGAAATATCCTTCTTCATATTTTCCAAGTTCTCAAGCACTTGCCCTTTACAATGGAAACGACTTTATAAACATCAATATTTAGTTGTAGGGTTCATTTCGTTCTCCACGAAGTGAACATTATATATCTCTCCATCTGCTGATGTTAAAAACAAAGAGAGCTCTTTCAACTTAAAGTGGTCCTATTTCGTCTCTAGTTCTTAATGTACTTGTGGAATCTCTTTAGATTATATACTTAACTTTGCATGCGAAGGTGATCTGACATTCTCGCTTGACCTTTATGGTGTCTTCTTTAAGAATGCCCATCCCCTCCTTATATAATTCAACAGATTCAATTGAAATCATATGTTTATATGGAAATTGTGACCTTTTTTTAAAAAAAATAAATTCATATGACAAAAGCCTTAATCCCTGCGATTAATCTTGTCCTAATATAATACCTGCAATGTGGAAACAGGCCATTCGGCCCAGGAAGATTCCTTTAATCCTGCAACGGACATCACACCCAAACTCACACCTCTACCCAATTCCTGTAACTCTGCATTCCCCATGGCCAAAGAAGGTCACCGACACATCTTTCGTCTTGGGAGGAAATCCAGGCAGAAACGGAGAGGATGTGGAAACTCCAAACACACCATCGTCTAAAGTAGAAGTTGCCCATTATTGAGCAGTTTGTCATATTGCACCTCGCCAAAAGCCTTTTGGAAATTCCAGCTGGTCACCTCTACAGGGTCGACTTAGTCTTACTTGCTCATTATCTCCTCATAGATGTCTAATATATTTTTCAGAAATTACTTCCCCTTGAGGACCTGTGCTGATGCTTCAAGTACTCGGTCAACCCATCCTTCCACTGACATTTGACAATGAATTTAAGACAAAGCTGATTTATTTGATTTTTATCCAGAATATCAATCCTTTGTTTACAGATCTGAATATGATGAACAACAATGTTAAATCGCTGTGGAGCGGGGTCGATGAGTGAGTGAATTCTTTCACTTCGTGGGATCCCTCTTTTGTCTCAGCAGGATCGATGAGTGAGCTAACTGTGTTTCTCACATGGAGCAATTAAATGCTTTCTGCCCACTGCAAACTTGCTGGTGTACTCAGAGTTGAGATGAACGCTTGAGCCTATTCCTAGAATAACTACACTTGAAACGTCTCCCACATTGTGAAAATGTCGAAGGGACATCAGTTCTACAGAGATTGTTAAGCACATCCCACGGACTATACATTTGATAGATCTCTCTTCAATGTGAAGACGTTAATGATAAACTGCCACCTGGAACTTTTAGAGTGAATAATGTCTTTCCACAGTGTGAACACGTTGATGACATGTCCGTCTCCAGGAACGTATGCAGCACTTCCTGCAGTCAGGGCATTTAGAAAGACACGTTAATATTGTGAGAAAGGTGATGAGATATCCGGTCACTCGGACTTTTACATCAGGTCCGATCGATTGGGAAACGAAGATGTCTCTCCTCCCGGGTGAGCACGTAGATCAGACGGCACGTCTCCAGAATTCTTAAAAGGTCTCTCATTCATGTGAGCATATTTCTCAGAGATGAAGCACACAGAGGTTTGATAACATTTTCCAAAGTCTGGTGAGATGAAAGGTATCTAATTAGTATGAGGTTGTGCTGGACGTTTTAAAGCATTTTCAGCAGTCCAGACTTTGAAATGGTTTCTCCTCATTTTGAACGAGCAGGTGCTGCAGCAGGTCAGAGACAGAGTGAATCCCTTTCCACATTCTTAGCAGGTGAATCGCTTTTTCCTGGAATCTTTGCCTCCATGGGAATTCAGCTCAGAAAAGGAAATGAATACGCACATTTCCATAGACTTTCCTTAGTATGACTGCATTTGTGGTTTGTGAGCTCTGATGATGGGGAGAACCATTGTCCACACACACAATAAGAGAACGATTTCTCTCTCACTGTAACCAGAGGTTTTTGTTTTCCTTTCATGTTCTCTCTCTGATCAGGTTCTACTTGTGATAAAATGTGCGACTTTATCAGATCCCGGCGGAGAGATTGGTTTGTAAGTCTTCCCCTTCTAATATCCTGCAAAATTTATGTTTTCCAAAAATGAGAGTGGGAAAGCAACTTTCACAAGACTCTGGATACTTTCTAAGATGTGGTCTGACGGTGAGGGATTTTTGACACTTAGAATGTGACCAGAATTTCGTCAGAATCTTTCATGCACACAGCATCCACCACAGAGAACAAATAGATCTGCAGGTGGATATAAACACGATCACCTCACTGTTCCTTCCAGGTCAAACGCTGTCCTGCCTTGTCTAACATGCAGTTCTGTTGGAGCAGACATTTCTTAGAATTGCATCATGGCAAATCTGAGGCCTCTGTCTTCAGTCCCGAAATCAAAATCCACTGACTCGCTCCTGAGTCGAAAGTGTGCTGCTGGAAAAGCACAGCAGGGCAGGCAGCATTAAAGGAGTAGGAGAATCGACGTTTCGGGCAAGAGCCATCATCAGGAAATAAGCTTGTAAACCGAGGGGGTAGAGAAACAAATTGGAGTGGATGGGGCTGGGTCAAGGTAGCTGAGAGTGTGATAGGTGGATGGAGGTGGGTGTAGTGGTGATTGGTCGCAGAGCAGTGCGGAGCGGATAAGTGGGAAGGAAGAGTGATACTTTGGGCAGTTCATGACAGCGATGGAAGCCCAGGACCTGCATGAACTTGGCTGATTGGGAGGGAGAGTTGAAGTGTTCGGCCACGGGCCAGTTATGTTGTTTGTTAATGGTGTCCGGGGGCGTTTTCTGAAGCGAACTTTTATTAGGTATCCTCTTTCCGCAATATAGGTAGACTGCATCAGGAGCAATGAATACATTCAATGACATGTGTGGAAGTGCAGGTAAAACTCTAATGGATGTGGAAGGCTCCTTTGGGGCCTGCGACAGAGTGGAGGTGTGGGTGGAGGTTTTGCAAATCCCATGTTGGAATGAGAATGGGGCGGGAGGGTAGGGTGGTTTGGTGAGGGGCGTGCACTTGACAGGGGAGTCGTAGAGGGAATGATCTTTATAGAAAGCGGATAACGGTGGAGAGGGAAACACATCTGAGCTGATGGGTTTCATTTTCAGGTGGTGGAAATGTCGGAGAATGACATGATGTCTGCGGAGGTTGCTGGAATTTAAAGAATAAGGGAGCTCTGTCCTTGTTGGAGGGATGGGTTTTGAGAGTGGAGTTGCGGCAAATGGATGAGATGAGCTGGAAAGCATCATTGACCATGTGTGAGGAGAAAATGCCTCGCCACTGACTCCATCTTCTCCCTCGCAACTGTCTGAGTCTGAACGAGTAACATCATAACCATAGTGACATTCTTCACCGTGTTTTATGCTTTCAACCACATATCCCCATCGTCACCATGTCAGCCTACTTGCACCTCATTAACATCATTAACTCTTCCACGTCTCCGCTCTTCTGCAGCTCAAACTCTCATCCATTCATTTCGAAAAACGGTGGTAACACACTTCCATCCGTCCTCTCAAATTCCCCCTCTGCTCTGGCCTAACTACCTCTGCCTATTCAAGGGTGTACTTGCGTTCTGTTCAGTGTTTCATAGTTCCTTACCTGAATGATATTTTTACCACTGCACATTTTCCCAAACGTGCACTGCGGCCTTCGCAGTTTTATCTTTCCACACGGGCTCCCACATGCTGGAAGGGCAGGGATTGCGGGTTATTCATCCAAAGATGGAGTCCTGAGATCTTTCAACAACTGCTGCGCGTGGGAGTATTAACAACAAGGGCTGTTCACCCATTACCGGGCAGCTAAATACCAATGTTTTTATCATTTCTGAAAATCTCTTGACTGTCTTCGCTCTGTCTATCACTGTCATGTCCTCCAGCCCACTCAAGAGCAATTAGTGTTGTTCAATAAATGCCAACATAGCCAGTGAACACGACACCCAAGATTTTGTTTTAAAACACATTCTCAGATACCTGCATCGCCTGGAATTCCAATCTCCAGAGTATGTTCGATTTGAACTTTTCCACGTTTGGTACCTCAACTTCATCAACCAAGGTCATAAAATGTGAAATCTCTTCACGACGTTAATCGCACAATTCTATAGGAAACGAATTAGTGAACAACGGAAGAAGAAAAACTGTAATCTTTGTTGAAATGAAGGGCAATTAATTGCTATCAAAACTACATCATGCCTTTCACATAATGGAAACTCAAAGCTGTTCCTCTGGAGGGAGTTTAAACAAATTTTGATCCCGGTCACATTATGAGATATTGGGAAGCTGACAAAGTGTTATAGCAAACAAGTGATCAAAGAAATGGGTTTCAAGTTGTGTTTTAAAACTGAAAACGAAGCTTGCATCACGAACCTCGAATGACGGAATTTGCTGTGCTAGAGTTCATCATTTTCTGTTAGTCAGAAAAAACGCTTCCCATGCCGGTGGCTCCATAGCTCAGAAGTCTTATCAAATCTCGCTTGGGCCTTGCTGAATTTGTTTACAACTGTTGCAACAAACATTCACAGAAGCATTTTCCGTGCTGCTTGGAATTATTTCTGAGGGAACATCGTGAAGTGATTTTCCCCACGGACCAGGCCTCATCTGCTTGACTTTCGAAATCCCCCTCTGTGTTTCTACTTCGAGGAACACAAGGACGACAAGCGTCTGATGCCAAGAATGCTCTCGTTTAGCCGGAAGAACGACGTGATACAGTCGAAACAGGAAAGTAACGGTGAAATAGTGGGGGAGGAAAACATACAGCGAAGTGGCTGAATGCTTCCATTCCTTATGTAGAGGCAGGATTCTGCTGGAATCCAAATGAAACAGGCAAGAGGCTGGAAGAGCACTGCTAGCCAGGCTACCTCACCAGGTGGAGAATTCAACGATTAGCATGTCCCAATTATTCACGACTGTGCCAGTCCTCGAAGGACAGTCGCCTGCCTGTTTACCCCTTTGATTATGCAAACAGAATCGGGTTTTAAAGCCGGAAGTGAAGAAAGAAGAGGCAAAGAGTTCAATTCCTCATTTTCTGAATGTTGGCCTCTCCTAAGGCCTTTGTCATTCTCACAAGATGTGTCTGCATATTTCCCTCTTTGGTTGAAAATGCGGTTCAGTTCTCCTGCAGCTCATGATCAAACTTAATGGCATCTGACTTCAGTCTCATTCACTTCTTCATTTGAGATTAAACCTTTGCAGGGAACGTCTCTTTAAGATGAACACTTCAGAAGTCAGGCTGCGGGCTACTGGAAGCTGGAAATGAGAATGGATGGATGGTTGATGGACTGGCATTAACATAATGCATTATTCTGTGCTGTAAAAGCTCGGTGTCACGAATAGTATTTTGGAAGAAACGTCTCATCGCAGGAAAAAAAACTATGCTGTTAAGAGAAGATGCAATTGCACCTGCCACCCTAAATGTCAGCTAGTGGTTACAATTCAGCACTATCACCGCTGTGGTTTGGTTTCATTGCCTGGTCAGCGAATCAGGATTATTGCTCCCGATAAGGACAACAACAAAAGCGGAGCATCCTTGACAGGAAACGCATTTTACACGCTTCCACATGTGCCTTGAAATATTGCTGCAGGGCCCAAGGTGGCTCACTGGTTAGCACTGCTGCCTCACAGAGCCTGAGACATGGCATGAATCCAAATGGGTCGACTGTCAGTAAGGTGCCTTATTGAGGAACAAATGAAGAGGAATAGGGTAAGGAATTGTTCTGTGGGGGTTAATCCCTGGAGGATCGGTATGAATTTGTTGCATCAAATGGCCAGTTTCTTAACTGTCGGCATTCTGTGATACCTTATTGTGTTGTTTTAGCACATGTTCAGAGAGGGGAGAAAAGTGAAGAAAAACAGTCGTTTCCCAGTCAGTGGTTGATCCATTGTGTGACAACCAACCGATTCACCTGTGACTGAACTAGCTCCCATGTTCCCTATACTGTTAATGACAGAAAACACCATTCGAGCGGGTTTTCATGCGTTGCATCGGAACAGCATTCTTTCTCAAGATGGACTCCCCTGGGATATAAAAGAGATGATAAAAGACATGGATGCCGATGACTGGAATCAAAAGACGTTATACAAAATGGACAGTGTCTACTGAGAAACAAAAAAGAATGGAAACGAATCGAACGAAGTACTGGGGCATAATGCCATTAGAAAAGACAAGGCGGGGTTTCATGGGATGGTGGAACAGATGAATAGATCATGTGGCGTGAAACCAGGTAAAACTGAGTTGCATCCATATGGAAGTTTCCCTGATAATGTGAATTTGCTGAGAGTAAACAGGAAGGAAAATCTTTCATTCAGATGGATCTATAACTAGATTTTCGAACTTCAAAACCAGCGATGAATGATAAGGAAAAGTTTGGAGCACTAATTTTTCATTCTACAGTAATTGAAATCGAAAATGATTATTTTGCAGGAAAAATGTGTCAGAAGCTGATTCTAAAGTATTTGTAAAAGTGCGTGCAGAAACATAATGAGTGAATTTCACCAAGACATGGAACCTGGTCGGCCGGGTCAGGTAAGCGTTAGGTGCACAATTTCTAATTGGTTAACGTTAATTGGAAATATACCACATATCACCTCCAACTGAGTACGACTAAGTATAGAAAGTGCTGGTTGTGAAGAAAGGTTTAGCAGCTTGTTTTACGTGAACTTTCATAAATTGTAAATGAACTGAGCTGTTTCTGTTAGCTCAGCATTAAAGGCAAGTCGGTAAGCTCAGTCCGCTGCATAATTGGTTTATGATATAAAGTGATGCCAACAGTGTGGGATTAATTATCGCAATGTCTCAGCTTACCATCAGAATCCCGATCTCCCCACTCACCTAACCCTTTATACGATGGTGATAATCATATGCACCACATATGCACCAACATTGGTAATAAAAGTGATGTGAATATATGGTAGAATTTCAGGGATCGAGGGTGACATCTTAAATCTAGAACAAACAGAGTTGTTCTCTCTGATTTGTTGCCCATTCTACGTCGTAGTAAGGTGAAGTGTAGGGAGAGAGCATTTCAAGATGTTGTTGGAAGGATGGTGAGGGAGGGAGAGATTCTGATAACTGGATAGTTGGGGCTCATACTGGAGTCGATGAACCTTTACAAACAGGATGGTCTTCACCTGAACTAGAAGAGTACCAATACCCTGAGGGGATAATTTGCCAACGCTCTTCATGAGGGTTTGAACGAATTCAGCCGCGGAGTGGGAAGCTGAATTGTAGCTCCAGTTTGCAGGTGGTTGCGAGTGGTTTTGTCATAAATAGCGTTTCAGGTTTACAAGAGTGTACTGGCAAGGATGAAGGTGGCTTGAAGTGTGTTTGCTTCAACGCCAGAAGCATCTGGGATGAGCTAGGTGTCATGGGTTGTTACCTGGGACTTCGATGCTGTGGCCATTTCATAGACAAGAACGGAGGACTGAAGAGAATGATTGTTCCTGGTACCTCAGTTTCGATTTTTCAGTCAGAACAGGAGGGTCGTTTCAGAGGGGGAGATGTGGCATTATTCGTCAAGGACAGTATTATGGTAGCAAAAAGGATATTGGTGAGGACGCGACTGAATCTGCTGAGGTAAAATGTACTGAGATTAGATTCAGGAATGGAGAGATCACCAAAAATGTTCGAGATTTATGGAGGAAAAGATTGCAAAGATGATTCTGGATAGGAACAAAAGTGACAGGGTAGTTGTTATGGGGAGCTTTAACTTTCCAAATATTGATTGGAAATGTTATCGGTTCAGCACCTCGGATCGGTCAGTTTTTGTGCAATGTGTGCAGGAGGGTTTCCTGACGCAGCATGTAGACAGGCCAACAAGACGCAAAGCCACACTGGATTTGCTTATGGATAATGAACTCAGCCAGCTGTTCTCTTTGGAAGTAAGTGAGCACTTTTTTCATAGTGACCACAATTCGGTTCTGTTTCTTCAGTGATGGATAGGCATAGGTATTTATTGCAGAGCATGAGTTATCGCGGGGAGAAAGGCCATTATGATGCGATTAGACAAGAGTTATGATGCACCGCATGTGGAAAGTAACTTCAAGGGTTGTGCACACCTGAAATATGGAGCTTGTTCAGGGAAAAGCTACTGCATGTCGTTGGTAAATATGTATGCGTCATGCAGGAAATATGAGGTCGACACAGGGAGTTGGGTTTGCTGAAGAAGTTGAATCACTTGAAAAGGAGAAGGAGGCGTATGTAAACATGAGATTTCAAGGCTGAGGTAGGGCGCTTGGGAATTAAAAGCTAACCAGGAAGGGCCTAAAGAGAGAGCTACTTCGAGCGAACAGGAGGCATGAGAAGGCTTTGTCTGGCAGGAACAATCCTGAAGCTTTCAATTGATAGTTCAAGAATAAAAGAATGTCTAGCATATGATTATGGCCTGTCAAGAACAGAAGTACGACGTTGTCAACGGAGTCCAAGGATAGCAGAGACGTTGAATGTTTTTTTTATCATATCAAAAATGAAAAAGACAATGTTGTCGAAGAGAGTATTGAGATGCAACCGATTAGAATAAACGAAATTGACATTCATAAAGAGGAGTTGTTAGCAATTCATGAAAGTCTAAAAATAGGTTTGTCCCCTGGAATTGATGGGATGTATCCGAGGATTCTCTGCGAATCGTGGGAGGAGATTGCAGAACTTTTGACTATAAGATTTATTTCGTCAGTGTTTATGTCATTAGTGCTAGAAGACCCGAGTTTAGCAAATATTGTCCTCTTCTTCACGAAGTGGAGTAGAGACAATGCTGGTAATTATAGAACAGTGAACCTTAGCTTTCTTGCAGCTAAACTCTTGGAACAGATTATGAGAGATAGGAGTTATGATCATCGAAAAAGGAAGAAGGTGATTCGGGATAGTGAGTACGATTTTATGAATAGCAGGTTGTGCCTCACAAACCTTATTGAGGTCTTTGAGAAGGTGAGCAAACAGGTGGATGAGAGTAAAGTGGTTGATGTGGTGTATATGGTTTTCAGTATGGCACTGTCGGCTGTTGCATGAAATACAGAGTCATAGGATTGAGGATGGTTTAGCGGTTTGGATCAGAAATTGGCTCGCTGAAAGAAGACAGAGTGTGGCAGTTCATAGGAAATGATAATCCTGGAGTTCAGTAACTGATGGTGTACTACAAGGTTCCTTTTTGTGTCCGCTGTTGTTTGTCATTTTTATAAATGACCTGGATTAGGGCATGGAATGATGGATTCATAAGTTTGCAGACGACATTAAGATCGACGATGTTGTCAATAGTGCCAATATCTGCTGACGGTTTCAGAGGGACATGGACAATCTGCAGAACTGACCTCAGAGGTGGCAAATGGAGTTTAATGTGGAAAAGTGTGAGATAATTTACTTCGGAAGTAACAACAAGAGTAAAGTGTTCTTGGCTAATTGTTATATTCTTGGAAGTGTAGATGTGCAGAGCGATCTCGGTTCCCCTGTATATAAAACTCGGAAAGTTACCACCCACGTTGACAGGTTTGTTTGCAAGGAGTACGGTGTGTTAGTTTTTCTTGGGAGAGTGATTCAGTTTCAGAGTGAAATTATCACTTTGCAGTTCCAGAAATTAACTGGTGTGGCCGCACTCATAGAGTTGCGTGCATTTCTGGTCGCCACATTATACGATGGATGTGAAAGCATTGGAAAGGGTACAGAGGACATTTTCTAAGATGTTGCCTTCTATGCAGAGATGGTCTGACGAGGAAAGGTTGAGGGACTTGAGGCGGTTTTTGATAGCGACAAGAAGTTTGAGGGCTGAATTTAGGGAGACATAGAAGATGATCAGAGGTTGCCATAAGGTGGACAGTGAAGGCAGTTTTCTTCAAATGGTAATTTTGGCACAAGGGCACATCGATTGAGGGTGATAGTTACCGAGGTAGGTTCCTTTATCACTGAGTAGAAAGGGTGCTGAACGCCTTGCCTTTAACACTCATAGACTCAACAACTTTCAGGGCAATGAAATGGTCATTGTATAAACTTGCGGATTATGATGGTATCACAGGTCGATGCAACGTTAGGGCCAAAATGAACGTTATTGTGGTGTATTATTCGGTGTTTGAACTGTTCTTCAGCTTGAAGTTGCAATCATCTTTGGTCACTATCAGTAAAACCAACACCTGGCGAGAACTGAATGTGCAACTTTGGCACCGTACACACTTCCAGACTGTCGTGCAATTACATCAAACTGACGAATTGCACCACTGGAGCTGCCGTGTACTGATGAGCAATGGCTACTGATCTTACCACTGGGCCCCTCAACCCAATTACTCCTTTTTTGCTGAAGATCTGAAATGAAACACAGCGCAGAGGAGGTTATACTGATGATGGATCATCGATAATGGAGCATCAGGTTCAGGAAAATGAATAGTAAAATGTGGTGAAAATAGGCAGAATTGAATTCTGTGTTCGTTTACCGTGGCTTCCTGCGTTGATCACAGGCAATGTTATGTCGCTACTGTACTGGGATTTTCCTTCTATCGGTATCAATTCGTCAGAGAATTCGATTCACTGGTACTTCACCAGCAACCTTTGGAATGTTCATACGGCACAATGACCCACACTGTACACAACGTCAACAATCTTCTGCATTACTACATCCAAGGGCACGTGGCATAGTTGTTTATAAATAGTGAAAAATTAATCATGTTATGCAAGGGCAAATTGAATTTTAGTTTAATTAGTAAAATCGCAAGAATCCAGAGTAAGTTTCAAAATGTCAGAAATTCACGTGCATTACCTTGGCCAGAATTCTAGCCCAGCAAGAGGGAAATCTGTCCTTCAATCCCCAGCATCCATGTAGTCGCTTGCTCCATGTGTCCACTTGGAAACCTATATGAAGTGATGTTCAGCCTGATAGAGAACTTGTGAGAATCCTCCACTGTCTGACCTAAAGCTGAAACAGGAGCTATCTATTCCAGCTTGGAGGGTAGCGAAGTGGAGGTGAGACAAAAAATATTACTTTGTGTCGATTCACATTGTTCTCATTGTGATTGTTTAAAAACCTGGGCCAGAAAAGACTCAAGCAGAAAGAAGCAGAATTAGGCCATTATTAACACCGCTCCTGCCCGTCACGCCATTCTGTACCATCATAGCTCACACAGCACTTTTATGTCTTTTTCCAGCGTATCCATATCATCGTGTTGCCAAGTGGCTAACACATATTTATCGATCTCTACCATAAATAGACATCGAAGTTATTTATCGCTGTGAGGAAAATGTTGCATTTCGCGACAGTTGGGTTTCTGCATGAATGTTATAGGTTTTGTTATAGAGTCTGTTCTGAACACCTTTCAAACCATAAACTAAAACTCGACTCTGATGAGAGTTGCATCCACAAGTTTTGAATGGCAGTCTTAAGAAAGGCATAGAAATTCAACGCGCTTTCCATTGCACCACAGAGTCGCGGCCTCACCCAGTTTTCGCCACAAAAGCTTGCCTTAGAACGATTTCGTTCGGGACACCCATCTCACGTCTGTCTGACCTCGTCACACTTATTCACGTGTGCTCTGGATCTTTAAGTGTTCGGCTACATACTGCTGAAATGTCCTCATAATACTTAGCATTACCACACTTTCAAATAAGAAATTCAAGATGAACAACACTCTATGGGTGAAAGCGTTCTTCCTAAATCTCCTCTAAACCGCTTTTCTCCTGCTTTTCATCTATGTCACTGGTTATTATTCCTTCCCGAAAAGCCTTATTCCTGTCATGCATATCTATCCTCTTCATAATATGTGCATGTTAATCAGTTTCTCACTCAGCCTTCTCTGTGCTTAGTTGCACAGCCCCAGCGTAGCTCATCGACCTTCACAATGCGAATGGTCCAGCCCTTGGCATTTTTTTCATCTCCTGTGAACTTCTCCTCCTGCAATCAGAAGGTTCCTGCAGTCTTGTGATTATAACGGAAAAAGAAATGCTCTTTGAAGAAATGCCAAAATGTCTGAACAAAATCAGCAGCTCTTGTCCATCTATGATGAGAAAGGACAGTGAACGCTTCGAGTCCAATGATTCGTGTTTGGAACTGATGGGATGTATGGGTGGGTGAAAAATGTGGAAGAGGGCGGAGAGGATCCAAAATGATTGAACTCGATGTTGGGTCCTGAAATCTGCATGGTCTTTCAGTAGAAAATGAGTTGCCCGATCTTTCAGCTTGCGCTGTGCCTTGAAGAAGAACTGCAGCAGACCAGAGACTGGTATGATAGCTTGGGAACACAATGCAATGTTAAAGTGACAGGACACTGGAAGACTGGGGTAATTTTTGTTGATTCTGGACAAAACGTCAGTGATCTCAGATTTGTCACAGACTCTGTTTTCCTCTCTCCATTGTAGAGAGATCACATTCTCAGCAGGAACTACAGTTTTCTGGATTGAATGAAGTGCAGATAAATAATTGGAAGATGTGTCTGGAAGTTTCCACAGTGAGGAGACATCGGAAACCACCAGGATCTGTATCTTACAACATAGAACGTTACAGGGCAGTACGGGCACTTCGGCCCTCGGTGTTGCACCGACCTGTGAAAATAATGTGATGTCCATTGCAATGGAAATTAACATTTCTTTTGAAACCATAAAAAGCACAGGGAAACAAAAAATGTAAGGGCCTGACTTTGCAGAGGGCAAGTGTTGCAGACAGATAGAAAATCTATGTATATTTAAAAAGAACTAATAGCAGACTTACAAGGCCAGCAAACTACCATATCAACAGCCAAGGAATTAGAAAAAAACAACTCCATATCTGGAAAGGAACTCGAATGTTTCAGGCCACTGACCTTGAAGTGTTGATAAGAAGAAGCAAATTTTACTTTAAAGGGAATATATAAAAGCTATCAGGCGCCCATTACATGATGCGTCTTGCCACTGTATTACCTGGGACATCGGAAACCTGAATTTGATAGAACTCCACGCACTACTTGCTGCAAACTTTCCGGCCCAAGAGAAGAGAAAACGGAAATTAAAGATGGAAAAGCAAACACTTAAAGCTCAGCTTACTATGATGCAAACCGTTGAAAGGAGGTGCTGCGTGAAAAGAAGGGCTGGCAGAGGTAAATCTGGCGGGTGCTTTGTTTGCAGAGCATTGGACCACTGAGTCAGGCAGTGCACGCCCAGAGAGCCTCAATCGGCCCTGGAGGCTGGGCAGCAGGGTGACTAATGGAGGAAGGCTGAGGTGGAGGGGGGCAGCCCCAAAGTTACACGTAAGCCTCTTTGCTTTATGCTTGGCAACGAATACTCGCTTATTCTCATCTCTACTACTAACCTTATGGGCAATGAAACATGTCCCACCTCAAAACTGAGCACTGAGTTTGCGAAGCGTGAACTATATTTTCAGTACAACGATGACGCATATAAGTCAATGCTTACATCTATGTTATATGTGGAAGGTGCACCTCTTACTTTTGTGGAAGATACAAGGGCAACATATTCAGTTCATAAATCAAGGCAGTTCAGAGAGTCGACACAAATAAAGATGAACGGAAGCTTCCTGAACTTAATGGGCGCATCAGGAGTCGTGACACGAGAGAGATTTACCGCACCCCTATTGTGTGAAACCAGTAATGGGGAAACATTCCAATTCTCATTTCTGTTATCGGAATTCTGTACTTTAAATCTGATGTCTCGGGATCTCATAGTGAGACTGGGGTCCGATTTGCGCAGTATCCCGACGGGCTTGCAGGTAATACAAAAAGAAGATTTAACAGTGCAGTCTGGAAAATACAAATCACGACCCCTGATGCATGTCAGAGAGCGATAGGTTCCGTGAGTGATTCACTCACCCAGGAAGCAAGTAGCCATATTTATCCCATTAACACAGATTTTCTTGCTGGAGATATGCTGCACTGCACAGCACACATACACCGCGATGATCCTGACAAATCATAAGAGAAGGATTGGTTCAGGAGATTGGTTAAACCAGATCAGTTGTTATTGTGCGAATTTTATTGGAATGATCACAGATGTGCTGTCACTTTAAACTTTTTTAAGTATCTATGACGGTAAATAGACCCTGTTGTTTTGATGTGGAAGGCTCTTTTTCTCACGGATCATTGGCGAAGTGATCCAGCGACAGGTGTCAGAATTTGGGACCATGGATACGACAGGCACAAAAAACGAATCATTGTATCTTCAGGGTCGGTGTGGGTATCTGCTTCAATGCAGTTATAAGGACGTATAGGAAGAAACTAAATTGGCTAACTCAGGCAGACAGGGCAGTCCAGGTAATCCCCGACAGGAGTGTCGAATGGCGTTTACCTATGGTAGATGTGTCGGGCCCAAGATTAAGAAGGGTCCCAACTGATTTCAGCGCAAAAGGCAAACACGATGTGGGCCTCATACGAATCCTTAAGAATAACCCCGAAGTCTGAGTATCATCCTTGCAAAGCAAAAGAGCAGTTAAAACCGGAGGCTGTGCAAGGAATTACTCCAGTCTTTGAATCTCTCTTATAGGCTGGAGTGATAATCCCCCGTGAATAATCACTGGTGCGAACACCCATTCTTTTCGTTCAAAAAGGCAAACATTCCAGGTGAATCGGGGGAATGGAGGTTTGTTCATGACCTGCAGGTTATCAAGAACGCTGTTGTTCAGCACACCCCAAGTGTTCCCAACCCCAATATTATATTGGCTCAAATTCCACCGCATGTAAATGGCTCCCTATTGTGGATTTAGCAAATGCCTTGTTTTGTGTACTGTTACACGCCGACAGTCAATTCCGGTTCACTTTTCCATTCAAAGGCAAATGGTATACTTTCACGTGACATTTTCAAGATTACTGTGAGACCCCACCATAATTAACGAGGCTCTACACAGGAGTCTGGAGACTCTTGTTTTAACCGGGGCCTCAGCGCTTCTGCAGTATGTAAACGAATGCTTAATCGCAGCATCAACAGAGAAACAATGTGAGAAAGGTAGGCTTGCGATGCTCTGCCATCTAGTCTTGCACAACTACAACTTGTGGAATGACAGTTGAAGTTCTTAGGTCACTTAATATCTGAACAAGGAATGGCCATTGGTCAAGACAGAGTTCAAGCAAACCAGCAAAATTCAAAGCCTCACATGAAGAAACAATTGTTATCCTTTTTGGTCATGCGATCCTGCTTAGAATGTTTAACCCACATTACGCAAACCTTTTGGCGCCTAAAAGTGACATAGTTCATGGTTCAGGTTTGCAGAGCTAGAGTCCGTTGCAGTGACCCGTGAGGCCGAGAGTGCCTTTGTTGAATTGAAATGGCACTCCAAACTACACCGACACTGGGATTCCAAATCCAAACAAGCCTTTTGGACAAACAGTGGATGAGAAGCGTGCCTGCATGACATTTGTGCTGATGCAGAATTATGTGTGGAAAATTGAGGCCAGTAGCTTAGTTTTCACCTCAACTTAGATCCCGTAACGGCAGGATTGCATAAATGCCTCCGTGTCCTGCCTCCATTTGAAAAGGCTGTTGTAGCTTCCAGGGACATAGTCGGCTTTGTTGAATTAAACCGACTGGTCCCACATGCAGTATCCTTACTGCTTTCTGAGCAAAACACAGCACACATGTCGGCTGCACGTTGGCTCACATACAATGCTATGCTATTGGAGAAGCCTAACATGACAATAAAGCGATGTAACGTCCTTAATGCTGCTTGTCTTCTCCCCACAGAAGGAGACAGAGACCCACATGATTGTGTCACTGTAATTAATGACATTTGAAGCCCGAGACCAGACGTATAGGATTCACCAATTTAGAATCTGGAAACGGCGTTTTATTGTGGATAGGTCAGCATTCAGAAGCAAAGAGATAGGCCAGTGTCTGGTATGTTGTAGCAACGACCCCCGAGGTAGTCAAAGCGGTATCACTTTCTTCTCATTTGTCAGCACAAGCAGCAGAGCTGATTGCCTTGATTGAGGCATGTCAATTGGCCGAAGGACGAACAGTGAATATTTACATCGACAACAGATATGCATTCGGTGTTGTACATAATTTTGGATCACTGTGGGAAAACAAGGGCTTCTTGACCTCCACTGGAAAGCCAATCACATAAAATGGCCTGATCTCTGACCTCCTGAAAGCAGTCCGATTACCTAAATTAATCACTGTATGTAAATGTGAAGCCCACAGGAAATATTATGATTCAATTTCTCAAGGCAATGAAAACGTAGACTGAGCCGCAAGGACAGCAGCCAATCAGCCGCCAAGTGATGAGTTTGACATGTGTATGCCAAATATTTGTAATCCAAAGCAGACTTATGGGAGTTACAGTCTCAGGCCACATCGAAGGAGAAGCGTGAATGGACAGGGCAGGGTGCAGAATGAGGGAATGGGTGTGGTGTGGCCCCAGTGGGAAACCCTGTCTACCACGATCTTTATTCCCTTTCTATGCCAAAATAACACACGGTAAGGACCATGTGTCAAACGTGGGGATTTACGACAATATTTCAGCACGCTGGTACAGAAAGGGATTTACTCATTGCTCATAAAAATAATGTGAATAATGTGTTATCTGTGCCACTAATAATGTGGGGAGGGGAATACAAATGAATCAGGCAGAACACCCCCAATCCCAAAGACCCTTTGAACATTTAAGATGGATTTTATTTAACTAACACCCAGCGAAGGGAAAAGGCATTGTCTGGTAATAGTTGATGTTTTCCCATGGGGTGGAAGTGCTCCCACGTCTAAACAGGATGCCAGTGCAGTAGCCGATCAGTGATTACTTGGGAATAAAGGTGAGGCAACATTGTGCCAATCACCCAGCGAGCGGTGGGACAGCGGAAAGAGAGAAAACTATCCTTAAAAATAAATTGGCAAAATGTTGTGAGGAACTAGAGGTGACATGGACAAAGGCATTTCCACTTGTGCTAATGTATATGAAGGAGAGGAAAAGTAAATATTAGGACGTTTGAGATTTTGTTTGGAAGATGGCCCAATACAGGAATTGGCCAAGACCGATTGTAAAACATATAACAGACCACTGTGAGGACGAGATATTATGTTACGGTATAAAACTCTCCACACTTCTGTCTCAAATACAGAAACAAAAGAAGAGCAGCACGACCCCAATCAGCAGAAGGGAAGATGCACAATCTAGAACCTGAAGACTGGATAGTGGTGAAAGACTTCAGGAGCAAAAGCATGAAGGCGAAGAGCTGGCTGGGACCGTTCCAAGGGCTCCCTACAACACAGACAGCTGTTAAGATCGCCGAAGGAGCCACGTTGCTACACGCCAGCCGTTGCAAACGTGTAGCTGACCTTGAGGAGACATTGGACAACACCGGATCCAAATAAGTGTAAGTAACGATTAGAAAACTCATAGAAATATGGAGCTGCATGGTAGGACGAGTCGTGAAGGCAGGGGTGTCTGGGATACAACAGCAGACGGTAATCTTAACCAAGGATGTTCAGTTGACCTTTACATGCCACCCATGCCCGTTTGGAAACCAGGACGACTATAAATAAGGCAATAAATATTTACACAGAGATCCTTGTGTACCCAGTTACTGGCACTGAGTAGTATCCATCACGGCTACAGGTACACCTGACACGGGATATCGGATTCCTGTTATCAAAGAAGGAGGTGCCATGGCAAGGGTAATAATAAAAAAAGATTCAGAAGAGCGATAAGGAAGCCTGGTGGTGTGCAATAGATAGACCCTTCTCCGATATCTATAGACAGGTGAATATAGTGGTACAGCCTCGCACACACCCCACCCGAGATGCAGTGCAGAAGGTCCTCCAAAACATAGTAGCTCCTGGACTCGAAAAGATGAATGTCCAATGACCCGCACTGCAGATGGGCGGAAAGGCCTTTTCCAAGCTGACAGAAATGGAAGAAAGAAATAAACTGAATGTGCAGCTAAAATGATCACAAATGAAAAAAGTAAAAGTGGATTCATTGAGAAAACATTCAGCACCATATTTCACTTTCTGTGGAAGTCTACTGTTAAGGACTCAGTGGTCTCACTGCTGTAGCAATGGGGGATTTCCTCTGACCGTTTATGTTGTTGACAAACTTCCCAAAGCAGGGAATTTATATGGAACTGGCCATTAATCCAGTATTGTCACAAACAGGATTCAGACTAGCATAAAACAAAGAAGTGTGAATCCTCGAAATCTGAATCAACAACAGGAATTGACAGATAAACTATGCAGGCCTGACAGCATCTGTGGAGACAAAGAGATTTATTGTTTCACATCACAGATTCAGGCTCCTTATACTTTTTATTGTTTTATTGCCTGGGTAATTGTCAATTTCATTTCGCTAAACAGCATACTTACCAGAATCTCTCATGAGCTGACAGACGTCATCTGTAAAAATGCAAAATTCCTTTATCGGCTGTAATGCTGTTGCTGTTGCCCTGAGTTGGTGAAAGGCTGGCCTTCATTACCTTTTTCTTCTCCTTTATATCGATGAGCAGCCATGGTGAATGGAGAATTTCTGTTTGTGTCCCTTTGTGTCTCTGTACCATCTCACTCTTTTCTACATTCTCCCACTCTCTGTCTGTCAATATCCCTCATTTTTCATTTCAACTCTTGGAAAAGTGTTAAAATCGGAGGCTGTTCCGTGGCTTCCTCCGCACCCCCCCCCCCCCCCCCCCCCAGGCCAGAGTGTGTAGAACTGGGCTCACAGTCTCCAAGTAATGACTGTGTTACTTAGGTCTGAGATCAGGTGACATTTGTTCACTCAAAACGTTATGAGCTTTTACAATTCTAAATAGTATTCATAATAGACCAGAAAAAGAAGCTGTTTCACTCCAACTATAAGATTTCTATGGTGCCATTGCCGTTTGCCGAAAATCAATGAATGGCAACAGCAGACAATGAGAGCCATTATCTCATTGGATGCGTTATTACTACAACATTGTCCTGCAAGTCTGCAGTGTCTCCTGCGTCTCTTCATTATTCCCAAAAAACTTGAAAAGACGGATGGAGAATAATAGTAGAAGAGATAGACAAATCCTCATCGAACAGAGTAAGAAGAACTCTGCGTTGAATTAGCAGGATAGAACAGAGACTAATGGGTCCACATCAGGAGGTAGGGCTTGGTAGCACGAAATAATAACGGTCTGAGCTCCAACACATGCTGAGCCGTCACTTTCGCGATGTTGGATAAACAATACGGCTTTTACAAGAAGTTAAAACAATGAACTTTCAATATACAGAACATTTAACAGCATTTGACACCATTAACGTCTGGTTATTACGATATGCTTTAACTGACGAAACCACAGACACTGTTCTTCAAATTAATAAGGGCATTTAATGAAGTATTTGATCACAGTTAATCGGACTGCCTTTCTATAATAAAGCTGCTCGTTGAGAATTTATATCAACGTCCGTTTGTGCAGGAAAGAAGTTCACAGCTGGTGACTGTCCACTGAAAATGTAGAGAAAGAGTCAATCTCTTCTTGCTTTGATTTCAAACTGATGCCTTCACCTCTTTAACCTGACAGGATAAACAGTATGCGTTCATCCTCTCGGGGCCGATTTACCGCCTGAATATGCACAGAGGGAAACTCATACGAAGTGCCCAGGGTAATTGTGGTGAATTTACCAGGAGTGGTGTGTGAGTTGGTGTTAACAGTGGGCAGTAAGGGCTAAACCATGAGCACTGACATTGATCCTTGTACCAACAGCTCCTCACTCAGGTTCTGCCTCATTCATCTCAGTCATCATTGACTTGCAGTTTATCATACTTTCCCATCGAAACTTTCCTTTTGTTCCGGACCACTTTCGGATGTCCACTTGGAAACTGCAGTTTTTTCAAACGAAATTCTGGAGAATGCACATCACTCTTTGGGATAGGCTTCACTGCCCAACCATAATTATTCAAGAGATTGAGATGGTAAGTTATTTTATTTCGTCCTCGAAGTGCTCAACACAGTGATACAGCCATGATGTCGATAGGGAGGGAGTTCCAAGAATTAGACATAGCAACATTGAATGAACAGCGAGATAGTTTCAGCTTAGAAAAAGCGAGATCCTTAGTGGGGATTTGAAGTGACAATTTATTCGGTGTATGTGCTACCATGGCTGCCAGAGGATGTGGTGGAGGCTCGTACAATTGCAACATTTAAGAGGCATTTAAAATTGTATATGAGTAGGAAGGGTTTGGAGGGATATGGGCCGTGTGCTGGCAAGAGGGACCAAATTGGGTTGGGATTTCCGGTCAGCATGGACAGGTTTGAACGAAGGGTCTGTTTCCCTGCAGTGCATCCCTATGACTCTATGATTCCAGTTGGATGCAATCAATCACTGGATTCCTTCTGGCAGAACCGGGTCTGTGCTGTATGGTGAAACAGAAAATGGTTTTCATTCAGAGTAGCCACAAGAAGAGAAATAAATCTTCATTTCCTGACTTGGAATTTTATCCAGGCCTGGGCGATTCAAACCCAGACTCTGAAGCAGGGACTCCACTAAAGTTGACAATAACCATTTCGACCTAACCTGTACAATCTCTTGTGCCTATCGTTCTTTGTCCCCACATTTTGAAGCACCGGTCCTTGCCGTGCGTGCTGAAGCAGCTAACTACTGTCTCGCAGAATAACCGTGGGGTCAGAGACCCGATAGATCTGTCATGCAGCGGGGATTGCATTGCTCAGAACAGACGTGTTTGCTGTGTGGGACTGGAATTGAGCTCGATCACACACAGATACGGTGTAAAAGCTGCCAGCAGATGTGGAGACGGTTGGGACAGTTTCATTCACACTTTGGGAAAAAGACTGGATCCTAAATTCAGGGGAGATAAGTGTTACAGACAGAAGGCTGAAAATTGGTTTGGGAACGATATGAGTCATGACCGAATGGCGGGCCGACCAGATGGGCTGAAAGCTCTAACTGTCCTCCGATGCCTTCTGGTCTCTGACCGTCCAGTATCTAAGGAAAGAGAAACAGTTAATCGTGCATTTCGAAGTCCTCCTCTCATAACTCGGCGAGGTGAGAGATGGAACAGTTCTGCTATTAAATTTTGAGACTCGGAGAATGTTTGGAGACGGAGTAATAAAAGAGAAACTGAGTATAAAGTTGAGCGTCAGGAGATATTCAATAAAATAGGTAGACGGAAATGGACATGCTGAGATTTTCCCGCAATTTCTTTTGTTCGTACTGAAACAGAAGGGAAAAGTCTGATCCTGGACCAATCAGCTATGTCTGCTCTGTGGACGTTTGAATTCCCTATTCCAACAAATCACTTCTGAACCACACGGAAACCTCACTATCCTGCATCACCCCCACCCCTGTTACTGACAATAAGCTGTTCATTACATAAACACATATGGGTACACAACAGCATCATTTACCGAGTGAATTGGGAAAATTCCAGGGAGAGTTCCATTCGGTTTCCAACAGAGCATTCTCATTCAGTTAATTCTATTGCAACACCATTTGACATGCAGCTGTCACTGTCATGTGGCCATTCGCATTCGACATCTCTGGACATTTTAGGTTGGGGCACGTTTGGAATGGAACCTCACGTTTTGGAAGGGACATCGTTTATAGCATATTCGGCTGAACTGATAACCTTGTCTCTTGCACCTGCAGTACAGTGGAGACAGTTTTCACACAGAAACCAAGAGATGATCAAAAATGGAGGAAAACATGTGTCAACAAAACCTGCCTCAGCGAGCGAATTCGCTCTTGCAACATTAAAGGAGAGCGGCAAACCTATTAACAAACAACAGCGCCCTGCGTGGGTCTCGACCCCACACTATTGAGATTAAAAGTCTCAAGCTCTACCGACTGAGCGTACCAGGACAGGATTGGTGTTGGTTAATTTATCATATCAGACTGAGTTTAATTCAGCTGACATGGCAAATTTCAAAAATCTCGTTCATTCCTCCCCATTGCAAATAACATTATCCAAGTCTTTCAATTCTCAGATTTATTCCTTCAGACCATTACAACACATTTAGGCCTTGCCCCTAGATTTTCGATTCTCTGTTAATATTTTCATGTTTTGACCCTGATTCTTAGGTCACCGAAGTGATTCCCAGCCACTCTGGCAGACTGCAAATCAATCGGGAAAATACCTTGGGAAACCAAATCATTTCTGATTAGAGTGTAGGGAATCCCATCTGCTGAAGAGACAGAGTCCCAACAATCAAAGACTGCCTTTGTTCTACCTACCTACAAAGTTTGCCACTTCTAATATTCGAGAAAGGAATTCTGATTATAAAATGTTTTAAAAACAGGAACAATCTTCGGAAGACATTTCCAGTTTGAATTAGAATGTTTTATCCTTTCACACGGTAACAGCCGTTCCTGAAGAAGGAGTTTCCATGAGCTGTGTCCCAGGGCTGAGCCGGAAGCCGCTGATTGAAACTGCAGTGGCCCCTTTCAGTTGGCAGCAGGGGCTTGTAGAGAGTGGGGTCACATTTTGCTGCACGTGACCGTCTCACTCATTGCGGACTCAGGGTCAATCATGGATGAGCTCTAGTGGTTGTATTGTCAGTACATGGTCGTTCTCAATACTTGATGTGAAATATTTGAGGCTCTGTGCTCTTTTTGGGCTTGGACAACCAACATTTCAGCCAAATGCTCTGACCATTTGAGACACAGCAACTGGCAGCAAAATTGTGCGTGTACACATCCAAACGCACAGTGATCGAGAGGATGTGGACAGCAGTAGTTCTCATTATTTTAAGAATCAGTTGCTCATGTTCCCGTGTTTATCGCAGAGAGGGTGAGAGACCCGAGGAGTAACAAACACACCCACAAAGCAATATCAGGATCTGTGTAGTTCTGTCATAAAAAGCTGCCTGCAGTGGTTCTATTGCAAAGTTGGGTTTCAAACCCACGACGCAATAGAGACTGGATTCTAAACCCAGCACATTAAACCGCTCTGGATTAGTGGTTCTGGAAGAGCACAGCAGTTCAGGCAGCATCCGAGGAGCAGTAAAATCGACATTTTAGGCAAAAGCCCTTCATCAGGAATACAGGGTTTCGCCCTATACGTCGATTTTACTGATCCTCGGATGCTGCCTGTACTGCTGCGCTCTTCAGCACCACTTATCCTGAATCTGGTCTCCGGCATCTGCGTTCATTGCTTTTACCTACCTTAAACCACTCGGCGACGCTCCCTGACGATAACTAAGCGCCAAACCTGTCAAGACTAATGTTTCAGCAACGCTTCACTTCAGGCAATTTCCCCTGACACTTTCTATGAATACCTTAGCATAATTTAAAAAAAATATTTACAACGATTTGAAAGGTTTTCACGGTGTGGACATTATTGAGAAGCTGAATATTCTTCGACAGTTTTCCGCAGAGCTTCAGGCCTGAGGGATGTCCTTGGAAAAGTTTGCAAAATCATGAGGTAGACGAGCAGAGAACATAGTCAATCTACACTTTTTCAGAAGTCACATGAGTTTACAGCGAGTTAGCATAGGTTTAATGTGAGAGCAGTACAATTTGAAAGGGACGTGAGCGACACTTGTTTTTAATACAGACATTTTTGTGCGTGTGGAATAAATTGCCACATTTAGTGGCAGAGTTTGGTGCACTCACAACACTTCAAAGCCATCTAAATGGGAATGCAGACAGGAATTGTTCGGAGAGATAAGGGACATATATTGGCAAATATGTTTAGATTAGTTACGGTCATCTGTTCAACAGGTGCAAGGTGGATAGGAAGGTTTGCTTCCGTGCTCGGTAATTCTGTGACACTCCAGTACCTGACAACAGTTTGAATAGACCACTTGCGAAAACGCATGCTGTGTGTTCCTAAGTCAGCGTGTTTGAATTTTATTTCTTTCTTGAGGCGTAATGTTTTGAAATGACACAGAGAGGAATGTTTGCCAGACATTTACAGACAATGACCATTCTCCTTGATAAATTCCCAATTTCTCCTTCAAATAATTTCGTCGACTAAAAAAAAACCTCACAAATCGTGTTATCCCCTTAACTCTCCAGTGAATCCAAAAACTGACAGTTCTTAACGTGGACCAGGTGCAAAACTCAAACGGCAGAGTCATTATCAGACACGCAAACTCATTACTTCTGTCTGTGGGGCAGTGCGAGATGTGTATGTCAAGAACTGTTCATACATATAACACCGAAGCAATTCCAAATGGAGCTTCCCGACATTCTGGAGATTTAGTGCATTGCCAAGTAACAGAAAGTGCTCAAGTAACATTAAACAAAACAGGAAAATGTACCATGCAAAGTGAATATTACCAATTATATTCTCGATTAAATTAGGTCAACAATGCGCTGGTGCCTCCATCTGATCGAGCGAGCCAATCTCCAGCCTCCCTCACCAGGACAGTAGTGAAGGAAATGAGAGAAATATAACAAAGTTTCACGTTGTGATTGCCCACCTTTTAGCCACAACAACAAAAAACGAGGGAGCAGATTCAGTGCAGGATCTGGCTTCACAACAGCGGTGAAATAACGACGTCCACTCACTTTCAGGGAAAACTGTGAACAACTCACATTGTCCAGAATATGAATACACAGCGCAGGCTGTTTAATTCCCATGTTCTACTGCTGCCCCAACATACATACGATAATGTACCTTTCAAAGAGAGAGTTTGTAACTTTGGAATGACAGTGTCAGCTGTTTCCCTCGCTCTTACTGCCGCCCTTGGTCGTGTTGGGGCTGCAATTCTCATCTTACACGCGGTAGTTGAGTGTGCAATTCTCTGTTGTGGAAAAGCGGAGTGTTTTGGAGCAGAAAGATGTGAAGTTCGGATGCTTCTGGAGTTCTTGTTGAAAGGTTCGGTGACGCTAGGAAGATGGTTTGCAGACTTTTCCTCCTTTTCTGGGTGACGTTCTCAGCACTGCAGAGGTTCCTGTGAAGCGCTGCTCTCATGTTTTGGTACGAATTCATTTGGTTTCATTCCCGCTGCTTCCGTTTGTTGGGATTGCAGATTGGGTCCAATGGATGGAATCCGTGTATGAGTGCCCTGCTTCCATGAATTGTCTGGCTGTCTTGTGCTTGCCCTGTCCTATTATTGTTGTGCTATTCTAGTCGAATGTATGGCCTTTGCCGTTTGTACGTATTGCTACTAGGGACTGCTGGACTGACGCCCACACAAATTCTTTACTAAGAACCAATATCCACCCGCCTTCATTCGCAAATGCATGGCACGCAAAGTTCGCAACGTGGATTTGCTATGAGGTAATTTTTAAATCATGCTTCCCTGTGTTAAAAACAAATTCTGGAAAACAATATCCAGATTCTTCCGAACACTCGGACATATGACAGCACAGAAAACGAGGGCCTCACTCAGACAATAACTCACGAGAAAACAAGGTCAAATACCGCATCATGTGCAGTTCAAACGTGGTTGACGAGATTCCACGCATGGACTGCACGAAACACGACATAGGAGAAAGAGGCTGACAACTAGAGAGCTGCATTCATAATTTCATCTGGACTGTAAAAACGCCTCAGACAGCTGTTCCTTGCAGTTATGCACAGAATATTGAATGTCTCTGATTCCAGGGCTTGGAATTCGGATGATATGACAGTCTGCAGCACTGGTTACTTCCTTGTGTGAGGTAACTCCTGAGGGAACACATGTCACACTCTGTTGCTCTGCAGTGTGTTGCAACGATTCTGAGTATTAATTAAGCCCCCCTCACTGTAGTTAATTTCCATTTTCATCACTGCCAACCTTCTTCAAAGCAAAGCACGCACTTGCTTTTTTCAGACTTCTGATATCCCGCTTTCATCCCGCTTTTTACCTAATCATATTTCTGACTTTACAATCTATGTCATAACAGGTTGGCAACTGCAGAATGAGCTTTGTTCCGTTCTCCACTGATGTTGAGAGTAGTAATACAACATATTCGAGTAGGACTTGATGCGCTGGCGGGTGGTGTATTCGCGGCATTATGGCTTCTTTTTTTCGTTTTCGGTCGACCATTTCGAGTTCATTGCGCAGACTTCTGAAGAAGACTTTTTGGAGTCGTAATGGTAACTGTGTTTTCTCTCAGAATACAGACGTAGCTTTATTTCTGTTCTCTTATAATTGATCTTCTTCTGATCTTTACAAGTGAAATAGGGTGCATTACTATTGCCCGTTTTTAGTTTCAAAATCAATAGAAACATGAAGGAGACAGTATCAAAGAACATAAAGTTCTGAGTTGTTAAGATAATTTTTGCAGCAATGGTGGACATGAAGGTCAAATTAAGATAACGGTTCAAGAACATTTAGTCTGAAAGTGGTATGTGACTTTAGTTCCAAATATATGTTTCCGTTCTTCCAGTACATCTTTTTGAATCCCAGAAAACATCGATTGTTTTCTGTATTCACTTTGTTTCGCGATATCTGTCTTCTGGTCGACCAGGGACAACTTGAATTTGAGTCTGCATTGAATAAGATTTCGCTCTTTCTTTCGAAAAGCAAACCTGTGCATTATGTACCACTTATCATGCTGATGGCTAAGAAGTTCAAAATGAATTACGGTTTATGGATCGTGAGCAAGAATGAAGTGATCCACTGGCGAGCAGATATCACCACGCCCTATTCCTACATCGGGCCTGAACGGTCCATTGGCAGAGTCTGCAGAAAGGAAATGTCTAAGTGAACTAGTCCTTTGTTCAGTTTGATTTGATATCAATGGTAGTGCTGTTTTGGGGCAGATATGTGTCAACATCTCTGACGTTAGAGTCAAAGTTTAAGTCACATCTACTCCATGGAGTGTCTTCTCATACCGGAACATGCTGACATGAAAACATCTAGCTCTGATCGCAAAGGTTTTTACATTAAACTGGGAGTATGTTTAACTAAGCAATTCAGACAGCCAAGATGAATAACTGGCATTTGGTTCTTCAAGCTGAGCTCTCCACACCAACTGCTCCAACGAAGGCCGTGGATAAGATCCCCATCGATTATTTTGGTCAATTTTAGCCTCAACAACAACCTATTGTTCTGAACAATGCTACACCACAAGCAGAGGGCTAAGTCTGATTTTCATCGTTAATTTTCAAATTCAGTTCTTAATGCACAGTTTCTTACGAATGTGGACAGCAGAAGACCGTTAACATTCCATTTCTAATATTTCCAGAAAATTCTACTCCGCTGATATCGCCTTGCCTTATCACACCTCAAGCCAGGAACCTGGATTAGTCGAGCTCCTTTCCACACATGGAGTTGCTTTTTCTAATTCATTGACTGCTGATATAATAGATTATTGGCCTTGAGAGTCAGCTGTAAATTAGGTTGAAGTTTCTCAGCTTGACTTTCAACTGATCCTAAAAAAAATCATCACCTGCAGGTACATGTATTGCATTGCTTCTTGTTTTGATTAATTCCACCTCCCCCCCTCCCCCACCCCACGAACATCGAAATTTCACGATAGTTCGACAAGTGTTTTGAAACTGATTCGTGTTGGAAGTTGGTGGCTTTTTGTGTCTCGACATATAATCTATTCAATTTGACGTCTTGAAATTACTTCGGATTCTTCACAGTTGAAAACTTACTTTCGATTGAATGCAAAGCTCAAGCTCCACGAAATCGAAATTCTGCAAAGGAATTAATGACTTTTAAAAGATTAAACGCTGCAAAGACGATTAGAACCTGCGCAGGGGACCACATTTAATTCCAAATCCAACGTCTTAACTTCTCAGCCATCAGATCTGCACCAAAATTGCCAATTTTCATAGTAAAAGAACTGAATTCATGAAATACGTAATTTGTTTGAAGAACTAATTGTCAAGACCCAAAGATTTCGCCAAATCCTTTGCAGAGACCCAGACGAACGTTACCTTAGCAGATTGACAGGCTTTCACCGCAAACTAGATTCTGACACAGCTGAAGTTGTGGGAATGATTCTTCATCGAATTTTAGAGTCACGGATGTACACCACATGAAGAGAGGATCGTTGTCTCACTGTGTCCGATCGATTTTGACTCAATTGCTCATCATCCGGTGCCAACGTTGTGTTTTAATATTCATCGAAATATGGTATTAGAAATATTGATGCTAAGTCCATACACACTAGCTACATTCGTAAAAAAAATCGGAATTAGAAAGAATGATGAACCAATTTACAGGAATGGATCCAGCAACTAATCCGTAAGTTCTGACATCAGGTAATGAACTTGTGAGCACAAGAGAGGAGGATTGACCGAAGATTTGCAACTTGAAATCGTCTTGACGAAATTATTTGCAAAGTTTTTGCGGTTGTTCTAGAGTCATCGAGTCCTTGAGCAATACAGCATGGAAAGTGGCCCTTCTTTCCAAGTTGACCATGGTGGACAGTTATCCTAAATTAATAGGTCCCATTTGCCAACATTTGGCCTACATCCCTCTAAATCTTTTTACTCATATATCCATCCAGATGCCATTAAATGATACAGTTGTACCAGTCTCCAACAATTTCTCTGGCAGCTCATTCTGGACACGACTGAAAAAGTTGCCCCTGACGTCCCTTTTAAATCCTTACCCACTAATCAAAAAACGATGTTTTCTAAATTTTGACTTCCTCACCAGCAGGAAACCACCTTGACGAGTCAACCTATCCATGTCCCTCATGATTTAATAAATAGCAAGGATTTGACTTTATCATACTTGTCAGGTGGGAAATGTGTGGAGATTATTTATCGAAGGTTTGAAGTAGAAAGTCTGATGTACAGATTTTTAGAATTGCATCTTGGAGAAGTTTTTAATAAGTCATTGAAGTTTGGTAGCAGTTGTAGAAGTCTGTTGTGAAAGCTGCAGAAGGATTTCAGGGCTCAGTTCGACCGCACTTGGACTACAGTATGAGGAATTATAATCCTCAATTTAGGAAAGATACTAATGCCATATGAGTAATACCACGAAATGTGATTAGCCTTGATATGATGTGTGAACGTTAGTCCTGTGAATTGAAATTGGGCAAATTCGTTCTTTTTTTTAACAGATTCAAAACAAGAGAGGCAATCTCATTGAGAGTTGCAAAATATTTGAAGAGATAAACAGGGTGGTGCAATTAAATTTTGTTCCCTCATTGGTGAATCTAGAAGCAGGAGAGGACAATTTTAAAATGAAGCGTTGTGATTTATGACCAGGATGAGAACTATTGATTTTTTTCTTCGCCTTGAAAAGTCTCGCTATTCAGCACAACAGTGAGCCTTGAATATTTGGTCTTTGAATGCATCACTATCAGCCTGACCCGCCGACACTTACTGCATCACTATAGACCTTACCCCTCACACTTACCCCCTTCCTATCAGCGTGAACCCCTCAAAATTACTGCATCACTATCCATCTGGCGCCCTCACATTTACTGCGCCACTTTCACTTCGAGACCTTCATTTTGACTGCGTCATTATCAGCCTGACTGCCAAACACTTACTTTGTCACTATCAGTCACGCCCTTACACTTCCTATGTACTATTACCCTGACTCCTTACACTTACTGTGTCACTATCAGCCTGCCTCCATCACACTTATTATGTAAGTACCAGACTGACGCCTCTCACTTACTGTATCACTACAACACTGCTTCCTCAAACTTACTATGTCACTATCACCTTGACCCTCTCACGTTTACTGCGCCACCATCACACTGACCACCTCACACCTACTGCATCACTATGAGCTTCAACACTCACACTGACAGCATCACTAACAGCCTGACCCCCTCATGCTTACTGCATTGGTATCTCTCTGATCCACTCAGAATTACTGCGTCACAATCACTCTGACCCCCTCATACTTAATGCGTCACTATCCCTCTGGCACCCTCATACTGCCTGCATCACTCACACCCTGACACATGCGCACCTACTGCATCCCTATCTGCCAAACGCCACTCACTAACGGCGTCAGTCTCTCTCTAACCTGCTCACACTTAAGGCATCACCATCACCTTGACACTCTCTCACTTAGTGCATCAATATCAGCCTGACCCCCTCACGCTTACTGCATCACTACCAGCCTGATCCCTTCAAATGTACTGTGTAACTATCAGACTGAACCACTCATACTTACAACATCACTATCACCTTGTCCCCCCAAACGTAGTGAGTCCAGAACACACTGAACCTTTCACTCTTCTTGCATCACCTTCAGCCAGACCCTGCACACATTTCCTGTGTCACTCTCAATCTGACAACCTCAAAGTGTCTGCGTCACTGTCACCCTGAACACGTCACACTTACTGCATGGGTGTCTACCTGAAACCTCACGCTTATTGCATCACTATCATCCTGAGCGGCTCACACTTACTGCATCATTAGCACATCAACACTCTTACCTTTCATGCGTCACTATCGGCCTGACACCTCACACGTACTGCATCACTATTAGCCTGACCCGCTCACACGTTCTGCGTCACTACTACCCTGACCCCCTCACAATTGCTGTGTCGCTATTAGCCTGAGCCCCTCACTATCACGCTGATCAAGCTCACAATTACAGCATCACTATCAACCTGACCCCCTCACACTTTCTCTGTCATTATCACCCTGACCCTCTCACACGTAATGCGTCACGGTCACACTGAGACACTCACATTTTCTGCGTCGTTATCAGCTGGACCCGCCGGCCCACAGCGTCACTATCAACCTGGCCCCTCACACGTGCATGCCTCAATATCAGCGTGAACCCCTCACACTTACCGCATCACTGTCCATCTACCATCCTCACACTTACTGCACCAGTTTCACCTTGACATCCTCATTTTTACTGCGTGACTATCAGCCTGACAGCCACACACATATTGCATCACTCTCAGTGACGCCCTCGCACTTCCTATTATAATATCACCCTCACTCCTAAAACCTACTGCGTCACTATCAGCCTGACTCCATCACACTTTTTGTGTCAGTATCAGACTGACGCCTCACGCTTACCATGTTACTAAAACACTGCCCCATCACACTGATTGCGTCACTAACAGCCTGACCCCTCAGATGGACTGCGTCAATATCATCCTGACCCACTCACACTTTTTGTATCAGTTTCAGACTGACGCCTCGCACTTACTATATGACTAAAACTCTCCCCCCCCACTGACTGTGTCACTCTCAGCCTGACCCCTTAATACTTACTGCGTCAATATCAGTCTGACCCCTCAGACTTACTGTGTCACGATCAGCCTGACTACATCACATTTATTGTGTCAGTATGAGACTGACGCCTCACACTTATCTTTTCACTAAAACACTGCCCCGTCACATTGACTGTGTCATTATCAACCTGACCCCCTCACACTTACTGCTTCACTATCGCAATGCCTCTCTCTCACTTACGACGTCATTTACACCCTGACACCCAACACTTGCTGTGGCACTATCATACTGAGGGCCGTACACTTACTGTCACTGTCATCCTGACCCCTTACAATTACTGCGTCACTATCACACTGGTATCTCACACCCACTGTGTCACTATCATCCTGAGCCGCTTACTCCTATTGTGTCACTATCACTTTGACCCCAACACACGAACTGCATCAATATCAGCCTGACCATTTCACACATACTGCGCTACCACCAGGCTGACTCCCTCACATATACTGAATCACGATCAGGCTTACCCACACATGCTTACTGCGTCACTGTCACCCTGACTCCCCACTCTTACTGCGTCAAGATCATTGTGCCCCCTACACTTACAGCGTAACTATCATCCTGACAACGTCACACTTACTGCGTCAAGATAAGCCTGATCCCTCAAACTTAATGCGTCACTATCAGCTTCAACACTCACATTTACTGCGTCACTTCTAGCACTACCCCTGCACACTTACTGCATCCCTAACCGCCTTAACCCCTCGCATTTACTTCATCACTATCAGCCTGTGACACTCACACTTACAGCTTTATTACAACCTGGCCCTGTGAGTGCATCCTCATCAATGTCAACCTGACCCCTTGCCCATACTGCGTCACTATAAGCCTGGACCTTCAAATGTTCTGCGTCACGATCACACTGACATCTCACACTCACTGCGTCACTATCACCCTGACCCCTCACAATTACTGCATCACTACAACCTGACCCCCTGAAAGCCTCTGCGTCACTGTCACCCTGACCCCATCACATTTCCCATGTCACCATCACAATGACAAATTCACAAAGTCTGCTTCACTGTCATCCTGACATCTCACACTCACTGGATCACTACCATCCTCCCCCTCATACTGACCTGTCACTATAATCCAAAGCCGCTCACACTTATTGCGTTCCTATCACTCTGCTCCCAACACACTTACTGCGTCACTATTAGCCTGACACTCGCACACTTCCCGCATCACTATCAGACTGACCTCTCACAATTTCACCATGTCTATCAGTCTGACTCCTCACATTTCCTGCATCACTATCACCCTGTCACTTAACACTTACTGGCCAGTATTAGCCTGACGCCCTGAACATACTGCATCAATATCAGCCTGAACACTCACACTTACTCTGTCACCATCACGCTGACCCCCTCACACTCACTGCGTCACTATCACCCTGTCTCCTCACACTTCCTGCGTTAGGATCACTCTGACTCACCGACACTTACTTCATCACTATCAGCTTGACCCCTCACACATACTGTGACACTATCAGCCTGACCCCACCACACTTGCTGCGTCTCTATCAGCCTGACCCCCTCACACTTACTGCTTCACTATCAGACTGACCCCTCACACTTACCACATCACTAACAGCCTGAAACCTCACACTTACTGCGTCACTATTCCCCTACCACCCCACTTTTATTGGCCACAATCAGCCTGACGCCCTCAAATTACCAAGTCACTACGAGCCTGAATGCACACATTTACTCCCTCACTATCACCCTGACTGTCTCACACTCACTGCGTCATTCTCTGCCTGACCCCATCACACTTACTACGTCACTATCACCCTTTCCCCTCCCACTTTATGCGTCAGGATGAGCCTGACACAGTAACACTTACTGCATCACTATCAGCCTGATCTCCTTCCAATTACTGCGTCACTATCAGCCGGACCACTCACTCTTACTGCGTCAGTGTCAAACTGACCCCTCACATGAAGTGCTTCCCTATCACCCTGACCACCTCACACTTACTGCATCACTATTCATCTGATCCCTCAGACCTACTGCATCACTATCACTCTGACCCCCCTCACTGTGCAACTATCGGCCTGATCCACTCACACAGTCTGCGTCACTACCACGCTGACACCTCACCCTCATTGTGTCACTATCATCCTCACTCCATCACACTTATTGAGTCACTGTCAGCCTGATCCCCTGTAATGGAAAATTATCATTTTTTGTGAAATTTGTGAAAGCATGGTTGAAACAAAGAAGGATGGACCGAACTTTGCAAAAAGACAAAAAAAATGTAAAGTTCAACCTAATTTACAACTGACTCTCAAGGCCAATAATCTATTATATCAGCAGTTAATGAATTAGAAAAAGCAACTCCATGTGTGGAAAGGAACTCGACTGATCCAGGTTCCTGGCTTGAGGTGTGATGAGGCATGATGATATATAGTATAAAGGGAATATGTGAAAACCGTCAGGCGTCCATTTTATGAGGCGTCTTGCAAAAGTGTCGGGTCCATTCTGCAAATTTCAAAAATAAACTTTTTCTTTGCTCTTGGTAGCATTTGCGTCGAGTCGGTTGAAATTTATCGTCAATAAACTCGGGGGCTCGCCTGGGACTCTGCAAATGTGTCAGATTTTGAAGATTCCCAGGAGGTGTACGCGCCACTGCCTTGAAGGTCTTTCACTTCATTTCGACCGCTGAATTGGCCCCTTTGTGTGAGAGGACTGGGGATAAGTGGATCGCCCCAGAGTCGCGGTAAGAATTGTGGCTAAATCCGAAATAGAGACTCGTTTGAAGAGAATAGACGAACCAGGAAGAGGGACCAGTGAACTCACGTGCGGTATTCGAGTAAAACTCAAGGGATATGGATTGCCGTCTCTAGAGAGTTTAAGACACAGCAAGATTAACAGTGGTTTGAGACTTGGAGCCACCATGGGCAGCGTTGGAGTCACCAAAGCTGTACCGGTTACGTGGGTTCTTGGTTTTTGAAAACCAAGGCAATGAGGCGATCGTGCCCAATGAGAGGGGACCTCCGGAGGTAAAAGCAAGTTATATTGGCAAAGAGAAGATTATGGTATCGGGAGAGAGAGAGAGATAGACAGATAGACAGACGGAGAGACAGACAGAGAGAGATGAACACTTTTCTAATATCCATGAAAATTGGCTTCAGCAAGTGCAAACAAAAAGAGGGTCGACAGACAACTGGGAATGGTCAGGAAAAAATACAATATATGCTAAATAATTATGGCCCAGTTTCTGTAAAACTGTTAAAAATGTAAATCAAGGAATGTGTTTTTCTGGAGTAAGTTTTAATAATATTCAGTTGCAAATGCTGAGGTCACCGTTGGAGGAGAGAAAGAAGGAGAAACGGAACGGTAAAATAGAACCTGTGATTTGGAGTGCTTATCACATGTTGAAGGCTTAGCCTGATTTCAGGGAAAGAAAATCTCGAAATAAAGATAGATCAAGTACACGTACAAACACCAGCGCACATGCACACACACACAGAAAACAACCTAATGAAGCTGGACAGTGTCTTAAGACTGGATCAGATCCTGACCTTAATGGGTGCCCTCGAAGAGCGACAGCCCCCCTACGAGATCCACTTCAAGAAGATTCCAAGTCAACGGTCGCCGCCTCAGGGTCTGCTGAATCACCAATAGCATATCGTACCCACAATCAGTTGAAGCAAGAATCCCTAAAGAAGTCGAGACAATGTCCCAGTACCTTAAGCGCCTCACGGAAGTCGATAATGTCTATTGTGGACTGATACCACCCAACGACATACCGACGGCAGAGATCCCACCGTATGAGGCACACCGGAGGAGCAGCTTCATCAATGGAATGAAGTACGAAACAACAAAATAGGTAATAATATACATGTATTACCTGGGACACGGGAAAGTTGAATTAGATAGAACAATACGTGATACATGCTGAAAAACTACTGGGTCAAGAGAACCATAACCGGAAATTAAAGATGGAACAGCAATCACATGAACCTCAGCTTATTTTGATGCAAATGGTCGTTCAGCCATTGGAGGGTGGGACTATGGGAAAAGAGAGAGGCATAGGTGGAGTTCACAAAAGAGGAAGGGATCGCGAAAGCGCGCTTGTAGATATAGATCTGTCTGGTGCTTTTTTTGCGGAGCAATGGACCACTGGTCAAGACAGTACCCGCACAGACAGCCTCAATTGGTCCTGGAGGCTGGACAGCATGGTGACTGACAGGGGACGACTGAGGTTGAGCTACAGGTTAACCTCTTTCCTTTATACTTGGCAACGAAGAATCCCTAATACTATCACTTCTACTAACCTAACGGGCACTGAGATATATCCCAACTCTATATTGAACATTGAGATTGCGAAGTGTGGACAATATGTTCAATATAACAATGATGCGTATATGTCGATGCCTACCTCTATGTTGTATTTGGAGGCTACACCAGTTACCTTTTTGGTAGATACATTGCCAGCATATTGACTCCTCAAATCAAGACAGTTCAGAGAGTTGACACCAATAAAGATGAATAGAATGTTCCTGAGCTCAATGGAGGCATCAGGCGTCGTGATATGAGAGAGTTTTACCGCACCCATATCGTGTGAAATAAGTAATGTGTATCCATTCTAATTCTCAATTTTGTTAGTGGAATTCTGTCCTTTACATTTGATGGATCGGGGTCTCATAGTGAGACTGGGGTTGTATTTGCTCAGTACTCCGACGGGCTTGCAGGTAATTCAAAGGGAGAATTCACAAGTGTAAACTGTAAAATACAACCCAAGGACCCTGGTGTATGTCTATGAGTGGCGATTAAGCCAGACAGCAATGAGTTCAGTGAGCAAATCACTCGCCCTGGAAGCAGGTAACCATGTTAATCCTATTAACACCGATTTTTTTTTGCGGGAATATGCGGCACTGCACAACACACATACACCACGATAGCCCTGAGAAACCATAAGAGAAGTATTGGTTCAGGAGATTGGTTAAACCAGGTCAGTTATTATTGTGCGAATTTTACTGAAGGGATGACAGATGTGCAGTCAGTGTGAACTTATGTAAAGTACCTGCGACGGCAAGTAAACTCTATATTTTTGATGTGGAAGGCTATGCTCCTCGCGTGTCACTGGCGAAGGTGAGCAGTGACTGGTGGCAAGATTTGGGGCCATGGGGACTAAAGGCATAAAGAACGAAATGTTGGGTCTTCTGGGACGAGTTGGGTATGTGGTTCAATGCAGATGTGTGGACATATAGGAAGAAATTAATTTGTCAAATTCAGGCAATAGAACAGTCGAGGTAACCCCCTATAGCCCTGAAGAGCCTAGAAGGCTGGCCTGGCGTTTCCCAAAGATAAACTTCTCAGACCCAAGATTAATAACGGTCCCTACTGAATTACGGGTAAAAGGCAAACATGATGTGGGTCATATACGAGATTGTGAACCAATACGAGTAACCACGAAGTCAGAGTATCGTCCTGGCAGAGCACAATACTCGTTAAAACCCGAGGCCATGGATGTAGTTACTCCAGTCTTTCAATCCTTCCCAAAGGCTAGAGAGATAATCCCCTGTGTAAACTCACCGGTGAGAACTCCCATTTTTCTGATCAAAAAGGCAAAAATTCCAAGTGAACCAGAGGAATGGAGGTTTGTTCAAGACCTGCAGGCAGTCAATAACAGTGTTGTCCTGCGTGCATCAAATGTTCCCAAACCCTATACTGTATTAGCTCAATTTCCACCGGACAGTAAATGGTTCCCTGCTGTGGATTTAGCAAATACATTCTTTAGTGTAATGGTGCATCCAGATAGTCAATTCTGGTTCGCGTTTTCATTCAAAGGGAAGTCTTATGAGTTCACACGACTTTGTCAATGTTTTGTGAGTCACCCACCATATATAATGAGGCTCTACGCAGGAGTCTGGAGACTCTTGTTTTAACCCCGGGTCTGCGCTTCTGCAATCTGTAGACGATTGCTGAATAGTAGCACCGACAGAGGAACAATGTGAGAAGGATTCCCTTGCATTGCACGAGGGAAGGGCACAAAGCCAGTCTCGCAAAGCTTCGATTTATGCAACAACAGGTGAAGTTCTTCTGTCACTTAATATCTGAACAAGTGAACACCAGGAGAAGGTCAAGTCAGAGTGCAAGTAATTCAGCAAATTCCAAGGCCTCACATGAGGAAACAATTGCTATCCTTTTTGGATTTACGCTCCTACAGAAGAACGTTTATCCCACATTACACAAATCTAGAGGCGCCCTGAAGTGACATGGCCCATAGAAAAGGGTAGCAGAACCAAGGGCCGTTGCAATGGATCCCAGCGGCCGAGTTGAATTGAAAAAGACGTTTCAAAGTACACCTACACTGGGGATTCCGAATCAAAACAAGCCTTCTGTCAAATGGGAGATGAAAAACATGAGTGCATGACAGCTGTGTTGTTGCAGGATCATGGTGGAAAATTCAGGCTGGCAACTTATGTTTCGGCTAAGCTTGACCTCGTAGCGGCAGGATTGCGTAAATGACTGCGAGCTGTGGTTGCTATATAATGGGCTATGGCGACTTAACCAAACTGATCGCACATGCAGTATCCTTACTGCTTTCGAGCAAAAGACAGCACATACGTCGGCAGCACGTTGACTCAGATACAATACTGTGTTATTGGAGATGCCTAACATTGCAATAAAACGATATAACGTCCTTAATGCTGCTAATCCTCTCACTAGAGAAGGAGACGGAGACCCACATGATTGTATCGCTGTAATTAATGAAACGTGCTGCCGAGACAAGACTTGCAGAATTCACCACTTCAGAATACAAATATGGCGTTTTTTTTTGTGGATGGTCAGCATTCAGGAGCAAGGAGATAGGCCAGAATTGTATTGGGGATGCTGTAGTAACTACTCATGAGGAATTCAAAGCAGGATCACTCCCTTCTCAACTGTCAGCGCAAGCAGCGGCGCTGGTTGCATTGACTGAGGCATGTAAATTGGCTAAGGGAAAGACAGCAAATATTTAACCGATAGCAGATACACATTCGGAGTTGCACATGATGTTGGAACCCTATGGAAATACAGGGACTTCTTGACCTTCACCGAAAAGCCCACCACACACCGTGATCAGATTTCCGACCTCTTGGAAGCGGTCCTATTGCCTAAATCAATCGCTGTGTGTAAATATGAAGCCCACACGAAAAATAACGATTCCGTTTCTCAAGGAAATGCAAGGGCAGACTCAGCGGCAAGGACGGCAGCCCAGCAGCCGGTAAATGATCAGTTTGACATGGGAATGACAAAAATCCTTACCCCAACAGCAGACGTACGGGAGTCACAGTCGAAGTCCAGGCTTGAAGACACGTTTGAGTGGGAAAAAGCAGAGTGCAATTTGAGGTAAGGGGTATGGTGTGGCCCCAATGTTAAACCTTTTCTACCACGATCATTATTTCCATTCTATGCCAAACTGACACACGGTAAGGAACATGTGTCAAAAGAGGGGAGATATGACAGCATTTCAGCACAGTGGTACACTGAGGGATATAATCATTACTTCCAGAAATATTGTGGACGATGTGTTATCTGTGCCACAATAATGTGGGGAGGGGAATACAGATGAGTCATGTAGCACTTCCGAAACCCCAAAAACAATTTGAACATTTGCAACTGGATTTTACCGAACTAACACCCTGTGAAGGAAAAAGGTATTGTCTGGTAATAGTTGATATGTTTTCCAAATGGGGGCAAGCGTTCCCCATGGCAAAATAGAATGCCAGTGCCATAACCAAAGCTTTCCTAGCTGAAATAATTCTGAGATGCAGCATCCCTGGGAGGTTTAGTAGTCCCAAGGTTTGTGAAGGTTTGTAGCTCAGGTTGAGGTTTAGGGTGTAGGTTTGCTCGCTGAGCTGTAGGTTTGATATCCAGACGTTTCATTACATGGCTACGTAACATCATCAGTGGCGACCTCCAAGTGAAGTGAAGTGAAGATGTTGTCTCCTGCTTTCTATTTATATGTTTGTTATGGATGGGGTTCCTGGGGTTTGTGGTGATATCATTTCCTATTCATTTTCTGAGGGGTTGACAGATGGTAAATCGATCTATGTGTTTGTTTATGACGTTGTGATTGGAGTGCGAGGCCTCTCGGAATTCTCTGGTGTGTATGCATATAGAGCAAACCGACAGACACTGACCATATACTTAACTACACCAGCAACCATCCCAACTCGCATAAAGGAAGCTGTATCAGAACACTATTCCAACGAACCACCACACATTTCAGCACAGACGAACTTCGGAAAACAGAGGAGAACCACCTATAAAACGTATTCAAGAAGAACAGATAATTAAAAAATACAGTCCAGATTCCTCAGGAACAAACCACGACAAGTAGACCTAACACAGCCAGAAACCCTATCTACCTTTTCATACATCAATGAAGTCTCAGAAGTGGCAGCCAGACTATTAAGACCCCTCGGAATCCCACCAACAGTCTCAAACAAAACTAACTAATTTAAAAGACCCAGTACAACCCATGGACAAAACCAACGTCATATACAAAATTCCATGCAAGGACTGCCACAAACAATACGTCGGACAAACAGGAAGAAAGTTAGCCACCAGGATACACGAACACCAGCTATCTACAAAAACACAAGACCCTCTCTCCCTCGTAGCCCTCCACACGGATGAAATTTAAACACCATTTCGACTGGAACAATACATCTATCCTGGGACAGGCTAAGCAAAGACATGCCAGAGAATTCCTTGAGGCCTAGCACTCCAACCACACCGCCATAAAAAAGACATATACCTAGATAGCATCTATCACCCCCTCAGAAAACGAACAGGAAATGGCATCACCACAAACCCGAGGAACCCCATCCTGGACAAACATATATCTAGAAAGCAGGAGACAACAGTTTCTCTTCACTTGGCGTTCGTCACTGATGATGTTACGTTGGAACATAGAACAAATTAAAAATACAGGGCAGTACAGGCCCTTTGGCCCTCGATGTTGCGTCGATCCAAGCCCACTTAACCGACACTAGCCCACTAACCTCCATATGCCAGGTAATGAAACGTCTAGATATCAAACCTACAGCTCAGCGAGCAAACCTACACTCTAGGCTTAGTAGTGACAGTGGGACACCATTTGTCCATAATGCCCTACAGCAGATTAGTGAGTATTTGGGAATAAACATGGGATAACACTGTGCCTACCACCAAACGAGCGGTAGGGCAGCGGAAAGAGAAAATTCTACCTTAATAAATATATTGAGAAAATGCTGTGAGGAACTAGGGATGACATGGACAAAGGCACTTCCAATTGTGCTAATGTGTATGAGATCTAGGAGGTGAGGGAGAGCTAACCTTAGCCCGTTTGAAATTTTGTTTGGTAGGCGGCCAAACACAGGAATTGTCCCGAGACGGAAGGGAAGCCAGATAACAGGCCACTGTGAGGATGAGATGTTGTGTTACTGCATGAAACTCTCTACACTTCTGTCCCAAATACAGAATCAAGTGAAGACAGCACTACCCCAATCAGCAGAAGGGAAGATGTACGATCTATAACCTGGAGCCTGAATGGTGGTGAAAGACTTCAGGAGGGAAAACAGGAAGGCGAAGAGGTGGCTGGGACCGTTTCAAGTACGTCTTACAGCACAGATAGCTGTTAAGGTCGCTGGAACAGCCACGTGGCTACACGCCAGCCCTTACAAACTTGCAGCTGGGACTGAGGAGACATCGCACAACACCAAAGCCAATTTAGAGAAAGTATTTATTAGAAGACTTAAGCAAATGTGGGGCTGCCCCAGTTCACACTGTTGGCAAGCACCCTGGTAGGACTATTCATAAGGGCAGGGGCGTCTGGGATGCAGCAGCTGACGGTAATCTTAACTGATCGGACGAAGTGGATCTTTAAATGCGACCCATAGCCGTTCAGTAACAAGGTCGACTATAAATTGGATAATTAAGATTTATGCAGGGATCCATGCCGCGCTGGTGACTGGCATTTAGTAGTAGCCACCACAGCAAAAGGGGCACCTGACATGGGAAATAGATATTCTATGATCAAAGTAAGACTCAGAAGAGCAATGAGGGAGTCTCGTGGTGTGGAATAGATAGATCCTTCTCTGACATCTGTAGACAGGTGAATATATTGGTGCAGTCGCCCCACCCCGCCCTCCGAGATGCAGTGCAGAATGTACTACAGACGATAGGAGCAGTGGGGCATGGCAACCAATCAAACCAGATCATGGACTAACCCCAAGCCGGGCAAAGGTCATTAATGACACACCCGAACGCGAAGGGAGACGGCCGTAGCGAGAAAGTGAATTTAAAGCAGGAGGGGAATTTGCCTGCTGTACATAAATGGCGTAAATGCGACGCCAGTAGGTTGGGAGCTGCGAAGGGCCATTGCTAGATGTGAAGGGAATAGAGCATGTGCTTTGGTCATAAGACAAAACGAGAGATTAGACGTTGGCTACACTTGTTGGATATGTTTGCACACAGCCCAAAGGTAGACTGCCCAGCAAATTACTGAGAGCCTGGTGTGAAATGCCAGCTGCCAGCTTCCACGGGAGGCGACTAGCCTGACCATGATAGTGGGGGGCAATTTGGGCAAATCTCGTGTCACCACCCGAGCTCCAGGCTAACTACAGCCCCAAGCCTGACACGCTACCATCCACAGCATTCCAGATAGTGGATTGCAGGAGAGAAACGTGTATTTGCACCAATCGGGGGAGACTCCTTTTGGGTATCTCCCAGTGTACCTTGATGCTGTACTTGAACAATGACTCTTGTACAGCAACATACACAAATGATACGACCATAAACATTGCTTGTTCCTTTATCAATGTTCAGACCATGAGCGGCATGGTGGCACAGTGGTTAGCATTGCTGCCTCACAGTGCTAAGAACCCGGTTTAATTCCCGCCTCAGGCGACTGACAGTGTGCAGTTTGCACATTCTCCCTGTGTCTGCGTGAGTTTCCTCTCACAGGCACCAGATGTGCAGGTAGGGTGAATGGGCCATGCTAAATTGTCCGTAGTGTTAGGTGTTAGGTAAATGTATGGGTGGGTTGCGCTTCGGCTGGTGTGTGTGGACTTGTTGGTCGGAAAAGCCTGTTTCCACACTGTAAGTAATCTAATCTAATCAGGATGGCAGGTATAATATGGGCAGGTGGCGAGAAAGGGTACCACCACTCCCCCGGGGAGAAAGGGGTGCTGCTACACCGCGATACTGTCCACCAACGCAACAGTGTTCGCCCTAAACAATTGCAGAACTCGAAGGGGCATCCCTCTGCATTGGAATGGATACACACTCGCAGAACATCCTCGCATATGGTGTATTCGCAAATGAGACAGAGGAAGGCCTAGCACTCATTACCACTGAGTTAATTGCGGTTAGGAAGCAGTGACACAAAATCGATTAGTACTAGACATCCCGACGTCCAAGAGAGGGGGCGTCTGCAAAACGTTAGGTACTTCGTGCTGTATTAATGTTCCTGATGAGTCCCAAAATATTACTGGTTTAATAAATGGTATAAAGGCAGCAAAATGACCGCCTCTACGAGCAGATGACTCCTCCTCCCGATGGCTCACGTCCCTTATTGAGGATGGGGGTAATGGACCCATATCATTCTACTAGTTGTAGGACTGGTCTTACTCATACTGCATTGAATAAGACCCTAGTTGAATACCTGCCTACGCCACTTGCTTATGAACGCAGTAGGATACGAAATGTTAAACTATCAGTGGCCCCAAAGAAGGAAGATCCGATTGCTTGTCCACACCCTACAGCGACGTTGACGAATGTGACGTGTGAAGATGGGCTGTGTATCGGGCAAACCAGGGAAATGGAAAAACCACCACAAAGCGTTATTAGAGTTAGGTGGTGTCTGAGGAAATGCCTGGTGTTCATAAATTATTTTTGATATATAGCTATCTGGCTTTTTTTTTTTGGTTGTTGTCCTTGGTGTAAAATGGCAAAAATTTGGAAAATGTAATGGAAAATTAACAAAATGAACATTTACTGTGAAATCTGTCAGAGAATGTTTTGCAAAATTTAATACTTCGCTGAAATATGCAAACACTTTGCTGACTTCTGTGTCGAGGAGTCAGCTTGTCTTTGTGGAACTTTGCAAACATTTCACCAGGCCTTGCGAGCAGCCGAGTTCAGAAAAAAAGCTTCGGAAAACATAAAGACAATTATGTCCAAGGCATAGGAATGAGAAAAATTAGCTCGAATCTTTCCCAACACTTGTCCTTGAGCATGTGCTAAGAATAGTATAACACGAATATGTGAATTTTGTTCACAGCCCTTACATAAGGCAATTTTGCCAAGTATATTGGCCGCTCTGCATGCACAGGTTGAAAAATAAAACCTTTCCTTTGCTCTTGCTAGCAGTTGATTCAAGTCGATTAAATTTCCACGACAGGTGTCAGGGTGTCAGGCAGTGGGAGAATTGTTGGGTATCTGTGAATGGGAGAATTGTTGCACAGTGCTATTACATTGGTAAATTAGTACAAATTGCCTATTCATTAAATAATTTTTGCAGAACACCTCTAAATGGAAGAATAGGGGCAGGGAATCATTGAGAAGGAAGAATTTTGCAAGCAGCAGTAATGTCGAGATTCGAGTCTGCCACCAAGAAATGAAAAACAAACATTGGAGCAGGGAAGCCAATACGTGGAGGAAGTGTATCAGGAAACAACGCAATGGGACAATTGACGCAGGGCATCAATAATGGGAGAGTTTGTGCCGATGTCACGCAAGTAGAGAATTGGTGGAAGACGTGGGACAACTGGCGCTGAGTATTATTAAATGTGGTAGAGGTGCAGTTGCTGATGAAAAGAAGATTCGTGCAGGATTCGAAAATGGGAGAATGGTGCACGGACGTGAAGCTGTGTTTGGGACAATTGTTGCACGAACCACAAAATGGAAAAATTGCACAATGGAACTTTAACAGCGAATTGGGGTATGGCACCACTATCTCAGAGAGTCAGAGTCGCGTTCCCCACACTGGGAGAAGTTGGTTTGGGTATCAATGAACATGAGAATTGTTTCAGGGCAATATTGAATTCGAGAATTGGTGTGGGGTGCTTAAAGCATGCAGAGTTGGAACAGAGCATAGTTAAATGGGAGAACACGGGCAGGAATCAGTAAGTCGGAGAAATGTTGTAAAGTGCAGGAAAGTGGCGCGAAATTAATGAAAAACCTTTGAGCAGTAAACCATTATGTGGAAGATGTTTGTCAGGAAACAGCAAAACAGGAGAGTTGGGGCAAGGCAATACTCAGTGGGAGAGTTTCTTCAGTTCATGACGAAAGGTTGGATTAGTGCAGAATTGGCAATTTGAGAATTTGATGCAGTAAACGCCAAAATTGGAGAATTACAGCAGTGGACCACGACATGGGAGAATCATTCCAGCTACATAGTTAATGGAAGAAGTGGTGCGGAGTGGACCTAAATTAGATATTTGGTACAAGTCACCATTAAAATGTAGAATTAGAGTAGGGCACTCCTAAATGCGAGATTTGATCTCGGGCATACGAAAATGAGAGATTTATAATGGGATATGAGGAAATAGCAGAATTAGTATCGTTATATGAAGAAGCAGGAGAATTCAGTGTTGGAGTATGAGGAAATGGGAGAATAAGTATAGGGGTATGAGTAAATGGATCTGCAACAAGATCTCACGTCTCTTAAACTCAATCCCCCGTTAATGAAAGCCAAAAACACCATATGCTTTCTTAACAACCCTGTCCACCTGGGTGGAAATTTTAAGGGATCTATGTACCTGCACACCAAGATCCCGCTGTTCCTCCACACTTCCAAGAATGCTGCCTTTAGTCCTGTACTCAACTTTCAAGTTCGATCTTCCAAAATGCATTTATCCAGTTTGAATTCCATCTACCACCTATCAGCCCATCTCTGCATCTTGGCAATGTCGTGCTGCAGCATGCACAGTCCTGTATACTGTCAATGATACCTCCAAGCTTTGTGTCCTCTGCAAACTTGCTAACCGATCCTTCAATCTCCTCATCCAAGTCATTAATAAAAATTGCAACGTGTAGAGGCCCAAGAACAGAGCCCGTGGAACACCACTCACCACTGACTTCCAGGCAGAATATTTTCCTTCCACAACCACTCGCTGTCTTCTGTCGACCAGCCAATTCTATATCCATACAGCTACATTTCCCTGTATCCCATTCCTCCTGACATTCTGAACGAGCCTACCATGGGGAATCTTATCAAATGCCTTGCTGAAGTCCAGAGACACAACATCCACCGCTCGACCCTCATTAACTTTTCTAGTAACATCCTCAAAATACTCAATAAGATTCGTGTGGCATGACCTGCCCCACACAAAGCTGTGCTGACTGCATTTAATCAAGCCAAGCTCTTCCAGATGGCCATAAATCCTATCTCGCAGAATCCTTTCTAACACCTTGCAGATGACAGACGGGAGACTAACTGGTCTGTAATTTCTGGGGATTTCCCTATTTCCTTCCTTGAAGAGAGGAATTACATTTGTCTCTCTCCAGTCCTCAGGTACGAATCCGATGGAGAGCGAGGATGCAAAGATCTTCGCCAGCGGCGTAGCAATTACATTTCTCGCTTCCCATAGCAGCCGAGTCAAATCTGCTCTGGCCCTGGCGACTTGTTAATATTAATGTTTGTCAAAATTTTCAACACATCAGCTTCCTCAATCTATCTGTTGCAGCAGGATTACCTGCTCCTCAATGGTTTCATTCACTACAAAGTCCTTTTCTTTTGTAAAGACAGAAGCACAAAACTCATTTAGGGCTTCCCCTCCCTCATTCGACTCTATCCACAAGTTCCCTATGCTATCCCTGATCGGCCTACTCTTTCTTTGATCATTCTCTTATTCCTCACATATGTGCAAAATGACTTTCGATTCTCCCTAATCCTTCCTGCCAAGCCTTTTTCCTGCTCCCTCCCGGCTCTCCTCAGACCATTTTTGAGCTTTTTACTCGCCTGCCTGTAATCCTCTCGAGCTGAGCAAGACCCTTGCTTCCTCCATCTTACGTAAGTTGCCTTCTTTCTTTTGATGAGAAGCTCCTCCGCTCTCGTTATCCAAGGTTCTTCTATCTTACACCTTCTTGCCTGTCTCAGAGGAACACATTTATGCATCACTCGCAACAACTGTTTCTTAATCAGTCTCCACATATCTATAGTGGCCTTTCCATGGAACAATTGCTCCCAGTCCATGCTTCGCAACACAGTATGATAGTATCATAGTTTCCTTTCCCCCAACTAAATATCCTTCCATTGTGCCTGCTTCTCTCCTTCTCCATAGCTATGTAGAAGATGAGGCAGTTGTGGTCACTATCACCAAAATGCTCTCCCACCGCAAGATTTGACACCTGCCCCAGCTCATTGCTGAGTACCAAATCCAAAATGGTCTCTCCCCTCGTCGGCCTGTCAACGTACTGAGTTAGGAAACCCTCTTGAACACACCTTACAAAAACATCTCCTTCCAAATCATCTGCTGGAAGGCGGTTCCGGTCAATATTGGGAAAGTTAGTCACCCATTACAACTATCCTATTCCATTCACACTTTTACAAGACCTGCCGACCTATGCTTTCTTCAATCTCCCTGCTTCTATGGGGGGGGGGGGGGGGTTGTATTTAACCCCTACTGAGGTGATTGCTGCCTTACTGTTCCTAATTTCCACCCATACTGACTCAGTAGGCAGACCTTCCTCGATAATGTTAACTTCTGTAGCTGTGATACCCTCTCTGATTAGCAGTGCTACACCCCTTCCTCTTTTTAACTCCTCCCTATTCTTTTTAAATGTTCTAAACACTGGAACATCCAGCAACCATTCCTGCATCTGAGAAACCCATGTCTCTGTTATGACCACAACATCATAGCTCTAAGCTCATCACTTTTATGTACATTTCCTCAGTATTACCGAGCACAGTGACTCCGTTTTGGGAGAGGGGGCGGGGATGGGGAATTGTGTCTCAGTGGTTAGCATGTTTGTTTCACAGTACCAGGGACCCGGATTGGGGGACAGGAGGAGGGGGAGAATGCATGGTGTCTCAGTGGTTAGCACGGCTGTCTCTCAGAACCAGGGACCCGGGTTGGGGGTTAGGGAGAGGGGGCATGGTGTCTCAGTGGTTAGCACGGCTGTCTCTCTGTACCAGGGACCCGGCTTGTGGAGGAGGGGGAGGGGGGCATGGTGTCTCAGTGGTTAGCACGGCTGTCTCACAGTACCAGGAACCCGGTTTGTGGGGGGAGGGGAAAGGGGGCTTTGCGTCTCAGAGGTTAGCACGGCTGTCTCACAGTACCGGGGACCCGGTTGGAGGGATGGAGGTGGGGAATTGGGACATGGTGTCTCAGTGGTTAACACAGCTGTCTCCAAGTACCAGGGAATCGGTTTGGGGGGAGGGGAGGGGGGCATCGTGTCTCAGTGGTGAGCACGGCTGTCCCACAGTACCAGGGACCTGGTTTGGAGGGCGGGGGGAATGAGGAGTGGGGCATGGTGTCTCAGTGGCTAGCACGGCTGTCTCACAGTACCAGCGACACGGTTTGGGGGAGGGGGAGTGGGGCATGATTTCTCAGTGGTTAGCACGGCTGTCTCACAGTACCAGGGACCTGGTTTGTGGGGGGGGGGAAGGGGAGAAGGCATTGTGTCTCAGTGGTTAGCACGGATGTCTGACAGTACCTGGGACCCGAAGTGGGGGAGGGGGGAGGGTGTCATAGTATCTCAGTGGTTAGCACGGCTGTCTTACAGTACCAGGGAACCGGTTGGAGGGCTGGGGGTGGGGAATTGGAACATGGTGTCTCAGTGGTTAGCACAACTGTCTCAAAGTACCAGAGAATCGGTTTGGGAGAGGGGAGGGGGGCATGGTGTCCCTGTGGTGAGCACGGCTGTATCACAGTACCAGGAACCCGGTTTAAGGAGAGGGGAGGGGGGCATGGTGTCTTAGTGGTGAGCACGGCTGTATCACAGTACTAGGGACCTGGTTTGAGGGGAGGGGAGGGGGGCTTGGTGTCTCAGTGGTTAGCACGGCTGTCCCACAGTACCAGGGACCCGGTTTGGGGGGAGGGGGAAGGGGGTTTGGTGTCTCAGTGCTTAGCACGGCTGTCTCACAGTAGTAGGGACCCGGTTTGGGTGGGGGGGGAGGGTGTGGGTGTGCATGGTATCTCAGTGCTTAGTATGGCTGTCCCAGAGTAACAGACACCCGGTTTGCGGGAGAGGGGGAGAGGGGCATGGTGTCTCAGTGGTTAGTACGGCTGTCCAACAGTACCAGGGACCCGATTTTGGGGGTATGGGGAGAGGGGCATGCTGTCTCAGTGATTAGCATGGCTGTCTCACAGAACCAGGGTCCTGGTTTTGGGGGAAGGGGAGGAGGATATGGTGTCTCAGTGGTTAGTACGGCTGTCTCACAGTACCAGGGACCCCGTTTGGGGGGGTAGGGGGAGAGGGACATGATAGCTCAGTGGTTAGCACAGCTGTGTCACTGTGCATGGGACCTGGTTTGTAGGGAGAGAGAGGGGGGCTGGTGTCTCACTGCCTTTGACATCTTCCAAAACCTTTCTCCAAACACCTTAAAATTATGCTCACCTTGTGACAATCATTCATGGGAGGAAGTCTCTGTCTGTAACTCTCACCATCTTGTTCAGCTCTATCAAGTTACCTCTCATCCTTCTTTACTCCAATGAGAAAAGCCATAGCTCCCTCAACCTTTCTTCATAAGACAAGCCCTCTAGTCCAGGCAGCATTCTGGTAAATCTCATCTACACCTGCTCTCAAGCTTCCATATCCTTTCTTTACTGAGGCGAACAGAACATTTCAAATGTGGTCTCACCAAACTTTACAGACCTGCAGAATAATCTTGCGGTTCTTCAACTCAGTCCTAATGCTAATGAAAACGAACACACCATACGCCTTCTTAACAACCCTATCAACTTAGGTGGCAACTGAGACAAATACAGACATGGAGCACAAGATCCGTTTGTTCCTCCACACTGCTATGAATCCTACATTTGACCCAGTAATCTGCATTCAAATTCGACTTCCAAAATGAATCCCTTCAGAAAATAGGAAATTGGAACAGAATTAGTTCATTTAGCCCCTTGGATCTGCTGTGCTGTTTGATCACAGTTAAAATGTTTCTCAGCCACATTCTCCTGCCTTCACCAACTGACCATTGATGCCCTTATTCATGAAAAACATACTTATCTCTATCTTAAAGAAAACACGGTGTGCGGGCGTGTGCATGTGTTTGTGTGTAATGTCCATGTCCGTACGTATATGTGTTGTGTGTTTAATGTGTCTATGTATGTTTGTGTGCATCTCTGTGAAATGATGGCTCTGTGTTTTTGGTGGTAAACCATTGAAATTGAGACAAACCCTTAATCCCCTCTTCCACCTCTACGTCTGTCCCTGTTAAGTTTACAGTCATACAATGCCACCCTCTGTTGGTCTGCCCATGCCACTGTACAAGTGTCAGTTTTTTTTCTATCTGAGGACATCAAATACTGTGAATCTCTCACATTGCACGGCTGTTTGGTTTTGCAAATATCTTTGGATGCACAGAACAGCTTTGTCTGATACCTAGATATATTAACATCACCACTGGGTCAGTTTCAGGACTTTTCAACATTTCTCACTTACACCTTGTAGTGGTGAATTATAAAATATTTCAAATTAAAGAATATGTAATAAATTCATCCCATCACCTTACAGATGACTTGGTCAGTGTTGCTTGGATGCAGTTGCAGTGGAAATATTCTTTAAGTTGCACACTGTGTGCAACGAATAATCTTCAAAGACAAATCACTTTCACATTGCAGAGAGAGCACAGATATTACTCAGGAGCATTCGCCACTCTGAGTGTCCTCAGTATGATGATGATCCTCCCTAAACACAACTGTGTGTGTGTGTGCATGTGCAGATGGTGCTGTCAGTTTGGATGGTGCTATGATCTACCTCCGTCTCCCCACTTCCTAGACTGAATCCCTTATGGTTTTCTCCCCCACTGCCATCAATGCAGTAGAGTGTGAAGGCCAGCAGAGGCGGACATTGCATAACTTTAAAAACCACAGAGGCTGGCAGATCCGCTGTGCACACGGATATGCACAGAGACACGCAGATACACAAACATGCATATCGTTACACAGGCACACATAGAGATTGGTGCAGTCACACAAATACTAAAGCACACAGAGAAAAATGCCAATACACTGATGCACGTGCACACACAGATATACAAGCATCAGTACAGACACACCACAAACACTGACACATTGACGTTTATGCAGAATCAGCCAGTATTTATTTTTCACGTGGTGACTTCCTCAATATTTCACTCGATAGTGTGGTGTGTGCCAATATTTCTGTTGATCCCTAGTGATTCCTCTGCACCCTCACTATAGCTTCTACAATTTTCCTATAACAAGGCTACCAGAACTGAACACAATGTTCCAAGTGTGCTGTTATGACACATCAATGCACCCGTTTGTGAATTAAACCAAACATCCAGAAAAGCTCACTTTGCCTTTTAATCTGTTAAAGCACCCACCCTCCTCCTCTAACCAAAAACAAAGTACCTGTGCCACAGCTTGGAAAGTTAACGAGATATTTTTATTCCTTATTTTTTTTCAACAGTCTCTTTGGGAATTTAGACTAGTGGGAATGGAGGTTAGGGCAGTTGAATGTTCCTCCTGCAGAATGTGGGAGGTAAGGGTCACCACCAGTGTCCCTGCTGACTACATCTGCTGGAAGTGCAACTGACTCCAGCTCCTTGAAAACCGCGTTAGGGAACTGGAGCTGGAGCTGCGAGAACTTCGGATCATTCGGGAGGCAGAGGGGGTTATTGAGAGGAGTTACAGGGAGGTAGTCACTCCTAAGGTACAAGAAAAAGGCAAATGGGTTACAGTCAGGGGACAGAAAGGGAACCGGCAGGCAGTGCAGGAATCCCCTGTGGCCATTCACCTCAACAATAAATATACTGTTTTGGATACTATGGAGGGGACTTACCAGGGGAAAGCAGTGGGGTAGAGGGCTCTGGCACAGCGTCTGTCCCTGCTGCTCAGAAGGGAAAGGGGAAGAAGAGCAGAGCAGTAGTCATTGGGGACTCCATAGTTAGGTGGACAGATATGAGGTTCTGTGAGGTCGAGAGAGACTCACGGTTGGTGTGTTGCCTCCCAGGTGCCAGAGTTCGTGATGTTACTGATCGTGTTTTTGGGATCCATAAGGGGGAGGGGGAGCAGCCCCAAGTCATGTTCCACATAGGCACCAACAACATAGGTAGGAAGAGAGATGGGGATTAAAGGCAGAAATTCAGGGAGCTAGGATGGAAGCTTAGAGCTAGGACGAACAGAGTTGTTGGCTCTGGTTTCTTGCCTGTGCCACGTGCTAGTGAGGCAAGGAATAGGGAGAGAGAGAAGGTGAACACGTGGCTGCAGGGTTGGTGCAGGAGGTAGGGTTTTGGATTCTTGGATAATTGGGACTCTTTCTGGGGTAGGTGGGACCTCCACAAGCAGGAAGGGCTTCATCTGAACTAGAGGGGTACCAATCTCCTGGGAGGGGGGGGGGTGGAATTCGCTAAGGCTATTGGGGTGGGTTTAAACTAATCTAGCAGGGGGATGGGAAAGAAAATTGTAGTTCGAGTAGAGAAAGGGTTGAGTTTAGGGAGGTCTAAAATCAAGTTTCAGGGACGCAAGATGGCACCGGCAAGCAAGAGGTTGGTTTGAAGTGTGTCGACGTCAACGCCAGGAGCATCTGGAATAAGGTGGGTGAACTTGCAGCATGGGTTGGTAACTGGGACTTCAATGTTGTGGCCATTTTGGAGACATGGTTAGAGCAGTGACAGGAATAGTTGTTGCAGGTTCCAGGATTTAGATGGTTCAGTAAGAACAGAGAAGATGGTAAAAGAGGGGGAGGTGTTACATTGTTGGTCAAGGACAGTATTGCAGTTGCAGAAAGGATGTTTGAGGACTCGTCAACTGAGGTGGTATGGACTGAAGTTAGAAACAGGAAAGGAGAGATCACCCCGTTGGGAGTTTTCTATAGGCCTCCGAATAGTTCCAGAGATGTAGAGGAAAGGATAGCAAAGATGATTCTCGATAGAAGTGACAGAGACAGGGTAGATGTAATGGGGAACTTCAAATTTTGAAATATTGAACGGGAACACGATAGTACGAGTACTGTAGAGTGGTCAGATTTTGTCCAGTGTGTGCAGGAGAGCTTCCTGACACAGTATATAGACAGGGCAACAAGGGGCGAAGCCAAATTTGTTTTGCTACTGGGTAATGAGCCTGGTCAGGTGTTAGACTTGGAAAAAGGTGAGCACTTTGGTGATAGCAATCACAATTCTGTTACGTTTACTTTAGTGATAGAACGGGATAGGTGTATACCACTCGGTAAGAGTTACAGCTGGAGGAAAGGCAATTACGATGCCATTAGGCAAGATTTAGGAAGCATATGATGGGGAAGGAAACTGTTGGGGATGGGCACATTAGAATTGTGGAGGTTATTCAAGGAAAAGCTACTGCGTGTCCTTGATATGTATGCACCTGTCACGCAGGGAGGAAGCTGTAGAGTGCGGGAGCAGTGGTTTACGAATGAAGTGGAATCTCTGGTCAAGAGGAAGACGGCGACTTAGGTTAGGATGGGATGTGAAGGCTCAGTTAGGGCACATGAGGGTTACAAGGTAGCCAGAAAAGACCTAAAGAGAGAGCTTTGGAATGCTTTGCCTGCAACAGTAGTAGGTTCACCAACTTTAAGCACATTTAAGTCGTCATTGGACAAGCATATGGACGTACATGGAATAGTGTAAGTTACATAGGCTTCAGATTGGTATGACAGGTTGGCGCAACATCGAGGGCCGAAGGGCCTGTACTGCGCTGTAGTGTTCTATGTTCTATGTTCCCCTATCTCCTCCGACTCCTGGCACAAGTTCCCTTCACTATCCTGATGAGCCCTACCCTCACTAAAGCCATCATCTTGTTCCTCACAAAAGTATAGAACATCTTAAGTTTTACTTTAATCCTACTCACCAAGTCTTTTCCATGCCCGCTTCTCACTCTCCTGAGATTGTTCTTCCCTTCCTTGCTGACTGCCTTGTAACCCTCTAGAGCCTTGTCTGATCCTTGCCTAGTTAACCCTCAGTCATTTTCCTCCTTCCTCTTGAGATATTCTACATCCATTGATACAATGGAGATATGGAGCTGCAAATGGATTGGAGCTGCACATCCTGTCACTTCCAGCATGGGCTGCAGGTTTCCCCACGCTGGACAGTGATCTAACACAGTGTTACTAAATAATGCACTGGGGCAGTGTACACAGTTCTACATGCTGGGAGGTAACTGCTCCTGGTTTACAGTTCAATGCATTGGGGTGGCGTACACTGCTCTACATGCCGGGAGGGTAAATGCTCCTGGTTTACATAATAATTCACTGCTGTTCGCTGCATAGCTCCCAGTGCTGGAGAGGCAGTTCATGGACTGGTGTGGTCTGCACAGATTGCTGGGTTGTATTGAGCAGTACACTAGCCTGGTCTGAACACTACTACATGCTGCACAGATATATCATCTGGATTATGGTGTCTGATTCTGTGACGTGGATTTCAGCTGATTAGTCACCACATTTACCTTATATTCTTATTTTTGTTATTGGACCTGAGAAAGTACCAGTTAATCCCATTTGTCTGAGAAGAGCCACGTTTACTGAACTTGTCGATCAAGTAATCATCCAATTATCACATCAATATCCGTCCTTCTGTACTTTAACCTGGCCGTTGGTGCTCATATACCTGGAATCCCGGGGAAATCATCATGAAGCTCAGAAACAATGTGCAAAACGCATGGCTCGTGGTCTCCTGTTCGTCCCGGCTGTGGGTCCCATTTGGATCCCGAGTGTATCGAGAGCTGGCATTGCGAAGCTCAGAAACAATGAAATGGTATGTGTCAGACTACTGTTCACTTCCCAGTGTGTTCCATGTGGTGCTCCATAGACAGGGCTGTGTGTGCTGGGCTGTTGTTCACTTCCAGGTGTGTTCCATCTGGTAGTCCATAGACAGGGAGGTCAGTGCTGGGCTGTTGTTCACTTCGTGGTGTTTCTCATGTGGTACTCCATGGACAGGGGTGTGTGTTTCACTGTTGCTCACTTCCCGATGTGTCACATATCATACTCCATAGACAGGGAGGTGTGTGCTGGGCGGTTGTTCACGGCATGGTGTGCCCCATGTGGTGATCCATGGACAGGAGTGTATGTGTTTGACTGTTGCTCACTTCCCTGTGTATCTCATGTACTGCTCCATGGGCAGGGGGGCGGCGTGTGTTTGGCTGCTGATCACTTCCTAGTGTGCCCCATGTGGTGATCCATAGACAGGGGTGTGAGTGTTTGGATGGTTTTCACTTCCCGGTGTGCCCCATGTGGTGATTCATGGACAGGGGTGTGTGTGTGCTGGGTTATTGTTCACTTCCCGGTGTGCCCCATATGGTGATCCATGGACGGGGAAGTGTGTGTGTGCTGGGCTATTGTTCACTTCCCGGTGTGCGTCATGTGGTGATCAATGAACAGGGGTGTGTGCTGGGCTTTTGTTCACTTCCCAGTGTGCCCCATGTGGTGATCCATAGACAGGGAGGTGTGTGTTTGCTGGGCTATTATTCACTTCCCGGAGTGCCCCATGTGGTGATCCATGGTCAGGGCTGCGTGTGTGCTGGGTTATTGTTCACTTCCCGGTGTGCTCCATGTGGTGGTCCATGAACAGGGGTGTGTGCTGGGCTATAGCACACTTCCCGATGTGCCCCATGTGGTGATCCATGGACAGTGAGGTGTGTGCTGTGCTATTGTTCACTTACCGGTGTGCCCCATGTGGTGATCCATGGACAGGGAGGTGTGTGTGTGCTGGTCTATTGTTCACTTACCAGTGTGCCCCATGTGGTGACCATTGGACACTGTTGTGTGTGTGCTGGGCTATTGTTCACTTCCCAGTGTGCCCCATGTGGTGATCCATGGACAGGGAGGTGTGCGTGTGTGCTGGTCTATTGTTCACTTCCCGGTGTGTCCCATGTGGTGATCCATGGACAGGGATGTGTGTGTGTGCTGGGCTAATGTTCACTTCCCGGTGTGCCCCATGTGGTGATCCATGGACAGGGGTGTGTGTGTGTGCTGGTCTATTGTTCACTTCCCGGTGTGTCCCATGTGGTGATCTATGGACAGGGATGTGTATGTGTGCTGGGCTATTGTTCACTTCCCTGAATTCACACTGTGATCCAAATATCAAAAAGTATACTCAGCCTTCATCTCACTCTGCTAAAGGTAGACGCTGACCGTGTGCTACAAGAATTCCCCTTCTTATATGGTTCAGGCCAGAGATGCGCTTTCACTGTAGAGATCATCACACGATTTGGACAAAACAATTCACGTGTTTGACCTCTTATTGGTACTCGTAAGAGTTTCATGCTGCCTTAGTTACTGTAACATGGAGAAAAACAAATCGCTGTATGAAGCTTGGGCAGAGTGTTATTTACCTGTCATTTGAATACTGTTTCAAATTTGCAGTGCTTATCTTTAAATGCTTGTTCGTGAAGTTAGTGTCAGATAGCATGTAGGTGGTTGAGGGATGACATTGTAGAAGTTTATAAAATCATGAGAGGTATGAATAGAGTGACCAACCAAGGTTTTTTTTTCCATGGGATGGGGGAGTTCAACCATAGAAGGCATACGTTAAAGGTGAAAGAGGGAAGATTTGAAATGAAGATTTGAGGGGTCAATGCTTTCACACAGAGGGTGATGTGTGTATATGGAATGAGCTGTCTGAGGAAGAGTGGGAGGTGTAAGTACAGCTACAACATTTAAAACTCATTAGGACAAACATACGAATGGGAAAAGCTTACAGGCATAATGACAAAATGCAATCATATGGGACCAGTTTAGTTTGGAAAACCTGGTCAGCATGGACAAGTTGGACCAAAGGGTCTGTTTGTGTGCGATATGACTGTATGAATCTAGAAAGCGAGGAAAAGGGGAGAAAAGACATGATGTAGTAAATTGGCATGAAGTACAAAAACAAGTAGCATGAGCTTTTCCGAGCATATAAAAAAAGTTCAAGATGATTGTGTGACCTGAGGTAGAAATTAAAGCAGGAAAGTATATTCTGCATAATTGGAGGGTATGACTGAATAATTGGCTACAGGGAGCTGACAGATAATTTACACCCATGTTTTACATCTTTCCTCACAGGGGAAGGTACAGTAAGTGTCTCAATGGTGTAAACCAAATGGTAATAGGAGGGAAGTTCTTGAACCTTCTCTAACAAAAGGAACAGGGATTTTTCTAACAGGTAAGAGTAAGAGTAGACAGGCCAGCAGTAATTCACAGCTGGTTTTAAAAGAAGTGGTCACAGTCTTGGGGTCATGGCGCCCTCTCTACAAAATGCTAGTTCTGCTGTTTGTTAATGTAAGCAGTAATTGTGGTAGCTTGAATGGATTGTCTTCAGGTTTAGGTACACACAGTTCTGACCGTGGCATGTTCACCCACACTCATCACTGAGGCGGAGATCGGCTTTATGGTAATGGTAGACTGAGAGATTATATTGTGGTTGAATATAATTCTACTACTGCTGCTGTTACTACAGCTGCTATGATTTACAGTATCACATGAATGCCCAGTTTGAGCTGCAATATCTGCAGTACAATTCTGTTGCCTGTCCTCAATTCGCACGTGGACCCAATCACCCTTCTCCCCTGTCCACAGTGCCCTATCCCGGTTTTTGATGTGGGAACGCATCCATATTTATTAGGTTCTCATCCTGTTAGGGAATCTTCATGATGCCATGCCTCCAATTTGTGGAATTCCTCAAACGCATTTAACGTTTTCACCTGAATATTTTCTCCTCCAGTAATGCCACTTCTGTTTAAAGCGAATGTGTTTCCCTCTGTTTCTCTCCATGACCATGGTTAAGAGCTCTGTAGTGTCGGTAATGACAGCCTTATGTAGTTTCAGATCAAATGAATTTGTATACCTGCATTATCATTCACTTCCCGGTGTATGGCGTTCCATGTTGGTTGGGTGTATGAGCAGCTTTGACACACATGTTTGAAACTTATTCAAAAACAGAAATGGCTGAAGACACTGCCAAGTCTGACAGCATCTGTGGAGTGAAAGCAGAGTTAATCTTTCGGGTTCTGTGACTGTTCCTCAAATCACCCAGTAAGCTATATTGAAAATGTATTCTGTAACTTTTCATTTTTGAAGGAACTCAGTGGGTCTGGCAACATCTGCAAAGACAGAGAAACAATGTTAATGTTTCAAGTCCAGTGCAAATCTTCTTCAGACGTGTAAAGGATTGGAAAGTGAGCGTTATAGTATATTGGCAGAGGTGGAAAAGAGTGTTTGGAGGCACAGTGTGAAAGACAAATAGGCTTGAAATTGTGGTGAAAGAGACACAGGTTTGTAATGGGTGTCAATTACTGTGTAAATATTAGAAATTGATTTTCTCTGTTGAATGGAACATAAACAAGTCAAGAACTTAGGGAGCCCAGGAGGGAGCGTGTACGGAAAATGGAGAACAGCCATAGTGGGTTCAGGCTGTGAATTTATGGAATTGCATATTAACTCCTACAGACTGTAACGTACCAATGTGTAAAGTGAGGTGTTACTCGAACTTGATTTGCGCTTCCTCTCAGTAAGCTTTGATCCCCTTGTCAATCAAGAACTTATCTTAGTCTGTTTTTAATATACTAAATAGAACATAGAACATAGAACAGTACAGCACAGAACAGGCCCTTTGGGCCACGATGTTGTCCCGAGATTTAATCCTAATGTAAAATGTAGTAATTTAACCTACACACCCCTCAACTCACTGCTATCCACGTGCATGTCCAGCAGTCGCATAAATGTTCCCAATGACTCTGCTTCCACCAACAGAGTTTGCTCAACCTTTCTTCATAAAGCATCCCTCCAGTCCAGGTAGCATCCTGGTAAACTTTCTTTGCACCCTCTCCAACGCCTCTGTATCTTTCCTATAGTATGGGGTCCACAAGTGGACATAATATTCCAAGTGTGGTCTCACCAGGGACGTGTAGAGCTGCAGCAAAACCTCACTGCTCTTAAACTCTATCCCCCTGTTAATCAAAGCCAAAAAACCACATGCTTTCTTGACACCCTATCCAATTGGGTGGCAACTTTGAGGGATCTATGCACTTGCGCACCTAGATCCCACTGTTCCTCCACACTGCCAAGAATCCCGTATGTAATGCTATATTCAGGATTCGAATTTGACCGTCGAAAATGCATCACTTCGCATTTACCCAGGTTGAACTCCATCTGCCATTTCTCAGCCCAGCTCTACATCCTGTCTATGTCACGCTGCAGCCTACACAAGCCCTCAATAGTATCGACGACACCTCCAACCTTTGTGTCATCAGCAAATTTACTAACCCACCCCATAACCTCCTCATCCAAGTCATTTATAAAAACTACAAAGAGCAGAGGCCCAAGGACATAGCCCTGTGGGGTCCCTCTCAACACTGTCCTCCAATTGAATTGGACCCGGTTTTCTGGTGCTGTGAGGCAGCAGTGCCAACCACTGCACCACCGCGCCGCCCCTAAAGATTTTTAAACATTCTAAACCCTGTAACATCAAGCAACCATCCCTGCCCCCGTGAAATCTACGTCTCGGTTATGGCCATGACATTGTAGCCCCAAGTACTGATCCATGCTCTCAGTTTGTCACTCTTATTTCAGATATTCCTTGCATTAAAGCAGACGCACTTTACCTGATTCCTTTGTTTCATCGCGTGAGAAATCTTCCTGATAGGTTCAATATACCCTGTCACTGTCCCGTCTGCAACTAATCCCCTCTCAGACATGTGGTCTGATTCTTACCCCCCCCCGCCAAACTAGTTCAAACCCGCCAGAATCACACAAGCAAGCATCCCCAACAGGCCATTTGTGCCCCTCCAGTTCATGTGCAACGCGTCCTTCATGTACAGGTCCCACCTTACCCAGAAGGTATCCTGAAGGTCTAGGTATCTGTAGCCCTCCCTCCTGCACCAGCCTCGCAGCCACGTGTAAATCGGCATTCGCTGAGTGTTTATCATCTCACGAGCTCGTGGCACTGGTAGCAAACCTGAGATCACTACTCTACTCGTCCTGCTCTTCAGCTTCCAAACTAACTCTCTGTAGTCACTTTTCAGATCCGCAGTCCCTTTCCTGGCTATATCGTTGGTGCCAAATGATCTGGTTTCCACAGCCTTCTGTGGTAAGGGATACCACAATTTCACCACTCTCTGAATAAAGACTTTTCATCTTATCTTCATTCTAATGGATTTTCCTTTGCTCTAAACCTGTGTCCTCCTGCCAGTACAAACGGCCTCCCAATTTTGCATGTATCCAGGTCATTCAGTATTCTGTAAGTTTCAATTGGATCCCCCCTCATCCTTCTAATCTCCATGAGTAAAAAGCCAGTGTTCTCCAATGTTCCTCATGTGATAAGCTTTTCATTTCTGGTGAACCTTCTCTTGACACACACCAAGGCTAATACATCCTTCCTGAGGTATGAGGCACAAAATACTGGAAATGTGGTCTGACCAGAGCCTTAGAAAGCCTCAGAACCCCCACCAGTATATCCTCCTCCTCTCGAGATGAATGACAACATTGCATCTTCCTTCTTAACTGACTTAACCTGCAAGTTTATCTAAGGCGAATCCTGGGTTTGGAATCCAAGTCCCTTTGTTACTCAGATTTCTGATTTTTTTTTGCCCATTTAGTAAATAGTCCATGCCTGTATTCTTCATATCAAAGTGCATTACCTCACACTTTCCCACATTGTGTTCCATCTGCTACTCCTTTTACCACTCTCCTAAACTGTCCAAATCTTGCTGCAGGCTCCCTGCCTCCTCAATACGACATACCCCTCCACCTATCTTTGCATCATCTGCAAACGTAGCCAGAATGCCTTCTGCCCCGCCACACAGATCAGTAACCTATGAAGTGAAATGTTGTGGTCCCAACAATGGCTCTTGTGGAACACTGGTAGTCACCGGCTGCCGTCCTGAGAGGGACAATTTTGTCCTCACTCTGCATCCATCAGAGAGCTAACCTTTTAGCCATGCTAGTACCTGGTCTCTGACACCATGGTTCCTTATCTTACTCTGCAGCCTCCTGTGCGGTACCATATCAGAGGCCTTCTGGAAGTTCAGATAGGTATCTCTCTCTGGTCCAACCCATCATTAACTTCTCAAAGAATTCTCATAATCATGAGAGCAATGTAGGTTATTGAAATGGGGTGCAATCAGAAGGCCAGGGTCATTTCTATAGACAGCGAGGAGATGTTCCTCAAAACAGTTTCTCTTTGGCTCACTAGTGTAAAGGAGACAACATTGTGAGCAGCAATGACAGGAAACTGGATTGAAAGTGTACACGTGAAATGCTGCTTTACCTGGAAGGTGTGTTTAGGGCCTTGGACAGTGAGGAGGGAAGAGGTGAATGGGCAAATGTTGCAGCTTCTGCATTTACATTGGAAGGTGCCATGGGGGTGTGGGGAAGTGTTCGGGATGATGGAGGGTGCCACAGAAGGAATGGTCCCTGTGAAATGCTGACAGTGGATGTGAGGGGAAGATGTGTTTGATGGTGCTGTCCTGCTGGAGGTGGTGGAAGCGGCATTGATTCAGTGAATGTAGATTCTAGTGCAGTAGGAAGTGAGGACAAGGGAGATCTATCATTGTTCTGCGAAGGAGGGGACGGAGTGAGAGCAGAAGTGAGGGAGATGGGACAGTCACAGCTGAAAGCTCAGTCCATCAGAGTGAAGGGATTTCTCGTTCGAGTGAAAAGGATGACATGTATGAACCTTCCCAAAGGAATGCGGCATCATATTACAGAAATGACAGAGGCAGGGAAACTGTGAGAATGGAGACATCCTCAGCTGATCGTGTGTTCAGCCACAACGTAGGTTCCCCCTCAATGATTGAAAAGAGCCAGGCATTTCAAATGCAGATATTTGTCATATATCTGGTCAAACACGGAATGTGAAAACAGACATAGGTGAAGGTCAGCAGATGTGTGTGTGTGTGTGTGTGTGTGTGTGTGGTGGTGGGGGGGAACATTTAAGCAGGTACTGCTTAATAACGCTCAGTAACGATTGACTACTATCAAAAAGAAGATGATATGAAGATGTGAAGATGAACCACCCATGATGTACAAAGACTGTGAAGTATGCTAATCAATCACAAAGAAGAATGCAGATTGGGGCGCTCTGGCGTCAGCCACATTTGTATAAAACAAAATACAAAAAAAAAATTCCAAAACTGGTAAGAAATATGAAAAGAAACTAACCGCAAGAGTTTTCCCATATCAAATCAAAAACGTTTATGATGTATATGTGACCCTTGGAAGAAAGGCAGGAGAGAATATGTGGGACACCGGGAGCTTGTGACTGGGGAACTGGTTTCAGGGAACAGGCAGAGAATTTAAAACAGTATTTTACATCGTTTCTCACAGGGGAAGGCACAAAGAGTTTCAACATTATAAACAAAATTGTAGTCAGATGAAAGTTTTGCATTGTCTCTAACAAACGTATAAGGCCTTTCTCAAACAGAAAAGACCAAGGGTAAAGAGCTCACCAGCAATTCATAGCTTGCTTTAATAGAAGTGGTTACAGAGTGACTGGTGGCACTGTGTGAAATATTCCGTAACTGTCAAGATTACAGGAGTGTTCCAGTGAAACTGGCTATAACTCCAGAGTGGCGCCTGTCTTCTAGAAGAGAGTGAGTCTTCAAGTGTCTAAGTGCTCTCTTTGTCTGAATAGTGGAGCATATTTAAGAGGCTTAATGGACTCATGATGCACTTTCATCCTGAGTGATTTAAAAAAAAGGTAAACTCTGCTCCTTCCTCTGATGGGTTACATACTGGGGGATGAACAGTTTGCTAAAGTTGAATTATTTTGAAAATTATCTGGAGCATTGTACAAATGACATCATCCAGAGAATTCTAGAAACTGCACTCATAAGAACATTTTATAACCATGTGGGGGTATTGGGTAGGTAAGAGAGAGAGAGAGAGAGAGAAGGTGCTGCATTGCAGTGGTGAGAGTGATGGAGCCTTATTCTGGGGAAGGCGCTAACAGATATACAGTGAGTGTGAGAGAGTTCAGAGAATACAGTGACCCTTATCCTGACAGAGCGGGAAAGGTTATTGATGCTTTTACTGTATTGCTGGACATTTCTTCAGACCGCAGATACTGCACTGAGCTGAGTGGTGTGCTCAGATCATACTCGATGAGTCTGGTGGTGCGACTCCCTCTGGGAAGAGAATGGTCCCGCTTTATACCAGACCATTCACCCAGCCCTCCGTGCCCCTGTTGACAAGCTGTGGTGTAATTTCCCTAATCTGCCATGCTCGGGTAAACTGTGCAGGGCAGCTCCAAACTTGTCCGTTGAACAATGGCAGCAGTGCTAGGGATCACTGAATACCCAGGGGTACCCGGGCGATGGTGTGTAACTACAGCCATGATGGGTGGGAAAGTCAGGCTGGTATTGAATGAGAGGGACACCATGGGATGCGGTGGGTAGTTAATGAGGTAAGTTCGATAAGATAACACCAGGAAATTAGCTCGGCCTCGTGCAGACATTCCTTCTGTCGCACTCAATGAAAATGGCATTGAGACAAATTATTGTTCGATTTAGTCCAATGACTCTGCTGATCCAACTCCCAGTTACAAAGCTGCAGGACAAATGCTTATCCAAAACTCTCCATCATCTTAACTTACACCAATATCCTGCTCACCCATCATTGGTGGAAACAGTGACCTATATTGCAAGATGCTATCGAAATGTTTTCATTTCACAATTTTTAAACCTACTATCAGATCCTTCTGTGAAATTCTCTCTCAATCTCCCCCTCGCTTTAAACTAAGCTCCTCCCATTTGTTGGTGTTAAAACTGATTCCCCCGCCATCTATCTCTGAGCTGCAAGTTTCCCCACGCTGGGCAGTGATCTAACACAGTGTTACTGAGCAATGCAGTGATTGGTGTACACAGCTGTGTATGCTGGGAAGGTAACTGCTCCAGATTAATAGATAAATTCACTGCTATTCACTGCACAGCTCCCCATTCTGCACAGATATCCAGTCCGTGTGTATCGAACAATGCCTTTGTATGTTCTGCACAACGCCCTGTGCTGAAAAGATTATCTATCCAAGTTTATAGCTCAGTGCACTGTTGGACCTTTAAGTAGTGAACTGGTGAGTTCTAAACAGTGTTCGATCCTGGACGGATTGCTGAGCGGTACACCAGCCTGATGTACGCAGTGCTTCATGCTAAGCAGGTACCTCATCTGGGCTTATACGCGTCCGGGCTGGATCTGAGAGATGGATTGAGTATCTGATATAATTCCTGACATGACTATCACTCCTCCAGCTTGGCCCATTCCGCTGGTAAATGTGAGGTGATATGTTTCAGATAAAATTTACTTGGTCGAACTATTCGACATTAAGCACAACACAATTTATTCGAATACTTTCAATAAAAGACAACAAAAGGAAGAGGAACTTCCAATAACTTAATTCCGTTGGAAAACTTAGCAAAAAATAGTTTACTTAATAGCTATACAGTAACTTCTCCAATATTGAATCGTCCAATAAGCACACAAATGTCAAAAAACAAATGCAGGAAACAGATTGTCTCACATGCAGTTCCCCAATCCAGTAGGAAAGAACATTAAAAGACAGTTCCGAGAGAAATCGCACAGAGAGTGTGTAGCACCCGGGAGAGATTTCCTGCCTTCCAACTCTGCTGAGACCCCAGCAATAACTACCGAAAGGTAAAACTAAGAATCCTGGTTCTGTGAGATTTTGACGATCACTCCACAGGACCGGGCCGTGGCTGCAAGAACACAAGAAATGGACTGTATCTACACCGTCTATGGCTCCGTAGGTGTCTCTCAAAAATGCTTAAACCCACCTAAGCCGTTAAATTCTGGACAGACAAAAGTCAAAGTTAAACATAAATAAATAAAACGAAAAAATGCAGCAGGCCTGGTGATCAGAGACAGATGGCCTCGGGAGCCAAGCAATTCCTACGCTGCCAACACACAGCAGAATCATCGAGCTTGTGAAGAGAAAGAATTATCTCTCTCCCTCACCTCTATGTTTACAACTGGAGATATGCTATTAGACCAATAATCAGTGATATCAAAATCCCACCCACACCAAGTATTATTGTGATATATGAGAGTTGCCGTGAAATAGGTTAACTGTAGCTGTTTGTTCAGTGACTGTGATTAATATCAGTCTTCCTGGACCTAACTGGGTCACTGGAAGATTTCCCTCTTCCATAATTACGGACTTCATTCAACTTGTTATGCCATAGTATTCGGCGCAGAGTCAACCTCAACAAGATTGGGATCAGCAGCTACAGACAAAGAGAGAAAAATCTGAATCTGAGAACATTATAATGGTCCAACAATGGATTTTAATCTGAGAACATTAGGCTGAAATGTTCCAACAATGGATCAGAATCTGAGCACATTAGACTGGAATGTTCCAACAATGGATCAGAATCTGAGAACATTAAACTGGAATGTTCCAACAATGGACAGGAGTTTATCCTGGGGTCTATACTTGATTTCTCAGGATTGGCCAGGGTTAGAGTTGCGGATACGAGTCGTACTAATTATTATTCAAGCAGGGTACTATCCCATCCTCGCTATTATTGGTGTTCCTGGTAAGTCTATCTCTGTCAATTCTATAAATGATGCTGAATGTTATTGCTATTCTGGTTGATTATATTCAACAAATACATAAACGTTTAGTCACAAACACCACTTCCTTCTCATGCATTTCCAAAGTGCTTACTCATAAGCATCTGAGAAGGAACAACACTGTTCGGAATGTTGAGTCCCTTTTTACCGTGAACTGTTTTATGTCTCCATGTTCTCTTTGTCATCAAACCTGCTGAGACCCCCTTCATAATATCCACAATTTCCAGCTCTGCCTGAGTTCTGTTGCTGACTTCGCCGTCACCTACCCCTTCGTTAATTACAGATTTTATGGCCCCAGTTCTCTTCTGACCTCTCTTCGAGTTACAAATAGTTTGACCACAAACTTGTTCTTGTCTGTACAGTTACTTCACAACAGGTACTCTTAAACAGAGTAATAATATCACTGACTGTGTAATTCAGAGGCACGGGTTATGACTCTAAAAGCATTGTCTGAAATCCTACCACAGTCGATGACTAAATTTAAATTCCAATGACAAAAATTGGAATGAAACCTAATTACACTCATAGCAACCATAAACCATCAGGATTTCTTTTCTTATTTTATTAATAAACTTTGGAAACGAAACCTAACATGTTTGCCCTGCCTGAACTAAGTATCACCTCAGATCCACAACAATCTGGTTGTCTCCATATTGTCTTGACAAATGGCCGCGTGGTCAAGGGCAGTTAGGATGGACAAAAATGCTGCCCTTTTCAGTGATGCTGGCATCCCGCGAAACAACAACATTAAAGGTGAAATAACCAAGGAAATGCGGATGTTGGCGATATGAAATAAATTCCTCCAACGTCTGAAAAAATGTTGCAGAATCTCATCAGGTATGGCAGTCTGTCTGAAGAAACACAAATAGTGTTTCGAGTTCAGTGAACCTATCAAAACTGAATGCAACTGAAAAATAATATTATGATATCAGGGATGGTTGGAAGGGTGAGCGGGCGGTTTGTGTTGAGTGGATGATGTCCAGCATGAGAGAGAGAGAGAGAGAGAGAGAAAGGAAAAGCAATCAAAAGGATTGCTGATGATGGACTGGAAGGAAAACAGAATGGGATGTTATTCGAACAATTACCCTTTTCACATATTCCTGAATATCATATTTATTATGGGATGTCCCTGCTTACCGTGAGTTATGTTCCTCTACATCTCCTCTCTGAGTGTGGTGATCAACTCCATCAACAATACTTATAGTCGCTGAGATAGGGAGAAACGTAATGTTCCATTGTCAACTGCTTCTTTGGAGAGAGGAACTGTGCGACTGTTTGGAGATGTAACAGCTTTCTCAGCCAGGAAAAGAAACTGAGGAAACCGAGGCATTTTCAACACTGAGTGAATGCACTGTGGGTGTGGGGAATTGACTTGCTGCTGTTATCTAGAAAGTCAGTGGAGGGTCTGTGGATGGTGTTCTCAGGATTGTGATGTCAGCTACTGGGTTCATTCAGGGAACCCCGAGGGTCTGGGGACCCGACTCTGAATACTGCATTTGCAGTGTGTCTGGGTCCATGGTAAACAAATAGAGCTATGACAACAAAGAAGGGAAGCTGTGTAAATAGGGAGGAGCAGGGCTCTGTACTATACTCTCTGGGATTTCCAGGAAAATTTGTCTATGCTGCACCTATTCAGGTGTAAAGTATAAAACCAGCTTGTCTCAACATTGAGGTGGTCATTGAGCTGTATCCCGTCCTTCAGTATAACCTGTCATCTCACACCAGGGACAGGACTGTGCTGACACTCACGATGAATTAAACTGGATTGATTCTGGAACTTTCCAGGCAGCAGTGGGTAATATATCCATCTCCGAAGTGCAGTCCTCGAATGTATTCACAAGCAGTCAGAAACCACCTGCCTGTTGAGAGGAATGCATTGGTTCCATCTCCACAGGGGAGGGTACAGAAACTAACTTGCAGAAATATTAAGGAACAGAGTGATTGGTAAAAATGGGAGACTGCAGGAAATCAGAAGTAATGAAGATTATGTTATTGAAATTCCACTTGAATTGAAGTTTCCTAAGTTGCTGCATCTGATGAGCTCCATCCCAGAGTGATTGAGATCAGAACAGAGCTAGTGAAAGAATTGCTGATTATTCTTCAAAGCTAGTTAGATTCTGGAAAGGATGCCGCAGACTGGAAAACAACTATTGTAAACTTAAATATTTCAAACAGGATGGAGAGGTAAAACAGAAAACTAAATAGCTTGATGTCAGCTGTGTGAAAAAAAAAATTGGAACGTTTTATAAGGAAAGTGACAACTACATACTTGGAGAATAATGATTTGATTTGGTTCATTCGGCCTAGATTCAGGAAAGGGAAATGATCTTTGATAAACTTGTTGGTGGACATTGTCCGTTGTGACATTGACAGTTGAGAACCAATGGGATTGGAGTATTTGTATTTTTAGAAGACGCTTGACATGTTTGAATACAGGTGAGTGGGGAATGTTCGAGTCCATGGGTAGGTAGGGGTGGAATATATACCACATGGATTCAAAATTGGGTAATAGAGATATGAGAAGAATTCTGTTTTTCTCTGGACTGAAGGATTGATGGGTGGCAGCAGGATCAGTGTTTGGGCAATAGCTGTTCACAAGGTAGAATAATGATTCAGATGTGAACAACAAATATCATCATGTACATTTATATTTATTAAATGGTAGTGAGGTGGGCGAGTGCTTTTGTTGAAAAGAACCTGGATGTCCTTGGACATAAGTCACTGACAGAATTCATACGGGGGCAGAAAGTAAATGATATGTGGTTCTTCATGCAAAATGATTGAAGTACAAAAGTTAGAATATCTTTCCAACTGATCGTGTTTTTTGAGAGAGTATTTGGTGCATTTTGTAAAGATTTGGTCTGCTTTATAAACAATGATCCCTTTGTCACTGAGAGAGTGGAAAGTATTTTGACCAGACTAAACACTGGCATGATGTTACCATGAGGAGAGGGTGCAGTAACTGTGTTTAATCTGTAGCGCTGTGAGATAATAAGAAGTTGAAGCTTGATGGATATGGACAGAAATTCATGATGTCCCAAACAGCTGAATAGGGTGAAAATTTCATGCTTTTCATTAGATGTTTGATTCACGACAGTTTATGTGCATCTGCAGAGCCGCCATGTCGATTGACAGCGAGGTACAGGCTCTGAATGAACTCTGAACACTTTAATGCACAGTTACTGTCTGACACTGCATTGAATGCCACTTTGTACACAATCCTGTCAGCAGCCAAAGTACCTTCATTCTGAAACAGTTAGTTATTCCCCACCAGTTTCTAACCTCCACGGAGACCATGGGTCTGCCTTCTTAGAGATGGAAGGTAACTTGGAGAATGGCTAAAAATTGTTAGCTTCATTCCGACTGCCAAAAACCCATGTTCAAGTAACACATATGTACCATGAGTAATTAAGCCATGTGGATCAATTTGGAACAGTCTATCTGTGTAGCCACTGCTCCATTTGTTTGTGATGTTGGAGCATCTCTGACACTTTCCTGTTCCTGCGTTAGTGGCTTGACAAGCTGAATAACCTCTCCCTGATCCTTTGTAAGTGACTCAGGGTGTGAAATGGTTCTGTCTTTTCCCATGTATGTGACATGTGGAAGAGAGTAGACTCCCTGACTTCCTGTGCAACAGGCAAGAGGGACTGAGTGGTCTATCCTTCTTCTTGTCCAGTAGTTTTGATGGGATGGGATGAATGGCTTCCTCACATTCTTGTGAAACCAGATTGAGGTGCTGAATAAACTCCTCCTCTTACTGTGTAAATGCACTGTGATGTTACATAAATGTTACCCAGATCTTGAATGTTATCCAAGTCTTGCTGCACATGGTCACAGATTGTTTCAAGAGCTGAAGAGGGACAACTTGTCCTGAAAACTTTGTAAACTTCAGTGAATGCCCCCTCTTCAGCTGGCACGGTGGCTCAGTAGCTTACACTGCTGATTCACAGCGCCAGGGTCCCAGGTTCGATTCCAGCCTTGGGCAACTGTCTGTGTGGAGTTTGCTCATTCCCCACTTGTCTGCATGAGTTTCTTCCGGGTACTCCGGTTTCCTCCCACAGTTCGAAGATGTTCAGGACGGGTCAATTTGCCATGCTAAGTTGTCCAATATGTTAGGTGCATTAGTCAGTGGGAAATGTGTCTGGGTGGGTTACTCTTCGGAGGATCGGTATGGACTGGTTGGGCCGAAGTGCCTGTTTCCACACTGTAGGGAATCTAATCTGCTCAGTTTGGACTCAATGGGCTGAATAGCCTCCTTCCACACTGTAGGGATTCTATGATGACAAACTGGAGATGTCTGGGCTGAGGAAGCTACGCTGAGGATCTCCTGCAGATGTGTCCCACGGCTGAGATGATTGATGCCCACCAATGATAATTATCTTCCCTTGTGCCATGAATAACTCCAAAAAGTGTAGATGTCTTAGTTAATTCTCATTAAGTGGGATTGACCAGGAGGAGATTTATCAGGATGCTGCCTGGACTCGAGGGCAGGTCTTTTCAAGAAACCATGAGGGAGTGAGGGCTTTTCTCACTGGAGGTGTACAAGATGATGAGAGGCATAGAAAGTGCATAGCCACAAGCATTTTCCCAGGGCAGAAATGTCTGTGAATAAGTGGCATAATTTTAATGCAATTGGAGGAAGGTTTAGGGGAGATATCAGCGATAGAGTTATCACACAGAGAGTGGTGAGTGTGTCGAATACACTGCCAGTGGTGGTAGTAGAGTCAAATACATGAGGGAAACTTAAGAGACTCTTGGATGGGCACATGGAACAAAGTGAACGGAAGCATGTAGGTTAGTCTGATCTTAGAGTGAGATAAACAGCACAACGTCGAGGGCTGAAAGTCCTAACTGCATGCATTCATGTAGAACTCTGAGCTCAAAACCTGCATGAATTCATGTAAAACTGCGTTATCTCACTTTTTAGATTAGATTCAAACAAAACATCATGGCCTAGACAGAGAGCACAGGGGCAACACCTTCACCATATTGTCTAGCTATCACCATTGATAGCAGCTAACCTGAGAATGCAACTTTAAAAAAAGGTTTTTGTGATTTACATATGAAGGAAGTGAAACTATCATGGTATTCTAACAGATGAAAGGTTTAGCATTCAATTTTCCAATGTATAATTGCAGCCATATCTCACTGCAAATTTCTGATATAAATTCTGTGTTAGGATTGAGCCCTCCACTATCACCTGAAGAAGGAAAGCTAGTGTGCTTCCAATTAAATCTGTTGGACTATAACCTGGTGCTTTGTGCTTTTTAACTTTTTACACCCCTGTCCAACACCGATATCTCCAAATCAGTACTGTTCTTTGTTCTGTATTCTATGGAGGTGCTCAAGAAGACCTGGACATTGAGGAATATTTGAGACTTGGAGCAGGTCAGCCTTGATCTTAGTGAAGGGCAAGGCAGGCTTAGGATGTGAATGTTCTGCCCCTACTTCTGATGTTCTCCCATTCTGTTATTGGAAAATTAGTTGTTGTTATTTTCCTGGAAGGTCTTTTATGGAATGTTGCAATCAGGGAGACCAACGGATTTTGTGAGGCATCGCTGGGTGAGCCTTTGGGGCTGTATTCACAGTGAATCTGGGTCTACAACATGATCAACAAATGAAGCACAAGTTACAGAGAGGGGAAGCCCTGTAAAGAGAGATGAGGGACCTTTTTATATCGAGCCTGTGTCTTCCAGTTACATTTTCCAAAGTTCCCAAACCGTGTGGGACAGTCTTGAGGGACGAAATGGTCTCCTGTTTATGTGCACCATGCTATAACAGTTAGTGGACTCCAATAGCTCCTGTCTAGCCGGTTTGAGGGGTTGAATGGAACGCAGAAACATGGGACTGAGGAACAAGAGTGGGTCATTAGAGAATTTGAGCCTTCTCCACCAGACATTAAGATTGTGGCTGATCAGATTGTGGTCTGAGCCTCATTTTCCTGTCTGTGTCCCATTATCCGTGACTCACTTCTCTGTCAAAACTTTAACTAAGTCAGCTGTGAATACTTGTAATCAGAGAGGCACCACAAACCTCTGGGGAAGAGAATTCCCATTCGAATGGCCCTTTTAGAATTTTCCCTCATCGCGTTGGGAGAATAAGAGAGTCATACAGCATGGAAACAGATTCTTTTGTCCAAATTGTCCAGGCCAATCTGGCATCTTAATCAGATCTCGTCCCACTTGTCAGCATTTGGCCCACATCCCTCTTAACCATTCCTCTTTATGTACCTTTCCAGATATATTTTAAACGTGTAATTGTACCTGCTTTCACCACTTCCTCTGACAGTACACCCACCAGCCTCTGTATGAAAATGTTTCACCTCAGTTCCCTTCTAAGTCTTTGCCATTTCACCATCACACTATGCGGTCTAGTTCTGTACGCCCCTGCCCATTCAGACTATCTATGCCCCTCAGGACCTTTTTATACATCTGTCATATCACCATTCAGCCTCTGACAGTCCAGAGGAAAGAAGCCTCAAACTGTTCATCATCTCCCTGTAGCTTAAACCCTCAGGTTCCAGAAAATCCTTGTAAATCTTTTCTGCACCCGTTCAAGCTTAACAACATCCACCCTTTAGCAGAGTCAACTGACATGTACGCAGTATTCTAAAAGTGGCCTCACCTACGTCCTGTACAAGCACAACACGTTAGTCCAATTCCTATTCTCAATGTTCTGACCAATTAAGGCAAACATGCCAACTACATTCCTCACCACTCTACCGACCTAAACTACACTTTCAAGGAACTATGAATCTTCACCCGTAGGTCACTTTGTTCAGCAACAATCCCAAGGGCACTACCCTGCTTTAACTTACCAAAATGCAAAACCTCACAAATATCTAAATTAAACTCTATCTGCCAGTCCTTGGCTCATTGATCGTCAAGGATCCCGTTATATTCTTCACTGTCCACTGCACCACGTTGATGTTGTTATCTGTAAGCTTACTAACCATTCTTCCGTTAATCACATCAAAATTGTTTACATCCGTGATGAAAAGCAGTGAGCTTACCACTGATTCTTTCAGCACACCGCTGGCCACAGGTCTTCAGTCTGGAAAAGAATCCATTACCTTCAATCCAATTTTGTATCCAATTGATTAGTTTTTCCTAGATTACATATAACCTAATCTTAGTAATCTGCCTACGATGAAGTACCTTATTAAATGCCTTGCTGAAGTCTGTGTAAACAATATCTACCACAGTGTCTTCTTCAATCTTCTTTGTCACCTCTTCATAATACGCAATCACATTAATTAGACATGATTTGCATCACACAAATCCATGTTGACTATCCCTAATCAGTCCTTGTCTTTCTAAATAGATGTAAATTCTATCCCTCAGAACCCTCTCCAACGAACGCCTCGGCGCTAACGTTGGCTGATTGAGTCGATAATTACCTGTGTTGTTTTGGCTCACTTCTCCTTTTTCTAGCCCCACTCCTCCACTGGCCACAAAAAAATATATAACTAAATTGGTGATATGGCCATTGATATAGTTCGCAGAGTGTGTCAGGGTCAGTGTTAGGAACAAGTCAAGCAGATTTCTTTAATCTGCTGGAACAACACGTTTATGACCAAAACAAATGTACTCAAACTATGATGGAAAGGGGAATGACGAGAGGATATTGCAAATATGTGCATTGATATTTTGCTGAGAAACACACACAGATCCACACACGCCCACGCACGCACACACGCACACACGCACGCGCACACACACGGATTGTCGATAATAAACTGAAAAGCGAAATATCTGCAAAGTTAACTTGAAAGAACATTGTCCAAATATGATTCAAACTCATGACCAAAGGAAAAATCAGAGTTTGACCCAAATGCTGTTATATTTGTAGAGTCATCACGTCCTACAGCATGGAGACAGGCAGCGAGGCCCTTTGGCCCAAACTTGTCCATGCTGACCCAAATATCCAACCACACTAACCTCATTTCCCAGCACTTGGCCCTTAGCATTCTCGACCTTTCCTGTCCATGATACTGCCCAAATGCCATTTAAATATCGTTAATATAAATGCTGCAACCATGTCCGTTGGCAGCTCATTCCTTTTGTGTACCACTCTTTACGTAAAACAGTTTCCATCAGTTTCCCTTTTATTCTTTCCCCTCTCACCTTAAATTGATGCCCTCTCCTCCTCGATTCCCCAACTCTCGGAAAAAATGGTTGGATCTATCCTATCCATGTAAACTTCTATAAGATCCCTCTCAGTCTCCTATTCTCCAAAGAAAAAAGTCCTCGCTTGTCCAACCTCTCCCTATAATTCATACTGTTGAGACCTGGCAATATTTTTGTAAAATCCGTCTGCACACATTCGAAATTAAAAACATCCTCCTGATCGCAATGTGACTAAAACTGAACACAGCACGACAAGTGCAGCCTCACCAACATCCTGTATAACTGCAACATAACTTCCCAACTGCTCTCCTCCATGTCCTGACCGATGCTTGCTAGTGTGGCAAAAGCCTACTTCACTATCATGTCTAACTAGGACCTCACTTTCAGAGAACGGTGGACCTAAACTCCATGGTCCCTCTGCTCAACTACACTCCTTAAGGTCCTACCAATCAACATGAAACTCTTACCTTGATCTAACATTGCCAAAATATTCCTCGGCCCACTTCTCCAGTTTGATCAAGGTCCTGCTGCAATTTCTGATGTACGTCCTCACTGTCCACGATACCACCTATTTTAGTGTCATCTTCAAGTTTCCTAATCATGCCTTGTACATTCGCAAGAATATCATTGACACAGATAACAAACAGCAACGGGCCCAGCAGCGACCCCTGAGGCACTTCATGTGTCACAGGCCTCCAGTCCGAGAGCAATCCTAACACTATTACCCTCTGCTTCCTACCATGAAGCCAATTGTGTGTACAATTTGCAGCTCCCATGCGATTCCAACCTTCCAGAATGGCCTATCAATGGTAACATTGTCAAAGGCCTTAGTGAAAACCATACAGACTACGTATACCTCCCTAACCTCATCAACATTTCTGGTCACTTCATCAATGAACTCAAACAAATTTGAGAGGCATGATCTCCCACTCACAAATCTTTCCAGTCTAAAAACATCTATTAATGATAATTACTAAAATTAATAATAACATACGAATTAGTAAATCATAATAAGATGACATTTTCAGTGGAGAATAAATTATCCATGGTATGTAATATTGGAACGTGCATCATGGATGAAGGGCAGAATAGATTTTGAACCTGTGTCATTGAACTGTGTTGAAAAAGGTAAAGCTGGCATGGTGATTCCGTAGTTAGTACTGCTGCCTCATAACGTTATGGATCCGGGTTGGTTCCAGCTTCGGGTGACTCTCTGTATGGAGTTTGCACATTCTCACTGTATTTGTGTGTGTTTCCTCTGGGTGCTCCATTTTTCTTCTACAATCCAAAGATGCATAGGTCAGGTGAATTGTCCATGCCAAGTTACCCGTAGTGTTATGTGCATTCGTCAGGGGTAAATATAGGGCAGGGGAATGGGACTGTGTGGGTTTCTGTTTGGAGGGTCGGTGTGATCTTGTTGGGCCAAATGGCCTGTTCCCATACTGTAGGGAATCTGTCAAAAAACTATTTCTAAACAAACCTTATCTTTCAAAATGCATGTATATCTCATCCCTCAGAGTCTTCTCAAGTAACGTACCTACCACAGTTGTTAGGTTTCTTGGTTTATAGATCCCAGATTTTTCTTTGCTTCCCTTCTTGAATAATGGCACAACATTTGCTAATCTCCAATATTCTGGAGCCTAAACTGTAGCTAACGATGATGCAAAAGAATTAACCAGGGTCCCCGTAGTTTCTTCTGTAGCCTCTTGCAGTTTTCTTGGATGCATCTGTTTAGGACCAGGAGATGTATCCACCTTCATACATTCTAATGCATCCAACACGTCTTCTCCTGTGATATTGACTCACCCCAAGATAACACTACTACCTTTGTTAACCTCCCGAGTCTTCATGTTTTTCTCCACGGTAAAGGCAGAGGAGAAATATTCATTGAGAATCTCGCAAATCTCCTATGGTTCTAGACGTGCATGTCCACTTTGGAACTCGAGGGGTCATATTCTCATTTCGTGATTCCTTTTTCTTTAATATACTTAAAGAACCTCTTTGGATTCACCCTAATCTTCTCGGCCATAGCTATCTTGTGCCCCCTTTTCGCCCTCCTGATTTCCTTTTTCAGTAAACTACTGTATCCCCTGTACACCTCCAGGTTTTCCCTCGATCCCAGCTGCCTGGACCTGAGCAACGGCGCCTTTTTTGCTGGTCAAAGCCTCAATATCTCCTGACATCCGAGGTTCCCTCTTCCTACCAACCTTGCCTTTTACCCTCACAGTAACATATAGACCTTGAACTGTAGACATTTCACTTTTAAAGTCCTCCCACTTGCAGGAGGTCCCTTCACCTGCAAACAAACACCTCCAACCAACCCCTACAAGCTCCTGTCTCATTCCACCAAAATTCATCTTGCCCCAAGTTTGAACTTGAACATGTGGAGCAGTTTTGTCCTTCTCCGTAACTATTTAAAAATTAATAGAACTATATTCACGGGTCACAGAGTGCTCCCCCACTGTCACCTCAGTCACCTGTCCTGCCCGAGATCTTAGAGTAGGTCACGCTTCGTCCCATCCCGAGTTGCACCCTCTACTTACTGCTTGAGGAAACTATTCTGAACACACTTAATAAATTCACCCCATCTCAGTCCTTAATTCTATGTCATTCCCAGTCTATGTTCGGAAAATTTAAATCTCCTTCTAATGCAATCCTATTGGCCCTGCAAGTCTCCCCAGTCTGTCTACATATTTTTGTTCCCCTAATTCCTCGTTTACTATTTGGGGGTCTATACTACAATCCCAATACTATCACCATTCCCTTCTTATTTATTAGCTCCCCAGACAAATCCTCACTGGATGATCCATCAGTTATTTTATCTCTGTTTACTGCTGTGATACTCGCCTTAATCAAAAATGAAACTCCCCGTCTCCTCTTTCCACCGTCTCTGTCCCGTATAAAGCACCTGTACCCTGGTACTTTAAGCTGCCGGTGCTGTCCCTCCCTTAGCTATGTTTCAGTAATGGCTATAATATCCCAGTCCCACGCACCGATCCATGCCCTGAGTTCATCGGCCTTACCTGTCAGCCATCTTGCATTGAAACAGTTGCAATTTAATCCAACAGGCATTCCTTGCTCCCTGTCATTGCCTAGCCTGACCTGACTTTTCATTTTAATGTTTCTGATTACTGTATCTCCTTCCAGCCTCGCACTTGTCTCCCTGCTATTGAGAATCACACACGCACCACACACTCCCCCACCCAACCCCAGCCAATCTAGTTGAAATCCTCCGTTGCAGCAGTTGCAAACCTGCCTGCCAGGATATTGGTCCCCTTCCAGTTCAGGTACAACCCGTCCTTCCTGAACACGTCACCTTGCCCCACAAAAGATGCCAGTAATCCAAAAATCTCTGCCCCCTGCACCAATTCTTTAGCTACTCCTTCATCTGCCATATCCTCCTGTTCTTACCTTCACTAGCACAGAGCACTGGAAATAAACTGGATATTACCACTGTCATGGTCCTGTCTTTTCTCCTTTTCCCTAGCTCTCTACAATCACTCTGCAGGATGTCATCACTATTTCTACCTGTGTCCCTCTGTCCTTTGTACCAATGTGCACAATAACTTCTGTCTGCTTCCCACTCGTCCCCTCCCCACCCCCCAGCCCCACCCCGTCACCCCGGGTGAGAACGTTCTGCAGCCGCTCTGAGACATCCTGGACCTGGCATGTGGGAGGCTGCACACCATTCCGGATTCCCATTTGCAGCCACAGAATCTCCAATCTGTTCCCTTCACTATCGAGTCAGATAATTACTTCTGTAGTTATTCTACTTGCACTGCCTTCTGACAATGGGATTTCTTCATGAAACAGTTGAATTTGGCTGAACTGTTTTGCTTCAGGCAATGGGGAGATTCCAATGAATCCTCATCAGGAATCCTCCATTAGTGGGAAAGACGATTGGGCTTTTTTTCACTCCCACACATTGCTGTGATGAGGATAGGGAAACAGAAAGGGAGCAACAGGATGTTTCTCCACAGATAGGCAATATTTTCCATCTGTAAGTTAAATCAGTAACGTTATCAGTCCCACACTGGACTCCGTGAGCTCTTCTTGAACATTGTCTGAACTATATGACTCCATTAAATTCTTGACTCCAGGTCAGTGCGTTATTGCAGAATCAATTCATTCACAATAAATGGTCGTAATTGTTTTGAAGATCTGTTAATATGTGCTTGCATAATGTAAAAATAAGCGTTTCATGTCTTCACAATATCTGTGTTAAAATGAATATTCTTAAACATATACAGTAATTGCTGGAAACGCTCAGCTTGTCTGTCAGCATGTAGGAAGAGAATTCACAGTTCAATTTTTCTGTCCAGTGACCTTTCCTTTGAAACTGACTTATTCTTAAAGAATATCCCCAGTTTTATTCTCTTACACAACAAGAAATATTCATCCAGTATTCACCAACTGCACTCTTCTCAAGATCGTATATGGTCAATAAAACATCCCTCATTCTCAGGCCGAACTGTTAATTCTTCATAACGTAATGTCTTCATCCCAAGAATGCGTAAAGAGAAATATCTTTGAGACATTTCGAAAACATTTTTTTTTATTTTCAATTTAGACAGTTATAACTACACATAATACAACAGATGTAATCTCATCAATGCCCTGTACTGATGCAGAAAACATCGCTAAGATCATACCCAACACCCCTTGCATGAAACAGAATCACGACATTTACCTTCCAAAACACTTGCTACATCTTCAGGTTAATTTGATGTGATTCATGTACTAAGACACTCAAATCCCTCTGTAACACTGAGTTCTGCATTCTCCTTGCATTTAAATAAATTTCTGCTGTTTCGTCCTTTCCCCAAATCAGAAAATTTCCATCATATATATTGAACTGCTTTTTTTTCTGCTGAAACCTTGCTCACAGCCATCCTCTGTATGCCATTGCTTGTTGCTGTGCCCTCCCCCAATCTGTGTCCCATTGCAGACGTTCTGCACTCCCACTGTCTGTGTCCCATTGCAGACAATCTGCCCTCCTCCGTCAGTATCCCATTGCCCTCGCTCTGCCCTCCCCCTGTCTGTATCCCATTGCAGATGCTTTGCCTTCCCCTGTTTGGATCTCATTGCAGACACGCTGCCTTCCCCTGTCTGGATCCCATTGCAGACACTCTGGCTCACCCATCAGTATCCCATTGCAGACACTCTTCCCTCCCCCTGCCTGTATCCCATTGCAGGCGTGCATCCCTTCCCCAGTCTGTCTCCCTTTCAGATGCTCTGCCCTTCCTCGTCTGGATCCCATTGCAGACACTCTGGCTCACCCATCAGTATCCCATTGCAGACACTCTTCCCTCCCCCTGCCTGTAACCCATTGCAGGCGTGCATCCCTTCCCCAGTCTGTCTCACTTTCAGAGGCTCTGCCCTTCCCCTGTCTGAATCCCAGTGTAGACGCACTGTCTTCGCTCTGCCCTCCACTGTCTGTATCCCATTGCAGACGCTTTGCCCTCCCCTATCTGTATCCCACTGTAGACAGTGTTCCCTCCACTGTCTGTATCCCATTGCAGATGCTCTGCCCTTCCCCGTCCATATCCCATTGCAGACATTCTGCCCTCCTTCATCTTTATCCCATTGCAGATGATCTGTCCTCTCTCTGACTGCGTCCCATTCCAGACCCTCTGCCTGCCCCCTGTCTGTCTCCTATTGCAGATGCTCTGCCCTCCCCCTGTCTGTATCCCATTGCAGACGCTCTGTCCTCTCCCTGTCTGTATCGCACCGCAGATAATCTGCCCTCCCCCTGTCTGTGTCCCATTGCAGACGCTCTGCCCTCCTCCTGTCTGTATCCCATTGCAGAAGCACTGCTCTCCCCCGTCAGTATCACATTGCAGATGCTCTGCCTCGCCGTCTGTATCCAATAGCAGACCCTCTGCCCTCACCCATCAGTATCCCATTGTAGAGGCTCTGCCCTCACCCATCAGTATCCCGTTGCAGACGCTCTTCCCTTCCCCTATTGCAGAGGTGCATCCCTCCCCCAGTCTGTCTCCCATTGCAGACGCTATGCCCTACCCCAGTCTGTCTCCCATTGCAAACGCTCTGCCCTCCCCCTGTCTGTTTCCCATTGTAGACGCACTGCCGTTGCTCTCCCCTCTGCTGTCTGTATCTCATTGCAGACGCTCTGCCCTCCCCCGTCTGTGTCCAATTGCAGATTCTCTGCCGTCTCTCTGTCTGTATCCCATTGCAGACGCTCTGCCCTCCCCCCGTCTGTATCCAATTTCAGGTGATCTGCCCTTCCCCTGTCTGTATCCCATTTCAGATGCTCTGCAGTCCCCTGCTGTATCCCATTGCAGACGCTCTGTCTCCATTTGCCATCTTATTGAATGATTATCCTGGTGCATGTTCAAACTGAGATCCATCTCCTTCATCCAGTTCATTAGAATAGATTGTAATTTGTTGATGACCTCATACAGATCCCTGAAGAATTCCACTCATTACAGCATTCCAAACACAAAATGAGTAATGATCTCTACTCTGCATTTCCTGACAGCCACCCAGGGCGCCCCTGCTTCTGCATAACAGCCTGGGATGGTTATAGGGCGTCCCCCTGTGCTGTGTAATTTACTGAACACTTCATTCTGTTTGGTGGGGTCTGTTTGGTGCAGCCCATTTTGCCGCAGACCCTTATAGACGCAGCAGTATTTCAGCGCAGCTCATATTTATTCCTTTCCAGGCTTCGAAAAAAGCATTAATCTAAGCAACAAAAATAAAAATAATGCTAAATCCATTTCGTAAAAATGTTAAAAAGACACTTGAGTAAGTGTAACATTGACTCAGAGTTTTATTTCAGAGCGAAAATGATAGTTGGTCTTGCATTTATTCAGATTGAAAACATTCATGAAGCTATTGAACATTTGTCTGATGCGCTTCCAGATGAACTGCAACCGCTGCTGGACTGGTTCGAGGATAACTATGGAGGTAGAAGATTACGCAGAGGAAATGTTCGGTGTCCACCGCTTTTTCCAGTTGGAATGTGGAATCTATATGAAAGGACTTTAAACAATGAGGACAAAACAAACAATAATGCAGAAGCTGCCCACAGGAGATGACAATGCGAATTTGATGTGAAACATCCAGTTATTTGGAAATATATTGACAGTTGACGAAAAGTTCAGAGAGGAAGGGACATTTACTATGAGCATCTGATAGCAGGCACGATATTCCATTGAAATTAAAGAAGCAGACACAAGAATACAAACACTCGTAAGAAGTTTTGGTGAGAGAAATGATGTCGAGTATTTGTGAGGGAATGCCCATAATTTTGAATGAACGTCATATTTTAGATTTTTCATAATGAACTTATTCCGTTTACTTTTTTTCTTTTTAACATTTTTTCTGAAGAGAATAAACATTATTTTTATTTTTAGTCTTTCATTAATGCTTTTAACTAAGCCTGAAAAGTGAGAGAGATGAGATTGGAACTGCCAGCGAGTTTAAATTGAGAATTGCTCTTTCCTGAACATTGCTGCTTACTTGGTTGGTGGGATGTCGATGTTTCAGAATCTCCACACAAGGTGTCCTGCTCCTATGTTGCTCTTTCCAGGGTCCTCCCCGCATGTCGAGGAAGTGGGTGAGGGAACAGATATCGGTCATTCTAACACCCGGCTTGGCCCTTTACGTCCTATTCCAGGCTGTTTCTCCTGGAATTGGTGAAGAGGAGGGATGGAGTGAGGGTGGGAGTGGGTACCCCTACTATTAGTGCTGGTGTAGTGGAAGGGGGAAGGGTGAGATGTCCGGAGGGAGTCTGACCACAGTGTTGTATCCATGCAGTTGTATTCATGTGCGCGGCTATTGTGTCAGTGACAGAAAAGGTCGGGGAGGGAAGGTGCGAATTCAACAGTGAGTTTGGTCGTGCTTGAGCCTTATTTGGAGATAGAGTTTGAGCCTTGTTCGGGGGTAGCTGTTATAACAGATATACGGTGAGTGTGAGGGACAGAAGAATATGGTGATACTTATCCTGGCAAAGTGGGAGGAAAGTGGGTCCTGTATTGCTGACCAATTCTTCAGATCATCTCAGCATTGAGGTGAGTCTCCCTGAACGTCTTGTCCAAGTCTATCGCTAATAACGCCACAGACCTTTTTCATCACATCCAAAAGAATCAGTTTGGGTGGATCTTACAAAGAGCAAGGTGAAGCAAACATTAGTGCGTTATATATCAAACCCAAATCTATCACGCAAATACTTTACATCATATGTTCTGGAAATTAGGTATGTAAGTATATGCAAGGGAAAGCAATGACATAGTGACATTATCGCTGGGCTCTTAACCCAGAGACCCAGGTAATATTCTGGGGATATGATTTCAAATCCTGCCATGGCAGAAGGTGGAATTTGAATTAAATATGTATCTGGAATCAAGGGTTTATGATGACCAGGAATCCATTGTCGATTTTTGGAAAATCTCATCTGGTTCACTGATGTTCTTGAGGGAAGGATACTACTGTCCTTACTTGGTGTGGCCTGCATGTGACTCCAGACTCAAGACAACGCAGCTGACTCTTAACTGCCCTCTGGCATGGGCAATAAATGCTGGTTATGCAGTGACGCCCTCATCTTGTGAATGAGTAGCAAATAATCATGAGTGCTGCAGTAATACTGGATTGTCTCAAGTTGCACCGAAACTGCATTAACTAAGTGACTACCAATACTGTGAAGAATATCTTCCGTAAGTGTGTATCAGGTCGGTTGAACAGTATGTTGTGAACCAAACTAGAGAGCAGGTTATTTCAGATTTGGTGTTGTGTGGTCAGGAGGACTAATTAATAACCTTGCTCTGAAGCAGCTTTGGAGGAATAGTGACATCAATATGTTGCATTTTTACACGGCATCTGAATACAATATCGAATGTTTGAACATTCTGGTCACGCATCATGGAAGCCCGGAGACTAGAGGGTTAATTACGCTCCAGTGAATTGGGGAAGTACAATATAACGTTGAACGGGACAAGCAATGATTGTGAGAGTCATACAATCCGACAGCATGGAGACAGGCCCTTCAGCCCGAACTGGTCCATTCCGAACGAAATGTCCATTCACATTAACCACACTTCCCTGCACTTGCCCCGTATCCTTCTTATTCTTTCCTATCCGTGTATTTGTCCAAATGCATTTTAAATTTTGTGAATGTACCCGCCTCAAACACTTCTGCTGGCAGCTCATTCCATGTGCATACCACCCTGTGTGTAAAAGAAATTGCCCCTCAGGTTCCCTTTTACTCTTTCCCCTCGGATCTTAAATTAATGCCCTCTGGTCCATGGTTGCTCAACCCTGGGGAAAAAAGACAGAGTGCATTCACTCTATCCATGCTTCCCATGATCTTATACACTTCTATCAGATCCCCCTCAGTCTCACACTCTAAAGTAAAAACTCCTTGCTTGCCCAACCTCTCACAATAACTCAGACCATTGAGTCCGGGCAACATCCTTGTAAGTTTCTTTTGCACTATTTCCAGTTTAATAACATCCTTCCTATAGCAAAGTGAACAACACTGAACATAACACTACCAGTATTGCATCATCAGCATCCTGTATAACTGCAACATAATTCCCTAATTTCGATAATCATTGCTCTGACTGATGAAAGCCAGTCTGCCAAATGCCTTTTTCACTGCCCTATCTACCTGTGAGTCCACTTTCAGAGAACTTTGAACCTGAATTCCAAAGTCCCTTTGTTTCCATACACTCCTAAAGACCCTGCTATTCACCATGAAACCCCTACCTTGCTTTGACTTTCTAAAATGCAAGAACTTACACATATCTGTATTAAACTCCATTTGCCATTTCTCGGCCCACTTCCTCACCTGATTAAAGCACTGCTGTAATTTATGAAATTCCTGATAGTCTTCCTCACTGTCCACGACACCGTCGATTTTAGTGTCACCTTGAAACTTATAGTTCATACCTGTACATTCTCATCTAAATCATAGATGTGTGTAATATGTAAATATATATACAATATACATGCATAAAATAAACAGTAATAGTCCCAGAACTGACCCCTGAGGCATTCCACTCATCACAGGCCTTCAGTCTGATAAGCATGCTTCCACTATTACCCAATGTTTCCTACCATCAAGCAAATTTTGGTTTTGATTTGCCAGCTCCCCCTCAATTCCATGTGATCTAAACTTCCAGAGCAGCGTACCATGTGGAACCTTACCGAAGGCCTTACTGAAATCCATATACACCAGGTATACCACCAAGTTACTTGTCATTTCACCAAAGCACTCTAACAAATATTTGAGCCATGATTCCCCATGCACAAAGCCGTGCTGACTGCTCATAATCACACCCTGCCTTTACAAATCCATGTATATCTTCTCTCTCAGAACCTTATCAAGAAACCTACCGACTAGAGATGTCAGGTTTACTGGTCTATAGGTACCAGGTTTTTCTTTGTAGGTCTTCATGAATAAGGGCACAACATTCGCTACCCTCCAGTCCTCTGGGACCTCACCCGTTGGCTACCGATGATACAAAAGTACCAACCAAGGCCCCCGCTATTACTTCTCTGTCCTCCTGCAGTGTTCCTGAATATATCGGGTCAGGACCAGGAGGTTTATAGAAATACTGTTATGTCTACTGATTTCAGGTGAAAACACCAAAGAGTGAGTAAGTGACTTAATGATGATTAAATTAACAAATTAAAGAAGATATTAATCACAGGAAGTGACTTCAGAAGAATTCCAGACTTTGTGGAATCCTGAGAATTCTAAGAAAATTGCAATACAGAAAAGGAGGGTCATGAAACTGATCAGGAAATCAAAAAGCGAACATGCATGCAAATAAACAGGAACACAAGGACTGCAAAAATCTGCGATCTATATTTCAAAGGAATGAAAAACATAGACAAATGTGGAAATTTGCAATCGGGAGAGACGAGTTGATGGTGAATAACAGGGAAATGGCAAAGCAAATGACCAGTTACTTTCCATCTGTCTTAATGGAGTAAGATCCAGAAAATCACCCAGAAATACGAAGTGATCGGAGAAGACTTGCGGAAGTAAATACATAAAGTCAATTCATATCAGTAACAAGGCAATATTAGACATGCAGCTGGATTGAGCATTGCTAAGCTTGACAAACCAGATGTACTTCGTACCAAAATCTTCAGAAATAAATCACAAATAGAACTCTTGATTGCATTGTCGATGACTGCGTTCTATTTTCCTGTACATTCTGCAGAGTCTGGAAGCTGGTGTAGATAAATGTGCATTAGTAAACATGATCCAAGCACGATAGATGAATGGTAGGGATCCTAGCATCTACAAAGGGAAGAAGAGATAGTGTGGAGAACTGCTGACAAATTAACTTTACATTTGTCGGGAAACTTTTGGAACCTATTATATAGGATGTGATATTGGATACTTAGACATTAACAGCAATATTGGAGAGACTCAGTATGCATTTCTGAAAGGGACATCATACTTGACAAACTTTGGAATTGTTTGAAGTTGATTCTTACAGCATAGATAATGGGGATCCAGTAGAATTGGCATATTTTAGATTATCAGAAGGCTTTCTATAAGAACGCACACAGTGAGTTCGAAAATGCAATGATGTGAAGGGTATCTGGAGGAATATATGTAAATGGAAACTTAAAGTTTGGTTTGCCTTCCTTTAAGGGTGTCAGAATATAGATGTAAAGACACGTTGAAGCAGTTTCACAGAGTGTTGGTGAGACTGTACCTGGAATATTGAGAACAGTTTTGGTGACCAAATCTGAGAAAGAATATACTGAGCACAGAGGAAGTGAAATGGACATTATCCAGATAAATCCCTCAGATAGCGAGATTGCGTGATGAGGAAACTCCGCCTGTGTTCTCTTGAGTTTCAAAGAATGAGAGTTGGGTCACTGTCAACTTTATAAAACTCACAAAACACATGACAAGTTGGAAATTAACAGATGTTTATCAGGCTGTCTAATCCACATTCAAGGCAAATATTGGCAGGATAAGGACAGATCATTGAAGACTGAAATAAGGAGGAAATTCTGCACATGGAGGGGACTGACTAACACAGGGGCAAGGCAGGGCAAGATTACGGAGAATCCCCAGACAATCTATAAGTGTGTCAAGCGGAACAGAATAACCAGTAAATAGGTAGGCCTCATTAGTGACTTGCCAAGTTGCATATAAATCAACTTTAGTAGTAGGAGAAAGAGGGGAGTGTAGAAGGCTGTTTGTGTGACTGGAGGCCAGTGTACCACAGGCATCAGTGCTGGGTCCCTTATTATTTGTGATTCGGCGGTGCTAGTGTTGGGCTGGGTTGGACAAATGTAAAAATAGCATAACACCAGACTACAGTCTAACAGATCTATCCGGCAGCAAAAGCTTTCGAAACACTGCTTCTTCATCAATGTGCACAACCACGTGATGTAACTGATGTTGAGAGATTTTTAACCTTATTATTTGTGGTACTCATAAATGATGCAGCTGTGAAAATGGATGAGGGGTGGGGTATGTAATAAATAAGTTTGTGTTTGATACAAAGATTGGCCGGGTGATTGGCAGTGAGGAGGATGACCTTATGATACAGGGTGATACAGATGGAATGGTCAGATGGGTGGATCAATGGCAGATGGAATGTCACTTGATAACTATGAGATGATACACCTTGGGAGAAGGAACCAGACAGGGGAGTACTCAATGAATGGCAGCACACAAGGAAGCTCAGAGGGTGCTTGTCCACATATCGCTGAATGTGATTGAACAGGTTAATACACAATTTGGGGATGGATAGGAGAATATAAACATAGCCTTTATTCATCTAGGCATAGGTTATAAGTACTATGCAGAACTTTGATGAGGGCAAGATGGAATTCTGCGTGTAGTTCTGGGAACAACATTACAGGAAGTATGTGATTGTACTGGAGGGGGTACAGAGAATATTCACCAGGATCTTCCCTGGGATGGAGCATATCAGCTATGGAGAGAGACTGGATAAGCTCAGGTTGTTTAGTTTGGAGGAGAGAAGGCTGAGAGGTCTGTGATTCAGAAGAATAGGATTACGAGGTACATGGACAGTGTGGATAGACAGCAGCTGTTGCTTTTAGTCAAAGGGCCCCACTTTTAAAGTGAAGGGTTTGGGGTTTAGTGAAGATTTGAGAATTGTTTTTCAACCAGAGGGTGTTGGGGTCTGGAATGCACTTCTTGAGAGTGCAGTTGTCATGGTAACCTCAACCCATTAGAAACGACACGGCTGTGCACTTCAAATACTTTAAGATTCACGGCTAAGGTCTTGTGTCGGAAAGTGGGCCTAATGTAGACCGTGCTGTATTTCTGGTAGTACAGAGACTTTGCTTCTGTGATTGTATGGCTGTGGAAGGTAGGAATTGAGTAGCTTAAGGTAGGAATTGATGGGTTTCTGAAGAATATCTTAACACAGTTGATAAGAGAGAACTTGAAATATTTACTGAAAATATGTCAAGGGCAAAATTAAGAGCAAAAAGGTGCAGATTTCTTACCATCTGATACCAGATAATTGAGGACAGGGAAATAGCAGAACGATGGAGCAAATACTTCAGTTATGCCTTCACAGAAGAAAATAAAACAAAAAAGAAAACTTCCTAGTAATACAAGGGAACTTTATTCTGGTGAGAAAAAGGGAATAGAATGAAATTAGCAGCTAAACAGTTTCGAGAAAGTATTCGATTGAAATTAATGGGCATAGACAAAGTCAACAGAGATTTATGAAATGGAAACCATATTTGAGAAGTGGCCTTTAGTAGAATTATGTAGAAGGTATCAATGCTATACGAATGGAATCTCAAAGCCCAAGCCTGTTCTGCAAAATCGAATCCTGTGGAACTCAGGCTAATATATGGTCATAGATTTAGAATGGGAGAGCTGGCAGGAAACAGTGAGTAGGAATTAAACAATGTTTTTTTTTAATGGAAGGCTGGGAGGATATAGAAAGGATCGTGGCTTGGGCTCAAGCTATTCCCAATACACCTCATATCTTGGGTGTGCAGCGCAACTGCAATATGCCCAAGTCTGTTGACAGCACTAAACGATGTCAGCTTGTGAGTGGATGAGGAGGATGTAAAAAAGTTCCAAGGTTATTGTGACAAGTGGAGTAACTGGGCAAATACGTGGCAGATGGAGAGTAATGAAGAAGATGAAATGTTGTGTACTTTGATGTGAACAATAGAATGGCGGCCTCTCATTTGGAAAAGGAGTGGTTGAAAAATGTTGCTCTATAAATGAACTTAAGCTGCATTTTTGTTCATTTCTGCATAGCCCTCCGAGTCCATGTAGGGCAGTGAGTTCTGAAGCTAGAAGTCAATACTGGGAATGGCGTTGGCACGCTGACTATTGTATATAGGCCCAGCAAATGGAGAACTGTAACTTTGAAACGAATCTGGATCTCCCTGTAGACCAGTCGCTGAAAGCAATATTGCAGGAGCAGAAAGCGGGTAGGAAGATAAATGCTGTATTCAAATTCATTTCAGGGGGATTTGAGTACAGGAGTAAGTGTATCTTATGCAGCTGTACAGGGCCTTGGTGAGACCCCATCTCGAACATTGTGCAGTATTGTGTGCAGTTTTGATCTGTTTTCCTAACAGAGGACAAACCTGACATTGAGGGAGAGCAGTAAAGGATGACCAGACTGATCGGTGGGATGACAGACTTGTTGTGGGAGCAGAGTTTGGAGCGACTGGACCTATATTCCATGGGGTTTAGGAAAATGAGTGGAAATCTCAATGAAATATATAACACTCTGACAGGGCGAGACAGATTAAAAGCAAGGATGGTAATTCCCCTGGTTGGGACGTCTAAACCAAGGGGCCACAATATTAGGTACAGACAGGCCACTTTGCATTGAGATGAGAATAAATGCCTGCACTCAGAGAGTGGCGAACCAGGGGTACTCTCTCCCCGATCAGGCTGTGGAAATCAAGGGGCTGAATATAAATAAGGATTTCTGGAAACTAAAGGGATAGGGAGAGAGCAGGAGTATGGTGTGAAGATAGAAAATCAGCTATCATTCCAAGTTGTTCGCTAATAACGCAGTAACTGTGTTCCTTTGCAACACTGTGTTGTAGAAAATCGTGCAATATTAATAATGGGGTCTATGGATAAAAGAGGGTAAGTGACGAACCCCGAAAAATATCAGTAAAAACCAAAAATTAAATTTGGTCTAACACACACTCGGACAGTCTAAATAAATCTTTAAATTACATGTTGTAATGGAACAGTGCTGTAAATGTAACGCTTTCACACGACAGTCACTCATAGAGCACTGTACTTTTCACCACAATCTTCACCAGAAAGTGCGCGGGGGCTGACTGACCACGTGATGCCGATGGGGAATTCCAGTTCTCCCCAAGATTCTCGCCACAGTTTGAAATAAAGTTGTTTCTAACTATAAACTAAATTCCCAGTTTCAGGCTCAGTTTCAAAGCCTGCAGAGCGGATTGCATTCCTGTTTTAGCTGAACACATAGATTGTACCTTTTGTAGACAGAGGGATCTTGAGGCAAGGTTTGCTGTTCAGCTGGTGTCTGGCAAGGAATCGCATCACAGTGAACACGAGTTCACTTTATACAAAAAAGGTTCATGAATTGCATTGCAGCCAAATTGTTTTAATCAACACGCGTTATCAGTGAACTGCCTGTACATAGAATGGAGGCGCAAAACTGGTGGGCTGAATGGACTACAGCAGTTCTCATTTTATGGTTCACAACGTTTAAACATATTAAGGGTTGTGAATATTGTATGGGGAAAACTGCGTTGAGGAGATGCTCGGCCATTAACTAGAATAGGGAAAGCTCAATGAGTTGTATGATGTATTCCTTTCCCGATGCTTCTGTGCAGTGTGTGGGAAAGCTCTGTAAATGTTGTCACAAGCTCTCAGCTGTTAGGAAGGAGGTCTCTGCAGGGTCAACAGGATTGTCTTTCCCATTCCCTTTTCTGATAACGAGGCTGGTGCCGGCTGTTCTCTCCGGGTTTATCCTTTAAGACCTCGGAGCATTTTGATACAATTGAGTGCCTTACTTGCTCGTTTCAGAGACCATTGAAGAGTGTATCACATGTCTGTGTGTCTGGAGTCACTTTTACGTCAGACCAGGAAAGCACGGGAGATTCACTTCTTGAACGTATACTGGGGAAGGAGATCGTCGTCTATAATCAACATTGAACAAATGATCACTATTACTTACACCAGGTATTAGATCTCGATATTGTATTAATTGTTTTTAACTTGCACCAGATGCCAGAGAATTATCCTGGTCTGGATTAGCAATCCAATGACAATTCCACAATAGCACCATCTCCACATGGGGGCCTATCGGAAACCACACTGAACCGATTATTTCCGTGCTGTTTGGCAGCTCTGTCAAAAATAACCCCAACCAATTTGACTATCGTGATGGGACTGAGGGCGTGGTAATTGGTCCGATTGTAATTATTCCCTTCTTAGGGGATGGGACATAGTTGAGTAATTACCCACATTAGGAGAAAGTGAGGACTGCAGTTGCTAATTACCCACATTGCCAGGGAGTTGTCAGAGTTGGAGCTGGAATGAAACAGCTTCCTTGTTGTATAGCAAAAGTCCTGAGTCCTATTGCAGGAATGGTGTCAGGGCCAAATGCCTTTGTCGTATCTACAGTGTCCAGCTGTTTCTTCATGTCACGTGCAGTGTATTGAATTGGTTGAAAACAGGCATCTGTGATTCTGAGGGCATCATAGTGAGGGTGAGGTGGGTAATCAACTCAACACTTCTGGCTGAGGATGGTGCAGATACTGCATCGTCTACATGGATGCACAGGGCTGTTCTATCATTTAGGATGGGGATATTTGTGGAGTCCTCTCCTCCAGTAAGTTGTTTAATGGTTCATCGACTTTTATCCATGGATTTGACAGGACGACAGAGCTTAGATCTGATTTGTTAGTCTTGGGCTCATCTCTCTGTCTGTATCAGATGTTAGTCCTGCTGTTCATAGTGTAACCAGTCAAGTGCGGTAGCTTTAATGGGCTGTCGTCAGGTTTAGGTGCACGTGATTCCGATCCGACCATGTTCACCCACACTCGTCACTGACCCATGGATCGGCTTGATGGAAATGGTAGACGGATGGACTATCCTGGGCGAAAAGTTACAGATTGACATTGAAATCTCCAGCATCAGGTGATAACCCAATTTTAGCTGCAATATCAACAATTCAATACTACTGACTGGCCCCAGTTCACACCGAGACCCATTCAGCCATCAGCCCTGTACTCAGTGAACTACTCTGGTTTCTGATGCGGAAATACTTCCATTTTCATATTCTCATTCTGATGGAATTTTTTCCTTGTTTGACGCCTCCAATTTGTTAAATAAACTATATCCATTTAAGGTACTAATCTGAATCTTTTCCTTTCAGTAATGCCATCTTCTGTATTTGAAGTGAACGTGTTTTCCTCTGTTTTTCTCCCTGACCATGATTCAGAGCTCTGCAATATCAGTGATACCAGCCTTATGCAATTTCAGAGTCAAGGAACTTGTCACCATGTGTTGCTGTTCAGTTCCCAGTGTACGGCGCTCCATGTTGGACAGGATGTTTGGGCATCTTTGACAATATGTCGTCGGAAATGGTTCAACAAACAGAAATTGCTAACGAAATGGCTAAAGATGTTGCAGAATTTTCTGGAATGAATGCAGAGCTAAACTTTCAGTTCCAGTGAACCTTCTATAAAGCTTTTTGTATTTTTATTTCCAGTATCCATAGTCATTTGTTTAATTGAAAAATTGTTCTGTGCCTATTCTTTTCTGGAGAAACTCAGCAGGTCTGTCAACATCTGCAGAGAAAGAGAAACAGAGTTAGCGTTTCCAGTCCAGTGTGACAATTCTTCAAAACTGAATACAATTGCAAAATGGTATTTTAATCCCTTGCCAGAAGTGGAGGATGGATGGCAGGAAAAAGAGGGTGTGGCAAAAGATAAATGGACTTTTAGCAGTGGGGAATGAGAAGATTCTGTATTAGGGATCGAAATTAAGGGTTAGTGGGGGAAAGGGGTTCTCTTTATTGAATGCAAGATACAGAAGACACAACCAGACAAAGTCATACGGAGGCCAGGAGGGAGAATGTTGACCATGTGGTAATATATAGATCTGGCCACAGATACGTTTTCACTGTCGTGATCATTACCCCTTTTAGACAAAGGAATTCAGGTGCTTGACTTCTTATTGGCACTAGTAAGCGTTTCATGCTGCCTTAGTATTGTAACATGGAGAAAAACAAATCACACTTTGACGTTTGGGCTGAGTGTTGGTTACCTGTCATTTTTAATATTGTTTAATTTTGCAGTGCTTATCTTTAAACACTTGTTCTTGAAGTTAGTATCAGATGGAGTGTAGGATGTTGAGGGGTGATATTATAGAAACATATAAAATCATGAGAGGTATGGATAGGGTGAATAGCCAAGGTCTTTTCCACAGGATAGGGGAATCCAAACATAGAGGGAATAGGTTTAAGGTGAAAGACGGTAGATTTAAAAGGGACTAAAGGACAGCATTTTTACACAGAGGGCGGTGTGTGTATGGAATGCGCTTCCAGAGGAAGAGTGGGAGATGCAAGGACAGCTACAACATTTAAAACGCATTTGGACAAACATATGAATGGGAAACATTTAGAGGCATATGGACCAAATGAAAGCAGATGGGACATTTATAGTTTGGAAGATCTGCCCAGCATGGACATTTAGAAAAGCTTCTCGCAGAGTCAGGGTGGTTTTGTGAAAGGGAAATGATATTTTGCCCTGTAAAATCATGCAAAGTATTTCTGGAGATGCCTGTAAATGTAAGAAGTGGACTTGATAAAGGGGATCTGGTGGACACGAGGCTTTCCAGAGATTTTCCACAAGGTATTACAAAACAAAAGTTCATACACAAAACAGAAGCTCTAGAACGTCGGATACTGTATAAACGTGGGATGATGATTGTCCAACACAGAAATCGGAGAGTCAGGATTAATGGATCTTTATGATAAAGGTGTATCGGCTGGAGTACCACAAATATCAGTCTGATGGCATAAGTTATTTGCAATCTATACTGACAGCCTGAAGGTGGGAGCTGAGTGCAACACACATCCAAGTTTGAGGATGACACTGAGAATCAAAAGGCAGGCTGTTATCTAATGGAGAGGACTTCCAGAAAAGGAAGAGTAAAGGCATTGGAGTGTTCCTGTGTATGAAACATAAAGTCAGCTCGACGATGCAGCAAGGAACTCGGTTGGTTCATTCGGCGGTTTCCTGGGATGAAAGGGTTGAGTTATTGAGAATCTCTAAAATGGTGAGGCGATAATTCATTGGGGTTTAAATGAATGAAGAGTGATACTGCTGAAACATACAAGACACAGAAGGGGTTGGAGAAGGTAGATGTTGAGAAGTTGTTTCCATTCTTGGGCAAAGTGTCGAACTCGAGCACATACATACCGAATAAGGAGCATCGATTTCAATCTGAGATGCAGAGTAATGTCTTCTCTCCGAAGGTAGTGAATGTCTGGAATTCCCTGACCCGGAGAGGTGTGGAGGGATACAAGGAGTCGGCAAGAGAGTGGAGTTGAGCCCAGGAGTAGATCAGCCATGTTCTTAATAAATGACAGAGTTAGCTTGAGGGGCCGATTGACCTCCTCCTGTTCCTATTTAATTTCACATGCTATGCATTTGGAAAGTAACAGGTTATTTTGCTGGAAATCGTGTTGTACAATGTTGCATTCAGGGAGAGCAGAGGATTTGTTGTTTTAACCCAAGGTGGGGTATGTAGCTGTATTCCCTGCTGTATTCCCTGCAACACGACCCACATCTGGAGCAGAAGTTACAAAATAGGGAAGCCTGGAAACAGGGATTGGGGGTGGGGGTGGTGGTCACTTCCTGATCCAGTCTGGATTTTCCAAGTACATTTCCAAAACTCCACCTAACCATCGGAGTGGCTTCGATCTGCCCCTGTTTAGCATGTCCGAGGGCTGCATGGAACATCAGAACATAGGGCTGAGGGACACAAGTGGGCCATTCGGCCCTTTGACACTACTCCACCAATAAATAAGGTCATGGCTCATCTCATTGTGATCCCAGCTGCACTTTTCTCTCCATGCACCATTATCCCTGATTCACCTGTCTATGGAAAATCAGACAAAGCCAGCTTAGATATAATTTAAAGATCCAGCCATCCCAAACTTCTGGGTAAGAGAATTCCCACTTGACTGAAATCCTACTTTGTGTATTTCTCCTAATTCCTGCTCTGATGGAGGTTGGAGGGTATCAATGTTTCCTTTTCTCGTCTCATTCCTCCACTGCTGACACATAATTTTAAATGTAACCAGGTTGGTGATATGGCTGATGATAAAGTTCTCAGACTGAGTCAGGTTCAGTGACAGGAACAAGTCAGGAAGATTTCTTTAGTCAGCCACAAATAACTAATATAACGAACGGATGTGCATGGTGGATCTGTGGTTAGCACTGCTACCTCCCATCACCAAGTAGCTGTGTTCAATTCCAACCTCGGGCAACCCTCGATGTGGATTTTGAACATTGTCCCCATGTCTGTGTGGGTTTCCTCCCACTGTCCAAAGGTATCCAGCTTAGAGCGGATTGGCGATGCTAAATTCCCTATAGCGCTCAGGGACGTGCTGGTTAGATAGGTTAGTCATGGGAAATGCAGGGTTACGTGGATAGAGTAGGGGGGCTGGTCCGGGGGGGGGGGGGTGTATACTGTTACAAGGGTCAATGTGGACTTGATGGACGGAATGTCCTGTTTCCACAATGTCGATCTTCTATAAAAACAACAAGAAGTTTTACTATACAAACACCCAGTGGGTATCTATCTGATCACTCTCCTCTAGGTTTTGTATGTTTCAATAAGATCACCTCTCATTCCAAGAGTAACTTGTTCAAGCCTTCATAATATAAGACCCTCATTTCTGGAATACATGAAGTGAAATATCTATGAACTGCTTCCAATTTAATTATATCCTTTTGCAGGTAAGGAGACAAAAATAATCTCATACACAGATGAAGTTAATTTTTCTTTTCTCAGTGGTGATAGTATTTGGAACTCTCTTCCCTGCAGAGCAATGGAGGCAGAGATATTGAATATATTTGAGGCACAGACAGAAGGTTCATAAAGAATAACAGAGTCAAGGATTATCGAGGAATGGCAGGAATGTGCAGTGTTGGGGAAATGCTGACAGTGGTAAAAAATCACATTGCTCCAGAACATCCAGGAATATAATGCAAAATGAAACGATAATATCGATAAAATGTTAAGGGGAAATTCAAGATGGTGGCGATCTGGAAGGTCTGCTTTGTTGGGCTCTGCATCACAGCACGGGCAAAGTGCTTCCCAACCCACTCCATCAGAGCCATTTACTTAAAATGCTTAGTTTTGGAAAGATTTGAGATTTGGCAGTTGTAGTAGTTTTAGTTTGTGTAGTTTTTAAGCTCTATGAGACTTTGTTTATTAATGAGCAGTAATTCGAGTTCTTCGTCTCTCGAGTTCAAATGTTGCTACAGTGTGTTCTGGGTAATGATGTGCTTAAATGGTGTACCTGGATCATTAAGGGGAGCCATTAGCCAGAGAAGAGGAAAAATTTACTTTCTAGTCTTAAAAAGAGAGGGTGGATGTTGTCCTATTGCAGGAGATGCACCTTGATGACAAAAAACTTTTGATTTTCCAGCAGGTCGCGTTTGATCGGGTTTATTTCTCCTCTTTTAATATTACGAGTTGGGGAGAAGCCATAATGGATAAAAAGAATCTTCCATTTAACCTACTAGATTTTATTTGATACTCACGGGAGGCTCATAATCCCCAAAGCCTTGAACTATGGTATATAATACAGTATTTTGAATGTTTATTGCACCCCCTCCCCACCCACAACCCCCCACCCCCGGCGTATCCTGGTAGATGCATTTTCCAAATTCAGTTATCTTGCATCGTGGCACATTATTGTAGAAGATTTCAACTGTCTTATGGACCCCACGGTGGACAGAATGTCCTAAGGTGCCCCAATACCCTCGTTATAATGGAAGCAATTAGTGGATTTGTGTGCAGAAAGAGAGCTGGTGGATATCTGGAGGCAGATCCACATCACAAGTAAGGATTTTATTTTCTTCTTTAACCGGCATAAATGCCACACGAGGGTTGATATCTTCCACATTCCTGCAACAATCTTAGAATCGGTGGCATCCTGCACAATTAGGAATATTAACATTTCTGACCATGAAGCAGTATACTTATTGATTAAGATTAAGGGCAATATAACAGCTTCGAGACACGAGCGAATCAATCTCTTTAGTATTAAGACTGGTTGGTTAATTGAGTATTTAGATTAGATTACTTACAGTGTAGAATAAGGCCCTTCGGCCCAACAAGTCCACACCGACCCGCCGAAGACCAACCCACACAGACCCATTCGCTGACATTTACCCCTTCACCTAACACTATAGGCAATTTAGTGTGGCCAATTCACCTAACCTGCACATGTTTGGACTGTGGGAGGAAACCAGAGCACCCGGAGAAAACGCACGCAGACACAGGGGTAATGTGTAAACTCCACATAAACTGTCACCTAAGGCAGGAATTGAACTGGGGTCTCTGGCGCTGTGAGGCAGCAGTGCTAACCACCGTGCCACCGTGCCACCCACTGCAATGAATTCAGATCTTTCTTAGCCATTAATTTAGATTTAACCAGTAAACCATCCATTCGATGGGAAATTGCTAAGGCTTCTGCCGAGGGAATAATTAATCCTTAGGATGTCGCAGAAGGGGGAGCAGGAACGCTGGTTTGAGGCAGAGCTGAGGCCAGCCAAGAGGGCATACTGTGATAGACCCTCAGTAGCTAAGCTGCAGACGATCACAATGCTTCAGTCTACAGTGAATTCCACTGTAGCACAGACAACCAAGAAGGTACTTACTTCTGCAATACAAAGGCTGTTTGAACATGGTGATAAGCCAGGCAGGTATTTATTCTATCTTGCCAGTAAAACGAACGCCCCTCTTAAGCCATTACCTCAATTAGGGAAGGTACTGGGATCCTTAGCTTCAATTCCAAAAAGATTGATGCCTCCTGTCCGAGATTTTTCACCAAATTATTTCAGCCTGAACATTTTGAGGATAGATGGATTAAGCTGGAGTCATTTTTCAAGAACCTGGGTCTTCCAGGAGTTACCCCTGAATAAGTGTTGTGGCCAAAGGTGGGATATAAGTCACGAAATATTACATTGTATGCAGATGAGGGTGTTATGTTTTTTGTCAAATCCCGCAATTTCGGTAGGTCATGTGATGCAATGCATTAATTCGCTTGTTGCCTTTCCGGGCGATAAGATTAATTTTACAAAGTTGGAGGCCATGCCTATGGGAGATCTCAGGGAAATACCTGAAACTGAGGCTAAATCCTGGTTTCCTTTTAAATGGTCACTGGAGTGGGCTCCCTATTTCAGTATATTCATTACATCTGTCTTTGATCATTTATTTAACGTGAACCATGTCCATTTGTTGGACAAAATTAAACAAGACCTTCAAAGACGGGAGGCATTTCCAAAATCCTGGCTAGGTCGGACAGCTGGTATTAAAATGAATGTCCTTCCTCATTTCCTACACCCCGTGTGAATGTTTTTTTTGATGTTTCCCAGACAAATGAGGCATGTGGGCTGCACTGTGGCACAGTGGTTAGCACTGCTGCCTCATACTGCCAGTGACCCGGTTCACTTCCCACCTCAGGCGACTGGCTGCGTGGAGTTTGCACATTCTCCCCGTGTCTGCGTGGGTTTTCTCTGGGTGCTCCGGTTTCCTCCCACAGTAGAAAAATGTGCAGGTTAGGTGAATTGGCCACGCTGAATTGCCCGTAGTGTTAGGTGAAGGGGTAAATGTAGGGGAATGGGTGTGGGTGGGTTGTGCTTCGGCGGGTCGGTGTGGACTTGTTGGGACAAAGGGCCTCTTTCCACACTGTAAGTAATCTAATCAAAGTTTTTTTTGAAAAAATGGCTGGTTTAGCTCTTTTATTTGGCACCATATGCGATTCTTTATCAAGCTAACAAAATTGCAACTGCCCCAAAGATTGTGGGGAGTTTATCTCCCCGATTAATAGCAATCAATTAAGTTTTTTTTTCAACGTATTTGAGTGCCTGGGCCGCTGTGGTCTTGGCGTCAATATGGCTAGACATTGAGCCCTCTCAGACAAAGTGAACCCTTTTAGTCTGTCGTTCTTAGATAAATTGACAACGTTTATGGAGTATTGTCAGAAAGTAATGATGATCAATACTGTTAAAGCATGAAGGACAATCCGTCAGATTGAGGGCAATACAGCCAAAACCATGTTTCTTAGCCTCTATAATTGGTATACCAGGTTGTCAACCAGGGATAATGGATTCCAGGTGTCAACTATGGGCAGCGAGGGGGATACCTTATTTGGGTGATTTAGAATTAGTAGTATCCCTACAGTATGGAATCAGGTCCTTGGGCCCAGCAAGTCCACTTCGACCCTCTGAAGAGTGACACACTCAGACCCATTCCCCTACCATGTTATATTTACCCTGGTTAATGCCCCAACTTACAGATCCTGGAACACTATGAGCGATTTAGCAATGACCAATTCATCTAACCTGCACATCTGCGTGACTGTGGGAGGAAACCTACGCAGACACAGTTGAGAATATACTAACTTCGGACAGCCAGTCACCCAAGGCTGGAACCAAACCCATGACCCTGGTGTTGTGAGTCAGCAGTGCAAACCACTGAGCCACCACGTGTTTCTTGAGGGAGAAACAATTATATCATTTGGTCAAATAATTCGTAAGTATGGGCTACCGAGTAGAGACTCCTTCTGTTTTTTTTCCAAATTAGAGATTTGATTAAAAAATTACTTTTAACAGACACTTATAGATCCTATATAGAGAAGTGGGTTCTTACTGCTAAGAATACACTCTCTGTCTGTACCCTTTATCATTAGTTGGATAGTGTCCGCTCAGACAAGACTGTGCAGCTTCGTGACATCTGTGCGAGAGAGTGGGGGTTTAGATCTCTTACGACACATGGGAGGATATTTGTGAAAATGCTCTAAGGATTTTGATCTGAAATAGGACCCATTCCATGCAGCTGAAAATTTTTCACATGGTCTATCTGACCCCAGATTTTCCCTCAAAATTCAAAGTGGGATTATCTTCAGCGTGTCCTAAATGCAGAATGGCAACAGGCACTCTGACTCATTGCATGTGGTCCTGCTGCAGGCTTCGTATATATTGGAGCACTGTGTTCGGTGTGGTAGAGTGGGTCTTGGGGCCGAATTGGAGATGGACCTGGTTTCCCTTTTCCTGTGCCTGCCCAGAGGATCTTCCACAGATGCACATGGGAAAAAATATATCCTTTCTTTCTGGGCTGGGGAAAATACCATGTTGTGTTGTATGTCTGAAAACTCCCCCGATTTGTTGGGACTTTGTAAACTCATCATGGAGAATATCCCTTTGGACTTTAACACCAGCATGGTGCAACAAAAAAAACAGAGATTAATATAAGTCATAGAGTCATAGAGATGTACAGCATGGAAACAGACCCTTCGGTCCAACCCGACCATGCCGGCCAGATATCCCAAGCCAATCTAAACCCACCTGCCAGCACCCGGCCCATATCCCTCCAAACCCTTCTTATTCATTTACCCATTCAAATGCCTCTTAAATGTTACACTTGTATCAGCCTCCCCGACATCACCTGGCAGTTCATTCCATACAGGTACCATTCTCTGTATGAAATAGTGGCCTGTAGTTCTCTATTATATCTTTCCCCTCTCACCCTAAACTTATACCCACTCGTTCTGACTCCCCGACCCCTGGGAAAATACTTTACCTATTTACCCTATCCATGGCCCTCATAACTTTGTAAAACTCAATAATGTCAGCACTCAGCCTCCGACGCTCCAGGAAAAACAGCCCCAGTCTGTTCAGCCTCTCTCTATAACTCAAATCCTCCAACGCTGGCAACATCCTTGAAATCTTTTCTGAACCCTTTCAAGTTTCACGACATCTTTCCGATAGGAAGGAGACCAGAATTGCACGCACTATTCCAACACTGGCCGAACTCGTGTCCTGTATAGCCGCAACATGATCTTACAACTCCTGTACTCAATACTCTGACCAATAAAGGAAACGCCTTCTTCACTATCCTATCTACCTGCAACTCCCCTTTCAAGGAGCTTTGAACCTGCACTCCAAGGTCTCTTTGTTCAGCAACACTCCCGTTTACCTTACCATTAAGTGTAAAAGTCCTGCTAAGATTTTCTTTCCCAAAATGCAGCACCTCGCATTTATCTGAATCAAACTTCATCTGCCACTTCTCAGCCCTTTGGCCATTTGGTCAATCTGAGGTGACCCTCTCCACTCTCCACTCCACCTCCAATTTTGGTGTCATCTGCAAACTTACTAATTGTACCTCTTATGCTTGCATCCAAATCATTTATGTCAATGACAAAATATAGTGAATCCTGCACCGATCCTTGTGGCACTGAACTTGCCACAGGCCTCCAGTCTGAAAAACAACCCTTCACCACCACCCTATGTTTTCTACCTTTGAGCCAGTCCTGTATCCAAATGGCTAGTTCTCCATGTATTCCATGAGATCTAATCATGCCATTCAGTCTCCCATGGGGAACCTCATCAAAACCCTTACTGAAGTCCATAGAGATGACATCTACCCCTCTGCCCTCCTCAATCCTCTTTGTTACTTCCTCAAGAAACTAAATCAAGTTTGTGAGACATGATTTCTCACGCACAAAGCCAAGTTGACTATCCCTAATCAGTCCTTGCCTTTCCAAATACAAGCACATCCTGGCCCTCACGATTCCCTCCAACAACTTGCCCATCACCAACGTCAGGCTCACTGGTCTATAGTTCCCTGGCTTGTCCTTAACACATTTGTTATACAATAGCACAGCGTTAGCGAACCTCCAGTCTTCCGGCACCTCACCTGTGACTATCCATATTACAAATATCTCAGTAAGACGCCCAGCAATCACTTCTCTAGCTTCCCACAGAGTTCTGGGGTCACCTGATCAGGTCCTGGGGATTTATCCACCTTTACCCCCTTCAAGACATCCAGCACTTCCTCGTCTAAATATCGACATTTTGCAAGGTGTCAACATCTATTTCCCTACATTTTATATCTTCCATATCATTATCCACAGTAAATACTGATGCACAATACTCCTTTAGTATCTCCCCCATACTTTCTGTGCTAGGAAAAATATTCTGTTGTTTTGGATGTCTGAAAACCCCCCGGGTCTATTGGGTCGTTGTAAGCTCATCATGGAGAATATCCCTTTGGACCTTCTCACCAGTAAAGTGCACCGAAAAGCAGAGATTTATATAAGATATGGCAACCCTTTCTGGATTACCGCGACGCAGGCTTATTTGCCACTCTAAAAGATCTTTTATATAGCCATGACGATATTGTCTAATGAATCAGATATTAGGAATTATGAACGTATGAATGTGTATCAGTTGATGCTCTCGAAGAACCAGAGCTATCACTTTGTTATTATTTATTGTTTATTTATTGTTTATTTTTGTTTTTCTTCTGTCCATTTAGAAACTTTAACTTATTTTTTATATACATGCACATGGGTGTAATTTTGTTCAGTTATTTGAGTTGTTTTGTTATTGGTTTAATATAATAATAAAAATATCTTTTTAGATAAAAAATTTTGCTAAAAATTAAAATGCTAATATGGATAGATTAGAGTCCCAAATATCTCTTATTAGAGAGACCATTCGTGGTGGTTTATGTTGAAGGTCACCACACGGGTGATAGGGTAATGTTGAGAGAGGATCCCCTTCATGGTAACCTCTGGGGAATTGTACCTGCGCTGGCGGCCTCCCTCTGCATCACAAACCAACCATCCAACCAACAGAGTTGGAGACTGTGTAACTGCTACACACAGAATCAGCCGCAGAAAAAGGGCAAGAGAAATTTTATTGACAAGGAAAACGGTGTATTTGATACAAAAACGTTCTCTGCTAGAAATTGTATTTTATTATGAGACAAGTGTTTGGAAGCTGTCTTTGGCTGAATACAATAAGGTGAGACAAGTGAAATAACCAGAATGACTAATTGTGGTTGAATACCGATAGCCATAAAATAAGTGCATGTTTTTGATTGGTCTGTGGAAAGCATGCTGACTGTTGCATGAATTTATAAATCAGATGGAATATATTGTTAGGATAGTCCGTCCCCATGGGAAATGCCTTCTGAACACATGCTAGAAGAAACCCGGGGTATGAAGTGTCTGAGAATCGTCTGCTCGGTAACAGGAACCTGGGGGTTGAATGACTGAAAGTTCCTGTAACATGGAGCTGAGAAAACCATCAGATCACCCCCAAACGTATTGAATGTTGGAGCATATTTGAAGTACTGAATGGCCTCATGATGGATTTTAATTGTGTGTGATTTGAAAAACGTACATCTCTACTCCATCCTCTTACGTATTACACACTGGGGCACAGCCGTTTTCCTGAAACTGGGAATAAGTTGGAACAATACCTGGAACATTCCATAATTGGCATTCCCCAGGATATTCTATAACTATGTGGGGGGCATTAGAAAGGCAAGAGAGAAAGAGAGGGAAGGTGCTGCATGCAGTAGTGAGAGTGGTGGAGCATGAGCCTTGTTCTGGTGTCGGTGCTATAACAGACATACAGTGAGTGCGAGGGAGCAGAGAGAATACGGTGATCCTTATCCTGACAGAGTGGGGAAGGTTATTGATGCTTGTCCTGTATTGCTGGGCATTTCTTCAGACCGTAGATACTGCACTGAGCTGGGTGGTGAGAGCAGCCCATGCTCGGTGGGTCTGGTAGTGTGGCGCCCTCTGGGAAGAGAATGGTCCCCTTTGTACTTGCCCATCCACCAGGACCTCCATGTTGCTGTCGACACACCGTGGTGTAATTTCCCCTTCGCTGCCATGCTTGGGGAAAATGTGCAGGGCAGCTCCAAACTGAGAAAGCACAACCGTGTGCCCATCGGCCTTTTAAAGATGACCCCAGTGTCAGGGATCACGGAATATCCAGGGGCATCCGGGCGATTTTTGCTAAAAACTTTGCTAAAAATTAAAATGCTAATATGGATAGATTAGAGTCCCAAATAATTCTCATTAGAGAGACCACTCGTGGTGGTTTACATTGATAGGGTAAGGTTGAGAGAGGATCCCCTTCATGGTAACCTCTGGGGAATTGAAACTGCGCTGGTGGCCTCCCTCTGCATCACAAACCAACCATCCAACCAACTGAGTGGGAGACTGTGTAACTGCTACACACAGAATCAGCCGCAGAAAAAGGGCAAGAGAAATTTTAATGACAAGGAAAAAGGTGTATTTGATACAATGATTGCCATCCAGTCATGATGGGTGGCAGAATCGGGCTGGCATTGTATGAGAGGGACGCTATGGTGTGAGGTGGCTAGTTAATGAGATGAGTTGGGTAAGATAGCACCAGGAAACTAGCTCGGCCTCGTGCAGACAACCCCTCTATTACACTTCATTAACATGTCACTTCGACAGTTTTTTTTTAGATTCAGCCCAGTGAGGTGAAGACTCTGCTGTCCTCATTCGCAGTTACAAAGCTGCAGAACAAATGCTCATCCAAAACTCTCCATCGCCTGAACTCACAGCAATATCCCTTTCACTCATAATTCTTCGAAATACAGACCTGTGTTGCATGATGTTATCGAAATGTCTTCATTCTGAAACCTGTGAACATATCCTTCCATGACGTTTTATGTCAGTCTCCCCTCCCCGCATCTTATCTCCACCCCAAAACACACTCATTTACAGTCATATTGCACGAGACTGCCAGTATGACTGGTCATTTGGCCTCGCTGGTCCATGGCAACCAAAATGTACATCCAGACTCACCCCATTTCCCTGCCCTTGTTCTGTATCCCTCTAATCCTTTCCGATCTGTGTATTTGTCCAATTGCCTTTTCAATGTTGTTATCGTACCCACCTCAATCACTTCCACTGACAGCTCAGTCCATATGCGTACCACACTCTATGTAAAAAGGTGGTCCCTCAGTTTCCTTTTTATATTTTTTATCCTTTCCAAACATTAATGGATGTCCTCCAGTCATCGATTCACCAAACTTGAGAAAAAAGTTTGAAGTATTCACCCCATGCACGCCTCTCATGATTTTATAAGGGCTACACTACTATAAGAACCGCCTTGGTTTCCTAAACTGTAAAAAAATTAGTTCTAACCTGTCCAACCTCTGCCTATAACTTAGAGCTTTTAGCCCAGGAAACATCTTTGGAAATTTGTTCTGCATACTTTCTAGTTCAAGAATATCCTTTCTTGAGCAAGATGAACAAAGCTGAACACAATACTCCAACTGCAGCCTTACCAACATCCTGTACAATTGCAGCATAACGTCCCAAGTTCTATACTTAATGCGTTGATGAAGGCCGATGTGCCAATAGCCTTCTTCACTGTCCTGTGTATCTGTGACTCAACTTTCAGACAACCGTGCACCTGATCTCCAACGACCTTTTGATCCACTACACTTCTTAAGGCACTATCATTCGTCATTAAACTCTTACCTGGATTTGACTTTCCAAAATGCAAGACGTCACACTTATCTATATTAAACTACATTTGCTATTTCTCAGCCCACTTCCCCAGCTGATCAAGGTACTGCTGCAATTTCTGATAATGTTCCTCACTGCAAATGATGTCTCCTAATTTAGTGTCATCTGCAAACCTACTAACGTTGCGTTGTGCACTCTGGTCCAAATCATTGATATAGATAACAAACAGCAATGGACCCAGGACCGACCACTAAGGCACTCCACTAGTTACAGGCCTCCAGTCTGACAAGCATACCTCCACCATAGCCATTTGTTTCAGAACATTAAGCCAATTGTGTCACCAATTTGCCAGTTTACATTGGAGTCCATGCGATCTAACATTCTAGAGCGGCCTACCTTATCAAAGGCCTTACTGAAATCCATATAGACTATGTCCACCATCTTTCCTCGTCAACCTTCCAGGTCACTTCCTCAAGAATCTCTGTCAAAATTTGTCAGGCATGATCTGCCACGCACAAAGCTATGCTGACTGCTCCAAGTCAAACTCTGTCTTCCCAAATGCATCCATATCTTATATCTCCGAACCTTCTCAAGTGGTTTCCAAAACAGATGTGAAGCTTACTGGTTTATATTGCCCAGGCTTTTCTTTGCAGCCCTTCTGAATAAGGGCACTACATTTGCTACTGCCCAGTCTTCCGAGACCTTGCCCCTGAACTACCTTCTCTCGCCTTGTGCAGTGCTCTTAGATATATCTGGTCAGGACCAAGAGATTTATCTGAATTATGCATTCCAATATGTCCATTAGCACCTCTACTGTGATATTGACTGTACCAAGATATCGCAACGAACCTCCCAAAGGTCACAGGTCTTCATGCCTTTCTTCATGATAAACACAGAGGGGAAACTGAGGACCTCACCCGTCTCTTGAGGTTTTACACATGCATGCCCATTTTGGATTGTGAGGCGTCCTATCTCCCTGTAGTTGTTCTTTTTAATTACTATACTGAATTTGGATTCATCTTAATCTGCTCAGCCAAGGCTATCTCATACCCCATCTTAGCCCTGCTGATTTCCTTCTTCAGTAAACTCCTGTAACCCCTGTGTACCTCCAGAGATTCCCTTGGAACCAGCTGCCTGTACTTGAGTGACGCCTCCTTTCTTTCTGGTCAGAGCCTCAATATCTCTGGTCATCCAGGGTTCTCTCTTCCATCCTCACTTTCCCTTCACCCTCACAGAAACTTATCGACCTTGAACTCGAGCTATCTCACTTTGATGACCTCCCACTTGCCCGGGATCCTTTTATCTGGAAACACATTACTCCAATCAAGCCCTGCAATCCCCTGTCGAATTTCAACAAAATTCGCCTTGTCCCAATTTAGAAATTGAATCTGTGGGCCAATTTTTTTCCCTACCATACCTATTTTAACATTAATACATCTCTGATCACTTTTCGCAAAATGCTCCCACACTTTGCCTCCGTCACCTATCCTGCCCTGTTTCCCAACAGTAGGTCGAGTGTGTCCCTTCCCGAGTAGGACCCTGTACATGCTGCTTGTGGAAGCTTTCCTGAACACACTTAACAAATCACGTTCAATCTAATTTCTTAACCCTCTGGAAGTCCCAGTCTATGTTCGGATAATTAAAATCACCTTTAATGACAACCCTATTGCTCCTGCAAGTCTCACCAGTCTTCCTGCATATTTGTTCTTCTAATTCCCATTGATTATTTGAAGGCTTATAGTGCAACCACTATAACGTTACCAACCCCTCTTATTGTTTGCATCATTTACAAAATCTCATTGGATGTTATCTCAGCTATTTCATCTTGACATACTAGAGTGACATGCGCCTTAATCAGAACTATTGGTATTTAAATTGTTTCCATTTGCATCTCTTCCTCGCAGTGACTTTCACATTCGCAGCATCCCTTGTCAAGACATATTGGAGACATGGACCTGTAAATGGATGGGAGCTGCACATCCTGTCTGTTCCAACATTGGTTGCAAGTTTCCCCACACTGAGCTGTGATCTAACACAGTGTTACCGAAAAATGCAACAATCTGGGTTTATATATGAATGAACCAGTGCGGACTGCACAGCCCCACACGCTGGACATTTAGCCTAGGATAATAGATCCAGCATTGGTGTGGGCTGTACAGAGTTTCACTCTGGATATAGCTGGGTTGCATTCAGCAGTACACTAGCCGGATCTCCACAGTGCTCCATCCTGAATATGTAATGGTTATGTGAGTTAGATTGCGAATGTGAGAGAACTAAACATCCGGCTATGCCTTTATTTTTGTTTTAATTCTTGTGATTGGACTCTTCGATTCCTGACTCATCCAGTTAGACCCGACCCTCTGGATGAGTCATGGTAACTGTTGTTACAGTATCTGGGTCTGCAACATGACCAACAAATGGAGCAGAGGCTGCAGAGAGGGGAAACTCTGTAAAATGGAATGAGGGAATCACCATCAGATCAGCCGTGGTCTTAGTAAATGGTGGGGCAGGATTGAATGGACCACTAATGCAACTTATCATATATTTCTGTTTGTTCCAATCAAACTCCCCTTCTCTCCCAGTGTCCCATACTGGTGGGGAGTGAGTCACCTCCTCCTGTTCCTGCGTAATAGGATCCTTGGGCCTCACTAGCCTCCAGAGTTCCCTGTGCCCCAGTTTTGAGCAGTTGAATAACTGGCTCCTGTTCCTGTGTCCCAGCCTCGAACAGTTGAGTGACTGTCTCCTGTCCCTGTGCCCCAGTTTCAAGCAGTTGAATGACTGCCTCCTGATCCCAAGTTTGTGAAAGTAGATGTCCTCCTCCTGCTCCTGAGTAACAGGCTCCAATAGCTCTGTGTTCACCTGCTGCCCCTGTGGAATGGAGTTGAGGGACTGAATGGCCTCTTCACATTCTTTACAGCTTTTTCTTGACTAAAGGCCTTTCCCCGTTTCTGTAAAGTACCATCAAAATCTGAATGATGTATTTTTGTATTTGACTCTCTGTGATTGAGCAAACAAGCCGACTGGCAGAAATCAGATGCTGAATAGCCTCCTCCTGTTCCCGTGTTATACACTGAAGAGTCAATAGACTCTCAGAGATGTACAGCAAGGAAAAAGATCGTTCGGTCTGGTCATCCATACCGCCAAATATCCTAAATTAATCTCGTCCCCCTTGCCAGCAATTGGCCCATCTCCCTCTAAATACTTCCCATGAACGTATCCATCCAAATGCCTTTTAAATGGTGTAACTACCTGCCTCCACCACCTCTTTTGTCTGTTCAATCCATACACACAGCAGTCTCTGTGTGAAAATGTTATCCCTCATGTCCCTTTTTAAATCATTCTCCTCTCACCTTAAACTTTTGTCTTCTAATTTTGGACTCGTCTATCCTGGGAAGACATTGACTGTTTTACCTTATCTATGCCCCTCATGATTTTATAAACCCCTTTAAGGATTCCCCCCCCCCCCATCCTCAACACTTGAAAATAGCCCCAGCCTATTAAAACTCTCCCTGTAACTCTAACACTCCAACACCTGCAACATTCTTTTAAATCTCTTCTGCATCCTTTCAAGTTTGACAACATCTTTACGACAGTCGAGAGACCAGAATTAAAGGCAATATTATAAACGTGGCCAAACCAATGTCTTGTACAGATTTAACATGTCATGCAAATGCTTCGACTCAAAGCACGCACCAATAAAGGGAAGATCACCAAATGCCTTCTTCACTGCGCTATCTGCCTGTGACAGCACTTTCAAAGAACGGAGAATCTGAACCACGAGTCTAGCTTTGCTGCCTCACAGGGCAGCGACCTGGGTTTAATTCCATCCTTGAATGACTCGCTGTGTGGAGTTTGCACATTCTCCCCGTGTCTGTGTGAGTTTCCTCTGGGTGCTATGTTTTACTCCAACAGTATAAAGATATAGAGATAAGGGTATATTGGCCATGCTAAATTGCGCATCGTACCCAGGGATGTGTAGGGTAGGTGGATTAGCCATGGGAAATGCAGGCTCAGAGGGATAGGGCAGGTGTTTGTCCAGTGGGATACTGTTTAGAGGTTAGGTGTGGCCTCGATGGGCCGAAAAGCCTGTTTCCTCACTGTAGGGATTCGATAATTTCAATGGAGTTCTCCTTCACTGGCAGCTTTCGACAGGGCACTACCTGTAAGTCTTACCTTGATTTGTCTTGCCAAAATGCAACACCTCATATGTAACTAAAATATACTCTATCTGTCATTCCTCGGTTTACCTAAAAAGGTCCCATTATCGTCTGAGAGATCATTCTTCACTGTCGACTACACCACCAAATTTGTTATTATCTGCAACCTTACTGACTGTACTTCATATACTCAAATGTAAATGATTTGTATCAGTGACAAAATGCAGTGGACCCACTATTGATCTTTGCGGCACGCCACTGGTCACAGGTCTCCAAGTTTAATGAACAAATGTCCACTGTCACGCCCTGTCTCCAATATTCAAGAAAATTTCGAATCTAAATGGCGAGTTCTCCCTGGATCCGAGGAAGTCTAACCTTGCTAACCAGTCTACCATGTAGAACATTTTGGTAATCTTACTGAATTCCATAAAGACAACATCCACTGGCCTGTCTTCATCAATCATCTTCATCACTTCCTCAAAAGATTACACCGAGTCAGTGAGACGTGATCTCTAATGTACAAAGCCCTCTTCAGTCCTTGTCTTTTCAAATGCATACACATCCTTTCCAACAAAATCCCCTCCAACAATTTAGTCAGCATTGACGTCAGGCTTAGCGATCAATAGTTACCTGTTTATTTTCCTTACTTTTTAAAATAATGATACTATGTTAGCTGCCCTCCAGTCTTTTGACACCTCACCTGTGGAAATCAATGATACAAATATATCAGCAAAATGCTGACCAATTTCTTTCCTAGCTTCTCACAAACATTTGGGATACAACTGATCAGGTCCCAGGAATTAGTTCACCTTTATGTGTTTTACAATGTCAAACACCTTCTTGTAATATAGACACCTTTCAATGTTTCACTGTATATTTATTCATTCTCTCGCTCTTGTAACCTCCTCCTCATTAAATACTGAGGAGAAATTTTTGTTTCATATCCCTCCAATCTCGGGTGGTTCCACACATAGGTAGTCTTACTGATCTTTAAGGGGCCCAGTTCTCCCCCTAGTCAATCTTTTACCATTAAAGGATTTGTAGAATTTCTTCAATGCCTCGTTAACCCTATTTCTAAAGCCATCTCATGTCCACATTTTTCTGGCCCGAATTCCCCATTGACTGTACACTTACTGCCCTTATACTCCTCTCGGGATTCACTTAATCTCAGCTCTGTTTACCTGACATATGGCTCCTTCCTTACCTTGACCATAGCATCAATATATCTAAACATCCAGCACTCCCTGCACCCACCAGCCTTGCCCATCTCACTAATAGGAACACGTTGGCTCTGGACTCTCTGAAACCACGTTTTGATGGCCTTGCATTTACCAACCATCCCTTTACCTGTGAATAGGGTACCCAATCAACCTTTCACAGGGCTCGCCTAACATTTTCAAAATTGGATTTGTTCAAAGTTAGAACTTTAATGTTGACATCAGGTATTTCCTATTCCACAACGAATTTAAAACAAATTATTATGCGTAACAGACTTGAAAGTTAAATCAACACTTCCTGCCCCTCTATAACGTGCTCGAAAGTCTGACTAGGCTCCTCCTGTCCCTCTGTAATAAACTCAAGAGGCTTAATGGCCTCCTCCAGTTCTTCTAAACACACTCGAGAGGCTGCATGGCCTCCTCCTGTCCTTGTGTAACAGATCCGAGACACAGCAACCCGTGAATTATGAGCAGCCATTAAACTGTATCTGATGGAGGTCCATCCTTTCTCAGATACAGAAACACAGACAACACAATATACTGCAGGTGCCCTCTCAGTTACACTTTATGCAGCTGCAGCAACACATCTCTTTGTTCTGAATGATTATGTTGACAAAATGTGCCAATATTCCAGCTTTCCACCTTTTCAAGTAGCAACAGGCTAATATGGACGGAATGATCTTCTCTTCTCCCTCTGTAAGAGGCCAATTGGGAGAGAATTTCTTCGGCCTGTTCTTGAGCAGCAGTCTCAATGCTCTATCTCAAGGTTAAGAAAGGATTTGATAACAGAGCATTAAAACCAGGAGTGGCCGCACACTGGTCAATAAGCACGGTACTTTGTGTTCAGTTATCTAGAAACCTGCCCACAACCTCCCCCCCCCCCACTTTTTTTCTGCAGCCGATCTGTTATTTTATAACTGCCTCCTTTCATAAACAGAATGGAACATACATAGACCCCTGCAGTGTCCTGTTAATACTCTCATATACAAGGAAAAAAAGATATATAATATTGAAAGATTTATGGTCAAACCCTCAGCAACCCTCATCCATTGCATCCAGTATATGAAAAGTGATTTATTGAACTGGTTAACTGAGCCTATTTGTTCAGTGACTGCGATTAATGCCAATCTCCATGGATTCTAACTATCACAGTGGAGGGTTTCCATCTTTTAATGATAAATGGGCTTCATTCAATGTGTCAACCCATAACATGAGCGGAGCATCACCGACAGCACTGACATGGATCAGCAGATCCAGAGACAGGGGGAGGAGAGATCAGAATCTGAGAACATGAGACTGGAATGTTCCAACAATGGATCAGAATCTGAGAACATTAGACTGAAATATTCCAACAATGGATCAGAATCTGGGAACATTAGACAGGAATATTCCAACAATAGACAGGAGCTTCGCCGATTATGTTTGGTATCTTTCTGCATTTGATTGGATGTCATTATCATTGCGGATCTATTACGCTCTTCTCATTATTCAATACTTCTATTATCCCTTCCTGGCTATTGTTGGTGTTCCTGGTGAGTGTCACTATCCAGATTTTGGTTTCTATAAACCAGTTATGACTGTATTATTGTTATTTCATATCGTCTACGCTTCCTGCCACTATTATTGTTCCAATGCAATCCAATTTCTCAATCTAGATATTCACTCTACAGCCCACTGCTAACTGAATCAATGAAGGTGTTCAATTACTGTCTCGCTCTCTGCTCTGGCAGTGATACTCATGGATCTCTATGTTGAACTATTCATTTTCAGGGGAGAATCATAATGCATCGTATAATTGCCTTTGCTGTTAAGAGCATGGAGGTCACTGTCTGCTGTTCTGGTTACAAACTCCACTTCCTTCCACAGTTTCCATCTCATCCCTGGCCAATATCTGCAGTTGAAGCAGACAAGTCACAACTGTGGGAGATCCCTTTGACAATGAGCTGATTCTTGACACCATTCCCTGACATTTCTAACTGGAACTACTCCCTACTCCAGAATATATCTCACTAGTTTATTCCATCTGTTGTTTGAACCTTGCCCTATGAAGTACAGGCTTAATGAAGCCAATAATCTGCTGCTGACGCTCCCGGCTTCAAACCTGCCGAAGCAAATCTGATTCGAACTCACACCAAACTCCCATCCATCTGTCATTCATGTGCATGCGGATGTATGTTGCTGTTTTGTCTGGCAATGCCTTTATTTTAACGTTCTCAAACACTTTACCTCATCTATCCATGAAACTTCCCTCGTTCTCTCTATTGATAAACAAAAAGCCTGCCAGCTGTTCTTATTTAAAATTGTTTTCTCCATGTGCGTTCCGTCTCAAACAATGAGTTTCGCATTCAACCACGCCTATCGCGCACACTCTCTCAGTCTCTGATGAACACACAGAGAGAGCAAACCTTCCCATTATAGGCAGTAATCTGATGCGAGTATAGTTAGCATATGTTAGTGAAGTTTGCAATACTCTCCAGATAGTGCAGTTCACTGAGCAACACACTAGCATGGTGTGCACACCTCTCCATGCTGGGCTGTCATCTTGTCCCAGTTTATGTTTGTTTGTGGTGTTCTGTGATATAGATTCAGAATTTGATGTAACAAATCATTTCAGCTGATCTGACAATGCCTGTATTCAATGTTCTCATTCTTGTCATTTTACTCACGAAGATCTCACTTCTGCAGTTAGTCCCACTGCCCTGTCTTTTTCCCCATATTTCCACAATCTCCACCCAGTTAATTAACTGCCTGTTTCTGTCTTTAATGTGAATCTCTCTGTCCCTTTGTATCTTTCCCTGGCCTTGGGTTTTGTTTCCCTAGTGTATCGAGTGCTGGTATTGTGTAGCTCAGAAATAATGAAATGGCTTGTGTCAGGCTGTTGTTTACTTCCCGGTGTGTCCCATGTGACAGGCGTGTTTCAGAAGTTATGAGACACATCCTTGTAACTTGGAGTGTACCTGTGGCTGTCCCGCTCAGGTGACCTTGCGATCAGTAACACGAGGAAGACCACTGAGTAAAGGACTAGGCATGTAAATTTCCTGACAATGCTGTCACTTTTTTAATAAAAGATTATTTTCTCCTTATTTTTAGTAAGAGGTCTTAAAGGCCAAACTTCCTAATGAAAAAAGCTCAAGTAAATAACTTACGGGGATTTTAGGGTTTTTAATAAATAGTAGTAACAATGGCCAGCTCGCATAGACCAGGCTTCCTAGGTTTCTTTTCATTGTAGCAATAACAATCACCAGGTGCTTGGGGTCCCAGAACGGGTGTACGTTTTAGTAAATTATCCCTAGCTGCTATTCTCTCTGGGAGCTCACTTGATGCTCTTTCGTCCTGAATTGGAGAACTGTATGCAAGAATGCATGTTTGAATGTTCCTTTTCGCCAAGGGGTGTGTTTAGGTGATTGTAGTATATTGGAACAGTTCATTTGTAGAAGGTACTGTATCCATTATTCTGTTATGTTTTCCAATTGTTAAGTTAGTCTAAATTCCTCTTCATTGTGTATGGATTTTGATTAGAGTGTTTAAATACATTGTGTTTTGCTTAATGGTGAGTGGTTTGACGAGTACCATCACATCTGGAACACCCACGTCACATCTTCCTTTAAAATAAGAAAAGGCTTGGCATCCAAACTACCTCCTTAAAATAGTTTGATTCAGTCTGGTTGGTCTATAACAAACTGGGGTCTCTTGGCTGGTTCTAAATCGATAATACCAAATTGGGTGTAGAATTCCAATCCCTACAGTGTGTAAACAGGCCATTCGACCCAACAAGTCCACACCGACCCTCCGAGGGGTAACCTACCCAGACCCATTCCTCTACCCTATTATAACACATTTACACCGACTAAGGCACCTAACCCACACATCCCTGAAAACTACAAACAATTTAGCATGGCCAATTTACCTGACATGCACATCTTTGGGTTGTGGGAGGAAACCAGAGAATCCAGAATAAGCTCATGGAGACACTGGAGAGTATGCACTGGGAGGCTAATGGGTTCAAAGGTCCCGTATGGTAGTTAGTGTCTTTGGTTCTGGATGTTGAATTCGTTTGGTTTAAACACTGTGTTGAGTATAAAGACAATTTCAGTCACTAAGAGTTCTCTGGGTGTGGAAGAAGTAAAGTTAGGGATTTTACAAAAGTAATGAAGGGAAGCTGTAGGAATTGGCAGACAAGCTGGAGTTGGAATTGTGTTTGTCTGTGCGAAAATGAGAGATAATTACAGCTATAGATCGGCAATTACATTTGGTGCAAACGCCATCAGAGTCTTTGGAAATGGCTAGAATTCAATTTCAAATGAGGCACCTTGAACATGAGAAGGAATTGAAACTCTTTGAATTATGATGAAAAGTAGAAATAAAAGAAAAGGAAATGAAGACTAAAGAGAGAAAAAGAGAGAAGAAAAGCAGAGAGTTTCAACTTCAAAAGTTAGTAATTAGAGAGGAAAGTTGACATAGAAGGTGGAGATGAAGGCAGACAGTCGGCTGGATAAGGAGGATAGTGAGGATGAGCAACCCTATATAGCCATGGGGATCTGTTTGAATACATCCAGGTATTATCTAAATTTGGTGAGAATGATGGAGGGAGCCTTTTTAATATCATTTCAGAAAGTGGCTAAACAAATGCAGTTGCCAGAGAACATATGGATTTAGTTGATTCAAACAAAGCTGATAGGCATTTGCGTCCCTATCAGAGGAGGTATCTGCTGAGTATGAGGAGGTAAAGAAAGCCATTTGAAGTGCATATGAGCTTGTGCTGGTAGCTGACAGACAGTGTTTCAGGAATCTAATATTGCTTGCCTGGTTACACGCACGTTGTGTTTGAAAGGATCAAACAAATTTTGAACGGTGGGGAAGGGTGTTAAAACAGAGCAAACCTATGACCCTGAGAGATTCTTATTTTGGAGAAGTTCAACAATTTACTTCCTGCAGTCGTGCGAACTCATGTGGAAGAGCAGAGAGTAACAATGGGAAGGTGAGAAGCGAAAATGGCTGATGATGATGATTGAGTTCAGAAATCAAAGTTTGGTTTCTGTGAGAGATTGAGAAGAATGTGTGAGATTTTCTTAGAACATATCCCTGTGAGAGTAAGGTTTACTGGCATAGGCCAGGATTAGCAGGTGAAGAGGTTACAGCATTAAGATGAAAAGAAGGATGTAATTCTTTTATGCTGAGACATGAGGAGCTATGTCTTTCAGAAGGACTATTGGAGAGATGAGGACTGCTCCATTATGGAACGTGTGACTGGAGTGTCTAATGGAAACATCAACAGATTTATTCCACAATGGGGAAGGAGGCCTTGTGCTTGGTGTTGGCGTTACAACATTTCAGCATTTCAATTGCAAATAACGTATCAGAGACAAATCGTTTTCACTGATCGTGACCCCTTAAAGTTTTTGGCGACGTTTTGGGAGAAAAATACCAGTCTGTCTCGACTGAGCTTATTATTTCCGCCATTCAATATGAAATTATACATGTGACAGGGTTAGAAAACCTAAGTTTTGACACGTTGTGGAAACTTGAGTGAAGAAAGACAAACGCATTCTGTGGCAGGAGTAAAATGACTGAAATCGAATCTCGTTGTGAACATTTGTATGCTCAGAGTCAATGTAATATATATGCATTGCAGTCAATAGACAATAGACAATAGCTGCAGGAGTAGGCCATTCTGCCCTTCGAGCCTGCACCACCATTCAATATGATCATGGCTGATCATTCCTAATCAGTATCCTCTTCCTGCCTTATCTCCATAACCCTTGATTCCACTATCTTTGAGAGCTCTATCCAACTCTTTCTTAAATGAATCCAGAGACTGGGCCTCCACTGCCCGCTGGGGCAGAGCATTCCACACAGCCACTACTCTCTGGGTGAAGAAGTTTCTCCTCATCTCTATCCAAAATGGTCTACCCCATATTTTTAAGCTGTGTCCTCTGATTCGGCACTCACCCATCAGCGGAAACATGTTTCCTGCTGCCAGAGTGTCCAATCCTTTCATAATCTTATATGTCTCAATCAAATCCCCTCTTAGTCTTCTAAACTCAAGGGTATACAAGCCCAGTCACTTCAGTCATTCAGTGTAAGTTCATCCCGCCATTCCCGCCAGTCGACTCATAGAGGAAGATTAGGAGGTCTAAAATGAATCCCTTTTTGTATATTGATGGATCATTTTATTAAAGGTGGAGTTGTGAGTATACTATCACTATAAAAAGGTTATTTTATCTTGGGATTTTTTTTTGAAGAGAGGTTATAAAGACAGAGGTGCAGAACTGCTGTCTGAAAACAGTTTAAGTAAATAATTGAGAAAGCCTTTAGGTTTTATTAAAACATTGGTAACAATGGAAGGGCAGCGGCAGCTCTCCCAGACCAGGTTTCCTCGGTTTGCTTTTAGCTGCAGCATTCAGAAGCTGTTGGGGATCCTGGAAAGGGTTGGAAGTTTCATTACATGATCCCCAGCTGCTTTTCTCTCTGAGATCTCTGTTGATGTTGATATCTCTTCGATCGGAAAACTGCATGTAAGGATCTGTATTTGAATATATCTTTGTGCCAAGCAGTGTATACCAAGAAGGTACGGTATCTATTGTTTGTGTAAGTGTTCAAACATATAAGCTATTTCAAAATGTTCTTTTCTTTAATTGTATTTTAACTAAAGCATTTGAATAGATTATATTTTGCTTCATGTCGAGTGGTTTGACCAGTCACAACATATCTGGAACGCACACTTCACATCTATTTTTAAAATAAGGAAAGGTTTGGGTCTAAGCGACCTTCTTAAAATATTTTGCAGGGATCTGGTCTGGTCCACAACATTTATAGATGAGGAGTTTCTGACTGACTCTTATTGAAAATTTAGTGGAGGGGTTGGGGATGGTTTGCTGGATGTTTGTGCTGTGAGCTGCCTGAGACATTCAGAGAGACATGAGGATTTGCTGACCCATCTTTGGGTGGAGCCTGGGGACTGTAGTTACAGCATCTGGGTCTGTAACATGAGCAACAAATGGAGCAAAGGTTACAGAGTGGGGAAACTCTGAAAACACAGAGTTAGTGTATGTGTGGAAAGGGATCTGTTGGACCCACCCGAGTTTTCCATTAACAGCCTCGCAAGCTACACTTAATCCAGGAGCAGAGTGTGAGGGGACACTGATTGAACAAGGAGCTGGTCACAGAGCAGTGTCAACTCCTTTAACGCGTCCTGCAGCTTCACCCCAGGGGAAAGGACGGTGCTGCCAGTGGCTGTTCGGGTCACAGTTTCATTCAGATTCTATGTTCTGGAACTTGCCAAACAGGACTGGGTGACATAGCCATCATCTCCCAGTATGTTGCTATCAATGTAACCATTCGGTGATGGAGGATATATATGGTGGATTAGGTAAATACATCGTTTCCCCCACAGCAGGGAGCTGCCGCGTGTATCCAGTATAATGGGATTCACGATGGTGTACATGGCATCTGCAGAGTACCCATGTCAATGGGGAGAGGTAGAGGAACTGAAGGAGCTCTCTCTCTGTTAATGTTACCGTGTGTCCATGCACAGTACACTATGTTGGTGAATACCTCTGTCCTGTCAGCAGCAAAAGTTCCTTCATTCACAAGCAGACAGCATTCCCATCGTTTTCGGGTCTCCATGTAGAAATGAATCAATGTATCTTGGATAAAGGCGTCCCCTTAATACATGTTTGAAAACTGCAGCCCCATCACCAACTAAACACTTCAAAACATTCCATGTGTACGGAGAGCAATGGGGTCACTTGGAGTGTGAAGGAGCAGACGATCAGGGATGGAGCAAAACCTCCCATGTCTGAACGGGGCTGAGTGAACACCCCAGTACACAGTATCATTAAGTCCTGTAATCCCTTTCCATTTAAGTAACATACTGCCTTCCATTATTCCTGTAAATGAAATGACAGTTTATATCATGTTATATTGCACCTGCCAAATTAATTTTCCATTGCCTTTACCTATCTTGATAATTTAATCTCTTGCTTATCACAGCAACATGACCAAACTCAGTATCTCTATATCTGTTCCATCCTCCTAGTCATTGATATAGATTGTAAATAGTGGAGGACCCAGCACTGGTCACTGTGTGACTCCACTGGTGACGTTCTGTCAAACTGATTAAGACTGATTTATCCGGAGAGCCGGCTTCCTGTTTGATACGCAGTCCTCTCCCATTATGGTGTAACACAGTGGAAAAGCTGAATATGAACGAGGAGAATCAGTCAGGAACCCAACCCCTCGAATCTGCTCCGCCATGGAATACAATCATGGCTGATGTCATCGCGGCCTCTGTTCCACATCCCTGCTATCTCTCGATCGTCAAACTCTAGTCTCTTGCTGGAGATTGCGGCTGATGAAAAAAATATCCACTCCACATCTACACTTTCAATTATATTTCACATCTTACAGACCTCAATGAGCTCTCCTATCGTTCTTATAAAATCGAGAGTATAGGCCTGAACTGCTCAATTTCTCTTCATAAGAGAAACACTTCAAATATGGAATCAATCTAATGAAGCTCTTCTGAATTGCCTCCAATGGAAATACCTCATTCTGCAGGACACCCAAACTGTTCTCCAGTTGCAGCCTCACTAATGCCTTGCATAGCTACACCAACACTCCCTACCTTTCTACTCTATCCTTTTACAAATAAACGATGAAGCTATACTTGCATTTCTCAGTATTTGAAGTACCCATAAGCAAGTTTTCTGTTATATGCAAGCAAGCACCCAGATCCCTCTGCACTTAAGCACTTTCAGGTTTCTCTCCATTTAGATAATGATCTGCCTTTTTGTTTGGCTGGCCAACTTGAATAACCCCATATTTATCAACTTTAATTTTCATTGCCAAATGTTTGCCCATTCACCCAACCTATTCATATAGTTTTTAAATCTCTTGCATCATCATTCCGAAGTAATTTCCCACCAATATTAGTGTCATCTGAAAATGTAGCTATAGTATTTTCTATCCCGTCAACCGAGTAATAATATCGATCCCAAATGGTTGAAGCATGAGAACTGAAATCTATGGTACCCAACAAATTGCATTTTCCAATATGAAATGATACATTTAATTCATCTGACTGCATTTTGTTCGTTAACCAAGCCTCCATCCAAGCTAATAAATTACTCCTAAACTGATGCTGTCTGATCTTACCACTCACTCCTTGGAGAAGCGACATATCCGATGCCTTCACAAAGACCAGATATATTCCATCTCCAGGATTCCCACTATCCACCTTGTTTGTCACATCTTTAAATAACTCAAGAAAACACTTCAATCATGGTTTATCTTTTGTAAAACCATGTTGAGTCCGATGGATTGTGGTTTACGTTTGCAAATGTCCTCAACAATGGATTCTAATAATTTGCCTGAAATTAAAATACTTTATTGTTACATTTTAATCCCTAATGTATTCAGTTATTATAAGTTCTTCCCTTTTGAAAACCTTAACGTTTTCTTTGAATTCCTGTTTGATGGGCAAAAGGTTTTAAGAGATGTGCTCCAATTGCTGCATAAGTGGTATGTGTGGCTGACTGGACTCATCATCCTGCTGGTGTGCAAAATCGATGGGATGAAGTCTTTCTGGCGTTCCCATGTTGTCATCTCCAAGGCCAAAATGACCACCTCCTGTTGATGCGTTAGAGGGGTGGGGGATGATGGAATCTTCCCGTTGCTGTGTAACATTTTGAGGGTCTGATGGGTCTTCTCATATTTCTCCATCATCGGTGGAGATACTGAACGGTCTCCTCATGTATCCCAGAGATGGGATGAAGGGAGCGATTGGTCTTCTCTTGTTCCCATACAACAGACACGTGTCTGAATTACCTCCTCCTTTCTCATGAAGAAAGTCTCAGATAGCTTTTATCCTAACACATTTCCCTTGCAACAGACTCGGTGGTTCTGAATGGCCTCCTGTTATCCCAGTGTAACAATCTCCAGTCACTGTGTGACCACTTCCAGTTCCTATGTTACGGACTTGAGGAGGCTGAATGGACCGATCCTTTTGATGTTTAACAGGATACTGGTGCAGCATGGCCTATTCTGGGTCCAGTGTTATAGATTCGAGGGGCTGATTGGCCTCCTCCTGTAAATATACATCGGGCTTGAGGGGCTGAACAGTGTCGTCCTATTCTGGTGTAACAGGCTCGAAGGCCTGAATATCCTCCTGTTGTTCCTGTGTAACAGGCTGAAGAACGGAATGGATTCCCACACTATCTGTGTAATTCTCTTCAGTTGTTGACTCCTTCCTGTCATCTATGTTGAAATAAGATCATCCTTTATTTTTGTAAACTCCAATGGCTATTGGATCAACCAGATCATCCTTTCGTTATAAGGTCGCACCTTCATTGCAGGAATCAGCTGAGGGAACCATCTCTGAGCTGCTTCCAATATAACAACATCCTTTCTTCATTGAAGAGACTAAATCGGTACACACTGCTCCTCACCTTCAACTATCTATTAGATCACAGGAATTAGCTTAGAAAAATGCCAAGTACCGTAGTAAGCCAGTGGATTCGGAGACATATAGGACCCAGCAACGGATGACCAAGAAAAGAAAAGCAAAAAGCGAAAAAGCATACAAACAAAAGAAAAAATAAAAACTGCTAAAAAAAAAGTACATCAGTGTATGAAACAAAAGTAAAAACAAGGTCAAATATGGAACAGTGGGTGTGCGGACAGAATAATTTATTGAAGACAACAGAGAAATCGCAGGGAAAAGAATCAGTTTCTTTGTGTCTCTCTTCAAGGCAGAATATCCAGAAATTCTCCCAGAAATATCAAGTGACCTTGGGGCTTGTGTAAGTAAAGTCTAAGACCATTCTTATCAGTGTTGAGGTTATGTTTTAAAAGAAAGCTGGATTCAGTATTTATAAATCTGACAGATCAGATGTACTTCATCCAAAAATTTCAGAGGAAGCAGCAATAGGCATATTGATTGCATCGCAGATTATCACATTGTTTTCCAATACATTCCAGAAAGATAGTTAGCCAGTCTGGATAAGGCAAAGGTTATAAATATTATCCAACAGTTTAAGAAAGGATGAAGGTGAAGGGTGGAAGGTATAGGGGAGATGTCAGGGGTGGGTTCTTTACCCAGAGAGTGGTGGGGGCATAGAATGCGCTGCCCGTGGGAGTGGTCGAGTCAGAATCATTGGCGACCTTTAAGTGGCATTTGGATAGGTACATGGATGGGTGCTTAATCTAGGTTAGAAGTTCAGCACAACATCGTGGGCCGAAGGGCCTGTTCTGTGCTGTATTGTTCTATGTTCTATGTTCTATGTTCTATGTGGTAGAAGAGGCTAAGCCCAGTGGCAGTAGTGAAACTGGTAAAGGAGAGCCCAAGTGGAGCCGAGGAGCTGCAGGAAATTGCACAGCCTAGGCAAGGGCTGGGTATGGAGGCAGTGCCTGATCTCTCTAAAGAATTCACCTCTGTAGATAAAGTTTATTCAGAAAGAACAGGGGGAGAAGGACAAGAAGTTATAATTTTGTGAGATACGGGATCTGCTCAGTCTGTAATAGTTGAGAAGTGAGGCGCCAGAAAAGCACAACAGATCAGGCAGCATCCAGACAGCAGGACAATCGAATATCAGACAGAAATCCATCGTCAGGGACATGGAGGGGGAACAAGAGGGATGAAAGATAAATACGGGTGGAGTAGCTGGGCTGGTGGGAGGGTCACTGGGAAGGCAATAAGAAAATGTAGGTGGGAGTGATAGTGATATGTCGGAGGGGAGGGTGGAGTCGATAGGTGGGAAGGAAGATGGCCATTTAGGGCAGTTCAAGAGCAGTGCTAAGTTGAACGGTTGGATCTGGGAGAGGTTGGTGGAGGAGAGATTTGGAATTTGGTGAAGTCAACGTTGATGCTGTACAGTTTGAGGGTTCCAGCTGTCCTACCAATGGTAGGTGTCCTATCACCCTCCTGTCCGACCTATCACCATCACACCCCACCTGCATCTACCAATCGTCTTTCAAGCTCCTTTTCACCCAGTTCCACCCCCACCCTCCCATTTATTTCTCAACCTCCTTCCCCCTCCCTTACGACCCACTTTCCTGATGAAGGATTTATGCCTGAAACGTCAACGCTCCTGCCACTCGGAATTTGCCGACGTGCTGTGCTTTTCCAGTCCTACACTTTTCAACTCTCATCTCCAGCATCTTCCGCCCTCACTTTCTCTCACCCTCTCATAGTAAGAGATGAAAGTTTTTTTCACTACTTCTGGCATGTTAAACAAGAACATGATAACTTGTAGAATGGGGACAGAAATAAAGCATTCCCTTGTGTAACATCAGATGGAGTGCCAAATCAAGATTGGGGAAGTAACAGTGAGAGTGAGTAACAGAGTGTCAGTTCTAGGAATAAAGTTTGTTCTTGGGAACAATTTAGCAGGAGGCGAGGTGGAATAAGCACCCCTTGTGGTGGAGAAGCCAAAGGAAGACTAGGGAATTGGTGAGTTAAATGAAAATTACCCAGTATTTTTTCCAAACTGTGTAGTAACAAGATCCCACTGTCATAAGTTACAGCAGGAAGGAAAAACGAACAAAAAAGACAAATGGGTTGATGCTCAGTGAACTGACCCCCTGTTTGATGTAACGGTGCAGGAAAACCCTGAACAGGCAGAGGATCAGGCATAGGTGTTTAGTCCAGAAATGCTAATGGAATTACAACAGATATATACACACACATTCACACACACATACACATGCACGCACACAGAAAAGGAATCAGAATATATTGTTGAACGTTATTAACTTAAAGATAGAATCCTAAAATTAAAATGGAGTCCCCGATAGGTTGGTGCAGAAGGGAAATGGGCCGAAGTGCACCAGGTTGTGTTAGCAGTAATGTACCGTGTTATGGGTAGCTCATAAACTAACTGCAGGCGGTCACTTAGGTGTACAGAAGATTCAAACTAAGATGCCGAAGCATTTGTAGTGGCCTGGAATGCACAAGGACGCTGTTAATTTTTGTTATACGTGACGAAATGGTAGGTAAGTAACAGGCAGTAATAAACCCAGCACCTTTGTTGCCAATTCCTGCATTCGAAGAACCCTTCATGTGGGTGATGATTAATTGTGTAGCTCCCCTTTCTAAAGTAAAAGTGGAAACCAATATTTGCTGACCATATTGGATGTGTCTACCAGATTTCCAGAGGCAATTCCATTGTTGGAGTGTCAAGGCAAAAAGGGAGGCGGAGGAGTTGGTAGCTTTCATTACTCGCTGTGGACTGCCCAGAGAGATTCAGTCAGACCAAGGGTCTCATTTTACCGCTCAGCTGTTTAAGGAAGTCATGGATAGCTTCGGCATACAGCACTTCAAATCAAGGGCGTCCCGTCCTGAATCCCAGGGAGCCTTGGAAAGTTAGCATCAGAGACTGAGGACCATGTTAACAGCGTACTGTCAGGATTACCCGAATGTTTGGGATAAAGGTGCCCCATTAAATTGTTTGCCATCTGAGACGTCCCAAATAAATCTATTCACATTACTTCCTTTGAGTTAATATTCGTACATGAAGTGAGAGGTCCTTTGAAATTAATTAAGTATAAATTTACAGGACCAAAGTTGGATATCTCACACTTGAATTATGTATGTGAGTTGAGGGAGAGATTGGATGGAGAAGGTGTGTTAGCTAAACAGCACCTGAAGAGGGCACAGTATAGAGTGATGCAGGTGGCAGATGAAAATCTCTGAAACTTTGACGATTTCCCGTGGTGATGACGTATTAGTATTGCCACCAGTGGTAGGAAATCCCTTCAAAGCCAGGTTTAGTGGCCCCTTTCAAATTAAAAAAAAAAGTGTGGAGTCAGTTATACTATCTCGTAAAGATACCGGAGATGACAAAATACTTTATCGAGTATCTCATATGGATGAATAATGCACCAGCCACATTTAAGACTCAAGAACAGAGGTGTGGCCATATGAACAAATTGTGCAGCTTATCTGTATGATGTAGTGACCTTTAGCAAGAGATTCAAAGCTCACATGTTACAGTTGGCAGAGCATGTTGAACGATGACAAGAAGCAAACTTGGTAATAAACTTAAAGAAAATAGAATTTACGAAGGCAGAAGTGATGTTCTTGGGACATTACATTGGACATGGAAGGTTGACCCCATGGAACATAAAAACGAAGGGCTTTGAGGAACTTCCACAACCATCCTCGAAGAAAGAGGTGCTTCAATTTTTGGAACTGAGTGGATTCTATCAGAAGTTTGTTCCAAACGTCAACAGCATATTGGCACCACTGATGGATTTACGAAAGATGACCACAGAATTGTGGTGGACAGAACAATGCCAGGAGGCATTTGAGGATGTTAAAGCAGGATTAATCACCACACCAGTTTTAGCGACACCAAATATTTTGAAACTCTTTGAAAATTGTGTTTGATGCTCGGGATATAGGGGTCGGAGATGTATTTTTACAGAAAGAGGATGATGGAATTGAATGCCTAATTGGCTACTTGTCGAAAAAACTCAATATCCACCAGAGAAAAAAATACAAAATCTACATTATTGAACAAGAATGATTAAGTTCCACACTGGCCTGACAATATTTTAATGTTTATATGACAAACAAATTGTCGGAGATGGTTGTGGACAACGACAAATCTCTCGCATTTTTTGGAATATTTAAAGACCAGAATATGAGACTATTCCATTGGGGTCTTTCCTTACCAACTTTAAACTTACAAAATGTACATGCTGTGGCTCCTATAATGTGATAGCAGATGGGTTTTCGCGGATTTAAAGGAAAAAGTGTAGATAAGATTTGACTTATTCCAGTGTTGTATTGGTGTACAGAATTAATATGGATGATATTACTGAGATTAATATTTTTGTATTTAATAAAATTGGGATGAATAATTAGAGGAAAAGGAATGTAGCCGTCTTTTCATTCTGCTAGTTCATTTTATTTTCTGAAGCGTGAAGATGTTATGAAGCCAAAAACATGTATGGACACTTTAAGACAGATCGAGTTTTGCTGAATAGAAATTAAAGTCACAGATGCCGGCTGAAGGTCACACTGTTCCACATGTCACCATTAGCTGAGTAATGGATTCCTGAGTTTTGGTTGCTGTTTTGACAGCCATTCAAACGTAAACAAAGAGTTGAAATAACGCTCAGGATACCAGATGCCAACAGAATTTGAATACCTGGACAGCACTCAAATTATGAGAATTATTATATCATGGGGAGTGTATAAACCCAGCATTTTTAACACTGGAGGGAGAGCTACTGCCATCCAACAGTAGAGCAACTGCTGTAGAGCAGGAGTGCTAACTGGCCATCTCAAACACTCTCTATCAAAGACACATGTTCATGTAAACCTATTTGCAATAAGAAAATAACCCAGGGAGATCAGCAGCTGAAAGAGTGAAGACAGCGGGGAAGATGGAGACTGTGTGGTCTTGAGATTTTAATGTTTAATATGTGGGTTGTTGGAACAGCATATTTTGACAGAGTTGGAGTCAGATAGTAAGTAGCTAAGAAAAGAGGGGCTTGTATTTGTGAATAGTTGTTGTTTAGTTTTCACTATTAAAGTTAAGAAACCAACTTGTTAATTTTTGTTTTAATAGTGGAATGTAGTAGATCTGTGTCACTCATATGTTAACAGATTACAAGGTGAGGCGAGCTTTTCTGGGTGTTTGGTTTTAATTAACAGAAGCGTTCACACCTTGTAAATATCCATTCACACTAACTCCATTTCCCTGCAGTTGGCCCATATCCTTCTAATCCTTTCCGATCCACATATTTATCCAAATGCATTTGAAATGTTGTTAATGTACCACCTTCAAACATATCTGCTGGCAGCTCATGCACGTACCAGTGTAAAGAAGTGGCCACTCAGTTTCCCTTTTATTCCATCTCCTTTAACCTTAAACTGATCCTCTCTCGTCCTCGAATCTCTACACCGTGGAAAAAGACTGAGAGCATTAACCCTATCCATACACCTCGTGATTTTATACAGAACTATAATGACTCCCTCAGTCTGCTACACGCTAAAGAAAATGTCCTAGCTTGTCCAACCTCTCCCTATCACTCAGATCATTGGGTTCTGGCAACGTCTTTGTAAATTTCTTCAGCACTCTTTATAATTTAATAACATCCTCCCCATAACAAGGTGACAAAGCTGAACACAATACTCCAAGTGCGGCCTTAGCAAACTCCTGTGTAAGTGCAACATAAATTCGCAACTTCTATACTCAATATCCTGCCTGATGAAGGCCAATGTGCCAAAAGCCTTCTTCACTGCCCTGTCTACCTGTGACTCCACTCTCAGAGAACCGTGCACCTGAACACCAAGGTCCCTCTGCCCACTTCACCCCTTAAGACCCTCCCATTCACCATGAAACTCCGACATTGATATGAGTTTCCAAAATGCAAGACCTCATGCTTCTATATTAAATTCCATTTCTCGGCCCATTTCCCACCTGATTAAGGTCCTGCTGCAATTTCTGATAATATTCCTCACTGATCATGCTCCCACTTATTTTAGTGTCATCCACAAACTTACTAATCATGCCTTGTACATTCTCAACCAAAATCATAGATAACAAACAGCATTGGCCCAGCCTCCAGTCTGACAAACATCCTTCCACTAAAACCTCTGCTTCCAACCATCAAGCCAACTGTGTATCCGATTGGCCAGTTCCCCCGCATTCTACGTGATGTAACCTTCCTGAGCAGAATGCTATGTGGAACCTTATCAAAGGCCTTACTGAAATCCATAGAGACTATGTCTATTACTCTGCCCTCATCAAACGGCCTGGTAACTTCATCAAAGGACTCTAAGAAATTTGGGAAGCATGATCTCCCACTCACAAGTCTATGCTGACTGCTCCGAATCAAACCCTGTGTACGTAATGGGTGCAGTCAATGGTATGCTGTGCTTCATTGTAAAATGATTCAAGTACATGAGTAAAGCCATCTTCCTGCTGTTGTAGAGCCTTGCTGAGAGAGCATTTGGGGCACTCTCGACAGAGTTGATCTCCTTTGTAATGAATGATCTCCTTAACACAGACACGGGTGATGGTAACATGAGGACAGAGTGAAGAAGCTGCGTGTTTAATCTGTAGAGCTGTGAGAGACGAAGAAATAGCGATGCTGAAACACGAGGAGTGGCAGCGATCACTTATTTCCAAAAGAGACATTGACAGGGAGAGAAAGTCCATACTTTTCCCAGGATTGATTCTTTGATTTTTTGTCACGTGTACCTCAGTACAGAGAAACGCTTTGTTTATGAGCAGTGGAAGAAGATCATAGTAAGCATGGCCAGACAGATCATAGGGTGGAAATAGACTTGGACAGAGTAAGGCACACAGGTTACACTGAACAGGACGTGCACTAGACAAGGTCAACATGAACAAGATCACCATTATTTGAACTTAGAGAGTCCATTCATCAGTCCAACGTGACTTTCCTAATAGTTTATATGCCTAAATTAACTCTCCCCACGTTATTGTGCAGTCGGTCAGTGAACCCTGTACTGAACGTCAGGTTGCTCACATTCCCCAACAGCAGCCACAATACTTTCTATCTGAAACAGGTAGCCATTCCCACCAGCTTCCACCCTACATAGAGAACACCAGGCTGTCTTCTTGGAGATGGAAGGTGCCTTCTTGAGACTTCACACAAGACATATGGCTTCCCTGCTCAACACTAGAAAACCATGTTAAAGTCCCACGTGTGTATGATGAGCAACGGAGCCAGGAGGAACAACGTGGAGCAGTCTGTCTGTGCAGTCTCTGCCCCACTTGTTCATTATGTTAGAGCATCAATTAGGAGACAGTGAGGACTGCCCATGCTGGAGATCAGAGTAGAGCCTCGATTGCTGGAAAAACACAGCAGGAGAATCGACATTTCGAGCATAAGCCATTCATCAGGAATCAGCATCAATTACCTTATTCTGCCCCTGTGTAAGTGCATTGAGGTGGGAATGGCCTCCTACTGTTCCTGTGTAAGTGACTCAAGGGACTGACTGGCTTCTTCCTCGTCCGACTGGACAGGGCCAAGGGTCTCATTGGGTTACCCCTGGTTCCTGTATGGCAGCTCGATGTGCTGAATAGTGTGATGATGCTGTAGCTTTAAGAGGTTATTTTGTTCTGGTTTCTTTTAAGAGAGAGATTGAATGACCATTCCCAAGCTGGCTAGTTAAGACCACTTGAGTAAACAACTAGTGAGGCCTTGTGTTTATTTTAATGCAGCCTGAATGGGTGCGGCCAGCTCTCACAGATTAGGATCTCTGCGTTTTGCTTTCTCAGGAACATCAGAAAATATTGGGGTCTCCACCGAGTTGAAAGCTTTAGTGAATGTCTCCTGGCTGCTACTTTCTATGAATTTTAAATCCTGAATTGGAGAAATATTTGTGTCATTCAGTGTCTGAATATTCCTTTTTGCCAAGGGCTGTGTTCATGTGATTTTCCAGTATTGGAACAGTTCATTAGTATTAGTTCCTAGATCTATTATTCTGTTAACTAGACCAATATAATTACGTTATTCTAAATTCTTCTTTCTTTGGTTTCATTTCATCTTTCGTGTTTAAGTAAATGTTGTTTTGCTTCACACCAAGTAGTTTGACCAGTCACATGGCATCTGAAACAGACACTTTACGTTTTCTTTAAAATAAGAAAACATTAGGGTCTAGGCTACCACCTTCAAATATGTTCGAGGTTCTCTGGCGTGGTCCATCACCCTAGACTCCTTCCCTTCCTGAGTAATAGGCTGGAGGCACTGAATGGGCTGTCCCTGTTCTTCTCCAATAGTGTCAATGTGCTGAATGACTTCCTCATATTCCTGTGAAACCAGCGTGAGGTGCTGAATGATCTCTTATTTTACTGTGGCAATGTGCAGTGACAGGCAGTCCTTTATATGAATGTTACGGACTCTTTAAAAGCACAAGCATCAATGGAGTCCATGTCTTGCTGCACATGGGCACAGTCCAGTTCAGGAGCGGACGGGGGCGTCAAATTATTCTGGACATTGTGGAATCCTCAGTGACCATTCCCACTTCTGATCTTATGGTGGGGAAGGTGAGGGTGGGGAGACATTGATGCAGTAGCTGAAGATGTTTGTGAAGAGGAAGCTACCCTGAGGATCTCCCGCAGAGGTGACCCAGGACTGAGATGGTGAACATCTTCCTTTGTGCCACGTTTGACTCCAAACACTGGAGAGTTTTCTCTGATTCTCATTAAGTCCAGTTTTGTTAAGCTCCTTGATGTCAACAGAAGTCAACAGAAGCCTTGATATCAGAGGCAGTCATTTTTACCTGAACCCTTGTGTCAACCTCTTTTGTTCATATCAATAGGCCATGGTGTAGGAGCAGCAAGGGTTTTCTTCAAACAGGTGGCATTGAATGTCAGGATTTCTCTTCTCAAGAGAGTTCGGGGACCCAAATGACTGAAAGTATTTGAAGTATTTGTAGATGGATATTGACCTGTCAGAGAGTTGAGGACGATGATGAATTGGGTATGAAAGAGGATTTGAAATCAAGAGCAGATTAGTCATGATCTTAGTGAAGGGAAAGGCAGGTTTGGGGAGAGAACGACCTGCCCCTGTGTCTGATGTTCTCACATTCTGTTATTGGAAAGTTCGTGGGTGTTATTTTCATGAATGTTCTGTTATTGAATGTTGCAGTCAGGCAGACAAGAGGATTTTGTGGGCCATCGCTGGGTGAGGTATGGGGGCTGTATTCATAGTGAATTAGGGTCTACAACATGACCAACAAATGGAGCACAAGCTGCAGATAGGGGAAGCTTTCTAAAGAGAGATGAGGGGCCTCTTTCATACCCAGCCTGGGCTTTCCAATTACATTTCCCAAATCATGTCAAAGCGTGTGGGACAGTCTTGAAGGGCCGAATAATGTCCTCTGTTTCTGTGCACCAGGTTATAGCAGTAAGTAGCCTCTAAATGCTCCTGCCTAACACTTTTAATGGCCTGAATGGAACACGGGAACACAGGATTGAGGGACAGGAGTGAGTCATTAGATCCGTTGAACCTTCTCCACCAGGCACTAAAATTGTGGCTGATCAGGTTGTGGTCTCAGCCCCAATTTCTTGTCTGCGTCCCATTATCCATGACTCAGTTCTCTGTCAAATATTTCACTAACGCAAGTTTCAATCAATGTGAACATAGAGGCACGATAAATTTCCAGTGAAGAGGATTCTGATTTGAAAGGTACTTTCAGAATTTTTCGTCATCCCTCTTATAGAATCAGAGTCATGCAGAATAGAAACAGACCCGTTAGTCCAATCTGTTCACTCCGATCAGATATCAAATCTGATCCAGTCCCATTTGCCAGCATTTGGCCAATGTCCCTCCTCTTTTAGATACTTTTTAAATGTGCAATTGTAACCGCCTTCACCACTTGTTCTGACAGCACTTTATGTGCACACACCACTCTCTGTGTGAAACATTTACCTTCAGGTACCTTCTAAATCATTCGCCCTCTCCCCTCCAACCTATGCTCTCGTGTTCTGGGCTCCCCTACCCTGGGGAGCAGAACATGGCTGTTCAGAATATCCATGCCCCTGATGATTTTATAAACCTCGATAATGTCACCCTTCAGCCTCTGACACTCCAGGGAGAAACACCTCAAACTAAACAACCTCTCGCTAAAGCTCAAACCTCCAGTCCTGGGACATCCATGTAAATCTTTTCTGCAGACAACCGAGTTGTACGCAGTATTCTTAAAGTGGCCTCACCAACATCCTGTACAGATACAACATGCCGCCACAACTCCTATACTCAATGCTCTGACTGATTAAGGCAAATTTGTAAAATGTGTTCTGTACCGCACTGTCTGCATTCGACTCCACTTTCAAGAAACAATGCAACTGCAGCCCTATGTCCATTTGTTTCACAATACTCACAAGGCCCTTACCATTAAGTGTATAATTTCTGCCCTGATTTAACTTCCTAAAATGCGTAACCTCGTATTTATCTAAATTAAACTTCACCTGTCACTCCTTGCCCCTTTGTCCCATCTAATTGTGGTCTCGTTGTCCTCTGAGATAATCTACTACACCACCTTTCTGATGTCATCTGTAAACTTCCTAACAATGGCCCCAATATTCACGTCTAAATCTTTTACAAAAATGATGAAATGTTTTGTGAACTCAGTACTGATTCTTACAGCACACTGCTGCTCACAAGCCTCCAGTCTGAAAAATACCCCTCTTCCTTCAAGCCAATTGTGACTAGCTTCCCCTGTATCTCATGTGACCGAACCATACTAATCTGTCTGCCAATCGGAATGTTATGAACACCTTGCTGAGGTCCATGTCGACAATATCTACCAAACTGCCTTCATCAATCTTCTTTGTGACCTCTTCATAAAACTCAACCAAAATAATGAGCGATGAATTCCCATGCAGGAAGCCACGTTGTCTACCCCGATCAGCCCTTGCCTTCCCAAATGTATGTAAATCCTATCCCACAGAATCCCCTCCAACAACTCACCCACCACCAACATCAGGCTCACCAGTCTATAGTTCCCGGCTTTTTGGGTCATTGTTTCCTTTTCTAGTCCCACATCTCCACTGCTCATAACAAATGTTAAATGTAACCAGGTCGGTGATATGGCCGATAATATCAATCTCAGCCTGGGTCAGAGTCAGTGTTAGGAACAAGTCAGGCTAGTTTCTTTAATCTGCTAAAACAACACGTTTATGATCCAGAACAATGTTACTCCAACTATGATGGAATGATGAATGGCAAACTGTTTGGGTATTGCAAATAAAGAATCGATATTTCCTGTTCTAAAAACACTGGTACACACACACACACACACACACACACACACACACCAAAATCTCTGCAATTTCTCGTTGAAACAACCTTGTCCAAATATTAGTGTAACTCATGACAAAAGAAAAAATTGAGAGATTGTCCAAAATGTTATTCTGCTTCTATTCACACAGCTGCTAGCAATAGGATTTTATCCTGGGAGAGTTGGATTTGGCTGAATTCCCTTTGCATTAGGCTGGCAGGAGGTTCCAGGTTAGCACAGTGACTCAGTAGTTCGCACTGTTCCATCACAGCATCAGGCGCATGAGTTCAATTCCAACCTCGGGCGACTGTCTGCGTGGAGTTTGCATCTTCTCCCCTTGTCTGCATGAGCTTCTGATGGGTGCTCCAGTTTCCTAAAGCAGCCCAAAGCTGTATAATTCAAGTAGATTGGTCAAATAGTCCATAGTGTTCAGCGATTTCTACTTTAGGTGCACTAGTCAGTGGTAACTGTAAGGGCATGGGAAGGTTACTCTTTGGAGGGTTAGTATGGACTTGTTGGGCCGAAGGGCTTGTTTCCCCACTGCAAGGATCCTATAAAAATAAGAATGGTAACAATAACAGTAGAGCTTTGTTTTAGCTCGTACACGTTACTGTGATGAGGAATAATGAAGGAGAGAGAGTGCAATGGGCCGTTTCTTCTCGGGCAGATGAAATTTTCTCCCTCTCTGAGCTGAATCACACAGTAATGTCATCCTCTCCCAAACTGGGCCATGTGAGGTCTCCTTGTACATTGTCCAAACTATGTTTCCATCACATTCCCTGTTCCATGTAGGTGCATCACTGCTGCTGTCATACACAGAGCCATACCCTAAGCAGAAAATGGTCTCGGTCGATTTGAAGATATGTTTATATGTCCCTGCGTCATTGAAAAATAAAATGTTTGATGTATTCAGTATATATAGAACATAGAACATAGAAGAGTCCAGCACAGAACAGGGCCTTCAGCCCACGATGTTTTGCCGACCATTGATCCTCATATATGCACACTCAAATTTCTGTGACCATATGCATGTCCAGCAGTCTCTTAAATGTCCCCAATGACCTTGCTTACACAACTCGTGCTGGCTACGCATTCCATGCTCTCACAACTCTCTGTGCAAAGAACCCACATCTGACATCCCCTCCATACTTTCCTCCAACCAGCTTAAAACTATGACCCCTCGTGTAAGCCATTTATGCCCTGGGAAATAGTCTCTGGCTATCGACTCTGTCTATGCCTCTCATTATCTTGTATACCTCAATTCGGTCCCCTCTTCTCCTCCTTTTCTCCAATGAAAGAAGTCCGAGCTCAGTCAACCTCTCTTCATAAGATAGTCCCTCCCGTCCAGGCAGCATCCTGGTAAACCTCCTCTGAACCCTCTCCAAAGCATCCACATCTTTCCGAAAATAGGGTGACCAGAACTGGACGCAGTATTCCAAGTGCGGTCTAACCAAAGTTTTATAGAGCTGCAACAAGATCTCACGACTCTTTTACTCAATCCCCCTGTTCATGAAAGCCAAAACACCCTATGCTTTCTTAACAACCCTGTCCACTTGGGTAGCCATTTTAAGGTATCTATGTACCTGCACATCAAGATCCCTCTGTTCCTCCATACTGCCAAGAATCTTATCCTTAATCCTGTACAGCTTTCAAATTCGACCTTCCAAAATGCATCACCTCACATTTATGCAGGTTGAACTCCATCTGCCACCTCTCAGCCCATCTCTGCTTTCTGTCAATGTCCTGCTGCAGCCGACAACAACCCTCTATAATGTCAACAACACCTCCAAACTTTGTGTCGTCTGCAAACTTGCTGACCCATCCTTCAATCCCCACATCCAAGTCATTAAAAAAAATTACAAACAGTAGAGGCCCAAGGACAGAGCCTTGTAGAACACCACTCACCACTGACTTCCAGGCAGAATATTTTCCTTCCACTAACACTCGCTGTCTTCTGTTGGCCAGCTAATTCTGTATCCAGACAGATAACACCTGTGTTAAAATGAAAGTTTTGTTTCAACAAATACAGAAATTGCTGGAAAAGCTCAGCATGTCTGTAAGCATCCAGATGCCTTTTACATGATGTAGTTGTACCTGCCTCCACTAGTTCCTCTGGCAGCTCATTCCATACACACACCACCCTCTGTGTGAAAAGGTGCGCCTTAGGCGTCTTCAATATCTTGCCCCTCTCACTTTCCACCAATGTCTTCTAGATTTGGACGCCCCTAACCTGGGGAAAAACCTTGACTACAAACCCTATCCATGATCGTTCTGATTTTATAAACCTTTACTGCTGCGAAATGTGCCTTCAATCAACACGAATGGCTGTACATTCAATAATCCTGGGCCTAAATGCTGAAATTCAACACCGGCGCCTGTTCTTTCTCCATCAAGTCACAATTCTAAAACCAGTTTAATCAGTTTGTTCAGATATACTAGGAGATACTTCTGTGGGATTTACACCTAGACCTTTGTGCTCGGAGGTAGGGACACTAGCACCACTCGGCAATACCCATTAAGGTGGAACAGTATTCTCCTGTGTGTTTGTTCATCAGACTGTTATGCTGTGACATACCTTTGCAACAGGCAGGACATGAATCCAAACCTTCTGGTTCAGAGCTAGGAACACCACCAAACAATTTGAGGAATTGAAATCAAACCCAGAGCCATGGCTCAGAGGAAGGGACACTACCCACTACACTACCATATCCAGATTTTTGGTCACATTTTAAGCGGCAGCGGTCAGCTTGGTGTGGACTTATTATAATGAGGTTACCATTACTGAACTACACAAAACATTTTGTTTTGTTAAACAAGTGCAAGATCGAAATTAACTATGAACATCTTTAATTGCTATTATCTGTAGTCTGCAATATTGGGGAAAGAAATCCTGCAGACACACTCTGCCCCATGAAGGGTCTCAAATGGATATTTATTACTGAACACCAGACACGGAGAAAGACCATAATTTCGGGTCCCAAAACACCGATCAGTATAAACCAACTCTCACGTGTGTCTGCCCTCTGCCTAAAACCATGAAATGTTACCAGGCCGCTGATTATTGTCCAACCTCTCCTCGCCACTGACTGTGTCTGCAATCTCTCCCTCCTCCCCCGATCCGCACAAGGCAAACCAAACTCACGGTCTTTGTGAAAATCAAGGCCGGAGTGTGCAGGCCTCCTGGAGAGGGATGGGCCTTTTAAAATTAAACGGAGAAGGTGAGGAGGTTGTAATATCACTCACTGGTCGAGGCGTGGCAGATGGAGTTTAGTTTGGATTAATGCGAGGTATTGGATTTGGTAAATCAAACAAGAGTAGGTCTTATACAATTAAACGTAGAGCCTTTGGCAGTGTTGTAAAACAGAGACCTCGGCCATCATGTATAATTCTTTAAAAGTTGCATCTCATATAGATAATGTGGTTAAGAAGGTGTTTTGCACACTTGTCTTCAATGGTCAGACCGTTGAGTATCGGAATTGGGATGTCATGTTGTGGTTGTACAGGACATTGGTGAGACCGCTCCTGGAATACTGTGTCCAGTCTGGTCACCCTACCCGCTCACTCCATAGGAACACCACCCTCTGCATGAAAAAGCTGCCCTTAGGTCACTTTTAAATGTTTCCCCTCTTACCTTACAACTATGTCCTCTAGTTTTGGTCTCCACTACCCTTATACAATACATTGACTATTCACTTTGATATCATTGACCTTGATATTATTAAGCTGGAGAGGGTTCAGAAGAGTTTAACCTGGATGTTGCTGGAAATGGAGGGATTGAGCTATAAGGAGAGGCTGAATAGGCTGGGACATTTTTCACTGGAGAGTATGAGATGGAGGAGTAACTTTCCAGAGGTTTATAAAATAATGAGGGGTACAGATAAGCTGAAGGGCTGATGTCTTTTCCCTAGAGTTGGGGATTCAAAACTGAGGGATAGTTTAAGGTGCGACGAAAAAAGATTTACAAAAGTCATGAGAGGTAATTATGCGAGACAGAATCTGGCACGTGTGTGGAATGAACTTGCAGAGCAAGTGGTGAAAGCAGGGTCAGTTACAATGTTTAAAGGACATTTAGATCAGTCCATGGACAAGACATCGGTTGGGATGGTACTGTGAGTAGCTGCCCTCTCCCTCCCCCTCTCTGAATGAATCCCTGATGGTTTTCACCCTCTGCCAATGCCTGTGCAGTGGTGTGTGGAGGCCAGAGGGTGGCATTGCATCACTGTAAGCACCACAGAGACTGCCAACCTGACCCACACAGAGACACACAGATACACACACCGGAATGGTTAGGACACGGCGTGAAGCTCATCTGGTAATTTAAATGAAATATAAAGAAATGCTCAATTCGCCTTGTAAACTGTTAAAATATGAGTGACAGATCTGCCAAATTCCACTGTTTAAATAAAAACATCAATTTAGTTTTTTTCACTCTTAAAGCGAACATTTTACATCAACTATTCACAACTCAAGGAACCTCTTTCTCTTAACTGCTTATTATCCGACTCCAGCTCTATAGCAGTATACTGTTTCTGGGTTTTCTATCCTCTCGTATGACAGGGCTTGAAAATTCTCAGTTCAGGACAGCATTCCCTCTCTCTTGAAGGTACAGTACACACTTTCAACTCCATCCCATTATATCCTGATGAATATAGATAAGTGGGACCTAACCGGATTTCTCTTGCTCTGTGGTTTGTCAATATTTCATTCGCTCCGTCTGGTGTGTGTCAGGACTTTTGTTGCTCCATTGACAGCATGGCATTATTCGACATTGTCCATTGGAATATATCAGTATTTCACTTGCTCACACTCGTGTATGTGGGGCAGGATTTCAGTTGTTTCATGGGGACTGTGACACTATAACAATCTCAATGTTTGTAGATGGCACCGAACCTGGAAGAACTCTGAAGTCTATGGGGGACAGTGTGGAACTCTAACAGTCCAATCACACGTTGGTGCAGTGTTCAGGTGTAAGGCAGGTGGGGATCCGTGCAGAGCAGTTTGAGGTGATGCACTTTGGTAGGAGAGACAATGAAAGACAGTTTAAAACAGGCCGTACCATTATAAAGGGGCTGCAGGAGCAGAGGGCTCTGGGTGTACATGAGCACACATTATTGAAGATGTCAGGCCAAATGGGGAGAGCAGTAACTATGACAGATCAGTTTCAGTATCTGAGCTGTTTACAGGAGGAGGTGTAGGAGGGAGTCTCCATGCTCCCTTCCAGAGATATGATGGAGACAATGTGTTGTGAGCCCCTGCCCACCGAGACCGTGGGGATTCCCTTTGTACCAGCTCGACACAAAAGGGAGATGGCATCAGGGCCACTGCTTCTAAGTTGTGCCGGGGGAAAACGGAGCTGCCAGTGGGTTTAAAGTGAGAATTGTCCTTCATAGAACCTTGCTCCTTACTCGGTCAGTGGGATGTGGATGTTTCAGAATCTCCACACGAGGTGTCCCTGTCCTCTCTGGCTCCTACCAGGGTCCTCCCCACATGGCGGGGGGACGGGGTGACGGAACGGATCGGGCACTCCACCACCCGGATAGGCCCTTTCTGTCCTATTCCAGGCTGTTTCTCCGGGAATGGGAGAAGGGGAGGGAGGAAGTGAGGGTGGGAGTGTGTGGCCCTTTTTGTTAGTGTTAGTGTTGATGGGGAGGGGGTCATGGTGAGGTGTCAGGAGGGAGAACAAATGCTCATCCAAAACTCTCCATCATCTGACCTCACACCAATATCACTTTTTCCCATCTTTTCTGGGAATACTGGCTCATGTTACAGGATGTTATCGAAGTGTTTACCTTTCAGCATTCTGAAATCTAGGAACACATCCTTCCATGACACTGTCTCTCTGTCTCCCCACCTCTGTCTATACTCCAAACCCCTCCCATATGGTGATATTTAAACTGATTTCCCCGCCATCTCTCCCTGTCAGTGATGTTCACACCCACAGCATCCCCTTGCCAGGGCACAATCGAGAGATGGAGCTGTCAATGGGTGGGGGCTGTACATCCTATCACTTCCAGCATGGGCTGCAAGTTTCCCCACACTGGGCAGGGATCTCACACAGTGTTACTGAGCAATGTACTGCGTTGGTGTCCACAGTCCTACATGCTGGGAGGGTAACTGCGCCTGGGTTACAGATCAATGCACTGGGGTGGTGTACACCGTCCTACATGCTGTGAGGGTAACTGCTCCTGGTTTACAGATCAATGCACGGGTGATCACTGCACAGATCGCTGTGCTGGTCAGACTATCTGGTTGAGGTTTATAGATACTGCAATGATGTGGTCTGTACAGCTCCCCATGGTGGATGGATATTTGTTTCAGGTTCACACATTAGTGCCCTCCTGTGGTCTGCACAGCTCCCGGTGTGGGGCAGATATCTAGTCCGGGTTTATAGATCAATTCACTGCTGTGGTCTGCACAGCTCCCCGTCCTGGACAGATATCTAGTCCGGGTCTATAGATCAATGCACTGCTGTGGTCTGCGCAGTGTTCCACTCTGGACAGATTGCTGGATTGTATTGACCAGTGTAATGGATGAATCTGGACAGATTGCTGGGTTGTACTGAGCAGGACACTGGCCTGGTCTGTACAGTGTTCCACGGTGAACAGATATCTCCTCTGGGTGTATGGTGTCTGGGCTGGTTCTGTGAGGTGGATTGAGAATGTGGGATATCTAACATTTTCATCTAATCTGGCAATGCCTTTAGTTCCCATTCCTGTGATTGGACCCTCCGTCTCTCACCTCATTCATGTTACAGTGTGTCCAGGCACAGTACATCATATTGGTGGGGTTCGGGAGGGGGGGAAGGTGATGGACAGTTCAAGGGGTTACCCGGAATGATCTGTCCCTGACATTCTATAACTGCCAGTCCCCGGAACGTTCCGTCCCCAACATTCTATAACTGACATTCCCCGGAACGTTCTGTCCCTGACATTCTATAACTGACATTCCTTGGAATGTTCCGTCCCCAACATTCTATAACTGACATTCCCCGGAATGTTCCGTCCCCAACATTCTATAACTGACATTCCCCGGAACGTTCTGTCCCTGACATTGTTTGTAAACGGCCGGATGTCAGGGAATTGAACAAACGATAAGATCCCGAGGGAAGAGATCCCGTTCCAGGGAGAAGGAGACACTGTTCCTAAGGCCCCTCAGGCAGTTAAAGGGGTGAATATGTTTTCCTTGCGTTTACATTTCTCCACGACACAGGATCGACCACAATTTAGACCAAAATACAGAAAATCCCAAACTCCGTTTGTCTTCAGGAAACTGGGAGAGAATCCTTCAGGACAGTAACGTTTCCACCCTCCGTATTAGGAACAGGGAAGGAGTGACCTGTGTCTGCTCTCGAGTGGTCGAGTGTGTGGGAATGTTCTAGAAACCATCTGTCCTTATGGATGTGTCTCTGTGTGGTTGAGGAGGGAGGGTTTCTTGTGGTTTCTGTCACATTTTTGTCAGTAATCCCGACCTTCCCATTTGTTATTCCAAATCCAATTATTATAATAAATCCTTGAATACAGGGACACATTTGAAAATCTCACTGGGTCCCCGATCAACGGGGTCCCTTTGCCTCCAGGCTGATGGATAATTGGTTTGTTTTCCTTCCTCACAGTTAACATAGTGACCATCTACGTCCTGCTTTATAAAGATTGTGGATTGTCTCCATGTGTCAGACGTTACCTGGGGGCCATGGCAGCGGTGGATCTCCTGGTCATTATCCTCGACCTGATCCTGAGACACATTCCCATTGTTTATCAGGAACAGTTTTATTTCCTGAGGTACTCCGTGCCCGTGTGTAATATCCACGCCGTCCTACTTTATGCAGCCACTGACTGCTCTGTCTGGTTCACCGTCACTTTCACCTTTGATCGGTTTGTGGCCATTTGTTGCCAGAAGCTGAAAAGTAAATATTGCAGTGAGAAAACGGCGGCTGTGGTTCTGGGAGCAGTGACTGTGCTGAGCTGTTTAAAGAACATTTCCTGGTATTTTATTCTCGCACCTTGGTATTCGCTGGGGAACACCCCCTGGTTTTGTGAGGTAACATTCGCTGTTCTACTCTCCAGAGTCTGGGTCACAATCGAGTTCCTCCACCACATTCTAACCCCGTGTGTCCCATTTCTCCTGATTCTGCTGCTCAATGTTATCACAGTCAGACACATTTTAGTGACCAGCAGAGCCCGCAGGAGACTCCGCGCTCACACAAATGGGGACGCTCAGTCTGACACTGAAATGAGAAACCGAAAAAAATCCATCATTTTACTGTTTGTGATCTCGGCCAATTTCATCTTGTTATGGTCAACGTTCATGCTGTATTCTATATGGTACCGGATGAATGATGTTGGGTATAATTTTATGTATCTCCATCCCGTTGTGCAGGAATTGGGCTTCATGCTGCAGCTCCTCAGTTGCTGCACAAACACCGCGATTTATGCCGTGACCCAGACTAAGTTCAGGCAGCAGCTGAAGAATGTGCTGAAATATCCCTTCACCCAAATCCATCCATCCATCAAATTCCCTCATTAATCAATCCATCCGGGATTTTCTCATTTCAGTTCAGTGTTTCAGCGATGGAGCAGCCTGTCGCTATGGTAACATACTGAGGGTAGCGCTGGTTTGTCCATCCTTATCCCACAGGGGGCTTACAGGGAAACATTTCAATGTTTCTCACAACTTAGGGGCCAGTCAGAAAAGGCACCATCCCACTGACTGTATCCATTACTTCCATTTGTAAACAATAAAAATCTAAAAATGTTGATTAAAGCGTGCCGAGCATCAGAGTGACCGATGTTGTTGTGTGTCTTTGTGTTGGAGAAGCTGAGCTGGAGAGAGACAGACTAAGCCCCAAGTCCTGGTCCTCAGGGAAGGGGAGAGCACTCTGCCCTGAGGTCAGAAGCTGGGTTTAACTTCCTCTGTAACCCCCACTTCAACCTGACCTCCCCATTTCCTCTCTCCTACTCTTTCTCCTCATTTCTCTCCCTCTCTCTCACTGCACACTCTCTCTTTCTCACCGCCTCTCCCTTTAACTCTCCCTCGTCCACCCTCTCTCTCTCACACACCCCTAACCCTGATTTCTCCACCTGCCTCCACTCTTTCCTCTGCCCTCCCCTGCACTCACTCTCTCCTGCCATCGGCCTCCCTCCCGCAATTCCGTCTCTACTCTATGATCCCCCTCCTCCCACCTCCCATATCTCTCCATCATCTCACAACCACCCCTCCAACCACATGCAGCCAAAGCACCAACCTTCCCCACTCCCACCCCCACCCCCGTCTGGATTAGAGGAAGAGGGACACGTCAGAGAGCCAGAGTGTGTCAGAGAGAGAGGGAGGGGCAGGAGGGAGAGAGATTTGGTCAGAGAGAAACAGAGCGAGGTGGGGAGAAAGAGAGACTGAGATAGGGGGATCGAGAGTGAGAGAAGGTGGAGAGAGAGTGAAGGAGCAGGGCGAGAGTGAGAGAGAGAGAGAGAGAGAGAGAGACGGGGGGAGAGAGAGAGAGAGAGAGAGAGAGAGGTAAGCCGGAGATAAGGTGAGGGAGGGAGAGTGAGGGAAATAGGGGAGGACATAATGAGAGATGGGTAAGAGAGCGGGGACAGAGTGGGGGGCAGAGAGAGGAACAGAGAGCGGGGGACAGAGAGAGGGGACAGAGAGAGGGGATCAGAGAGAGGGGCAACAGAGATAGAGGGGGAAAGAGAGAGGGGGACACAGAGAGAGGGCCAGAGATTGGAGGACAGAGATTGGGGGACAGAGTTCGGGGGACAGAAAGAAGAGGACTGAGAGATGGGGGCAGAGAGAGGGGGGGACAGAGAGCGAGGGACAGAGAGAGGAGGACAGAGGGGGGGCAGAGAGAGGAGAACAGATAGAGGGTGGACAGAGAGTGGGGGACAGATAAAGAATGACAGAGAGATGGGGGACAGAGACAGGGCAACAAGGAGAGGGGCACAGATCGAGGGCAACAGAGAGCGGGGGACAGAGAGATGGGAACAGAGAAAGGGGTAAGAAAGAGGGGGAACAGAGAGAGGGGTCAGAGAGGGGGTAAAGTAAGCGGGGGACTGATAGAGGGGGACAGAGAAAGGGGGTAAGAGAGAGGGGGACAGAGAAAGGGGACAGAGAGTGGTGTAGATAGAGGGAATCAGAGCGAGGTGGTCAGAGAGAGTGGGCAGAGGGGGTCAGAGACGAGGGGTCAGAGAGTGGGGGGGACAGACAGTGGGAGGATAGATAGTGGGGCGAAGGAGGCAAAGGCCGACAGAGGTGGGGATTGGCGAGAGAGAGAGGGCAGAGAGACAGAGGAGATGCAGAGAGGGGGGGAACAGATAGAGCGTGTGGACAGAGAGAGGGGGCACAGAGTGAGAGGGAGGACACAAAGAGGGGGCAGACAGAGAGGGGGCAGAGAGGGGGACAGAGGGGCGGGATAGAGAAGGGGAGACAGAGGGGGGTGACGGAGAGCGGGTCAGAAAGCGAGTGGTCAGAGAGAGGCAGGACAGAGAGGGGGGCAGAGAGAGGGGGACGGGGGGGGGGCAGAGAAGGAAGGGACAGAGACGGGGGTGACAGAGATAGAGGAGTACAGAGATTGGAGGACTGAGATTGGGGACAGAGAGCAGGGGACAGAGAGAGGAGGACAGAGAGAGATGGACAGAGAGAGGGAGACAGAGTGGGGGGACAGGGAGAAGGGGACGGGGAGAGACAGAGGGGGACAGAGAGTGGGGACAAAGATGGAGGACAGTGAGAGAGGGAGAGAGAGAGGCGGGACAGAGAGGGGGACAGAGAGGTGTGGACAGAGAGGGGGGCACAGAGAGGGGGAACACAGAGAGGGGAACAGAGGGAGGAGACAGTCGGGGAAAGAGAGAGTGGAACAGAGAGGGGGGATATAGAAGAGGTCAGGGAGTGGGGGACAGAGAGAGGGGGGTCACAGAGAGGGGCGACATAGAGACGGGCGACAGAGAGAGGGGAACACAATGAGAAGGGCGACAGACACAGGGGAACAGAGAGAGAGGACAACAGAGAGAGGGGGAACAGAGAGATGGGGGCAGAAAGGGGGGTCAGCGGGGGCGACAGAGAGGAGGGCAGGGGGCAGAGAGAGAAGGGCGACAGAGAGAAGCAAGGGACATAGAGGGGGGACATAGAAAGGAGGGACAGAGAAAGGGGTGGACAGAGTGAGGGGGGAACAGAGAAAGGGGGACAGAGAGAGGGTACAGAGAGAGAGGGGGGACGGGGGATCAGAGAGAGAGGGAGTACAGGGAGGGGGACAGAGACGGGGGACAGAGAGAGATGGACAGAAAGGGTGGTCAGAGAGAGGGGGACAGATAGAGGGGGAGAGAGAGGGGAAAGAGAATGGGGGATAGAGAGAGGAGACAGAGAGAGAGTGAACAGAGAAAGGGGTACAGAGAGAGAGGGGACGGGGGATCAGAGACAGAGGGAGTACAGGGAGGGGGACAGAGAGAGGGGGACAGAGAGAAAGGGGAACAGAGAAAGGGGAGACGGAGTGGTCAGAGAGATGGGGACAGAGAGAGAGAGTGGAACAGAGAATGGGGTGACGGAGGGGTCAGAGAGATGGGGACAGAGAGGGGGGGACAGAGGGGCGATAGAGAGGGGGCGGGGGCGCAGAGAGAGGGACGACAGAGAGACTGGGACTGAGAGTCGGGGGACAGAGACGGAGGCAGAGAAAGGCATGGACAGAGAGAGGGGGAACAGAGAGATGGGGGACAGAGAGGGGGTAAGGAGAGAGTGAACAGAGAGAGGGGTACAGAGAGAGGGGGGATGGGGAGAACCAAGAGAGAGGGGACAGAGAGGGGTGACAGAGAAAGGGGGAGAGAGATAGGGGGACATTGAGATGGGGATGGGAACAGAGAGGGGGAGAGAGAGAGGGGGAGAGAGAGGGGCGGACAGAGATGGGGACAGAGATTGGGGACAGACAGCGCGTGAGAGAGAGGCGGGACAGTGAGGCGGACAGGGAAGTGTGGACAGAGAGGGGTGCACAGAGAGAGGGGGGATAGAGAGAGGGGAACAGAGGTGGGGAAAGAGAACGGGGGACATAGAGAGGGAAACAGAAAGAGGGGGAGACAGAAGAGGTCAGGAAGTGGGGAAACAGAGAGAGGGGGCAGAGAGACGGGCGACATAGAGACGAGCGACAGATATGGTAACAGAGAGAGAGGGGAACAGAGAGATGCAGACAGAGAGAGGAGATAGAGGGGGCGATGGGGGCGGGGACAGAGAAAGAGGAGCAACAGAGAGAGACAGCGGACAGAGAGGGAGGGACAGAGAAAGGGGTGGACAGAGGGGTTTACAGAAAGAGGGGGGACGGAGAGAGGGGACAGAGAGAGAAGGGGACGAGGGGAACAGAGAGAGGGGGTACAGGGAGGGGGGAAGAGAGACTGGGACAGAGAGGGAGACAGAGAGAGGCGGACAAAAATGGGGGAACGGGGGGACAGAGAGAGGGTAGAGAGAGTCGGGACAGAGAGGGGGACAGAGATGGGTGGACAGAGAGGGGGGCACAGGGAGAGGGGGACAGAGAGGGGAACAGGCGGGGGAAGAGCGCGGAGCACAGAGAATGCTAACATTTGGCTAATCATGAATGAACAATAATTAGAAAATTAATATGATCAAAGGGCACAACAATATTCAGGTGAATTGCATTGTTTAATTACAAATTTGGTAATGAGCTAACAAATGAGTAACGAGAAGTGACATTTGTTTATTTTACTGATGAAGAAATTGATTTGCTTTTCGTCTTTGTAACACTGCAGAATAGCAATTTATGTGCCTGAAATGTTTGAATTAAGCTCTTTCCAATAAAAAAAATCAGTAAAATCACATTGACTTCTTCATCTTTAAGACTGCAACAATATCAAATACTTTCCAGGAATTTAGAATCAGCAGAATTAGTTAATTTGGTTGCTTGGGAACTCGAAGAGAATAAACTGCAGATTCTGTGGATTTGTCATTCAATGTGATAATTCAGCTGAAGACAACCTCCCTTCTTTGCAAAAATGCTCAACTTCGAAAAATTCAAAGTGCATTGTCATTGTTTAATGAAACAATCCAGAGCTGTTAATTCTTTTTCATTTGACTTAACAAAACGCAGGAATTTTACATGATTTTGTGTCATGAAAAATACTTAAACCTTTTTATGATTAGAAATACAGTAAATGTTCGCATCAAAGTGAAATATGTTTAAATGAATTCAACTATGTTTCCGCAGGTAAAATAAGAATTAATATTAACAATGATTGAGAGATTGCACACTACAATAGTTATTCATGAAACGAGCCGTAATTCCACATTACAGAGTCTGCTATTACGAGGGGGCATAGCTTTAAATTAAGGGGTGGTCGGTATAGGACAGATGTTAGGGGTAGATTCTTTACTCAGCGAGTCGTGAGTTCATGGAATGCCCTGCCAGTAGCAGTGGTGACTCTCCCTCTTTATGGGCATTTAAACGGGCATTAGATAGGTATATAGAGGATAGCGGGCTAGTGTAGGTTAGGTGGGCTTGGATCGGCGCAACATCGAGGCCCAAAGGACCTGTACTGCGTTGTATTTTTCTATGCTCTATATTCACAGTACTTACTTTATTGAATAATTTTTAAGTATGAGCAACAACTGAATTATACAATTCGATCAATGAATTTAGAAATAATGAGAAATTTCGTTTTGCTATTTGACTGAGGAATATGTGCAAACAAACAGGAATTATTCCAATGAAATGTAATTGCAGGCCTGTGAATTTAAAGTCTGTGGTTACGGAGTTCATTCAAATAAGCAAACATTAGGCATTCACAATTAATGTTGGATGGGAAGTCATTGGATCCATTGTGGGAAACTTGACCTGAAAATAAAGTTTCATATTGCAGTGTTGGTACTCAAAAACAATTGGTTAAATTAAAATGTGAATCTCACTTTACTTGTTCAAAACACTTTCTTAAATAATTGTGCAATTATTATCATGACAATGACTTGATAATGTTGTTATATGAGCAATTAAAATGATTCAATATTTCAAAAATACTTTGCTGTTATGTTGATTGGATATTTATTAAAATTGTTAAATTGTGGAATAAAATATAGTAACTAGCTTTATGAATTGAAGAAAAAATGAGCCATTTATTTATTATAGAAAAATTCTTTCTTTCTTTACTAAAAAATGACAGGTAACAGAAGAAATATGAATTTCTATCAAATGGTTTCATCATAGAGACATGTTATTTTAATTTAGATGATTAATATTATGATCAGAGTTTAGACATTTGTGTCAGAATTTGGAAGAAAGTTAATAGATAATGAATGTGGGCATGAAAGTGAACAAATGATGCAGTCAATGACATTTGGTACATAAAGCAATTATAATAATTGTGTCATTATTATACAGTGATGAATAATGTTGGAATAGAAAAGACAAAAAGAATTAACATGTTCAACACAGTTCTTAATTGGTTACAATTAAATGAAACCAATAATCATGTTGCAGAGCGCGTGATTTGGAAAAAAACAGTCATTTACTGAGTCATATAAAGTGAAAACTTTTGCAAAAATGGAGACTTTCCCAAATTCAAAATTTAGGTTTGCTGAATTATACAACAAAAATGGTTGTAATTTGTATTATCTCTTGCACACAAATGTAAAATAAGTAAACTTGAAGATTCTTAGAATGACAAAACGTTTGTTGTTTGCATGATTGTATTACAGTCAATATCCGTGATAAAGTGGAAACATTGTATTAAGCATCATAAATCATCTTTAACTACTGAACTTAAATAGAAGATATCATTTGCACTTGTTGCATGGAATAGTTGTCATTGGTTTCAGGAGCAAGAAGGTACTTACTCATGTTATTCTACTGAGCAATAATCAGATGGTGATGAAAGTCTTTGTGTTGCTTTATGTGTATTGTCTCGTGTTAACATTGGGTTCGATAAAATTTAGATATTTGCATGAATAGGAACAGATTGATAATTGGGTGTGAATGATCTGATTTAAAATCAGACAGTTTTTGGTTTTTTTTGAGGATTGCTGAGTGAAACGTTCTTAAACCATCATGTAATCAATGGGATAAGTGAGAGATATGCTAACTGAACTTTCAAATGAACACACCCTGATACTTTCACACCATTTCAATATCACTTTCAATATAAATAGGTGACTGGAAAGCTAAAAACAAATCTCACACAATTCATAAACTGACCAATAATTTAAAGTTGATAAATAATAGCAAGTGACATTTGTTTATTTTACTGAGAAGTATTTGATCTTTTCTCATACTTATAGCACTGGAGCATAAAAATCTGTGTTATTTTAACTAAGATCTACAGAACAAGAGTAAATTAATGACTATCATGACTTTGATTATTTCAGCTTTATGACTACAACACTCTCAAATATTTTCTGAGGAATATTGATCGAGTGAAATTAGATACATTTTGCTATGAGTGACCAGAAGAAAGTATATAGCAGATACTGTGATTATTGGAATGGACGATGATACCTCCAAGTAATCCACTGATATTGTGATTGGATATACAGTAAGTGTGAGCATTGAAGTAAATTATAATCAAATCAATTCAAAAAAGCTTCCAAGTCTAAAATAAATACAATATTCACAATGATTGAGAGATTGTACATTGCAATGTCCTTGCAGTATTTATTGTACAGAAGCATAATTCCACATTTGTAGCCCTTACTGGATTGCACAATTATTAGATATAAGATATATTAGCAACAAAGGGATTTTTAAAAATATATATTCGTGAATTTGAGAATAATGAGATATCTCAGCTTGATATTAGACTTAGTGATATGTAAAAATGAAGAATAATATTGCAGGGAAAAGAATTGGAGCTCTCTGAATTTCAAAGGCTGAGATAATTGTTATATTTCACCTGAGCAAAAATCAGACATATTCAAAGAATTTTGCAAGGGATATTATTGGTCGTTTGGTATGTGCATGGGCCTGAACAAATATATATTAATATAGTAGCATTGACAATAAGAAAGAATGAATGAAATTTTTTTTAAAACACGACATTTTTACAAAGTCTATGTTACATTGCTGTGCAATTATTGTAATTGATAATTGCTTTTGGAATCCTGACAGATAAATTGACTTAATATTTTGAAAACACTTTGCTCTGATGTTGATTGGATATTCATTAAGATTAAGAAACTGAAAATTAAAGCATAAAACTGAAAATTAAAGCATAAAACTTAGCTGTATGATGTGCAAAAAATCATTCAGCAGCAATTGAAAAAAAAATGATTTTGTTTAAAAATGCAGGCAATGCAAGATTTATATAGTTCCAATAGTTTTCATGAAGAGTCATGTCAATTTTGTTGATGTAATTTTTACCAAAATAAATGTTTCGATATTTATTTCAGAATTGGGAGGTAAAGAATTAGGCCAAATAAGTGACTATTATTGTGAACAAACTATAGAGTCACTGACATTTGATACGGAAAGGAAATCTCATAATTGTGTAATTATTGTTCACTGACATCTAATATGCGAGGAAAAGGAGAATTGTCAACATTTCCAAGCATTTTTTTTCTTATAATGAAATGAAAATAAAAATCATTTTGGAGGGCAATTTGTTTGAAAAAAGGAAACAGTCATTTCATATGACATTTGAACTGAATACTCGTTCCCTTTTCCCCCATTGTAGACTTTACAATAATTTAAAGCTTAGTGTTGGTTGAACAAAAGAACATAATCAAAATGTTTTCTTGGACACCAAAAAAAGTAAATGTAAATCAATTTTATCATGAAAATTATATCGCTCTGAATGTAATCATTTCACATACAATAAATGTTTGTATTGAATTGAAATGTCATCATAGCTGCAGAAGTGTTTTGCCCTGACAGGGAATGAAGACTCAGGATGCAGGCTGAGCTCAGGCATGTGGAAGATGTTTACTCATGCAGCAACTAGTTAATGAAGGGATCATCCCCCGAGGCCAATCTCGGAAGGGAGATCCGTGACAACTGTAACATGTACAGTAAAAAGGAGCATTTTTATGGACTTTCGGCGTCACAATGGCCACATGCAATGTGAGTACAGCCCTTCCCTCCTCATCCAGCCACCCAATTGAATCTCATAATCGCAGATGGGCATTCTAATAGACATCCCCAGATTCCTCTTGGGATCTTACCATGCATCTTATTGACTTAGATTCCAAAGTTATTCCTGAACACCCTCGGGCCGCTCAGGATACCTTAGCAGTTGGATCATTTTGAATTCTTCTATTCATTATATTTTACTTTTTCAAAGCCAATTACTCCTCATATCGTTCACTGTCTTGATTATATATGTACAAAGAAATAGAAAAAACAGTTAATTCTAGCTTACTGCTATAAGATTAGTAATATGCCTTGTGTTATAAAGTTCGTTATATTGTGTAAAATTACACAGCTACTCTTTCTGTCAGGACTTTATAATTAATGGCCAGTCAACATCATACCGTGAAGTTAATTCCTAAAACTAGCTAACTTCAAATCTCAATCTAAATGCTTTTCTAAAATGTTTTTAGTAGGCATTGATTGCATGTATAAAACTTATGTTGCAAATTTCCCCTATTATACTCAATAATCTGTAATTAGAACCTATGTTTAATATTCTGAGTAACTGTAAAATAATAACCATATCTGACAAATGAACTCTTCTGTTGTCATGATAGCTGCTTAGTGAGTTAACTGGGCTGCACCCTACAGCTGCTGTTTATTCATTTACTGGGACAATTATCCTTTCATTTATGAAGATCGGGATTGGTCATTTGTCTGTATGTCAGCATGCTCTTATCAAGAAATGTCAGGAATGCAGTAGTCCTGGCTTTGGAGTAGGTCCAGTGGTAGTGTGATTTCTTTTAATTTAAGGCTGGAACAGAATGTTAATCTAGTTTATCACCCCCTGACACCTTGTGTTTTAGTTCTAAGGTAGGCTACCTATTTTTGATTGTCAGGCATTTTGTATGAGCCAATATGGACCATTATATTCCAGGTGGGGGCAGGCCATGCCCAGAATAGCAAATCAACTAAGATTCAAGTATTGAAATAAAAATCACCATTTGCTACCATTGGTTTCTGTACAATGCAATATGTTTACGTTACTGAGCCTTAATTTCACACTTAAACCTAGATATACTGGATTTGATCAATTCTTAAATATTAGATATAAGCAACAATTAATCTTAAAAACATTTCATAGCAAACTTAAAAATGATTAGAAATCTCACATGTGTAAAAATGAACAGCATTTATTGGAGTGTAAAATAATCAGACGTCTCCTAATATGTAAGGACGAATATTAATCCAATGATTTCTGTGAATGCTCAAATGAGAACGGAACAGATATTATCTGTGAGTGTTGGATAGAGAATCATTTATTAGTTTGTGTTTGTGTTATCCTGGAATAAGATAACTATTCTTCTTCTTTTAATATTGACACTAAGAAATAATGGATTAAATTAAAATGTGAATTTGACGATGTTTGTTACAAAACCTAAACTGAACTACTGTGTGATTTTTGGAATGGCAATGAATTGATAATTAATTTTAGAAATTTGGCAAAGTAAATGATTCTATATTTCCAAATGGATTTGCTCTGATGTTGACTAGATATTTCTTCATCTGTCAGCTGAGAATGCAAATTCTGGCATGATGACATGGAAAGACATTAGACATTCAGTAAACGTTGATCAGAAATGGTTTGTCATTAAATATTCTCAGATCTTCAAGATTTCTATACTTGGTTTCTCTACTTTTCTTCTGGAGAAATATAATATATAATAAGAACAAATTCTGCATTGTATTTAATTCATGCAATTTTTCATATCATCAATATTTAGACATTTGAATCAGAACTATAATGAAAATAAGTCAATAAGGAAGATTTATTTTCACAGAAGCATACAGTCAACAGCATTTATCAACGTATTTGTTTCAATATTGTCTCTGAATAAACGGATAAATACGTTTACTGGGGATCTGTTGACAATGTAATGAACCACAATATCATTTTTATCATAATTTTTGGATTGGAAATCTATCAGAAAAAAAATCCTATATTCAGGACTTGCTTCATCTCGATACATGTTACACGTAGTATCCCCACTCATAAGTAATAAGGTGTCATCCTGGAACTGGGAAAGATGTAGTGTGTAAATTATAATAAGGTGTCTCTTACATATGTTTGGATCTGGTGACACTGTGATGTTTGCTATGATTATTCATCCTGAGAACAATAAGGCACGTACAAAGTGTTTTTCACCGAACAGTAATTAGGTGGTCTTGAAGACCATTTCAAGTACTTTGATTTCAATAATGTTGAGCTGATATCCATGATCTGGGAAATGTTTCACAACATTTTACCAAAATTCTGGATTCTATGCATTCAATGTGTTTCGTGCAAACACCCTTCACTTGTCGTCATTCTCAAGTGAGGTGTCTAATGCTCAGGCACTGGCTGGAAGTCAAGGTGCCAGGAAGTCTGCTTCAACCTCTCCAAAACACAGCTCTTGGGCTGGTTGTTACAGGATCTCCCGAACCTTTGTGAGCTCTTTGACCGGGCTTTCCACTGTTTTCTGGAACTGGTTACTTTGTCTACTGTTTCCTTTCGTTTGATCTTTTTAGCTCTGCTTTCCCCAGTTGTAGGAATATTTAGAATGTTCAATTATGGGCCCCAGGTCACTTGACCTTAGCGGGCAGATAAAATATGGTTCACGTATTGTTGTAATAACGAATTGAGAATGAATCTTTGCATTTTAACAAATAAAATGTTTCAATTTTATCAGTGGTTTGCAAGGACATTGATTAGATAGTCATTAAGAGAGATCAACTGACAATTATAAGCTATTTGCAGGATTAATGAATTGAAAAAGGATACAGACGTACAGAGGTTTTTTTGGAAGGCATTGCTTTTTCATTCTAATATCTTTGTTGTTCAAGAGGTCTACGTAGCTGTTCATTGGTTCTCTTGTCCAGATAGTAATTTTATAATTCATATCGCTTTTATTGTGCCTGGAGTTTTGAGATTTGTATCAGATTAAGAAGAAAACGAGGAGCTATTAAAATGAGAACTTGAGTGAATAGAAAGCACAGTAAATTTAAATTACAGAGGAAACAGAGAGTATTTGCTCCAAATAAGCAAAAAATTTTTATGTCGAAAGTGTGGTGGTGGAAAAGCACAGCAGACCAGGAAGCATCCATGGAGCCGGAGATTCCCGATGAAGGCTTATTCCTGAAACGTGGTTTCTCCTGCTCCTCAGATGCTGCCTGACATTCTGTGCTATTCCAGCACCACATTCTTGACTCTGATCTCCAGCATCTGCTTTCCTCACTTTCTCCAAATATTTGTAATGGACATGAACTGAAAATGTTAGCCTTGGCAGTTGAACAAAACCAAGTTTACACTTTTTTGTGCAATACTTGGACTGAAAATTGTTTGTGATCATGCAACACATTAGGACATATGAACACCTCTTCCGTTAGAATCCTTTGCCATTCATAATAAAGAATAACCACTGCTTTGAACAACCAGTATCGTGTGTAATTACTGAACTGAAATACCAGAGGACAACTTCTGCATTTATTGGAGGGAATGATAACCAGATCCTTACTGTGGCAGTGGGGATTGATCTCAGGAACAATCAGATAGTTATTCTGATTATTCCACTGAACGGTAATTAGATGGTCATGAAGACCTTTGTGTGGCCTCGTGTTCAGTGTTTTGTGTGAGCAATGATTTAAAAAATATTGAGATATTTTACAAGATTTAGGAACACTGATAATCAAGTGTTAAAGGTATTAACTAAAGTCAACTTTTAAAAAGTTAGAATTGCTAAGAGAAACGCAATTACAGTATTGTAGAATCCCTGTTAGCAGAGTGTGGTAACAGGTTATTTCGTTGAAAAAAATGACCCTCCAAAGAATAACCCATCGAAACACTTTCCCAATCATATTCCTCGACATTTACTGCTGACTAACATACACATCCCTGAACACAATGTGCAATTTAGCATGGCCATCTCACCTAACCTGCACGTCTTTGGATTGTCGGAGGAAACCACAGCAAAGTCACATAGACATGGGGAGAATGGGTAAAGTACACAAAGACAGTCACCGAGGATGGGATCAAACCAAGATCCCTGGCACTGTGAGGCAGCATTGTTAATGACTGAGCCACTGTGCAACTACATGCAATAAGTAAAATCAGTGAGAGGTATGCAAAGACAAATTTCAAATAAACACCCTCCGCTATCGTCAAAGCATGTAGAATTTACATTCAATACGAATAGATAAATGGAAAACAAAAAAAACTCCAACAATTCACGAATGAAAAATAATTAGAAATTTAATTTGATCAAAGGTCATTCCAATATTAAGATGAATTGCAATTTTTAATAACAAATGTAGGTAATTAGCTGACTAATGAATAATTGGAAGTGGCATATGTATACTTTACAGACGAAGAAAGCGACTTGTTTTCCACCCTTGTAACACAGTAGAATAAAAATGTGAATGTCTGAAATGTTTGAATCAAGCTCTTTCGAACAAAAAACTAATCACTTACGATCACTTAGCTTTTTACCTTTAAGACCACAACATTCTCAAATATTTTTCAGGAATTTAGAACCAGCAGAACTAGTTAATTTCTTTTCTTGGGAACCCGAAGAAGAGAATAAACAGCAGATACTGTGAAGAAGTCATTCAATGCGAACATTCAACTGAAGACAACATTCCTTCTTTCTAAAAATGTTCAACTTTCAAAAATTCTACATTTATTGTCATTGTTTAATGAAACAATAAAGAGATGCTGATGCTTTTTCATTGGATTTTGTTGCATGAAAAATGCTGAAGTCTTAAGTGTTAGCATTGAAGTGAAATATATTTACACTAATACAACTATGTTTCAACAGGTAAAATAAATATTGATTGTTACAATGAATGAGAGATTGTACACTGCAATACATATGAAGAATTAACATGATTCAATATTTCAAGAGCACTTTCCTGTGATGTCGCTTGAATATTTATTAAGATCAATGAACTAAGGAATAAAACATAGTAGCTAGCTTTACATATTAAAGAAAAATTGAGACATTCAGTGATTATTGAACAAAATTATTTTCTGAACTCAAAAATATATGCAATATACAAATTGCGAATTTCTTTCCACTGGATTCCTTGTAGAGATGGTACGTTGATTAATATTATAATCAAAGTGTCAGAATTATGAAGAGAATTAATAGATCATGAAAATGAGCATGAAAATAAACAAACAATGAAGTCACTGCTGGGTGGTATATGAAGCGATTGTAATAATTGTGTCATTATTGTACAATGATGAATAATGTTGGAATTGAAACAACTAAAATTCAACACTTCTTTTCTTACAATGCAATGAAAGCAATAATCATTTTGTAGCATGCATGTTTGGAAAAAGCAGTCTTTTAATATGACATACAGTGAACACTAACCTTTTTGCAAAACTGTAAGAAGTTCATAAATTCAAAATATAGCGTTTGTTGAATTTGCAACAAAAATGGTTATAATTTGAATTATCTTTTGCACACACACAACAGAAGAGGAGCTTAAAGATTGTTAGAATATTTTTAAAAAATGTTTCCAGTGTTATTGTATTACAGTCAATATCCATGATAAATTAGAATTATTGGTTTAAACAACATAAATTGTCATTAACGACTGAACTGAAATATAAGATATCAAATGCACTTACTGCATGGACGAGTAAACAAATGCTTTCTGTTGTCATTAGTCTCAGGAACAATAAGATACTCATGTTATTCCACTGAACAGTAATCAGCTGATGATGAATATCTTTGTGTCGCTTTATGTGCATTGTTTTGTGTGAACATTGACTTCAAGAAATTGAGATATTTACATGAATTACGAATAGATTGATAATTGGGTGTGAAGGATCTTATTTAAGATTAGAATTTTTAAATAGTTAATATAATTGCTGAGCAAAACACACTTCAGACATCATGCAATAAATGAGATAACTGATTGTGAGAAACGAAGTTCAGTCACTTCAATAACTTCAGTCCGGAACAAGACCTGAATCAGTAGTATCATTTATTATGCTGTTGCAAGAGGGGTGTGGTGTCCACTGTCCACAAGGCACACACACACACACACACACACACACTGAATTTAACGAGTACACAATATTTATGTAATTCGTTTCTCTTCCGTCCTCCTTCACTGTTTACAACTATTTCTAATCTAAACCGGCTGTTTATCTCTGAACTCATCCAGCCTCGTCTCTGACAAAATGTTTATCTCTGGCCTCACAAGGCCGTTTGACCAAGACCCTCTGTGGTCTTATTGTTATTTATCCTTCTTCACTGCCATCTATTTCCGTGCTAACCAAAGCATAATTTCTTTTTATTCTTTCTTTACACCGAGACTTATGACCTTTCGATGTTTTTTTTTTGTTCCTGCTGAAGCGGGAAACAGATGCATGTAACTGTTTGTACAGGCATATCGAGCTTAATCTACCCCCCACCCCCACCCCCTCCCCTCACAGCACCTTAACTATTTGTCTATAACATCTACCATTATTTTCAGACACATTTCATTCTTGTAAGCACATTTTAGCCAATACAAAAGCAATAATATATTTCCTTCACATAGTTTTCATTCTTGTTAACTCAGCTCTTGGCTGAAACAATTATACACTGGTGCGAGTTCATTTACCTTGAATAAACAATTATGATTGCAGAAGTAACACTGCTTTACATATTCCCCACAGTGATAAATACGCAAAATCAAGTTTCAAATGAATGCACTTGGATACTTTCACAGCAGTTCAATCTCACATTCAATATAAATAGGTGAGTGGAAAACGAAAAACAAATTTCACACAATTCATAAACAGATCAATAATTAAAAAATGATTTGGCATTTGTTTATTTGACTGAACAAGAAATTTATTTTTTCTCCTCATTTTTATAGCACTGGAGCATCAAGTTCTATGTACTGTTTGAACTCAGCTCTTCAGAACAAAAGAAAATAAATTAATATCATTACTTTGTATATTTCATCTCTATGACTGCAACATTCTCAAATATTTTCCAACGAATATTGATTGAGTGGAATTAGATACATTCTGTTATTAGTGACCTGAAAAAAATAAATAGCAAATACTGTGATTACTGGAATGAACAACAGATGGAAGCATATCTAATATTAAATTGAAAGGCAATTCAATTTATTCTTAGATATTTTCTAATCAACATTCAGAGCTGCTCTGGCACGACTCTGTGCAAGGTGGGAATTGAAACTGTACCTCCTGGTCTGGTAACAGAGACACGATCAGAGCTGCACAACATTCCTTCATAATGTTCCCAACCAGGCTGGGCAGGTCTATAATCACATGCTCACTGTGGTCACTCAAGTGAAAAATAGTCAGATGTTTATTGTGATAATTGGATTGGAATTAAATTGATGGATCCTGTGTATAATGTACTTAAAATTAAATAGTAATTTACAATAATGATGGGCATTAACAGATGTCTTAATTAAATATGATTTTATGATAATTTGTGGAATGACAACTTGACAGATTTGTGTGATTACTGTAAATTGATAAATAAAAATGAATACAATCATTCTACATGTTCATAATAGTTTCTCATTTTATAAAATGCAACATAATGTTTTTTGTTCTACACTTAAATTGGAAAAAAATGATGACTTGGTCAGTCAATGGGAGTATTCAGCTGAAGACAACTTTCATTCTTTCTGAAAATGTCTGATTTCTAAGAAGTCACCATTTCCCATGAATGTTTAATGAAACAAGAAAGATGTCAATCTTTTTTGTGTACTTCAAAAAAAACCCATCAGAATTTAAATAATTGTGCACAAGAAAAATATTCAACTATTATTGTGATTAGAAGCACAATGAATGTTAACATTGAAGTGAATTACAATCAAATCATTTCAGAAGTGTTTCCAAGTTTAAAATGAAAAGCAATATTCACAATGATTGAGAGATTCTACATTGCTAAGTCCTTGCAATAGTTATTACATGGAACCATAATTCCACACTTATATCCTTTGCCAAATTGAACAATTATTTGATATTAGCAACAAATTGATTTTAAAACTACTATTAATGAATTTAAGAATAATGAGGTATCTCATCTTACTATTCCACTGAGTAATGTGCAGAAATGAAGAGAAACATTGCAGTGTAAAGTAACTGGTGTTCTCTGAATATCAATGACTGTGATGACTGTGATCTTTCAAATGAGCAAAAGTCAGATATTTACAAAGGACAAGGGCAGTTATTTGCAAGGGCAGTTATTGGTCTTTTCTAGGTGTATTGGCCCGACCAAACAGGTTTTTATATTGTCGCATTCACAATAAGAAATATAGAAAATATTAATAACACATTAACTTAGACTTCGTAACAAGCACAAAGTGCTGTGTAATTATTGTAATTGTTCATTGTTTCTAGAATATTGATAGATAAATTAACTTAATATTTTGAAAGCACTTTGCTGTGACGTCGATTGCGTCATAATTAAGATTGATAAACAGAAAATTAATATATAAAAAGTCGATTTAATAATTATAACAAATACTCAGCAACAATTGACACAGTTCAACATTGTTTTTTTTTGTTGAGTCATTTTTTTTTAATTTTTATCGTGATAAATGTTTAGACATCTATGTCAGAATAAGGAAGAAAATAATTAGACCGGGAAAATGAGTACTATTGTGAACAAAAGGTCAAATAAATGACATTTGGTACAGAAAATTATTTTGCACAAAATGACTGATAATTACGTGATTATTGTTCATTGACAACTAATGCTGGAAGTAAAAGAAACAGATTCTAACATTTCCAAAGTTTTTTCTTTATAATGAAATTAAAATACAAATCATTTTGTATTGATTTGAAAAAGTGTCATTTAATATGATATTTGAGATGAAGAATCGTTCTTTTTCCCCCAGTGAAGTCTTTTCAATAATTTAAAATTTAGTGTTATTTGAGCTAAAGAACAAATGGGTGTACCTGCATTGTTTTCTTGCACACAAAAGAAGTAAAGTCAACAACATTTTTAAGTTTCGTAGAGGTAATTAGCAAAATGCATTGAAGCTATCATGCATGAAGTGAGATAAGTGAGAGAGAGAGACAAATTAAATGTTCAAATGAACACGTCGATATTTTGAAAGCATATCAATCTTATGAATTATGAATTGGTGGATGGAAAATAAAAACAAATTCCTGACAATTCAAGAATGAATAATAATAAGAAATGTAATTTGTTCAAAGCACATAACAATATTTAGATGAATTGCAATATTTAGTTACAATTGTAGGTGATTAACTGACCAATGAATAATATGAAGTTGCCTTTGGTTATTTTGCTGAAGAGGAATTTTGACTGTTTATTTTTTCACCTTTATAACACTGGAGAATAAGGATTTATGTGCTTGAAATGTCTGAACTAGGTTCTTTCAAACAGAGAAAAAAAAATCAGTGAGTATAATTTCTTAGACTCTTCCAACTTTAAGATTGCAACATTCTCAATTACTTTTTCAAGGAATGTTGAACTAGCAGATATGATACGTTTTATTAGTGACCTGAAGAATATAAGTAATAGATATGGTGATGATTAAAATGCACAGCAGGTTTGAAGTATATTTCATGTTGTTTTGAAAAGCAGTTCAATCTATGCCAGGTATTTTCTCATGAATATTTGGAGCTGCTCTGACACATCTCTGCTGAAGGTGGGAATTGAAATCACTCCTCCTGATCTTGCCGTAGAGACACTGTCAGAGCTCCACACGGACCCTTCATATTGTCCCCACCCCGGAACGGTAGGACCATAGTCACATGCTTACTGTGGCAACACAAATGAAAACGAACCAGATGTTTATTGTAATAATTTGTATGGGAATTAATCACATATTTCCTGTGTGCAATGAACTGACTAAATGAATTAGTAATTTACAGTAAAGTTGTATCAAAGCAATAATGACTTTAATTAAATATGAATCTCATGAAGATCCATGATAGGAAAAAAAGCCTAATCATTTGATCATTGTACACTGATGAACAAAAATCTATAAAATAGTTCCATATGTTCAAAGCAAGTTTTCACAGAATAAAAAGAAAATTAAAATGCTTTTGCAACATAAATGAATAGGAAAATAAATGAATTAGTCACACAATACAACTATTCATCTGAAGACAACTTCCCTTCTTTCCTAAAATGTTCAAATGCCCTAAGTTCTAAATGTACTGTGACTATTTCATGGAACAATAGAGATGTTAGCTCCTTTTGTTGTACTTCAAAATGTCACAAGAATTTTAAATAATTTTGTTCCATGAAAAATGAATAATTGTATCGTGTTTATAAATACAGTAAATGTTAACATGTAAGCGAAACATAATTAAATCAATTCAACTTTTGCTAGGGTTAAATTAAAAATTGATATTTACAGCACACACTGCAAATCTTTACATTATTTCATGCATGAGCCATAATTCCACAGATATACCCTGAACTATATTGAACAATGATTAGATAATAGCAGTAATTGGATTGTCAAGATTCTATCAGTTAATTTAAGAATACTGAGAAATCTTAGTTGATTATTTCACTGAACAATGTGGAGAAATGACCAGGAATTATTCTAATGAAAAGTAATTACAGTTTTCTGAACGCTTCAGGCTGAGATTGCCGTGATCATTCAAATGAGCAATCATCAAATATTTACAATGAGGCATTGAATGGGAAGTCATTGGTTCCATTATGGGATCGTTCAGCTGAACAGTAAATTGATTTTTATATTGTAGGGTTCGTACTCAGAAACAATTGATGCAATTAAAATGCGATTCTCACTACATTTGTTAGAAAGATTAACTCCAATAATTGTGCAATTATCGTAATGGCAGTGACTGGAAAAATAACATTATAATCTGAAAAAATAAATTGGTTTAATATTCTAAAAGCACTTTGCTGTGATGATTATTGGATATTCATTAAGATCGGTAAACTGAGGAATACAATATAATGGCTAGCTTTATGGATTCACAAAAATGAGCAATTCAGTTATTACTCAGCAGAATTGTTTTTGGGTCAAACATGCAGGATTACAAGAATGACATATTACCATCCATTGGTTTGCTTCTTGAGACGTACTTTTAATTTATATACTTTTGATCATGACCAATGTTTCGACATTCCTGTCAGAAGTAGGGAGTTAATAAGTAGATAGTGAAAGTGCGTATGACAGTGAACGTAAGATACAGGGAACTTCCATAATTTTGTGATGATTGTACATTGATAAATAACTTTGGAGTAAAAAAAGTAAATCAACATGTTCAAAGCAGTTATTTTGCTCATAACAAATTGAAAATTAAAAAAAATCCTTCTGCAGTGCACATGATTTGAAAACACATCAGTCACTAGTCACAAAAAACATCGGCGCGAGACAATAAGACCCTTATGAGGGGTATTCTACTCAACAGTAATTCGAGGTACTTGAACATCTTCATGTCGTTCTTGCAAAGAACACTCTTATTATTCCTAAAGTTTTATTATCATAAATATTTCAACATTTGTATCAGAACTAGGAAGAAAATGAGAGGCGATTCACATGAGTATTTTCATGAGTGAAAGTCAAAATAAATTTACAGTGCCATCTTTCATTATTTTCTCTGAAAAAGCAGGTAAAGTTTTTTAAGGTGCAAGCTCAAAATGTTTTCACCTACTGGTTGTACTAAGCCAAAATACATCATTTTATTTTGCGATACTTCAACTGGATTGGAAATCTCCTATGTATGCTGACATTAGCATCCTCGCTCATTTGTAATGAAGCATTGTTATTGGTTTTAGTGAAATATTTCTTGTGCAATTACTGAAGTGATATGTAAGAAATCAAGTGCATTTATTGGATGGAAATGCTCACCAAATGTTTATTATGGTTCTTGTTCTCAGAAACAATAAGATACTTACTCAGGTTTTTCTCTGGAGCAGTAATTAGATGACCAGGAAGACATTTGTGTAGCTGTGTGTGCTGTGTTCAGTGAGCATTTTTTTTGTCAATTACAACTATATTTTAAAAATATAGGAAGGGATTAATAATCGTGCGTTAAATATCTTAATTAAAGTCATATTTTCTTTTAAAAATTACGAGAATTCCTTTGTGCAACAGTAATTTGGAGATCTCGGTATTGGACTAGGGTGGACAAAGTTAAAAATCACATGACACCAGGTTATAGTCCAACAGGTTTATTTATAAGCACTAGTTTTAAAGGCTATGGCTCTGCATCTGGTTGTCTGGTCTTTTAGGAGAGATACTACTAGAGATACACAAGTGCCTTTCATTATCGTCCCAACAACGAAGGTTGGGATTATAATCAATTGGGATTACTCAAATGAAAACTAACCAGTGTTCATTCCGATAATTGGGCTGGGAATTAATTAGACTGTTTCTGTGTAATGGACTGAGAATGAAATAGTAATTCACTATAATAATGGTACTAAGCACATATGCTCTTACTTACAAATTAATATCAGAATAATGGGAAGAAAGATAAATCGACATATCATGAGCTTATTGTAAATTCATATAAAATACAACTGCTGAATACGTCTAAAGCAGTTTTCTTATCAAGAACAAGATAATGAGAATGTTTAGCAGTCGGACGGAATCGGAAGAAAAGGTGACTATTTAGCTGCACACATCTTCTCTTCCTTCCACAAATATATAACTTGCAACAATTCCAAATGTATTCTGATTGATAAAGGAAAGAGCAAACGCCTGTAAATTCTATTTTTTTGTTTACAAAAAAGTCACAAATTTAAATAATCTTACTGTGATCAGAATTACAATAAATCTTTGTGTTGAAGAAAAATATAATCAAATCAAATCAAAATATACATCGATATTCACAATAATTGGCAGAGTGAACACTGCAATATCTATCCATCAGTTGATGTACTGAGCCATATTTCCACTTTTCTATCCCTGACTGGATTGATCAATGGTTAGATATTAGCAATAACTAAATCATTAATATGCTGTCAGTGAACTGAATATTAATGAGAAACTTCACATTGCCGTTTGAACGAGCAATGTGTTGAAATAAACAGTAATTATTGGTGAAATGTCATTAGATATCTCTTAATCGATGAGACTGTGATTACTTTGATTGTTGAAATGTGCATTGGATGGAAAATTGATGCTTTTTGGTGTAGAGCTGAATTTTTTTTTATTGTAGTATTGGCAGTAATAATCAATGGATTAAATTATGATGTGCATCAAACCTTACTGAATATTTTCAAGTTTTCTAACAGGTTTCTAGTCCAATTTTCAATTTAAAAAGGGTAATTTTGGCTCAGCACATCAGTAACTGCAAACATTTTCAACACTTCTCCAAAGCTATTAATCTTACAATTAAAAAAAAATCAAAAAATTGCCTCTGTAAATGTCATTGCCTCTATCATTAGATTATAGTCAAGTTCGTTCTCTACTTATTTTCTTCCTATTTCTGACACCAGTGGCTAAATATTGATTAGATTAAATCTCATATGAGTGAGGTATTAGTTTTCTCTGAAATTGTGTTCAGCACAGGAATGGGTCCTTTGGCCCGTAACGTTGTGCTGAATATAGTGCAAAAGAAACTCATCCCTTCTGCCTGTCCTTAGTTCATATTCGTCCAAATTATCAAAATGAACATTAAATAGCCTTAATGTATCTGCCTCCACCACCAACCCTTGAATTTCATTCCAGACACCTACCACTCCCTGTGTAAAAAGTAAATGCCCATCACATGCCCCTCGAACTTCCCCCCACAACCTTAAATGCATGCCTCATAGTTTTGACGTTTCAACTCTAGGAAGAAACTTCCTGACTGACAACCCTACCTATGTATCTCATGATTGCATAGAATTCAATCAATTCTTGCCCCAGCCACCGCCACTCCACAAAAAAGCAGCCTCTCCAAATCCAGGCAGAATCCTGGTAAACGCCCTCTGTGCTATCTCCAAAGCCTCCATACCCTTCCTGAAATGTGGCGAACAGAAGTGAATACAATACTTTAAGTATGCCTGAACCAAAGTCTTACAAAGTTGCAAAATGATACTCTGACTCTTGTAACCAGTTCCCTGATGAATAAAGGCAAGCATGCTATTTGCCTTCCTTACCACCCTATCTACTTGCATGGACACTTTCATGGAGCCATGGTCTTGAACGCCAACATCCCTTTGAACAACAAAGCTGTTCAGGGTCCTGCCATTAACTATCTACTTTTCCTTAATATTTGAGCTCCCAAAGTGTGACACCTCACACTTGTATGGATTAAGCTTTACCTTTAATTTCTCTGCCCATAGCTGCAGTTTATCTTTTTCCTGTTGCATTCTTTGAGAACCTTCTACATTATTCACACTGCACTGACCTTTGTATCATCTGCAAGCTTATTAACTCACCCAATTAGGTTTTAATTCACGTCACTTCTATATATTTGTATCGTAATTAGAAGGGTTCCAGTACAGATCCCTGTGGAAAAAAGACAGAAAATGAGGGAAATTTCTTGAATAATTTTTTTTCAATGATAAAACAATTCTGATGAATAATCTCTGAAGTTGTGATTTTTGTTTTAAATTAACCTAATATTTTAATTCTCAGTTTACGGATCTTAATGAATATCCAGTACAAACTGCTTTGAATATATTGAATCATTTTAAGTGTTGAGTTCTAACATTAATTATTATTTGATTGTCATTTCAATTCTCACACCATCATGAGATTCACATTTTAGTTGAATCCATTATTTCTTAGTGCCAGTATCACAATGAAATATTAACATTCTTTTCAGGTCTACACACCTGCAATCAACCAGAGTTTTCTCACCCAACACTCATACTAACTATCTCATTCTCTTTCATTTGAATTCTCGTATTAATGGAAGGATTATTAATCAGCCTTATCAATTAAGAGATGGCTAATTATTTTTCACTTCAATATTTCAGTTTTTTCAGATATACTGCACAATTACATTGCAATAAGGATTTTCTTATCAACCTTAAATTTGGTTTCAGCCATTTTAAAACTAATTATTGCTAATATCTAACTGGTAATCATTGTTTAAATGCAATATATCCAGCTGTCGATGTGGAACAATGGCTCAATACATCAACTGATAAACAATATTGCACTCTACAATCTCTTAACCTTTGCAAAATAATTTTCAGTATGGAAGCTTAGTTGGATTGAATTGGCTGTGAGCAAAAATATATTCTGAGGAAGGGTCACTGGACCCAAAGTATTAACACTGAGAGCTTCCCACAGATGCTTCCAGACCTGCTGTGTTGTTTTCCAGCAATTACTGGTTTTGTTTCTGAGTTCCAGGATCCATAGTTTTTTGCGTTCTTGTACTGATTGTATTTCACTTCAATGCTAACATTTCTATATTTCTGATTATTACAAAAGAGCTAACTATTTTTCACATTAAACATTATTTGAATTTCATGTTTTTCTTGTGTACACAAACCTGAATTAACCAATGGTTGATCTATTCTTTTAGAATAAATCTTGAATTCTTAGAAATCACAATTTTGTGAAACTGAGGGAAGTTGTCTTTCGCTGAGTAGTCACGTTGAATGGCAAATGCTTTATTTCCAATTCATGTGCGTTACAAAGCAGGTCAATGTTAATTTATGTATATGAATAACTGCTTCAAACATATTGAATTATTTGATTATCATGAGACTTATATTTATTTAAGATCATTGTCGCTTTGTTCCATCATTATGAGAAATTTGGAATTCTTTTTATCCATTACACACTGGAAGTGTCTAATATAATCCGAGTCCAATTATCACGATTAATATCTGAGCAGTTTTCCCTGTGAGTAACCACAGTAAGCATGTGATTATAGTCCTGCCCTTCCTGCATGGGAACATTATGGAGGGATCTGGTAATGTCTGTACTAATAGACCAGGAGGCAGGCGTTCAATTCCTACCTTAAACAGAGATGTGTCAAAGTACCTCAGAGTCGATTAGAAAATATCTAAGTGTCAATTGAATTACTTTTCAATCCAACATTTTCTCAACTTGTATCTGTTGTTGATTATAATGGTCACAATATCTTGAAATTATTTGCTTCAGGTCACTGATTAAAGTATGAATGTTATTAAGGTGAGGGGGAAAGTTTTAAAAGGGATCTGTGGGGCAACTCTTTTCACATCGCGTGTTTGGTATATTGAGATGAGATGTGAGAGGAAAGGCAGCGGCTGGTACAATTACAACATCGAAAAGACTTTCGGACAGTTACATGGATAGAAAACATCCAGAGGGATATGGGACAAACACAGGAAAATGGGACTAGTTTAGTTTCAGAAACCTGGCCGGAATGCCAAGTTCGGATGAATGGCCTGTTTCCGTGTTGTATCAGTCTAACTTTCTACAATTCAAACTTGACTGTGATAGGTAAAGGAAAGCAAAAACGGGTATTAATTCTATTTTGTGTCCATAAAAAAGTGACATGAATTTTTAAAAATTGTGTCACATGAAATAGTTCACTCTTATTGTGATTAGAAATACAATGAATGCAAGCATTAAAGTGAAATACAATTGAATTAATTCAACTGTGTTTCCATGGTTAAAATAAAAATTGATTTTCACAATGATTGTGAGTTTGTACACTGCAATATATTCACATCAGTTCACGTACTGAGCTATTATTGCACATTTATACCCCTTACTGAACTGAACAATAGTTACATATTAGCAACAAATAGATTTTTGAAAATATGTCAGTGCACTTCAAAGAAGGAGATATTTAATGTTGCTATGTGACTGTGCAATGTGTAGACATGAACAGCAATCATTGCAGTGAAAAATAATTACAGTTCTCTGAATTTATAAGGCTGAGATTACTGTGATTATTCAAATGAACAAAAGTCAGTTTTCAAAGCATGTTGGATGCAAAATCATTGGTTCCATTGTGGGATACTTGACCTGAAAACAATAGTATTGTTACAATGGATTAAATGAAACAATAGATTAAATTAAAATATGGATCTGACTAGACATGTTAGAAAGACAAACAAATTATTCTGTAATTATTATAAGGATAATGAATTCATAATAAATGTTGTAATCAGAACAAATAAGTTGACTCAACATTTAAAAAGCACTTTGCTCTGATGTTGATTAGACATCATTAAGATCGTTAAACTGAAGACTAAAATCTAACAGCTGGATTGATGGATTGAGAACAATAAATGAGCCATTCAGTAATTATTGAAAAGAAATGACTTTTGCTCAAAATGCAGACAATACAGAAGGAATGTATTTCATTCAATTTCGTTTACCTGTAGAAACGTATGTTTTTAATTTTTTAAAATTTTATCCTGATTGATGTTCAATCATTTGTGTCTGAATTAGGAAGAAAATAAGGAGATAACGAAAGTTAATATCAGAGTGACCACAAGATACAGTCCATGACATTTGATATAAAAAGGAATTTGCATAATTTTGTAATTATTGAACATTGATAACCAATTAACTCCTCAGGTACTGAAGCAGTCCAACCCCAAGAACAACAAGATCTGGACAATATTCAGGTTTGGGCTGACAAGGGGCAAGTAACATACCTGCCACACAAATGCAGGCTGCGACCATCACGTATAAGAAATGACCTAATCACCATCACTTGACAATCAATGCTGTTACCATCACTGAACACACACTATCAACATTATCCTGGGGATAATCATTGATCAGAAACTGAAAAGGTCTCACCACATAAACACAGTGGCTACAAGAGTAATTCAACTCCTGGCTCCTGAAAGCCTGCCCAACAGCTACCAGGCACAAGTCAGGAGTGTGATGGAATACTCCCCACTTGCCTGGATTAGTGCAGCCCTAACAACACTCAAGGAACCCATGGCCACTTCCATCTCGATGGACAAAGGCAGCAGCTAGATGGAAATACAACTACCTTCAAGTTCCCCTCCAAGGTACTAACCCACACTGACTTGCAATGTATCGCCATTCCTTCACTGTCAGTGGGTGAATGTCCTGGAAATCACCACGCCAATGGTATTGTGGGTCAACCCACAGCAGGTAGACTGCAGCGGTTCAAGAAGACAGCTCAGCACCAATTTCTCAAGGGTAACTAGGGACGGGCAATAAATGCTGGGCCCAGGCAGTGACAACCAAATCACATCAAATAAATATTAAAATATTGTCTGCAAGATCAAAACAGCTTCAACGCTGTCCTAGCTGCAATCTCTGCCTCTTCTTATTGACAAAATAAAAGGTTACCTTGCTCAACTTTCTCATCTGTCCAGTATTCACCCCAGCCCTCTCTTATACCAACCAGCAGCATTTCCATCACCAGCAGCAACTCCGCTTCAAATATTTTGTCAGTAACTTTTCATTAACTGGTTACTTCAATTACAATGCAATCTCGACAAACAGACCAAGTACCTTTTAGGCAACAACAAATTTTCTAACAACTTTTCTTGATCTCTCTCTGCCATTCTTTTTGGTTATATGAGGTAGGGAGGGATTGGATCACAACAGTGATGTAAGATATATGTAACACAGTGAGACAGGAAAGCTAGTATGGCTCACGTTGACTCTTAGACCCCACACAGTGGAACAACACATTCACTGCATAATAAACACAGCACAACATTTCAACCCGGTGTGACAGTAATAAATTGTGGATCGGTTGGACAGGCTGGATTTGTTACAGCCGGAGTTTGGGAGAGTGAGGGGTGACATGACTGAAGTGTCTAAGATCCTGAATGGTTTGTTAAGGAGGATGTGGAAAGGATGTTTCCTCTTGTGGGTCATACGTGAACTCGAGAGAGCTGCTTTAAAATTAGATTCACCCTTTCAGGACAGAGATGAGGAGATTTATTTCCTCTCAGACGGCTGTGCAACTTTGGAACTCTCTACCCCAGAAGGTGGACTCACTGAGTATTTTAAGGTACAGGTTGATAGATTCTTGTGAAGGGACACTGGGGGAAGATGGAACACAAATCACTAACAGATCAGGCCTGGCCTTATTGAATGATGGAGTGGACTTGAGGGGCTGAAACTTCACCTTCTGCTTCTTTCTCACATGACACAGGACTAAGAGCTTTGTTGAAAATTCATTCACTGGATGTAGGTGCCACTGGCTATGGGCAGCATTTATTACCCAGAGGGCAGGTAAGAGTCAACCACATTGCTGTGGGTCAGGGGTCACATGTAGACCAGATCAGGTCAGAATGGCAGCTTCATTCCCTAAAGGACATCAGTGACCGAGTTGGATGTTTCCTGACAATCGAGAATAATTTCATCTATAGACTCATAATTCTAGGTGATTATTGAATTCAAACTGCTGAAACTGACTGACCATGTGTCTGTCAGTGAATCCAACACAAGTGAATGGAAACATTACTCAGAGTCTGGTTCTGGAACATTCAATACAACCAGGAAATGGAAAGTGAATACTTAGCTAAAAACAAGGCCACTGCTCTGTTAGAGACAAAATCAATCAATGTTCAGTTACTGAACATTATTGACTCACAGAATATGCGAACCTGCAGAATCACAGTAAAAGGGAAAAGTAAACAACATTCTTGGCAAAGCCAGAATGAACCAACTGCTTGTATAAAAACAGTTCAGAACCAAGGGGCTGAATCATCCACAAACTGACAAATCAGATTTGTAGATAGAGATTGGAATTATTCTTAGAGCAAAACAACTTGCAAACTAAAATAGTTTTCATGTCAATAATGACACTGGAAACTTTGTTATGTAGTTCAACCATATTTTCAAATATTGTTTTGGTTCATTATTGCACTGAAGCTAAAATTAAAGTCTATTTATTTTCTCTGATATCCTTCCATTACTTTATTCCCTAATAAGAATGCCCATGGTGTAATGGGTGACAAACATTAAATTATATTGAATTTCCATTGCAAGAACTTGTACAAATTATCACATATCATTCAGTTCATTCATTGTCGTTGATTATCTGTTATTTTCATTGTATGATCACGTTAAATTCACTTAAATAATCACAGTAGAATATTCACCTCTATAGGTATGTAAAGTGAATGTCAAATTATGAATATATCAAGTAAAACCAAATTCACATTTTGCTCTGTTTTATTCCAGGAATGACAGGATGTGTTGAATTATTATCGGAAACAAGAACAAGTGAAGGTGGTGGCTCTCAGACGTGAGGCCTTAAAGCCAAAGGTCCAGGTGGTAGTTACAGTGGGGGGAGGTACCTAGTGCCCCGCTCTCCTCAGAAGGCAGTGAGGATGGTGACACTGACTGGAGCGGGTTAGATGACAAAGCGCCCACGTATGGATAGAGGGACGGCAATGGGTGGGATGACCCACCGCCCTATAAGGTCCAGAAGGCCCTGCCTATGGCACCACTGGGCATCAAAGCTCAACTTAGACAGACAGCAGGGAGCAAGAAAGGGAACTGACAGAAACCAAACCTGAACCGTTCACCCGCTGAATAACAGATGTTGGTGAATGAACACCCAGCCTGATAGAGAAATGGTAATAATGGGCCTTATTGGGACAATATGGATGAATTAGTAGAGGTACACAGTCTCACCAAAGATGATGGATGGACCCTCCCTTGGCCCAAGATGCCCTGAAGTGTACAGCAGAAACTGTACCTGCAATGAGAGGATGGGGTGCGAGCTGGTTCCCCCCCCAGAGTACAGCTGATCCATGGCGCCAGGCATTTACAGATATTACAGGGACACACTGGGGACGGGACAGTCTGAATGGGCTAAAATAACCTTGGTGACTCAGGGAACTAAGGGTAATATCGAGGATCATACAGAGAGGAAGCCTGAGGTGTGTAACAACCACGGGGGATTACCAAACCCTAACACGTGATGATGAAGTCGGTTTGATGTATTTAAAAGATGACATGGGACCCCATTTAACTGTAATTATAAACATGGGACTCCCAGTGGGAGATAATTCTAACCACATTCTGAATTGGGCCATGAGAGCTGAGGCAAACACAGAAACACAGGGGAATAGCTGCAGTACAGGGAGGGTAATCAGACCCAAAATGTTACAAGGGAAGCAGGAAAGGGCACATAGACAAGGAACATAGGCACAGAGAGGGAGATAGGTGTTGATATTGTGAGTGGCCTGTGTTCATGTAGATATATGCATAGCCCATGAATTTTCATTGACGTGCTGTTAAGGGGCCAACACTTGCATGATTCTAACACCGGAGCATCGTTGTCAGTTACCGATAAGGATTTACCCCTCACCCCTTCAATTACTAAAATGAGAGCAGTCGGAGAGGTTACCGAAGAAGCTGGATGAAGCAAACCTGCCCCGATGTCGACCGGGAGTATGACAAAATATATTCAGATATGGAGGTGTGAAACTCAAGAAGGGACCATTCTGGGAGTTGCTCCTATTTATTCTAAAATGGCAACTATTGACATCAACACCCGAACTTAAACATGGGGATGCTCCGGCCAGGACTGGGACAGAAAGAAAAGGAGAGACAACCTCTCCAGAGTAGCTACATTGCAGGGACAATGGGATAGTCAGAGAATCTGGTGGGTTATAGCTCAGACCCACTCAGCGGTGTGCATAACTCAAACAGGAAAGTGGGTTGTTATCTATCGACCCTGTAGAGATCGAGGGCACTCTCATTCCCCACACAAACGGGATCTCATCAAAGCTGGGGCTGAGGAGGCAGTAATTGTGACAGTGATAGATTGACAGAAGCTGGAAATAGTCTGGGTCATTACCTGTGGACATTGAATTGCAGACGAGAGTGGTGTTTACTGACCGAGGAGAACAGTCCACCAGGATACTATTACCTCAGGGATCCTGCAATATTCCAGTATATCCCACCGATGTGTGTTTGATGGATTCCGTCACACTGATCTTACCAACATCTCATCACCTCAAGCGGTGAGAAAGGACATATCCAGATATTAGACAGAGTATTGGGTCAGGTTAGACAGGCCAGGCTTAAAATTAACACACAGAGAGTGTAACTGGGAAGGTAGGGAGAGACGGAACTGGGACATCATGTTGGGGACATCAGATCAGGAAGGGAGAGGGGTCACTACCAGCGGGAACAAAAACCATGATTATAAAACTATCCACTCACACACCGTAAAGGGATCAGGCAAACTTTAGGATTGTTTAATTATTGTGGGAAGTTTGTGAGGAATTATCCAGAAATAGAGAACCATCAGGAGCCCTGGCAGAAGCGTGGACATTAACCAGTGGTGAGGGAGGCAAAATGCACACAGTCGGCATGCCTTTGGTATAGTTCATGACTGGGCTCGGTGAAGGTATATCACCTGTCTGGGGGCCACATTGAGCATGAAGAACAGGTCAGAGAGTTAGTGGAAGCAGCTAACTTTCCCAGTGAAGCAGCAATAATGAAGATTAGAGCTCACAGGAAAGTAGAAACCCCACACCAACGGGGTAGTTGGTGAGCATGGGTGAGCATACTTACTGAAACAGTGCAGACATTTGAGGAGGATGCAGTGGCAGGAGGTACAGAAGCGAGAAAGCAAAGTTTAAAGACATTTCCCGAAACAGTCCCATAGCAGGAGAAACAGGAATGGGAAAAGGGTGGGGCAGTAATAGGACATAGGATGATCCAGCAGTGCCACTGTATAAGACAAACATTATTAAAAACATATCATGGGCTGGCCCATATCGAGCAGGATAAAATGCAATATCGGATGATCAACTACAGGGGTGTTCTGGAACAAGAAGGTTTTGTCGAAGGGGTGTAATCTGTACACAGTGTGAGTCAGGGAAAACAATCAGGATAAAATGGAGGCAGCAGCAGGGACCCAGGGGTTCACGGGAACAATTACAGATGGATTTTACATACACCCCCATCCCAATCCCAGGGAAGGAAATCCTGCTGGGTCTTAATAAACAGGTTTACTCAGTGGGTGGAAGCATTCCCCTGCAGATTCTGACCAAGGGACACATGTTCCAGGAAACGAAGTTAAGCAGCTCTGTGGCCTGTTTGGTACTGAGCAGAAATCCCATCTCACATACCACCTCCAGAGTTCAGGGACAGTAGAAGGAATGAAGCAGACACTGAAAGCTAGTCTGACTAAGGCCCTGACAGAGACAGGCAGGGATGGGTTAGAGTACTCACCACAACCCTAATGAAACTGACGTCAACCCCAGCAAAGGGAACTGAGCAATCCCCCTTTGAATTTGGACTATGCAGCTGCCAGAGGGTATGGTAGTGGGAGGGCAGGAGATGTATAATGGCAGGGATAGGGTGAAACAATTTGTGAAAGAACTGACAAAGCAACTGCATGAGCTGAGAGGGGAAGTTGCAGAGGGACAGAGAATCAGAGACTGGGAAAGGGAGCTCATAACCATCCGAGCTGACATCCCGAACCCAGGAGATCGGGTCAGGGGGGGAAATATTAGGGGAACGTATGAAAGAAACACATCCAAATGCTGGACTTGGCTGGGGGAGTCACAGAATTCCAGACAGGGAACTCTTCCATCCTGCATTAGTAAGGAGCTCTGAATAAACATTGGTCGTGGTGCTCAGCACAGAACTCAAGGCTCCTCTTTGATATTTCTCCCAGTATCAGTTGTGCAGGGGTATGTTGCTGGCTGGAGGTCTGTGACCAGTGCCTCTGTTCCACAAGGGTCAGAGCTGGGACATCTGTTGTTTGTAATACATATAAATGATTAGCCTGAAAATGTAAACGATTTAATTAGCAAGTTTGTAGATGGCACAAAGTGAAGAAGTTGTGAATCGTGAAGAATGTTGTCAAAGGAAACATCAAGGACAAGATCAGTTGGAAGGTTATGTGGAGAAATTGCAGATAGATTTTAATTCAGACAAGTGTGACGTGATGTGTTTTGGGCGGCTCATTGTAAGAGGAATGTATACACTAAAAGGAAGTGCCCTGAGCAACATTGATATACAGAGGGATCTTCAGGTGCAAGTTCACAGCTCCCTGAATGTGGTGAAGGAGGTGGATGGCAGGCTTGCCTTCTTCTGTCAGGGGACTGAATATAAAACTGTCATTAGGCCCCCTTTGCAGTATTGTGTGCTGTGTTGAGCACGGCATTATAAGGAGGATGTGGAGGCTTTGGAGAGGGTGGAAATGGGTTTTCCAGGATGTTGCCTGGATTGGGAGAGGTTGGAAAATCTTGGATTGTTGTCTTTGGAAAGTCAGTGGCTGTGGAGTGATCCGAGAGGCACAGACAGAGTGAATAATCTGAATCTTCTTCCAAGTCGAAATTAGCAATTCCACCGGCCATAGATTTAAGGGGAGAGGGGGCAAGTTTAAAGGAAATGAAAACCGAAAGAACAGCAGATGTTGTAAACCAGAAAGAAAAACAGAAGTTTCTGAAAAAGCTCAGCAGTTCTAGCAGCATCTGTGAAGAAAAATTAGTTAACATTTCTGAGGACGGGGGACTGGACCCGAAACATTAACTGATTTTTCTTCACTGATGCTGCATGACCTGCTGAGCATTTTCAACAACATTTGTGCAAGTTAAAAGGGAGTTGTGTCAGACAAGTTTCTTATGTAGGAGGTGGTCAGTGACTAGAATGTACTTGCCTGAGGGATGGCAAAAGCAGAAACAATCACAATGTATAAGACGCATTTGGACAGACAGATGAGCAGGCATGGGTTGGCAGGGATATGGATCATGTGCAGGCAGATGGAATCAGTTTGGAATAGCATCATGATCCACACAGACATGGTGGGCCGATAATCCCGGTGCTGTACTGTTCTGTTTTCCAGGGGGGAGAATGTGTGGAGCGAGAGATAATAATTTGAGTATAATATGTCTCTTCTTTCGAACACACAGTAAGTTGATGCATTTTGAGAGAGGCAATGTAGAAAGGGAATATATATTTGAATGGCCAAGACATAGAGAGCAGGACAGCAGGAATGCGGGAAAATGTGTACAAATCCTTAAAGGAGAGAGAACATAAAGTGTTTTCAGTAAACGTATAGGATGCTGGGCTTCATTAATAGAGGGAATGATAACATACTCATGGAAAAGATGCTGAGCATTGACAAAGTTCTAGTTAGGTCATAGTCAATCATTGCATCCAATTGTGGTCAACAGATTCCTGGTCAGGATGAGGAAGTTAAAATACCACAAAGGGGCCTGTTCCATACTTTGCTTCTCTTTCAGGATGCATTGGCAACTCAAGGGTTAACCATTCTCCTGCCAAAGGTTTCTCCTGCCGTATTGTAAGAGTACAAGGCCTGTACTCTTCCAATACAGACTGAACACCTCAGTAGGGGTGAGGCAGAATGTATCTTCGAAACAGAACCTCTTGCAGCCACACTTGTGGATTCCACCATAACCCCAGATAGAGCAATTTGCCCTTTCCAGACAAGACTGAGAGCCCTGGGCACAACCCTGTTAAACTGCCTCCTACTCCCATTGTCTTACCTCTCCTCCATATGAGCAATAGGTAAGTGAATCCCCCATTTACTGAAAGAAGAACCCTTCTGCCTTAATCTCTTCCCATCAACACATAGTCATCAACAAAACGATAATCAGTCTCTGTAATCCATTCACACATTATCACAGGACATTGGCATTCATCAAGCTTTGTAAATTCATAATTACCAGCTTTAAACTATGTATTGGCAATCGCCCATGTGACTGATATGCCTTTGTCTAATTCTTATTAAATATACTGTCTCTGTGGGTAAGGCAGAGATTCGTGAAGATGAGTCTGTACAAGTAGACACTCGGCTACTTTAGAGATGCTTTGAAATTCTTGCCAGCTGTCCGATAATAAAGCTGCTGCTGTTGTACAGAAAACTTGTGTCATCTGGATTTGTGGAACAAAACAGACATTAACAAGGAAGGATATGAGTGATGAAGAAATTGCAGTCACTGGATTGATTTGAAGAAATTGCTATTTTCTTTGAAGTGAAGAAGTAGAATATATTTTTGATAAAGCTGTATAAGATTATAACAGACTTAGATATAGCAGACAAAAATATCTGTATTTGATAGGTGATAGCACAAGAATTAAGACCAGATGTGAGGTTTTGAGACAGCGGGAGATGAGTAAGTATCTCTGCTGACTATATTGGCTGGAAATATGCAGAACATACTGTCTATTATGGTGGTGCAAGTAGAGAAGATGAATGATTGAAAAAAACAATTATACCAGATCTGAGGGAAATAAAATCGCAGAGTTTGGGGGACAGAAGGGGAATGAGAATGGGGGATTCTGCAACAGAGAGCCAGCTTGGATTTGATGGGCCTCTTTCTGTGCTACAATGCATTTTATTTGGACTTGCTTAACTTGCTCTGGTCACTGATTAAATTGTCATTGAGGTAAATCTGCTCAGTGTTCCTACTCAGACCAATACAGGCTGTCCCTCCATAGCAAGAGATAATGTTTACTGCTTTATACTGGGTTCTGGGGGTGGTGGGGGGTGGGAGGATTGGTGGTACTAACGGTGTATGTAACAGTCTGCCAGCATTTATCTGAAATGGCAAAACACCAGTGCAGTCACACCAGGGACAGACACTGGAAATGTGGGGAATACCCGAAGGGAATTCTTTACCCATCCCACCTGGACACTTGCCAAACCAGTCAGACTGGGGAGAAGCTGTTCACCTGCTGTGTGTGTGTGGGGGAGGGTGGGGGGAGGTGGGAAGGGATTCTCTCAGGCATCCATCCTGCTGAGACACCAGTGAATTTAATCATAACCACTAGTTGAAGGATATTTTTTCTCTTGTTCACACCAAGTAATGTAGAATGGTTTTGGCAGTTCATAAAGTTTTGCATATAGAGAACTTGGTTTTGGAAATGTTCACAACATCGTTGAACATGTACAGATTCACACTGGGTACAGATTTTTATTTTCCTTTATCCATTCACAGGATGAGGGTATCGCTGGCCCGGCAGCATTTACTGCCCATCCCTAATTGCCCAGAGGGCAGGTAAGAATCCACCACATTACTGTGGGTCTGAAGTCACAATGTAGGCCAGACCAGGTAAGGATGGCAGCTTCCTGCCTGAAAGGGCATTACTGAACCAAATGGGTTTTTTCTGACAATCGATTAATGGTCATCATTAGATTCTTAAATTCCAGAGGTTTTTTTAAATTCAAGGTCCCCCATCTGCTGCAGCAGGCTTTGCACCCAGGTCTCCAGAACACTATCTGGGGTTTTAGATTAACTGTCTAGTGACAAGACCACTAAGCCAGTACTTCCCCACATCGCTGTCCATCTGCACAGAGTGAACAGTGGTTTTCTGATTCATCAGAACAGGGTAATCACACATATGTTTGATGTTGATTGGCTATTGACATCCATCTCTGATCCATGTATTCTGGGGTTTGTTTCTATTGTCTTGTTATCCTTTGGGGATAAAAACAGTTTCAATTAGCTTTCTATTAAATGCATGGCAATCAAGTCGATCCCATAACTCTCAGGCAGATTAGTTTCTGTAGAAGGACTCTCCATCTCCACGGCCTCCTCCATCCTCACCTCCAACAGTACAATAATCTCACAGAGTCTCTTTGTGACTATGAAGGAGACAATCTGATCTGCTGCTTCTTTACCTACTCCTATGTCAAGTTAGCTCTTAATCTCCCCTTGCTGCAGTTGTGATCCTGCATCATTGTACAGTGTTGCTCATATTTCATTTCTTGGCCTATCAGTGTTCATGATACTGCATGTAGCTTCTTGCATATACGGCTTACAGTGCATGGGTTTAGCTCTTTCCTTCCACCATCAGCAGTAGAATTGTACTCCAACAAAACTTACAGAATCCCGGCCCAGCATATTCCCCAACTTACCTCTTACCATCAAACCAGAGGATCAATCCTCGTTCAACTGAGAGAGTTCAGGAGGGCATGCCAGTAACAGCAGCATGAATACCTAAAAATGAGGTGTTAACCTGATGAAGTTACCAAAGAGGACGACTTGTGTTCCAAACAGCACAAGCAGCAAGTGATAGACAGGCAAAGCAATCCAGGAAACAACAGAACAGATCTAAGATCTGCAGTCCAGCCACATCCAGTTGTGAATGAAGTCAGAGTACAGCTGGAGTTCTGAGGACAGTTCTCTTCAAGAATGTCAGACTGGATTAATTATCATAAAACTCAAGTCCGTTTGACATTCATATATTTACAATCAGTGTTCAATTCACCAAATGTAGCTGAAGGTAAAGATAATCTTCAAGTGACTGTAACAGTGGAGACATCTGAATACTTGATCAGCAAATTAAAGCCTGTTGTGTTTAGATAGTAACAATTTTAAAGAGATTTTAAAAAGTAGGGTGACTTGAATATAATGGAAGAAGTTGATTGGTGGGTAGCTGATAATCTTGTTTTAAACTGAAGTTAATTTAGGATTAATTAACAAATAAACATATGGTATGGAATCCCAGCCCTATGGGAATCCCAGCCCTATCCCAGTTCCATGTGGGAAAATCAGGACACTTCTTGTGTGAGTGACAACCACAAGAACATGGACGTGACATGGGAAATGACAGGAACAGTCGTTTGACTGCGGTTAAAGTACTGCACACACTTCTGATCCCCTTATTCCAGGGTTAATGTGATCACACAGGAGTGGGTACTGAGGAGATTGATCAGAATGTTTCTACAATTGGAAAATTTCTGCTCTAAGGCAAGGTTGGATAGATTGGGAATTACTTCCGAGGAGGATGTGCTGAGATTTAATTGAAGTGATAAAATTCTGAGGAATCCAGATCGAGTGGATAGGAAGGAGTTATTCATTAACTGAGAGGTCAGAAACTAGAGGATTTAGATTGAAACTAATTCCCAGAAAGAAGGATAGAGGAGAATTCATTTCACTCAGAGATGGTGGGGAGCAGGAACTCATTGGGGTGGCAGAGGCAGTAACCAGCATCACATTAGAATAAAAGGACATGGATGTAACTGAGATGCTGGAGCATGCAGGGCTGCGGACTAAAGTCTGCAGAATGGGTTCATTGTGATTTATTTAACATTTCTCCAGAATATTAAACTCAAGTCCAATTTGAGAATTTATGAACATCATCTGACCTGAATTCCAAATGTCAGAATAAATTTATCAGAAAGTTACAGCACAGATCGAGGCCACTTGGCCTATCCTGCATGCGTTGGCTGTAATAGAATGACCTCGGCTTTACAGCGTTCTGTACTCACCAATGAGAGCAACAATTTCAGACTGCGTACTCTGCCCTCTATGTTGTTATAATCTGTTTTTTCAATGTATCTCTTTGACAGCTGCTCACCTTGTTTCCTGGTTTCTTTCCCAGCCCCAAGTCCATTCCCCACGGCCTTGAAGGACTACCATTTCTGCAATTTAATCTCTCCTGCCTTCCCCCGTGTGACAGACTGTCGTTTTGTCCTTGTCTCACTCTCACCTTGCTCACAACTTGTTACATTTCTGATGGTTGCCAGACCTCTGTGACTTCACTGCGCCCCCTGGGTCAGTGGCACGAGTTTTGAATTCTCGTCCTCATGAGCTAATTGGAAATCTTTCTGGCTGCAATTTCCCCCAGATTTTATTTTGAAAAAAAAGAGGATTTGTGTCAGAGTCAAGTATTTGTAACATGAGCCTTCATCTACAATCCTGAGCACTTAGACACAATATGTGACCCTCCCACAGATGTGCAGGTTTGATGGATTGGCCGTGCTAACATGGCCTGTAGGGTTAGCCATGGTAAATGTGGGGTTATGGAGGTAGGGTGGGACAGCAGGTCATTGCAGACTCGATGGACCGAATAGTCTCTTTGTGCGCCTAAGGGATTCTGTAATTCTAACTAGTTGTGATTGTTGTCACATTTTCCTAAGTCCAGGTTCATTCAACTCAGGTACACATGCTGCCTTTTGCGTTTCTGTGGGTGCTCACTCAATCCTTTCCTTCTGTTTTACATCAATTTCACACTGTAGAAGAGGGTGGGAATGAATGTGTAAATATAAATACTCCAACTGAAACCCTACAGGTCAGGAACTGTGTCTGCTACTAGCATCACTCACAACAGGAAAATAAAGGTTCAGTCACAAATCTGACAGAAACACAGTGGTTATAATCACCAAAAAAGTCTTAACAGCTTCAAACTCTTTTCTTAAGAGGAGGCTGAGAGACAACCTGGTACAAGTAGGAAGCTTTTTGTCTGTGTTTTCAGAGATTTGAGTTTGAAATCATTGGGTTTAAGCAAGTTTCATTGTCCCAGGTCATCAAAGGTGCTATATAATTGTGCATCTTTCTTTCTGCCTATCTGTCTGAGTCAACAATCAGATGGATGTGTCATTGTCTGAGTGTTTTCCCAAATCCCTGATTGAATCTGCTTCCCCCCTCAATCCCAGGTGCCAGCTGCCTATAGTCCACCCAATGTTGAAGAGCATGACAGGAGAATGGATTGAAACCGAGAGTTCAATGCCAGAATGAAATAGGAAGAAGGAAATAAACGGGATTTTTGGATCCCAGGGGATACAGACTCCAGGATTAATCCTTGTGGGCATTCCCGCAGTAACAGGAGACAGCATTCCATGATGAGAGTTAAACCCGGGTGGCAGTAGAGGGAACCACTGAACATGAGCAGGTTTAGTTCAAACACAGGAGGTTTGTTCAGTCGGTAACAGTGTGTTAGACATGGATGTGAAGTGAGCATTGAGGGGAAATGTTACCACAAGCTGCAGATGGATCACTTTCACTGGAACAGGAGGAAACCATTCAGCCCTTCAATCCTGCTCTGCCATTCAAGAGATCATGGCTGATTTGTGGCCGAAGTTGCAATGTTCAAAACTCTCCAAACTCATCAATAAACTCCTCTGCAACAGACAAGATCAATATTCAAAAACGAAACATCTGCAAATGCTGGGAAATCAGGAACAAAAACAGAAATTGCTGGAAAAAATCAGCAGATCTGGCAGCATCTGTGGAGAGTGAACCTTTGGATCCAGTGACCGGTCAGGTGACCACCTGCTGCTGACCATTCTGCCCTTTCTGTAACACTCTCTGGAACAGGTTCTGGTGCGAGGGGAATGAGACTGTCAATAACAACTGAGAAAATAGGAGGAAGTGCTCAATCAGAATAAAAAACATTTTGGTCTTTCACTTTTAATTCAACTGCAAATATTATTCATTATCATTTCAGAAATAAGATAATAGGCCAGAAATCAACTCTTCATGTCATTGGGTCTGAGAAACTGTTAATTCTGACCTGGTCCTGCCTACATGTGAATCTAGACACTGAATAACGTGGTTGACTCTGAACCATCTCTTGGGCAGTTAGAATGGATGACAAATGCTGCCCCAGCATGTGATGCTGTGATCCCACGAACAAACAAAACAAATCCAATCGCTGTGGTAACTTGTGAATCCGCTGGTGTTATTGGAAGAGGATGAATGGGAAGGTTTATGGGGTGAAGGGAGAAGAATGGCATTCAGTGAGGTGATCCTTTGGAGAGCTGATGAGCCGATCAGCCTCCTTTTGCACAGTAACAATTCAGTGAATATTTCATTCTGAGCCCTCTAAGGAAATATCAGGGCAGGGTTTATAAAGAGGTCAGATTGAATGAGTGTCTCGGTGAACAAAAGTGAGACACAGATACAGAGAGGTTTTGGGATGGATTTAATTATATTTTATATATTTGCATAGTCATCAACATTACAGCAGTTAAAACTGGGAGTGTAATTAGAGCAGCAAATAAATCTTAAACATTTATGCAGCTGAAGGGGATGCTGGGTAAAGATTAGTTAGTGTTTATTTTAGTCCAGGCACACCAGCCTAGGAGCACATCCTTCCTGTATCTATCCTCTCGAGCTCTTGAAGATTTTTGTTCATTTGAAGTGTTTCATGTTTAGATACTACAGAGAAGACAGCTTCAGGCTCCTCAATCTCTCCTGCCAGGGAAATGCTGCTGTTAGAATTCAATTCACTGGTGCATGTTACTGGCTGCTTCATGAACTGGAACTGGAAATTGAGACTGAAAGGTTACTGTATAAAATATCTTCAATGGTATTACCAGACGTGAGTGGGTTTAGGAAAATGACCTTGACTTACAGGCATGGAGTGTCAGAGCACTTCCTGTTGTGGGACATCCTGTTTAGATTCAATCCATTGATAACTATTAGAACTGACTTGCACTGGCTCCGTCAAAGTGGTCAGAGCATTATGGCTGTCATCGAAGGTGGTAACAAACTTCCCATGGGTTAAAAATCGTAAATGATAGAGTAGGTACGAGGTCTGATGACACTGTTGGAGTATTGATGTTGTTAATGACATTAACTCGGCTGGAGTTGACTGAATTTATATTGTCTCTTTCTGAACTTCAGGATGTCTCTGGGCAATATGTCTCCAATAAACAGCAATGTGACAATGCGCAGGGATCATCTGTTTTGATTTAAATTGGGATTATAGCACTGCTGCTTCACAGCACCAGGTACATGGTTGGAGTCCAGCCTTGGTCAACAGCCTGTGTGGAGTTTGCACATGCCCCTATGATTGTGTGGGCCCCCTCCAGGTGCTCTGGTTTTCTCCCACAGTTCAAATATTTCTGGGTTCGGTGGATCAGTTGTGCGAAATTGCCCTCTGTGTCCAGGATTGTGCAGACTTGGTGGATCAGCCATGGGAAATGCAGTGTTACAAGGATGGAGTGCTCCAGGTGGGATGCTCTTTGGATGGTTGGTGGGGTTTGATGGGCCAATTCTCTTATGCCACACTGTTGGGATTCTATTCTATAATTGAGGATAAAGGCTATTCTATGATTGAGGATTAAGCAGGTTGTCCTTGGAGAAGGAGCATGTGGTATGTATCAATCCTCTCGATGCCTTTAGATAGAGGTGGGCATCGCAGGGGAAACAGTGCTTTATCTCCACTGCTGCCCCCTCACCCCTAACTCTACTTTGATTTGGTCCCTTACCACTTTCATTTGCAATGGTTTGCTTTGCTCACAATGGTCTTGGTTTGTAAATATTGAATTGGTTACATGGTTGGTTTACTGCTGGTGATTATATATTAAGAAAACTCAAAATGGTGTAATGATGAACGTGGGAAGGTTGCTCAGCTGTGTGAGATAACACTTCTGGGTAGGAAAAATGGGGGGAAATAGAACGCTTCACACCTCACAGAAGGAGAACTGAAAAGCAGTTAAATCAAACCAAAGGTTCAGACAGGGAGGGAATATTTCCCTGGAGTTTGAGTAACTGGAAAGTGATGGTGTCCAGAAATAGACAGGATTTTGTTTTACAGGGCGCTTGAAATTTTTAAAAACTGTTAGTTTCATTTCTTTTCTTTTAGTTCTATTTATTGCGGAATAAATAGCTACAATATTTTAAAAATAAATTTACAAACCTTGTGTTAAAGACAAATGTTAAATAAAATCCATCAAACCATCCCTCACTGAAAACTGTTGTGGAGGTGCAATCTCCTGGAGAATCCCTGCCCCCTTCTTCCTACCCGGGCTCCATGACTATATACATACCTGGGAGATAGCAGCAGATGGAGGCCATTCGACCTTTCATTCATGCTACACCATTCAAGGGGAAACAGCTAACCATGCAGCTCAGTCTCCTGTTCCTGCTGTGTTCCAATCGCTTTTCATGACATTATCTCAAAGAACAATATCTAAGTCCTCCTTTGGCTTCACTGCCTTTTGTTCCAGTGGTGTTGTTGTGTTCGTGTGTGGGTGTAGGCAGGGGTAATGTGATGGTGCTGCCTCCTGGAGGATGCACTCAGCCTTCCTCATCATCCTGCAGTAACATCAATTGGGTTTCAGCAACTAGAGATAGAAACCGTTTCCAGGATATGGGCATCACTGGCACTGCCAGCATTTCCTCCCCATCTCTCATTACCCTTCAGAAGATGGTAGTGAGCTGCTGTATTGAACCATTCACAGTCCATTTGGCACAGATAGACCGACAATGCTGGGAGGGAGAGTGTGCAGGATTTTGGCCCAGTGATTCTCCATCTTTGGTTCTTCAAACGCTGGTCAACTTAATCACGATCGGCAAATGATGTTGAGATTTCAGTCTGCAAAACTTCACCATCTAGCACCCTGCATAAAGGATTCTGTACAGATTAGAAATTCAGAACAGACAATTCTAGTTTCTCTGGAATATCTTTTTCCCCTTTCTTCCCCAAAAGCTGTAACCCTCCAGCCCACTTAATCTCTCCCACCATTCTGACTCTACTATCCCCTAATGTACACCCTCCCCATGCTCATGTAGTTGTTGATAAACAGGTCTCTGCCACCACTTCCCGTCCCTGGTTAGACTCTGCACACTTTCTGGGTTCACTTCCTTTCCCTTCAGTTGCTGCAAGACAATAGTGTAACAGCAGAATGAAACAAAAATGAAACAGACAGGGAGGTGGCAGATCCTGGACAGAAGAGGAACCTTCAGTCTGGGAGAATGGGTCAGATCCTTTGTTTCTCATTGGTCGATTCCAGTGTTATGGCAAGTTAGGAATGTAACTTGGTCCCATGTGGGTGTGATGACACATTGACCCTCCAACAGATCAATACTACAAGCAAATAAGTTCCTACTCCAGACAATAACAGTGTGAAATACTTTCCACTAGTTACCCCAAAGCACATGCTCCAAAACTCACCCACATTCTGTACTTGTGCAGTGCCAGGTTTCCCCACAGACGTGTGGTTCCTGCCTCGGAATTTGGGAGTTGCAATCCTCATGCCGGCACTAGAGCCCTGTCTCTGGAACGTGAAAGGAAAGTGTGGGATGGAGGATGTTGTGTATCAGATCCCCATTCAGACACATGGGACATGTTGGGCTTTCACTGGGATTTACTGAAACATCCACTTAGACAACCTGATTTCTGACATAAGGAACATAGATTCAGCCAATTGTGGGATAGGGAGGTTAATAAGGCGCAGTAGGTTTTAAGCAGAGGTGGCTCAGTGGCTAACACTGCTGCCTCACAGCGTCAGGAACCTTAGGCGCCTGTGTGGAGTTTACACATTCTCCCCATGTTTGCATGGTTTCGTGCCGTTCTCCAGTTTCCTCACACAGTCCAAAGATGTGCAGGTTAGGTGGATTGCCCATGCTAAATTGCTGATAGTGTCCATGCACGTGCCAGTTAGACAATTAGCCATGGGAAATGCAATGTTACAGGGAATGAGTGGGTCTGAATGGGATGCTCATCATAGGGTTGGCGTGGACTCGATGGATGAATACCCTGTTTCTGCACTATAGGGAATCTATTCTATTCTCATGAGGAAGAATGTACTTGTCTCGATGTGTTGTGAATCTGTGGAATTCCCTATTCAAAATGCCAGGACAATGAGCCAATTTAATGAAGACATAGATGTTGAATTTGCAATGGGTTGAAGGGTGAGAGAGAGCAGGTGGGAAAATCCAGCTGAGACCGAGATGAGCTCAATCATCACCGTATTAAATGGTGGAGTTGATTCAAAGGGCTGCATTGCCTCTCCTGTGCGCAGGGCCTATCTTCTTACGGTAATAACTGGAAAGCTGAATCCAAATATCACCACCTTCACCAAAGGAGATTTTCGGAATTTGATAGATAGTCAGGTGGATTAGCATTCCAAACTTAGATAGTGAGGAAGTATGTGGGAGATAATGATTTTGCAATTTTAAACTGAGGGGAGACAGTGATTTATGGTTTTAGATTGTGTAGTACATTCACAGCGTCCAGAGTATGCTGTTGTGAATATCTATCCTGTACTTTATTAGAAAGCCAAGGTCAGTGACAATGAAAACCAAAACACCCAGGAAACATCCCCTCCCCTTGTAATCTGATAAAAGAATTCTGAGAAGTCTGGTTGAACTTAGAACACGGATGGAAAGCTTTAAGATTAGGTCCACTCCCAAGATCCAGTGCTTAAACAAAAGGAGACTACAATAGGATGAGGCAGGAGTTGGCTAATGTAGACTGGAAACAAAGACTTTACGGTGGGAAGGTTGACGGACAGTGCGAGAATATCAAAGCAATTTTTCGAAGTGCTCAGCAAAAGTATATATCAGGGAAAAGGAAGGACTGTCGGAAGAGGAGTAATCTGCCGTGGGTGGCTCAGGAAATAAGGGAGTCTATCAAACTGAAATAGAATGCATACAAATTGGCAAAGACCAAGGAGATTAGAAAAAACTTTAAAGATCAACAGAAAGCGAGATGGGATTGGGGGAGAAAAGTGATTAATAGCTATCCTCCGGGCTGGAATAGCAGTTTACACTGCAAGAGGGGAACCTATTGTGTGGGGAACATATGGCCTCTGTAATTGTTGTAGCACTTAACTGTTACCATCGAGATAATCCTGATCAAATTAAAAATCACAGCACACTCCAAAAGCTTGTACTGCCAAAAAATCCTGTTGGATTATACACTGGTGTTTTGGGGTTTTTAACTTTGTCCACCCCACCCCAACCACGGCTCCTCCACATCAGAATCCTGATAGATACCCCACTTAAACTGAAGTGCCTGTCAGATACTTGAGGGAGCCAGGGGGGCGTGGGGGAGGGGTGTGTGGTTTAACCACAAAGTGCTGAACTAAACTAGACTTTCTAACTGCCGTTGCCATGAAGATAATACTGAGAGACAGTCTCTATTCAAAGTCCCAAACCACAAAGGTATAAGAATGGGAGCTGTACATCGGATAGGTGGGGAGTTACCTGATGCTGCCTGGAGGTGTTTTGCATGTACACTATCCATGTTACTGCCATGTTTCATCAATAAAGACTCAAAGAAGACCTCTCAGAGTTCTGTGCCCAGTTATTCCTATCCAGCAGGGTTCAGGAATATGAGTACACAGCAGTCAGTCTTCACAGTGGAGGATACGAAGAACATGCCAGTAATTGATAAGGAGACTGTGGAAGGTGAGGACCAAGAAACAACCATTATCATGAAAGAGTTAGAGCTGGGCAAGCTAATGTATCTAAAGGTACACAAGTCTCATTGCCCTGATGGAATACATCCCAGGATACCAACAGAGTTAGTGGGAGAAATAGCAAATGCACTTAGTCATAGAATCCTACAGCAGAGACAGGCCCTTTTGCCTGTCCATCCACGCTAACCCCATTTCCCTGCACTTGGCCAATTTGCTTCTGACCCTTTCCTATCCATGTATATGTCCAAATGTCTTTTACCTGTTGTGAGTGTTCCTGCCTGAACAACTTCCACTGGCAGCTCATTCCATATACATACCACCCTCTGTGTAAAACAGTTGCCCCTCAGCTTCCCTTTTATTCTTTCTCCTCTAACCTTAAACTGATCCAATCAAGCCGTCCAATCCTGGGAAAAAGACTGAGTGCATTCACGTTATCCATGCCTCTCATGGTCTTATACACTTCTTGAAAAGAACCCCCTCAGTTTCCTCTTCTCTAAACATAAAATCCTCACTTGGCCAACCTCTCCCTGTAACTCAGACCCCTGAGCCCTGGCAACATCCTTGTAAATTGTTCTGCACTTTTTACACTTTTAATAACTGAAACCTACATTACATTCATCATATTTCCAGTATTTCCCCATGGCGCTGGAACCGACGTGACAATGCCAATGGATTACAATCCATGATCGATAATGAACTCCTTTACAACAATCCCATTTTCATAGTGTTTCCCATGGTGCAGGTATCCTTGTCTCTTTCTGGTTGTATGGTTAATTAAAAACTTGTCCTTCTACAAAGCAAAGTTTTGGCTTAATTGTTCCTGGGAAATGTGCCATGATTTTCCAGACTTTCAAAAGCAAATGAAATCTCTCTCCACACTCACCATGCTGACATGGACTTGGCTGTGTCTCAGTACTTTTGCAGTCACACTGAGATTTGAAATATTCGCCCACGGACAGAATGCACACCTTTCCTTCCAGATGAAAAGGCCAATGATATTCAGATCGGCACGGATCAAGTAACTATCAGATCTGAACATGAAGTTCAATTTGAATTTCTCATCCGCAAATCCACCCTTTCAGTACCATACAACAGAGCACACAAGTTACCACTGTTAATACAGGATGGAAATTCATAAGACAATTGTAGTATTAAACTGTAGTTTCCTTGTTCCCCCAAAGCTTTAAACCTCAGTCTCACAATTTCTCTCTTCTGTGAACTGAAATCCAAACCAATCCCCACACTCCTTTCCTCCACACCCAGTTCTCACACACTCTCTCTTCGAATTCAGTTTCCTATCTCCTGATGAGAACCATCCTGCATACACTGCTTCCTGCACACTCTGGCCAAGACCCATCTGACTAAAATGAGCCAAATTAGAATTCTAATTGCAGGCCCATCCTTGTTGCTTTCCATAACAACCCTGAATCTTCACAAAAGAGTTCTGATAACTTTCTGCAAAACGCTGCACCACTGATAGTCTGATCACATGTCAGGGTAGCAAGAAAGTGGCCATTCCTCTGGGTCCTGCTCCCAGAGGGATGAAGCTGCTAATGATAGATTAATCCCTCACACCCACAGCCTCCTTCCCAGGCACTGACCTATACTGTGCATACTCCCACAATTGGCCAGCACTGCGCCCGTGCACTTGTCTTCCCTCCGACAGCACGTGCTCCCGATCATACAGGAGTCCAGGTGATTGACAGCAGCTGCTGCCCAATATATCAGGATCCCTACAGTATGGAAACAGGCCCTTCAGCCAAACAAGTCCATATTGACCCTGCAAACAGTAACTTACACAGACCCATGCCCCCAAACTCATGTAACTAATACTATGGGCTATTTCAAATGGCCAATTCACCTGTCCTGCACATCTTTGGATTGTGGGAGCAAACTCGCTCAGATACTGGGAGAATGAGCAAACTCCACACAGACAGTCGTCCGTGGCTGGAATCGAACCTGGGTACCTGGTGCTGTGAGGCAGCAGTGCCAACCACTGAGCCATCTCTATCGACGGGAGGTGGCGGGGCTGGAGGACTGGGACAATGGGGTTGTAACCAATGAATGAATGTGGAGGACACTGGGGGATGGACAGGTCAGTGAGGGACAGGAGCAGTGCAGCAGCAGGAGGGGATCCTGGACAAACTGAGCAATGGGTGAGTCTGACAGGAGAGAAATGGGTGAGTCTGACAGGTTCTGTTTGGAGGCTCAGGCAGGGACAGCTGGGTGACAGTATGGCCTGGTGGCTTGGGCAGGTTTACTAATCAGCCTCTTCAAAGATGCTGTTATTCAACTCTGAGCCTGATCCTCCTAGTCCAGAGGTAAGGACACTTACACTATTTCCTGGTGGGCAAGGGGTACAGGGACTGCCTTTCAAGAGGAACTCACCTGTGTTGGTGACATTAACAAGACTCAATACAGACTCACTGACAAAATGCTGGTGTACTTGAACCTCATCCAGAATATTAACACCTAAAACTGGGCAACGCAGACTCCAATGTACAGAGTTAAATCCTGGATACTAATAACAGCTTTGCGCATGGGAAATCATATCTCATGAATTTGACTCAGTTTATTTGAAGAAGTAACAAAGAGGATGGCTGAGTTCAGAGCATGGACATGATCTACATGACTTCAGTAACGTGTTTGACAAGGTCCCTCATGGGAGACTGGTCAGCAAGGTTAGATCACATGGAGTACAGAACTGGCCCGAAGGTAGAAGGCAGAGGGTGCTTTTCAGGCTGGAGGCCTGTGACCAGTGGAGTCTCACAAGGATCGGTGCTGGATCCACTACTTTTCGCCAGTTATATCCATGATTTGGATGTGAACATAAGAGGTATTGTAAGTACGTTTGCAGATGACACCAAAATGGGAGGTGTAGTAGACAGTGAAAAAGATTACCTCAGAGTACAAGAGGATCTGGATCAGATGGGTGAATGGGCTAAGGAGTTCAGTTTAGAAAAATGCAAGCTGCAGCATTTTGGAAAATCAAACTTTAGCAGGACTTATACAGTTAATAGTAAGTTCCTGGGGAGTGCTGCTAAACAAAGAGTCCTTGGAGCGCAGGTTCATAGTTCCTTATCAGTAGAGTAAAAAATAGATAGGATAGTGAAGGCGGCAGTTGGTCTGCTTGTCTTTACTGGTCAGAGCATTGAGTATAGGGGTTGGGAGGTCATATTGCGGCTCTACAGGACATCGCAAAAGTCGCTGAATCAATATTCCATAGAATTCTGCTCTCCTTCCTATCAGATGGATGTTCTTAAACTTTAAAGAGATCAGAAAAGAATTATAGCATGTTGCCAGGGTTGGATAGGCTGTTTTTCCTGCAGCGTCAGAGGCTGAGTGGTGACCCGAAAGAGATTTTTAAAATCTTGCTGGGCATGGATAGGGTAAATAGACAAGATATTTGCCCTGCAGTGGGGGAAAACAGAACTAGGGGACTGGGAGGGAGGATAGGCAGTCAGGGCGTGGGTGGATCGAGAGGGGTGGGACCGAAATGGGTGGGGAAAGAGAGGGGGGATAGGGAGAGGACTCAACCTCTTAATGACAAGTTCCTGGGAAGTGTTGACAGACAAACAGACCGTGCATTGTGGGTTGATAGTTCCTTGAAAGTGTGGTTGAAGGTAGACAGGTCGGTGAAGGTGGTATGCGGTATGCTAGCTGTTATTGGGCAGTGCATTGAGGATAGGAGTTGGGAGATCATATTTCGGTTGTACAGTTTATTGGCTCGGCCACTTTTGGAATCCCCAGACTGCTTTCAATTCCAGTCTCCCTGCTATAAGAAAGATGTTGGGAAACTTGCAAGAGTTCAGAAATGTTTTACTAGGGTGTTGCCAGTATTGGAACATTTGAACAATAGGGAGAGGCTGAATAGGCTGAGGCTATTTCCCTGCAGCACTGGACACTTTAGGTGGCTTTATCAAACTTTATAAAATTATGAGGAGCAATGATAGGGTGACTAGTCATGGCTTCTTTTTTCCCAGGGTAGGGGAGTCCAAACAAATGTGAATCTTTTTTCCAAGGTGAAAATGACAAATTCTCAATGAGAGGGGGCAAGTTTAAAGGATATGAAAACCGAAACAACGGAAGATGCTGTAAACCAGGAAGAGAAACAGAAGTTTCTGGAAAAGCTCAGCAGGTCTCGCAGCATCTGTGAAAAGAAATTAGAGTTAACGTATCTGAGGAAGGGTGACCAGACCCGAAACTTTAACTGATTTTTCTTCACAGATGTTGCATGACCTGCTGAGCATTTCTCACATCTGTGCAAGTTTAAAGGGAGTTGTTTGGAGTATATACCTGAGAGGAACTTTATAAAGTGCGAGTCAGACCACATCTGGAGTAATGACAGAAGTTTTGGTCCCTTTATTTAAGGAAATACATCATTCCATCAGAGGCATTTCACAGAAGATTGACTGGGATGAACCCTGGTTTGCAGGGATTATCTTTAAAAGAAAAGGCTGAAGAAGTTGGGACTCTACTCACTGGATTTCGGAAGAATGAGAGGGGATCTCATTGTAACATGTCAGATTCTTAAGGAGTTTGACAGGGTAAATACAGAGAGAATGTTTCCCATCATGAGGGAGTCTGGAACCAGATTCTGGGTCAGTCACCGAATCACGGGTTCTGTTTTGGATTTGTCAAGTTTAAGGCAACACCGACACAGGTCAGGGGTTTCAGTAGCAATGGAGCTGGGGTGAGGTGGAGACAAGCAACATTTAAGAGATTGGAATTCCTGGTTTTTGTGATTGTGTAGATGTCTGATCAGAAGGTCACCTTGGGGTCAGATACAAGAGCAATATTGTCAAGAGTGTGGTTCTGTCTCAGACAGTTCCCAGGGAGAGGGAGGGGCTCAGCAGTAAGGGAACGTAATTTGTAATAGCAACTGAAGGCAATGGGTTTAACCATTGCAACGTTCTCAATAGTATTCCTGTGGAATTATAAACATGATAAAAAAAAACAAACTGTTGTTGATTTGCACACATATTGTCAACTCTTCACTGTCGCTGAGTGAATAATCTATAACAGCACTTACCCAAACAGGAAATTGCAGCTAATCACGTAGTGGAAGTGTGATGAGCAGTTTGATAACTGAGTAATGGAGAGGGATGATGGGGAGGGAGAGCTGGGCATTGTCATGTGAAACCTAACACGGTGCTTTTGGACAATGTCACCTCCTGGCAGTATGTAGGTGAGAAACAGGAGGGAACGAGGAGTGATCCTCAAGGGACACCAAATACAAGGAATTCAGAAAGGAACGGGAGAGTCGGGATGGAGTAGGTTTTTGCAACAACGATGGGGTCAAATATTAGTTTGTAGCAGAATGGGAGAGAAGGACATAACCAGAAAAGACAGACAGACAGAACAAGGAACAATATCTGTGAATTGGGGAGGGGGAGTGATGAAGAGGAGGAGCAGCCCAACTCCAAAAGCACTATTCCTCCATCAGTGACATCACCCAACTCCACCCTAGTCTCAGCTCATTTAATGAAACACTCGTCCATCCCTGTGTAATCTCCAGACTTCATTACCCAAACACACTCCTGGCCAGCCTCCCACATTCAATTTACATATAAGCTCAAGAGTATCTAAAACCCTACTGCCCAAGTGCTCACTTGTACTAAAACTTGTTGATCCATCAAAAGGCTCCTATTAACAAGCAACAATTTAAAATTCTCCCCCTTGATGTAATTCCTGGCTGTGAACATCCCTGTCTCCCTGCACCACACAACCTGTGAGATCCCGACAACTCATTTTCTTTCAGACTCCCAACGATGTGTTTATTCATTGCTTCACCTGTCTGGCTGTTTCTACTGTTGCCAAGGCAACACGGTCTGGAATTCCCACCCTAACCCCCTCAGACCTGCTTTCCTCCTTTAAGGTATTCCTGAAAACCTGCTTATTTGGCAATTCTTTTGACCACCTGACCTAATATCCCGATCTGTGGCCTTATGTCAGAAGTTCTCAATAGTATTTTTGTGGAATTATAAACATGATTAAAAAAAACAAACTGTCGTTGATTTGCACATACATTGTCAACTCTTCACTGTCGCTGAGTGAATAATCTATAACAGCTCTTACTCAAACACATTGTGGGCGCACCTTCACCACACGAACTGCAGCTGTAGAAGGAAGTCAAACATCACCTTCTCCATAGGTAATGGGGCTTTGGGACTGATCACTGGTGTCTGTGGAGGGAGAAACACACAGTTGATATTTCAGGGAGTGCAATATGCATTATAGGGAGGGAAAATGGTGCAGAATTTGGGATTTTCAAAATTGTGTTTTACAATGTGCACTAAGTTCTGTAAAACCTCTCATCCCATACCATGAAAATTTCCTTCTCTTCCTGGTCAATATGTCTTTCCTTTCCCCTGCCCTGCACCTTCACACATTTCCAATGCTTTGGCTACAACAACACTGTGCTGTCACGTGGTTGAGTATAGTCCCGCCCCTCATTCACTCTGATTGGTTGAAGGACCAACAAGCCCCTGTCGCCCCTCATTCCCCCCACTCTTATTGGTTCTGTGATGACATCAATAATCCGAGGCCCATTGTGGGCTGGAGCATGCTCAGTGCTTCCTGCTTTTGCTGTTGTTCATCAGGTATGAGAGAGAGGGGGCTCATCCCTGTTTCTCCTGATGTCAGACAATAACAACAACTACCTGCATTGTATGGAGCCTTTCACATTGACAAATCTCCTAAAATGCTTCACGAATGATGGAAATGTTGATTAAAGAGAACGATTTTTAGATACATCTTTAAGGCGGAGAGAGGGAGTTAGGGAGGATATTCCAAAGGTTTGTGTCCTCAGCAGCTCCAATCGTGGAGTGATACAGGTGGTCAACAGCTTACAATGGGGACAGTTAGTGGCTAACCATAAGTTAACAACCTCATGTCGTAGCCCCCTACCCCACACACCAGGCCTTGTTCTCACAGCCTGCCATTACACCCTACCTGTGGTTAGCTACTAACAGTGTCCATTAACAGCTAATCACCTTGCCCCAGCCAGATCGTTATCCACTCCTTTATCCAACCGTTCTTCTCACTCTATCCCCACCTATCCTTTATCTTCCCCCACACACTAACTTCTGCACATAAACTGACTTTTTTTCTCAGTAACATCTGTCCTGAGGAAGGGACACTGGGTCTGAAACTTTAACTCTGATTTTTCATCACAGATGCTGCCAGACCTGCTGAGCTTTTCCAGAACCTCCTGGTTGTTGTTTCTGATTTACATCTTCCGCAGTTGTTCTGGTTTTAATTTACCAGGAATTTGTAATTCAGGTCCCACAGCCTCTGTCCCAGTCTCTGCTGTCTCTCCCAACCCCAAACAGTGACACTGCACCTGCACAGCTCATGGACAGGTATTGTCTTGCTGGCCACACCCCTCATTCACTCCCATTGGCTACAGGACCACACAGCCTCTCCTCCTATTGGTCTGGAGCTGCCGTCAATCAGCCGGGCCCCATTGTGATGGGAGTGGAGGGCTAATCCCGCTCTCTGCCCTGAGATGAGCTTCATCATTCACAGTGAATGGGGCAGTATCAAAGAGCACAGGGGCTGGGGGCTATTCAGCCCATTGGGGCTGTACTCACTCCCTCTGGAGATGCTGCAAATCTGTCCCAAGTCCCCTCCCATGTGCCCATAGCCACCCAAATCTTTCCTTGAAAAGTAAAATTCCAAGTCTGTTTCAGAATACCTGCTGAATCTGTGTCGTTCAGACTGTTCCAGATGCTCAAAACTTACTGAGTAAAATAGTGTTCACATTTTCATCTTGTATTATTTGCCAATTACTTGAAAGTAGTTACTAAAAATTGTGAGTGTTAACAATTCCTCTCTCTCTCTGCAAATTCAAGATCTTGGAACCAAATCTGCACCAGGACGAAATCACTGCTTCACCTTCTCAGCTCCAAGGATAATTATCTGTGTTTCAGCTAGCTCTCCACAAAAGAGAGGAATGCATCTTAATTTATTAATATCAAAGAAACAGACCTTCGGTCCAATTCGTCCGTGCCAACAAGGAATCCGAAACTAATGGATTCCCAATTACCATCTATTGGCCTGCATCCATCAAAACCCTTCCTACTCATGTACCCAATTGGAAGCCTTTTAAATGTTGTGATTTTATCAGCCTCCACTACTTCATCTGGTAGCCCCTCCCATACACACACCACACTCAGCTTGAAAACATTGCCATTTAGATCCCTTTTAAATCTTTGCCCTCTCAACTTAAACCCAGGTGCTCTAGTTTTGGACCCACCTAACCTGAGGAAATAGGACCCCGGCTGCTCACCTTACCCATGCCACTCGTGATTTTATAAATCTCCATGAAGTCACCTCAGTCTTTGACTCTCCAGAGAAAATAGCCCCAGCCTATTCAGCCTCTCCCAGTAGCCCAAATCCTCCAATCCTGGCAACGTTTTTGTAAATCTTGTCCAAACCTTTTCAAGTTTCACAACATCCTTCCCAGAACAGGGAAATTCAAACTGAAAACAGAATTCCAGAAGTGGCTTAATCAATGTCCTGTCTACTCACAATATGACATCCCAGCTTTTGTATTCAAAGCATTGACCAATAACGGAGAGCGTTAATGGAGTCCCATTTGCCAGAGGTTCACCCTTATCCCTCTAAAACCTTCCTCTTCATGTACCCAATCAGATGCCTTTTAAATGCTGCAATTGTACTAGCCTTCCTCTGGCAGTTCATTCCAGACTTGCAATGCCCTCAACATGAATAAGATGCCCCTTAGATCCCTTTTAAATCTTTTCCCTCTCACATTATGCCTGTACCCTCTCGTTCTGGACCCACCGAACTTGGGAAAAAGTCCCTGACTGCTCACCTTATCCATGCCCTTCATGATTTTATAAGATCAACTCTCAGCCTCCAACTCTCCAGGGAAAATAGTCCCAGCCTATTCAGCCTTTCCCAATAGCTCAAACCGTCCAACCCTGGTAAAATCCTTGCAAATGTTTTCTGAACCCTTTCAAGTTTCTCAACATTATTCCAAGAACAGGGAGATTGGAACTGAAAACAGAATTCCAGAAGAGTTGTAATCAGTGCCCTGTCCAGCCACAATATGACATCACAACAGCTGCATTCAATGCACTGACCGATAATCGGGAGCGTGCCAAATGCTGCATTCACTCCCCTGCCTCCCTGTGACTCTACTTTCAAGGAACTATGAACCTGCACTCCAAGGTCCCTTTGTTCAGCAATGTTCCCCAGGACTTTTCCATTAAGTGCATACGTCCTGTCCTGATTTGCCTTTCCAAAATACAACAGCTCGCATTTATCTAAATTGAACTCCGTCTGCCATTCCTTGCTCCAATGGCCCATCTGATCAAGATCCTGTTGTATTCTGAACTAACCATATTCACTATCCACTACATCTCCAATTTTGGTGTCTTCTGTAAACCTACTGACCATACCTCATATATTCACATCCAAGTCATTTATTTAAGGGCCCAATATCCATCCTTGCAGCACACTGCTGCTCACAGGCCTCCAGTCCGCAAAGCAACCCTCCATCATCCTCTGTCTCCTACCTTCAAGGCAGTTTTGTAATGGCTTGCTCTCCCTGCATTCCATGTTATCTAACCCTGCGAACCAGTCTGCTTTGTAGAACCTTGTTGAATGTCCATATAAACTGCCTGGCTTAATCAATTTTCTTTGTCACTTCAAAACACTCACTCAAGTTAGTGAGATACAATTGTGCATGTACAAAGCCACATTGACTCTCCCTGTTCTTCCCTACCTTTCCAAATAGAAGGATATCTGTCCATCAGAATCCCTTCCAACAATTTGCCTGCCACTGACTTCAGGCTCACTGTTCTCTTGTTCCATGGCCTCTCCTTACCACCTTTTTAAAATAATGGCACCTCACCTGTCGCCATCAACGATACAAATACCTCAGGTGAGGCCCAACAATCACTTCCCTAGATTTCCAGAAAGTTCCAGGATACACCTGATCAGGTTCCAGGGCTTTACCCACCTTGATGTGATTTAAGACATCCAGTCCCACCTCCTCTGTAACATGGACACTTTTCAAGTTATCACTGTTTATTTCTCCAAACTCTCGAGCTTCCATATACTTCTCCAGTAAAAATGACGTGAAATATTTGCATATCTTTCGCACCCCCTGTGGTTCCATAGACAGCCTTGTTGACCTTTAAGGTGTCCTATTCTCTGGTCCAGTTAATCTTTCGTCTGTGATATATTTGTTTAATCTCTTTGGATCCTATTCCAGGACATCCCAGAAAGGCCGACTTCAAGGACCGTAATTTTCCTCTGACTTGATCAACAATGCCCTCCAACACATACCCTCCACTTCCCGCACCTCTGCCTTTACCCCACCCCTCCAGCTACAATAAAGAATATAACCCTGCGGTCTTCACCTTCGACCCCACTAATCTCCAGATACAGTGCATTAACCTGTTATTTCTGCTACCTAAAGCCAGACCCCACCACCAGAGACATATTTCCCTCTCCAACCCCTATCTGTGTTCCGCAGAGACCATTCCCGCTGCGCCTTCCTTGTTTGGTCCAAACCCTCCCACCAACCCACGCACCACACCCTTGACCCTCCCTTGCCGCCACGGGAATGTAAAACGTGCGGCCACACCTCCCTCTGACCTCTGACCAAGACCCCAAAAGGATCTTTTCACATCAGGCAGAGATTTGCCTGCACATCCCAAAACCTCATACTGCATCTAGACACGATGGGAAATTTAACATGGTTCATCCAACTAACCTACACATCTTTGGACTGTGGGAGGAAACTGGAACACCTGAAGGAAACCCTTACAGACACTGGGGAGAATGTGCCAACTTGAACAGAGGCAGTCGCCTGAGGCTGGAATCAAACCCAGGTCCCTGGTGCTGATGAAGCAGCGCTAACCACTGAGCCACAATACTGTGGGATCATTGGTGCTGATGTTTGCCCCACTGATACCTCAGTCACTCACCCTGCCTCATGTCCTGATGACGGAGTGAAATTATCCCTAGACAGTTAATCCAGAGACCCAGATAACGATCTGGGGATCTGGGTTTGAATCCCAGATGGTGGAATGTGAATTCAATAAATATCTGGAAAAAATAATCTAGTGACCACAAGGAATCCATTGTCAATTGTTGGAAAACTCATCTGGTTCACTCATGACCTTTAGGGAAGGAAAGTGCCATCCTTACCTGGTCTGGTCTGCAAGGGACTCCAGACCTATAGCAACGTGGTTGACTCTTAACTGCCCTCTGGGTAAACGCAACAATAAATGCTGGCCGAGCCAGTGACAGCCTCATCCTGTAAATGAATAAAGAAAACAGGTCAGGTTTTGTTCCTTCTCTAGTAAGTACATCCTACAAACTGAATCTGAAATGTTATCGTACACACTGAACAAATATCTTTCCATCCAAGCCCTTAAAACTACAGCACTTTACCATGTTGGTAAAGTTAAAACCCCTTATCATTGCAACTACATTATTCTTACAGATAACTGAGATCTCTCGGTAAAATGTTGTCTCAATTCCCCGCTGACTTTTGAGAGAGGGTCTATAATACAATCCCAATAAAATGATCATCCCTTTCTTATTTTTCTGTACCACACAAATAACTGCCTGGATGTACTCCGAGGAATATCCTCCGGAAGCCCAGCCGTAACATTATCCCTAATCAAAGATGCCACTCCCCCTGCTCTGTTGCCCCCTTCCAACCTTGCTATAGCATCTATACCCTGGAACATTAAGCTGTTAGTCCTATCCATCTCTGAGTGATGCCTCTGTAATTGCTATAATATTCCAGTGCCATGTTATTCAAAACCATAGCCTGAGCCCATCTGCCTGACCTGTCAGGTCACTTGCACTGAAATGAATGCAGTGTAACTGGTCCGTCCCACCTCATTCTGTGACTTGCTCTTGCTGCCTTGACAGTCTGACTGGTGAACAGTACCAGTCTCAGACTCACCTCTTTTCTCACTATCTCTTTAGGATTACCCTGAATCCCTCACTGGTTTAATGCCTCCCAAGTGGCACGAGCAAATCTCCCTGCTCGTCAGGACCCCAGGCTTCCCCCTTCCCATGCCATTGGTACCAATGTACAATGACCTCCCACTGGCTATCCTCCGCTTTGAGAAGATTCTGAACCATCTCGAGTCATCCTTGACCCAGGCACCACCCCATTCTGATGTCTCACAGTCAGCTGCAGAAACGGCAGACTGTGCCCCTGACTAGAAAGTCCCCTATCACCATTGATCACGTGGAATTGGATATACCTCACATTACAGTAGAGCCAGTCTCAGTCACAGTAACTTGACTGTCAGTGTTACATTTCCCTGAAAGTCTATTACCAACTACATTTTCCAAAACAGTATACTTGTTTGAGAGGGGGGGATAGCCATAGAAGACTGCTGTACTACCTGCCTACCACCTCCTAGCTTTCTTGGAGGTAACCCACCTACCTGACTGTATCTGCAGTATCCTGCAATCCTGAGACTGCCCCTTATCACACCCCCAGGCTCCTGTCAATTCCTCACTGCCTTTAATCACTCCTCCACCAATATATGCGATCCAACTGGATTTACAATCATACTTCCTGCAGTCATAACCACAGGATCATGGAGACTCTCCCTAATCTCCCACATCCGACAGGAACAGTACGCCACTCTACAACAGGCCACCTCTCGGCCTTAAGAATCTCCAGACCAAGAAAAAGGCAGTCTTACTGCTGGAAAAATACTGCCCGAAATAACAATGCTTACATTTTATATTTTAAACATTGAATCAAGAGACTGTAAGACATTAAAAAGAAACCCTCACCTTACTCACTATTGTAGATTTAATAAAGTAGAACAGACTAAGATTGATGTTTGAAGAGACTGAAACCCACTGAGCTGATCCCCGGCTCTGAGTACTTCCAAGGGTGAGGACTCTCGGAGGGCAGCTGTGAAATGTCACTGTTTCTCTTCTCTGTCCACTCCATTTCCAGAGATGTTTATAACTTCACAGCCAGTCAGCTCAGAGAGGTCACTGCTTGGTTTTATTCACTGGGGGTTGCCTTTGCTGCCCAGACCAGTATTTATTGACCACCTTTGTGTTGGATAAAGTGGTGGTAGACTGTCTTCCAGAAATGCTGCAGTCCATGTGCACCACAGTGATGTTTGGACAACAATCACCCTCTAGCCTCACAACCCTCCCTGTCTCTGTAATCCCCCTCCAGACTCACCACCCTCCCTGTCTCTGTAATCCCCCTCCAGACTCACCACCCTCCCAGTCTCTGTAATCCCCCTCCAGCCTCACTACCGTCAGCGTCTCTGTAATCCCCCTCCAGCTTCAGAAATTACATGTCCTTGTTGTAAGATTTTTATTTGGATTCATTTCAGTTTCTTTTACCTCAAAAATGAAAAATAAAAAACACAAAAAAAAGTCAAATATTTTCCCCCCCAAACAGGTTTCTGTTGAGTGACATTTTGGAGAGGCCGACACATGGACATTTGAGTATTTTATCACAAATTGTCCATGTAGAACGAGGGACCTTTTTTAAAAAAAACTCTGCTAAAAAGGGAGGTAATGGCCAGATGGTATTCTTGCTATTCATTCTCGAGAATGAAAAGGCTAATGATGACCATGAAACTATTGTCGATTTTTCGAAAACACCCATCTGATTCATTAACGTCCTTTAGGGAAAGAAACTGTCATCCTCACCTGGTCTGGCCGACAAGTGACTCCAGACCCACAGCAATGTAGGTAACTCTCAACTGCCCTCAGGGTAAACACCCACATCAACTGAGTGAATAAACAAAAAGAGATTTATTTTTAAATCGCGCAGGAGAGCTTTTTAAAAATAAAATTGTGTTTTCAAAATTTTAAAAAATGATCACCTTGGTCGGATGGCACTATAGACGCCGCAATAATGGATAATGACCAATATGGATAAGATGGGGGCACTGTATTAAACAGTTTTATACCAGAGACTCTGACCCCATTTTATTCCATGTTTCTCTGTGATTCTCTTTTCGAAGCAGATAGGAGTGGGAAGCAGTGGAGAATGTAAATGATCCATGGTCTTCATAGTGAGAAGATTTCACCACCATGGGCTGTTTACCCACCAGCTCCACAATGTCCAATAGCCTATCCAAGCTATTGCGGATCCTGGCACCAGGGAGGTAACATACCATCCTGGATTCATGTCTGTGGCCATAGAAGTGCCTGTCTGTGCATCGACTATTGAATCTCCTGTCACTTTAGCCCTGCCAATCTCTTTCCTCCCGCTCTGTACAGCAGACCTTTCTGTGATGTCATGAACCTGACTGTTGCTGATTTCCTCAGAGGCTACCCCACCCGTAACCTCCCAACAGAATCCCAAGTGGTATATCTGTACCTGTTTGAGAAGAGGATAACCACTGGGGACTCCACACTCCCTTCCTGTCTATTTTCGTGATCTGACAGTCACCCATTCCCTTTCTGCCAGTGTAGCCCTCACCTGCAGTGTGACTAACTCACTAAACGTGCTGACCATAATATTCTTAGTATTGCAGATACTCCACAGTGAGTCCACTCACAGCTCCAGGTCTGAAAAGCAGTTTCCCAGTAGCTGCAGGTGGGCCCACTTCCTGCATACATAGCCGTCAGGGATACTGGAAGCTTCCCTTATATCCCACATTGTGCAAGAGTAGCACACCACGGGTCTGAGGGCTCCTATCTCAATGCCTCTCTTTATTCATTTAGTTACTCCCATTAAGAGAATTTAAATGAACTAGCAACCTTCCTTCACACAAACATTCTATTAAAATCAAAAGCACCAAACTTTACTTCACCTGTTATGTTATACTTTAAAAACTGTTAAGAAATACTCCGCAGGTATCACTTAAAAACTGGCTGTTCTCATTGGGATCATGTGAGTTTCTGAATGGCCTGAACCAAAACTGAGTTTCAGCTTCACCTGCTCCCTGTCTCACCTCACTCTGTTTACACCCAACGCTAAAACACTCTCATTGAGCCAAGCAGCACCCACAGTGCAGCCCTGTCATTTTCATTGTCTGCTCACACCTACACTTCCCTCAGTCTCCTGTACTGTTCCAATGCATCTCAATGGGAGCTCAGGAACAGCAACTCACCTTTCAATTCAGTCCTTTGTAACCCCAGAGTCTACATGGACCTCAGCAGTTTCTGGATGAATGGATAGTTGGTAGAATCTGGAACATTCCACCTGGAAAGGTGCTGGAATTTGAGTCCAAAAGGAGTTTTAATGAGAAGTTTGCAGGTAATTGAAAATAAAGAGTTTATAGGTTAACATCATGAAGTGGGTGATTGGATCGAAATCTGACAGTTCTTACAAAGAGACGAGGTGTAGCTTGGATAAATACGTACTCCTTCTCAGGCCAATTATCTCCTTCCTCAGCTGCAGAGCCCAGAAAGCAACACATACCCAAAGGGTGATCCAACCACGAATTTGTACATCTTTCTGTTTAACAAAAATATTAGAAATATTTTCCCGCAAACAGAACAGACAAACTCTTCTCCTTCCACAGTTAAATGCCAATGACGTTCAGATCCTGATGACTCCATCGACTGTAAAAACTTGCTTTGAGATCCCAGCCTCAATTATTCTGATTTAATATCCTATGAAATGAATTCACAAAACAAAACTCACAGTCAGTGCAGGAAGAATATAAAGACATACTTTTCTCTTGGTACGTGCTTGATGTGTTAATGCCTCTCTTCAAATCGCACCCCTCATCCTAGGAAGGAGACATGCACAAGCGCCTCACCTGTACCTTGCCCCTAATAAAGATGGTCACCATATCCCAGGGCCGATCACCGCCTGAGGGCCGCAGCCGTTTTTCCACCTGCTGCAAACACGGGACCCAGAGTTTCTAATTCAGACTAACGACCCGCACAGAGTGTAATTAAAACTTCCCAGTCTAAAGTGACTCATGATCTCCGTCTCCGAGGCACTGCACGTGGCACTGCATCAGCAAAGTTACTGGTGACGTGTCATCCCATTGGCCACGCCCCTCATTCACTCCCATTGTTTGGATGACCAGCTGGTTCCACTTGGTCCACCACCTTTTCCTATTGGTCCGAAGCTGCCATCAATCAGCTGGACTCCATTGTGACGTCAGTGGTGGGATCCTCCCCCTGTCTGAATTAAACCCGGAAGGTGTATGGATGGGGTCAAGAAGGAACAACAAGCAGAAATCTCAGCAGGTCTGGCAGCATCTGGGAACAGAAATCTGTCCAGTGGCCCTTCCTCAGAACCGATGGGAGCTGGGAAAATTACAATCCTGACAGTGTAGAATCAGGCCATTCGGCCCAAAGGGTTAACAGCGTTCCTCCGAAGAATATCCCACCCAGACCCATTCCCCTACCCTGCTACTCTACAGTTCTCCTGACTAATGCACCTTACCTCCACATCCCTGAACATTATGGGAAATTTAACTTGGCCAATTCAACTAACCTGCAGATCTTTGTACTGCAGGAGATAGGGGTGAAAGAGTAAATAACAGGGAGGGACAGAACCCAAAGAGAGACCATAACATTTGGAAAGACAAAGGAGTGGATTACGTTCTGGCTGGGGGGGGGGGGGGGTGCATAGCTGTTAATGGAGGGGACAGGAACCTGTGTCTGGCAGCATCTCAGTGGAGGTGGCGGAAATACGACTGATGATCTACGTTCTGCTGCAAAAACAGACCCCAAGCTTCCAGTTGCCTGCCACTTTAACACACGAGCCTGTTCGCTGGCCAACATCTCTGTCTCACGCTTACTGCAGTGTTCCAGTAAAGCCTGAACATACCAAATTGCCCCGTTTTTCAAGGACTGCAATTTCCCCTCCCACGTCGTCAATACCATCGAATGTGTTTCCTCCACTTCCCGCACCTCTGTCTTCGAAACCCACACCTCCAACTGCAAGGATAGAACCCTCCCCAAGTCCTTACCTTCCAACCAGATACAACACATCATCCTCTGCCATTTCCACCACCTACAATCAAACCCCACCACTATATTCTTAAGGGGTTTTACAGGATAAATAGTGAGAGGATATTTCCCATCATGGGGGAGTCCAAAACCAGATTCTGTGTCAGTCACAGAATCAAGGCTTCCGTTTCAGATTCATCAAGTTTAAGGCAACACCGACGCGGTTAAGGGGTTTCAGTAGCAATGGAGCTGGGGTGAGGAGGAGACAAACAATGTTTAAGAGATTGGAATTCCTGGTGTTTGGGATTGTGTAGATGTCTGATCAGAAGGTCAACTTGGGGTCAGATATGACAGCAATATTGTGAAGAGTGTAGTTCTGCCTCAGACAGTTCCCAGTGAGAGGGAGGGGCTCAGCAATAAGGGAAAGGAATTTGTAAGGCAATGGGTTTAACCATTACAACGTTTCATTGGAGGAAACTGCAGCTAATCGAGTAGTGGGAGTGTGGTAAGCAGTTTGATAACTGAGTAACATTGGAGTAATGGAGAGGGATGATGGGGAGGAAGAGTTGGGCATCGTCAGTGTACATGTGAATCCCAACATGGTGCTTTTGCACAATGTCACCTCCTGGCATTGTACGTGAGATACAGGAGGGACCAAGGACACCAAATGCAAGGAATTCAGAAAGGAAAGGGAGAGTGTAGATGGAGCAGGATTTTAGAAGAGAAGGGCATAACCAGAAAAGACAGAAGGAGGAACAATATCTGTGAATCGGTGAGGGGGACTGATGAGGAGGAGGAGGAAAGAGAGTTCGAAAGTCTGTAGTTTAGTGAGATTAGGGTAAAGGGTCAAGATGAGCTCTGATAAGGCTTGACATGAGATTGGAGAAAGATGTCAGTTTAGGACAAAAACCAGGAACACTACGTGAGGCAGTTTGGCTCCGTGGGCGAGTGGGAGGAAGAGAAGCAACAGATCGGATTATCTCAGTCTTAGTGAGAAAGAAACTCCATGTGCTCCAAACTCTTGTTGTTGGAGAGAAGGATGGAGGAGACAGGATGATGTACAGTGTGTCACAAAGAAACAAAACTTGGGTAAGTGATATTTAAAGTGAGTGAACAAACTTAATGTATTTAACGTTTATCCAAAATGTTAAAACAAATGACTGAAGTCCTGGTTCAAATCCCATCTTGGCAGATGGTGGAGTCTGAATTCAAGAAAAAAAGAACTGGAATTAGGAATCTCCTGATCTCCATGAAACCATTGTCAATGGCAAAAGAAATCCTGCCAACCTGACAGTGGCCCAGCCAGCTACTCACTGTATTAATCACTGCAAAGTCTCAACAAAGGAATGAAACTGAATGGACCGCTTGGTATCTAAGAAGGCACCAAGAGTACTCTGGAGTACTCAGCATTGACTCCAGAGACCAGGAAGTCTCACGGCTCCTGCTGATAACCACGTACCATCCTCCCTCGGCTGATGAATCAGTTCTCCTTCATGTTGAACAACATTTGAGGTAGCACTGAGGAAGTAAAATGGCGTCAAACATACTCTGGGTACAGGATTTTTATATCTACAATCGAGACGAGCTCTGCAACAGAATTACTGACTGAGCTAGTCAGGCCCTAAAGGATATAGCTGCTCAACTGAGTCTGCAGCGGGTGGTGAGGGTACCAACAAGAGGGAAAAACATACTTGATCTCATTGTTATGAATTGACTAGCTGCAGATATATCTGTCCATGAGAGTATCAGTAAGAGCGACCATCACAAATTCCTTTTGGAGACAAAGTCTTGCCTTAAAGTTGAGAAAAACCGCCATTGTGTTGAGTGACACTATCACCGCTCTAAATGGGATCGACTTTGAAGAGATGTAGGATCTCAAACTGGACATCTCTGAGGCACTATGGAACATCAACAGCAGCAGAACTGTACTCCAGCACAATCTGTAATCTCATGGGTTTGTAAATCCCACTCTCAACCATCACAATGTACAGTAAAGGAGGGCATGCCAAGAGCAGCACCAGGCATACCTAAAAATGAAGTGCCAACCTGGTGAAGCTATCAAACAGGACTACCTGCATATCAAACAGCATCAGCACAAAGCAACAGAGCTAAGTGATCCTACATCCAATGGAACAGATTGGAGCTCTGCAGTTCTGCCACACCCAGTTGTGAACGGTGATGGGAAATGAAACAACTCACTGGAGGAAGCATCACAGATATCCCCACCATTACTGATGGAGGGGCCTTACATATCCATTCACCAGATGAGATGACAGCATTTGCAGCAATTTGCAGCCAGACGTGTCAAGTGGATGATGGATCTCAGCCTTCTCCAGTGGTTTCCAACATCACAGATGCGAGTTTTAAGCCAGTTCGATTCAGTTTGAATAACATCAAGAAATGGTTAAGTAGTGCAAAGGCTATGGGCCCTGCCAATATTTTGGCAATAATACTGATGGTTTGTGCTCCAGAACTTGCCACCCACCAAGCCAAGTACCGCTCCAGCACTGGCATCGACCAACAATGAAGAACAGGCATGTTCAACACAAAAAAAAGGGCAATCCCAATCCAGACAATTTCTTTCTATCAGTTCACACTCGATCAGCAGTAAAGTGATGGAAGTCGTCATCAACAGGGCGATCAACCAGCAGCTGAGCGACACTCATTTTAGGCTCCACCAGGGCCACTCAGCTCCCAATTGTGATACTGCCCTGTTTTTACCTGATTCACAACCTGACAACCAGCTGAATCCCAGAGGTGAGGAGAGTGTGATAGCTCAGTGCCTGTCCAAGACCACTATTTCTAGCTGATTCTACCCTCATCTCAGCTCAGATACTCTTATCTACCTTGTGTTATCTCCAGACTTCATTTTCCAAACACACTCCTGGCCAGCTTCCCACATTCAATCTCCCTGTAATCTCAAGAAAACCTAAATCTCTGCTGCCCAAGTACTCCCTTGTACCAAAAATTGTTGATCAATAAAAAGGCTCCTATTCATAAGCAACAACATAGAGCCATAGAGATGTACAGCAAGGAAACAGACCCTTCGTTCCAACCCATCCATGCCAACCAGTTTTTCCCAACACAATCTAGTCTCACCTGCCAACACCCGGCCCACATCCTCCAATTTAAAATTCTCACCCTTGATTTAATTCCTAGCTCGCTGTATCACACACCCTTTGAGACCTTGACAACCCATTCTGTTCAAGACTCCCAACGATTTGTTAAATCATTATTTCACCTGTGTGGCTGTTTCTACAGTTGCTAAAGCAACAAGGTCTTAAATTCGCAGTCAAAACCTCACAGGTCTGCTTTCCTCCTTTCAGACTTTCCTCAAAACCTGCTTATTTAGCAATGCTTTTGGTCACCTGACCTAATTTCAACCTTCTCTGGCCTCATGTCCAAAGTTCCCAATAATATTTTTGTGAAATTATAAGCATGTTCTTGATTTGGACGTTGTCTTCAAATCATCACTGTTGCTGAATGAGTAATCTGTAATGTTTCTTACCCAACCACATTGTGGGAGCACTTTCACCACACAAACTGCAGCTGGACAAGAAAGTCAAACATCACCCTCTCCACAGGCAATAGGGATTTGGCATTAATCACTGGTATCTGTGGAAGGAGAAACACAGTTGATGCTTCAGGGAGTGCAAAACAGATTACAGGGAATGAAAATGGTGCAGAATGAGATAGTCAGAAACGGAAGGAAAATACACTTGCTTATTGGAAAAAAAGAATTCTTGACTGTCAAAGATTTTCGAGAAAAAAATAATCTGATAATAGAGCAGCACATGGTCAGGGGCTGGGCAGCAGTGAAAAATTAACTTACTAGAATCTCTGTTAAAGTAATAGAAAAATACTAATCAGACTGAAAATACACCTACTGTTCAAGACTGAGGAAGCTAGATTTTGACAAAGTGGTCACGAGGGAGGCCAGAGGTGAATCAGAGCAACGATCCCACAGTCATAGAGATGTATAGCACCGACACAGACCCTTCGGACTAACTCATCCATGCCAACCAAATATCCTAACCTAATCTACTCCCATTTGCAACTACTTGGCCCATATCCCTGTAAACGCTTCCTAATCATATCATGTATCTATTTAGAGGCCTTTAACATGTTAATTGTACCAGCCTCCACCACTTCCTCTGGCAGCTCATTCCACCCACTGCATTAAAGAGTTGGCCTTTAGGCCCCTTTGAAATTGTTCCCCATTCACCCTAAAGCAATTCCCTCTACTTCTGGACACCACTACCCCATGAAAAACACCTTGTTCATTTACCCTATCCATGCCCCTCATGATTGTATAAACCTCCATAACATTACCACTCAGCCTATGGTAGTCCAGGAAAAACAGCCCCAGCCTTTTATGCCTCACCCTGTAGCTCAAATCCTCCAAACCTCACAACATCCTTGTACATCTTTTTTGAAACCTTTCAACTTTAACAGCACCCTTCTGATAGGAGGCAGGCCAGAATTACACACAATATTCCAAAAGTGGCCTCACCAATGTCCTGTACAGCAAAATGACCTCCCACATCCTATATTCGATGCTGTAACCAATAAAGGAAAATATACTGAACACCTTCTTCACTATCCTATCTACTTGCAACTTGACTGGCAATGAACTATTGTTAGAAATGGGGAAAAGTGTTGTTTTTGCAGATATAGAAAAAGCATACAGAAAAAGGAGTTCAGCAAGAGAACTATTAACTCTATAAGTATTTAGGGAACAGAATCTATAATTATGGTTAATTAAATACTAATTTTAGTGCGTAATTATTATAAGTTTCGAATAAGTTCAATGTTTGAAATAAAGTTCAAATAAGTTTTGTTTAAAACTTGTGTTTTCAGCAAAACGCTGAGATAACCAACATGCTTGAGCTGTACAAGTCAATGAAATATGCAGGGATGGAATGTACCAGCAGAGTTGATACAACATGTTGAACCAGATCATGATGTACCTATGGACAATGGTCAATGGACAAGTGAGAAGGAACATCAAGATATAGGTTTAGCCTGTGTCAGCACTTACAGAGGGGAAAGTGGCCAACTTGGGGAGAAGGGGGCAATAAGGGTGGAGCATAGCTGGGCATTAATAGAAATCAATAAGAAAGATTGGGCAGTATAGGAGCCAGTCATAGTCGGGAAAGATGACCTCACACAACTCAAAGGTACAACTGGTGTAGTAATTTGAATTTTTCCTCACTTCAATTGATCTGTACAATTGGAGTCCGATTCTTGCAAGATCGTAGAATAAATTGTCTCGTTTCCAGTTTTGGTGGTCTCATCTAAACTTTATTGATTTTGTTTTTAACACGATGAACCTGCAGTCCAAGGTCTCTTTGTTTCGCCATTCAGTGTATATGTCCTGCCCTGATTTGCTGTTCCAAAATGCAGCACCTCACATTCTAAATTAAACCCCATCTGATCAATATAACTCTGAGGTAACCTTCTTCCCTGTACACAATACCTCCATTTTAGATTAGATTAGATTAGATTAGATTACTTACAGCGTGGAAACAGGCCCTTCGGCCCAACAAGTCCACACCGCCCCGCCGCCTCGCCGAAGCGTAACCCACCCATACCCCTACATCTACCCCTTACCTAACACCACGGGCAATTTAGATGGCCAATTCACCTAACCTGCACATCTTTTGAGTGTGGGAGGAAACCCACGCAGACACGGGGAGAACGTGCAAACTCCACACAGTCAGTCGCCTGAGGAGGGAATTGAACCCGGGTCTCTGGCGCTGTGACGCAGCAGTGCTAACCACTGTGCCACCGTGCCGCCCACGGTGTATGACCTGCAAACGTATTTACTATACCTCCTATGTTGACATCCAAATCATTTAAATGAATGACGAAACAAATCCAGAAATGAACACCCATCTCTCTAGGTTTGAATATGCTCTGTGTCAATCCTGCCCTATGACTTTTACCAGAGAAACGCTGCACCTTGCCCCCTATAAAGATGGCGACTCCGCACGTGTCCAGTGAATCGTTGTCCCGAATAAAGATGGCGGCGCTCACTCAGCCCTGGAGCCGCTCTGAGGCAATTCCCCGTTTACTGCAAACGCGGGACTGGGACGTTCAAATTTATGTTTTCCGTCGTGCACAATTTGTTTATAAAACCTCTCCTCTCATCAGAACACAGTTTTTCTCCCGTTTCCCTGTTTATTTCTTTCCTTACCGTAACCTTTCGCTCCATAACTCCCCGACCATTCATTACATCAACTCTGCGCCAGGGTGATCACGTGGTTTAGTCTAGTTCCGCCCATCATTCACTTTGACTGGTTGGAGGACCAAACGCCCCGCCAGCTCCTCCAGCTCCGCCCACCGTCCTTTCATTGGTCCGGTGCTGACATCAATCACCCGGGGTCCCTTTGTTGGGTAGATCATGCGCAGTGCATCCTGCTTTAGCTGACATGTTGGGTAATATGATGGGAGACCTGATGAAGGGCTTTTGCCCGAAACGTCGATTTCGCTGCTCCTTGGATGCTGCCTGAACTGCTGTGCTCTTCCAGCACCACTAATCCAGTATTTGGATTTCAGCATCTGCAATCATTGTTTTTACCAATATGATGGGAGAGTTTACTGAGGGGAAGAATTGGAGAAAGTGAGGACCGCAGATGCTGGAGATCAGAGCTGAAAAATGTGTTGCTGGAAAAGCGCAGCAGGTCAGGCAGCATCCAAGGAGCAGGAGAATCGACGTTTCGGGCATTTCCCCTCCCCCCACCTTATCTCAGTCCCAACCATTTCCCCTCCCCCCACCTTATCTCAGTCCCAACCATTTCCACTCCCCCCACCTTATCTCAGTCCCAACCATTTCCCCTCCCCCCACCTTATCTCAGTCCCAACCATTTCCCCTCCCCCCACCACCTTATATCAGTCCCAACCATTTCCCCTCCACCCACCTTATCTCAGTCCCAACCCTCATACTCAGCTCCACCTTCTTGACCTGCAATCTTCTTGCCGACCTCTCCGCGCCCACCCCCTCTCCGGCCTATCACACTCACCTTGACCTCCTTCCACCTATCACGCTCCCAATGCCCCTCCCCCAAGTTCCTCCTCACTACCCTTTATCTTAGTCTGCTTGGCACACCAGCCTCATTCCTGAAGAAGGGCTTATGCGCGAAACGTCGATTCTCCTGCTTCTTCGATGCTGCTTGACCTGCTGCGCTTTTCCAGCAACACATGTTTCTGCTCTGAAGGGAAGAATTCCCTTTGTGTGAGCTCTGCAGTAGATTTCCTGTATTCATGGAGGGAATTCCCTTCCGACTCATGACTGTATCGCTGGGATTGATGAATCAATGCCAGCCGAATGAGTACATAAACACACCATTTTCACAACATCTGAGATCTTTAGCACATTGTATCATGCTCTTCTTTGGAGACAAAAAAGCATGAAATGGAGGCTCAAGGAATCGGAGCATGAGTAGGGCATTCATTCCCTTCAGCTTGTTTCCCCCTTTCTGTCAGATCATGGCTGGGCCAACCCAGGCCTCAACACCTCTTTAATGCTTGATTCGCGTAGCCCTCAACTGCTCAATATTTCAAAAATCTATCTGCCCTCTTTTAAAATAATTTGAGATAGAATCTGACCTTCGTGGTGGGAAAGATGTTGAAGTCTATTATAAAGAATGAAATTACGGCACATCTGGATAGTAGTAACACGATAGGTCAGAGTCAGCATAGATTTATGAAGGGGAAATCATGCTAGACTAATCTTCTTGAATTTTTTGAGTATGTAACTCTGAAGATGGACGAGGGAGATCCAGTAGATGTAGTGTACCTGGACTTTCAGAAATCTTATGATAAATTCCCACATTGGAGGTTAGTGACCAAAATTAGGGCGCATGGTATTGGGGGCAAAGTACGAGATTGGATTGAAAATTGGTTGGCTGAGAGGAAACAAAGGGTAGTGATAAATGGCTCCATTTCAGAATGGCAGGCAGTGACCAGTGGGGTACCGCAGGGATCCGTGCTGGGACCGCAGCTTTTTACAATATATGTGAATGATATAGAAGATGGTATCAGCAATAATATTAGCAAATCTGCTGATGATACAAAGCTGGGTGGCAGGGTGAAATGTGATGAGGATGTTAGGAGATTACAGGGTGACCCGGACAAGTTAGGTGAGTGGGCAGCTGCATGGCAGATGCAGTTTAATGCGGATAAATGTATAGTTATCCACTTTGGTGGCAAGAACAGGATGGCAGATTACTACCTAACTGGAATCAATTTAGGTAAAGAGGCAGTACAGAGAGATCTGGGTGTTCTTGTACACCAGTCAATGAAGGCAAGCATGCAGGTACAGCAGGTAGTGAAGAACCTAATAGCATGCTGGCCTTCATAACAAGAGGAATTGAGTATAGAAGCAAAGAGGTGCTTCTGCAGCTGTACAAGGACTCTGGTGAGACCACACCTGGAGTACTGTGTGCAGTTCTGGTCTCCAAATTTGAGGAAAGACATTCTGGATTCTGAGGAAGAGCAGCATAGGTTCACAAGGTCAATTCCTGGAATGGCAGGATTACCTGACAATGAAAGACTGAAGCGACTGGGCTTGTATACCTCTGGGTTTAGAAGACTGAGAGGGGATCTGATTGAGACATATAAGATTTTGAAAGGATTGGACACTCTGGCAGCAGTTTCCGCTGATGGGTGAGTGCCGAACCAGAGGACACAGCTTAAAAATACGGGGTAGATCATTTAGGACAGAGATTGGGTGAAGAAGTTTCTCCTCGAGAGTGGTGGCTGTGTGGAATGCTATGCCCCAGAGGGCAGTGGAGGCCCAGTCTCTGGATTCATTTCAGAAAGTGTTGGATAGAGCTCTTAAAGATATTGGAATCAAAGGTTATGGAGATAAGGCAGGAAGAGGATACTGATTAGCAATGATCAGCCATGATCATATTGAATGGCGGTACAGGCTTAAAGGGCAGAATGGCCCACACTTGCACGTATTGTCTATTGTCTAGGATCACAGATTCCCCACTGTGTGGAACAGGCCCTTCAACCCAACAAGCCACACTGACCTTCCAAAAAGTAACCCAAGACCCATTCGCCTACCACATTTAGCTTTCACAATTCCTTGAGCTGGAAAATTCGAGCAATTCACTGAGAAAAAAAATCTTTACATTTTGTTTTTAAATGAATGTTCCCTTCTGTAATTTCCCCTGATTTGAGACTTCACTGGTGCTAGAAAATCTAGTCAATATCTACCCCGTCAAGCTCCTCAAAATCTTGTTTCCACAAGATCACCCCTTCATTTGTTGAGATTCGATTGAATAATGACGTAACCTGTTTAGCTATTTTTATAGGTCAACCTTTTCATCCTTGAAGCAGCTAAGTGAATCTTTATTGAATGGTCTCCAATGCCTGGTTTATCCTTTACTAAATATGGGAGCTAACATTGTATACAGTACTCCAAGTGAGGTCTCAGCAACAGCCAGTGTGGTTAACCAATCCTCAGTCCATACTAATACATTACCCTGATACGGTGAGCTCCTGTATTGTGCAATTAACTTTTATGTAGCACCTTATCATTTGCATTTTTTAAATCCAAATGCAGAACATCATTGGATTGCCCTTTATCAGCCCTGCTTGTTATCTCCTCAATGAACTGTCGCAAATTTGTCAAGTACCATTTCTCTTTCAGAATACCCAGTCTACCATGTTTCAGGATAAGCCTTTCGAAATGTCCTGCTATTTCTGACTTTTATATTCAACTCTGTCGTATTACCAAAACAGATATTAAACTAACTAACTGGGTGGCGCGGTGGCACAGTGGTTGGCACAGCTGCCTCACAGCGCCAGAGACCCAGCTTCAATTCCCGCCTCAGGCTACTCTCTGTGTACAATTTGCACATTCTCTCCGTGACTGCGTGGGTTTCCTCCGGGTGCTCCGGTTTCCTCCCACAATCCAAAAATATGCAGGTTGGTGAATCGGCCATGCTAAATTGCCCGTAGTGTAAGGTGAAGGGGTGAATGTAGGGGAATGGGTCTGGGAGGGTTGTGCTTTGGCGGGTCGGTAGGGACTTATTGGGCCGAAGGTCCTGTTTCCACGCTGTAAATAATCTAATCTAGTCTATAGTTTCCTGATTTCTGTCTCCCTTTCCTTCTTGAACAGGCTCATCAATCCACTGGATGTTCCCTGTCTCCCTTGATTCTGGAATATTCCAATCAATGCCTTAAATGCCTCTGCAACAAGTTGCCTTAAAAATGTTTGATCCAGGCCATTAGGTCCTGTCTGCCTTTAGTCTTATTAGTTGGTCAATACTTTGTCCCTTGTGACAAAAACTGTTATAACATTTTACTTCCCATGATTAACTCGCTTATTTGCTACCTTTAGGATGATAACGGTATTCTCCTTCATGAAGATCAATGTAAAATATCGGTTTAAATTATCTGCTGTTTCCCTACACCCATTATGAATTCCAGAGTCAGAACCTCCAAGGGTTCGATGCTGACTTTAGATACTCCATTTTTAATATACATGTACAACTCTTGCCATTCAGTTTTGTTTCTTGTCAATTTAATTACATGATCAGTTTTCTTCCTTTTTACTCATCTGCTGCTATGTCATTTTTTCCTCGTGGGTACTGCCCTTGACTGCCTTTATTACCCACGGGTGGTTCACCTTTCTCTTCGAGTTCTCCATTTTGCAATGAATTAACTTTTGCTCAGCGTTATGTTTAAAAAACCCATCATATTACAGTGACCGAGCATGTGATTTTTTTTAAACATTGGATGCTTCAATGTTCTGATTGGGTTTTGCTGTTTCAAAGAAGAGCTGAGATCATCTGGAAAGGAGGTGGCAGCTGATTCACTGTTAATTTCCAAAATTAATTCGAATACTTGCAAAAAGAAATTATTTGCAACACTATAACAGCAGGGGTCGAGCCAAGTAGCTTTTTAAAAAAGCGGTACAGTTGTGATGGGTTGAATGGGGGCCTCTGATTTCAAAAGCAAAATGTGATCCAAGTGGTTTCCTCCCACAATTCAAAGAAGTGCAGGTTCGGTGATTTGGTCATGCCAGTTTGCCCATAGTGTCCAGCGATGCACAGGTTTGGTGCATTAATCAGGGGTAAATGTTGAGGAATAGGTTTGATTGGAATACTCTTTGGAGGGTTGGTGTGGATTTGTTGGGCTGAAGGGCCTGTTTCCACAACATAGGGATTCAATGCTCTGAGTAATTTTGGGGATCTAACAGAATGCTGGTATGTAGAGGGTTCTCTGTTAGTTAAAATAGTATTGTACACTCAGCTGATGTTACCTTCTGAAGCAATTTGAGGTTAACTGCTCTGTACAATTTTTCAGAACAGATGCTCTGGAATCAATCAGGGATCATCTGATAATGTGATTGATTAATGAGCTCAAAATAAGCGACCCTTTTGGTAAGATTCAATGCAGCGTGATAGAATTTAGTTTTAGGGTGAGGAATTTGCTTCTTCAACTAGTATCCAAATTTAAAGACAGTCACAAGGGTATGGAGTAGCAGTTAGCTAAACTGGAATGGGACTATAGTTAGAATGTTAAAGCAGAAGAATATATTCAGTTATTTTATAATTCTCAACAATACCTATTGACTTGTAAAAGAAATGCACGATGAACAGCGGTGCATAGCTGAGGGAATTATGAGGGACATCAAATTGAAAGAAAAGATGCACAAAACTGCAAAGATGATGGTACACCAGAAGGTTTAAAAATGTCAAACTATCGAAGGATGACCAAAAAAAAGATGGAAGATAATTTGTCCCTTATCAGAGAGACTGTTATAACATCTTTGCTCCCATTAATACCTTGCTTATTTCCCATCTTTAGGATGGTAGCAGTATCTTCTGGATTAGTAAGATAATTGGGCAAATGAACCCATGAGTTACTCAGCCTAAAACAAGGAAGGGTTTAAAGGGATATGGTCCAAATGCTGGCAAATGAGACTAGATTAATTTCGAATATCTGGTCAGCATGGATAAATTGGACCAAAGGGCCTGTCTCCAATTTGTCCATCTCAGTCTAACTGACCATCTGTTTTTTGAGAATCATCATTTTCTTTCATCGTTGGTTGATGCTCCATACCCTTGCTTGGTGAAACCCTTTTTCTCTCCCATGTTGTTTCACATGCTGTAATAAAGGTTGTTTAGCTCGGTTGGCTGGATTGCTGGTTTGCAATGCAGTGATGCCAACAGCCCAGGCTCAATTCCTGCATCGGCTGAGGCTCCATCTTTTCAAACTTGTCCCTCACCTGAGGTGTGGTGACCCTCAGGTTAAACCACCACTTTTTCTGTCATGACAGAGCAGCCCTACTGCCTTCCAGGGCTATGGTGACTTTACTTTTACTCAGTAACAAGTGATTAGAAATTTTATACTCTTTATTGTTTGGTGTATTTCCTTTTGGTGACTTTTGTTATGAAACCCAGCGGCAGGGAAGGAAAGTGTCTGATCATGAAAAGTTTGGATAAAGTAGGCTTGCAGGGAGGAGAAAATAAGGACTGCACATGCTGGAGATCAGAGTCAAGAATGTAGTGCTGGAAAACACAGCAGTTCAGGCAGCATCTGAAGAGCAGGAGAATTGACGTTTCGGGCATAAGCCCTTCATCAGGAATGAGGTTTGTGGGTCAGGGCTGAGAGATAAATGGGAAGGGGTGAAGTTTGGGGAAAGGTAGCTGGGAAAGCAATAGGTTGATGAAAGTAAGGGAGAAGGTGATCAGTCAGAGTGGGGAGTGAGGGACGGGACCTGAGGGTGGTGCCGAGTTGCTACAGCAGGAAGTGCAAAACCTGCATCCACACCACTCCCCGCACCTCCGTCCAAGACCCCAATAGATCCTTCCGCATCCATCAGAAATTTACCTGCACCTCTATCAATGTCATCTATTGCATCCGTTGCACCCGGTGTGGTCTCCTCAACATCGGATAGACGGGACGCCTTCTTGCGAATCACTTCAGAGAAGGTCTCTGGGACACCCGCACCCACCAACCCCACTGCCCCATGGTTGAACACTTCAACACCCCCATCTAATCCATCAAAGATATGCAGGTCCTGCGCCTCATCCACCTCAAAACCGTTGCCAACCGACGCCTGGAGGAGAATGCCTCATATTCTGCCTTGGGACCCTGAAACCACACGGGATAAATGTGGATTTCAACAGCTTCCTCATTTCCCCTTACCTCACATTACCCCAGTCCCAAGCCTCCAACTTGGCACCGCCCTCCGGACCTGTCCATAACTCCCCCTCTGACTTATCACCTTCTCCCCAAATTTCCTCCACCTATCGCTTTCCCAGCTACTGTACTCCAACCCCACCCCCTCCCATTTATCACTCAGCCCCTCGACCCACAAGCCTCATTGCTGATGAAGGGATTAGGCACAAAACATAGATTCTCCTGCTCCTCGGATGCTGCCTGACCTGCTGTGCTTTTCCAGCATTATAGTCTCAACACGCTTTCACAGCAAAATGCTACGAGTAAACTGTCAGTTTCATAGATAATTGTGAAATTGATTTTATTAATTGAGAAATTTGGGCTACTCCACCAATGATAACAGCCCTTAAGGTGAACAGTTCTTACAGGGAAAATAGCACTTAAAGATCACGATACTAAATGGGACAAATGTTTGAGCCAATTTAAGAATTTGAGACCGGGCATCAATGAGGCACTGTGGGCCATCATCAGCAGCAGAATTGTACTCCTCAATCTGTAGTCTCATGGTTTGTCATATCACACACTCAACCATTAGCATCAAACCAGGAGACCAGCCCTGGTTCAATGGAGAGTGCAGGAGGGCATCCCTGAAGCAGCATCAGGCAGACCTAAAAGTGAAGTGTCAACCTGGTGAAGCTATCAAATGGGACTACTTCCGGACCAAACAACATAAACAGCAAGTGATAGGCAGAACTAAGCGATCCCACAACCAGTGAATTAGATCTACATTCTGTAGTCCTGTCACATCCAGTCGTGAATGATGGTGGAAAATCTTTTATTTAAAAAAAAGCTTGCTGCAGGAGAACACTCTCGTGTATCCCTATCATCAGTAATGGAAGAGCCCAACACATTAGTGCAAAAATTCAGGCTGAACCAATTGCAGAAATCTTCAGTCAGACGTGGATGATCCAATTTGGCATTCTCCAGCGGTCCCCAACATTGTAAATACCAGTCTTTAATTAATTTGATTCATTCCACACGATACCAAGGAAAGGTTAGAAGCACTGGATACTGCAAAGATTATGGGCCTGACAATATTCTTGCATCAACCCGACAATATAGAAAATTGTCCAGATATGTCCTGTACACAAAGCAGAACCAATCCAACCTGGCTATTTCCTGCCCTATTACCGTCGCTCACCAGTAAAGTGATGGAAGGGGTCATCAACAATACAAAGAAGCAGCATCTGCTCAGCAATAACCTGCTCAGTGATGCAGAGTTTGGGCTCTGCCAGGGCCACTCAGCTCTTGAGCTCATTACAGCCTTGGTTCATTCGTGGACAAAAGAGCTGAATTCCAGAGGGCAAGTGAGGTGACAGGTCTTGTCTTCAGAGCCGCATTTGTGGCACCAAGGAGGCTGAGCAAAATTGGAATCATTGATTATTGGGGGCAAATTCTCCTCTGGTGTCATACCTGGGAAGCAGGGAGCTGGGTGTGGTTGTAGTAGGTCAGTCATTTCAGCTCCAGAACATCTCTGCAGGAGTTCCTCAGGGTACTGTCCTGGTTCCACTAATCTTCAGCCATTTCATCAATGACCTTCCCTCCATTATAAAGTCAGAATGTGCACTCACTGCTGAACATCGCCAATGTTCAGCACTATTTGTAACTCTTCAGATACTGAAGCAAACTATGTTTAAATGAAGCAAGGGCTGATTAATATACAGGGTTGTGGCAATAAATATTTGTACAACCCCAGTTAAAGACCATCTGCAATAAGAGACAATCTAACAACCATCCCTTGCCATAAATTTCCGTCACTGAATTTCCCTCTATTAAAACCCTGAGGTTACCATTGACCAGAAACTCAACAGGACATACCACACCAACACAGAGTGGCTACAAGAGCAGGTCAGAGACTAGGAATACTGTGGCGAGCAACACACCTCCAAAATCTGTTCACCATCTCCAAGACACACGCCAAAATGGTGTTGGTATACTCACCGCTTGGCTGGAATGGAGGGGTTCCAACAACACAAGAAGCTTGACACCATCCAGGACATGCTAGCTGTTTGATTGGCACGACATCTACATGCACTCACTCCCTCCACCGCTAATGCTCAGTAACAGCAGTATGTACGATCTAAAGATGCATTGCAGAGATTCACCAAAAATCCTTCGGCAGCAACTTATAAACCTACAACCACTGAGATCTCAAAGGACAAGGCCAGCAGATCCATAGCAGTTTTTCTCATCTGGTAATCCCATAACAGGAATTAGTTGCATTTAAGACAGTATATAATTAACTAATAATTTGCAAAATTCAGTGTTACTAATTCAAATAAAGTACCTTCAGATAACGAGTGGACCATTGTGATATTTCTGCAGTGTTGCCCCCTTGCTGAAATAACATGCATATGTCTGGAACCTGCCTTATTTAACCCTAAAACATCTGTTTTCAACTTGTATCTGGCACAATAAATGTTAACAGATGATACAATAAAATCTAGACCACAAATCCTAAATATCAATTTCCAAAATATTCAGTGATGGATTTTGAATCGATTGTTTCACACCCCACTGTGAAAGAGTGCAATGGAGTGTTGAAACCAGGCCTATAATTCCTCACCTGATAACTGGGAATTTATGATAGTCAAGTGATATTTGAAGATCTGTACTTAACGTGGAAAGATGAAAATCCGAAGCCCTAAATCAAATTGGTTAACTTTATCTGAAAACACACGAGGTGTATTGCTATAAAACTTTCTCTTAAATTAGAGATTAATTTATGACATGAAGGGGCGGGAAAATACGTTGTGTCAAGTGGATCAGAAGGTTTCAGTTATGATTTTCCGCAGATCTTTACAAAATGTGGGGGGAGTCCCTACTTGAGGTCATAACATGTAAGTTTTGGTGTCACGAGCTCCAAGATAGCAATGGTCAAACCCTTCACCACCCAGACACTCTGAGTTTAAACAATTTACAAGCCTTAAAATGGTGTCATGGTGGGAACAGGTTTGAAAAACTCTGACCTACTACATCTTTTAAATAATTGACATGAGTTGTGTTGGAGTTTATATCAAATTCTTCATTGTTTTTAATCCTTTTAGAATTGGATGTATTGTGATGTCCTTTAATTCCATGACCTCTCACTCGTTTCAGGCCCTGTTTTAGTTTTGTAAAATGAGAGTCATGTTTATGCAAACCTTACTATGTGAACTGAATGTCACAGTTCCAACATTGAAAGAGTGAAAGATGGCAATTCTCTGGTTGCTCAGTGAGGTGCAGTCTTACATCTGCCTTGTCAAGTCTCTGCAGTCAGATCAGCAAAGATCAGAATCCCTGGGACATTTCAGGAAAGTTCAGTAATACAGATGAAAGACTAAACGTTTCTCTCTTTGCCAAACATGCTGGTTGGTTGGAGATGAAGTACTCTGTCCTTATTCACGTGACTGATTAGTGTGTTTGTGAGGTTGGGTGTGAAGTGGGATAGTAAATCACAGTGGTGTGAATTTGGAATATTGATGTAATTCACCCTCTTCTATTTTCTTTGCCTCATTCCAATAGATTTGTCGACAGACAAACAGAATTTAACTTTGCTTGTGAGTGTATCATTGAGGAACATTTCTTTATTCTGTATCCCAATGCTGCTGACATGCTCACCCTGTTTCAGAGGGATGTGTAAGATGTGGTTGGACCATTTGGAAGGTAGTGCTTGAGATTCTCCTCCTATCCAAATCAGAAAGAGAAATGGAGCTGGTGTTGGCGTTACTGAGCTCTGTTGCGATTTGAAGTTAATGAATCTTCGCAGAAGGAGTTGTGTTGAGCCAGGTGTCGGGAGGTTGGATATAAATTGTTGTATGGAATACTTGGAATTTTTGTTTAAAATGTGTCAGTTTAATAGTCCTTTCAGATTTTAGATTTTTATTTAGAATTGAAATTACCGATATCAAATATAATTCAGGGCTGAGTGCTGCATTTAGTGGCATGCTGGACAAGCTCACAAGCATTTTGGATGATTTTAGCAATGGCAGGAAATCTGTGTTGATTTCTAATTTGAAGTTAAGCTTGCTTCAGAGCTATTTAATTTCCCCTTTTTTATCTTTTCTTTTAAACTGCATTCAAAATGAGGTTTGTTCCTTTAATGCTTTTCTGCAGCTCCTTCATAGATTCCCACAGAAAAGCCAATTACATCTCCCTCTTTTTTGCTTTGGGAGTAGTATTTTTGCAAGTTAACTGTTGGTATTTCTATCTGTAACTGGGTTGTTAATCTACCATTTTCTTCCTGTTCAGAGAAAAAGACACGGCATTGATGGAAGGATAACTCAATTGGGATTGTAACTGGATGAGCAACACAAATACTCTGGCTGTATGAGCAGCTCAGCGGCTGGACAGTCTGCAATGAATAACTGTCCAAAGCCTGAGAGGCCCTTTTTGGGAGTGTGATGGAACAGTCTCTATGTGCTTGGATGAATACTGCTCCAACAGCAAGGAAAAAGCTTGACATTGTCCTGAGCAAAGCAGCCCACTTGGTTGACACCCCACCCATTGACTTCTTTCTCAATGGCACACATTTGCAGCAGTGTGTACAATACATAAGATGCACTACAGCAACTAACCAAGGCTGTTTTGACAGCACCCTTTGAAGCCATGATCTGTGTCATCTTTAGACAATGGTAGCTACTGTCCCTTACTAATGCTACCACCACCCAGTTCCCCTCCAAGCTGCTTAATGTTTTGAATTGGAATCATATCATCAAACCTGTACCACATCCTTACTGCACTGTGGTGTTCCTTCAAGAGGGCAGCATACCACCACTTAAGGGCAATTGGGAATGAGCAACAAATTTTGGTTTCATTGGCAACCCTCTTATTCCATGAAACCATCTTCATAAAAGCAAGTAATGTAAATATATCCTGTTGTTACAGTGCAGCTGTGTATACAATCCGCAGACACTGTGCTATGAACCTAACCTGTTTTAATAGTATTCTTGCTAGAACGCTACATTTAACTGAAAATTTACTCATTAATCAATCACGAGAGGAGAAACAGCTTTGTCATTTTGAAGCAATGTCATGGTATTTCATGACAATCCAGTTTAATTGAAGACCTCTTTGTCTTATACAGTGTGATGTGAAAGTTTCGATATAATGGCCTTGATTATATGGTAGGCTGTACTACATTTCTGAATAAAATTCACCCAGAATTACTGGAATTATTGAAAAATCATGCAGAATTTTAAGTATGAATTATGTTTGTTGTGTGAATGTTGTAATATTGGAAAACTAATAGAAACTAGCACCCTCTCCCAGGGTGAATTAAATACCAGTGGAACTTTGTAATGATTGTGTTTATATAAATCTTTAAAGAGGCTGTTTAAAAAAAAATGAAGATTTTCTTTTCTGATCCAGATAAGAAATTGACATGTTTTAGAAATATTTGACTTTTTTTCCTGTTTGAAACATAAAAAGCAAGTGTTGGAGTAAGCCGCTTGAGCCTGCTCTGTCACTCAATATGATCATGGCTGATCATCCAAATGCAGACCTTGTTCCCACTGTCACCGCATACCATTTGATCTCTTTAGCCCTAAGAACTATATCTAACCATTAAAAATCTTCAATGTTTTGTCCTGAAATACATTCTGTGACAGACTATTTTGTGAGTTCCCCACTATCTGGATGAAGAAATGTCTCCTTATCTCCCTTCTGAATACACTAATCTTATATCCTTTAGACAATGCCCACTGGTTCAGGCCTACCCCACCATGAAGGCCAACATACCATTTGCCTTCACTACCTGCTGCACTTGCATGCTCACTCTCAGGGACTGGTGGACAAAGACACCTTTAGTTGCACCTCCCCTTTCCCCATTATATTCAGATAATTTCCCTTTCTGTTTTTGCAACAAAAAAAATCATTCAACTTATCCAAATCACACTGAAGCATCTCTGTATCTTCTTCACAGTCCATCCTCCTCACAGTTCACCCTTCCACCCAGCGTTGTGTCGTCCACAAATAGAAATAGTAATAGATCCCCCATCGAAATCATCCGTATATAGTGTAAATAACTGGGTTTGAAGCATTGATCTCTGTAGTACCTCACTGGTTACTGGCTGCCACTCAGAAAATTCCCTGTTTGTTCCAGCTCTTTGTTTCCTGTCTGTCAACGAGCTCCTTGTCCATTGAAATACACTAACCCCAATCTCAAACCTGTTCTTTGGTCGGATCACCTGGTAGTTGCCTGTCGTGTTCCTGGTTGTGCAGTTGTCGGTACACTTCCTTGCAGTAATCTGTTCTATTCTGAATGACAATGGCTCCTCCTTTACCTGCTGGTTTGATGGACAATGTTGTGATTGGTTTTGAGAGCCTGGATGGCATTGCGTTGTGAACGTGTGATGTTTTGCTCTACATGGCAGGTACTCATGTGACACAGCCAACGTTGTCTATCTTATACGTTGCAGGCAAGGATGCCCGGAGGCATGATACATTGGGGAAACTGAGCAAAGGCTACGACAACGGATGAATGGGCACCGCACAACAATCAACAGACAAGAGTGTTCCCTCCCAGTTGGGGAACACTTCAATGGTCCAGGACATTCGACCTCGGACCCTCGGGTGACCATCCTTCAAGGCAGACTTCGGGACAGGCAGCAGCGAAAAATGGCTGAGCAGAGGCTGAAAGCTAAGTTCAGTACCCATAGGGAGGGCCTCAACCGGGACCTTGGGTTCATGTCACATTATAGGTGACCACCATTGCACTATACACACACACAGATACTCCTACACACACACACTCTCAAAAAGCACTCCTATTGACACATGCACACGGACACACATATACACAGGCACGCACACACACTCCCACACTAACACATGCACCCCCTCACAGACTTAAGACACTCTATACACACACACACACACACACACACACACACAAAACCCCCAACCACAGACAGACACGCACAGAGAGACAGACAAAGACCCACATGAACACGTTTTTTGTGGGATGAATTTGTCCTTGCAGGGTTGCATTGTACTTTACTCAAAAACTGCAAGAAATCATGTAAACTCTGTTATCTCACTTTTTAGATTAGAATCAATCTAAACATCATGGCATAGACAATGAACACAGGGGTGTAACACCTTCAACATATTGTCTACCTCTCACCATTGTTAACAGCTAACCTGAGAATGCAACTTTTTAAAAAATGGTTTTGTGATTTAAATATGAAAGAAGTGAAACTATCGTGATATTCTAACAGATGAAAGGCGTAACAGACAATCAATTTTTCAATGTATAATTTCAGTTACATCACATTGTAATTTTTTACTATAAATTCTGTGTGTTAGGATTGAGCCCTCCACTACCACCTGATGAAGGAGTGACGCTCCGATAGCTAGTGTGCTTCCAATTGAATTTGTTAGACTATAACCTGGTGTTGTGAGATTTGTAACTGTGTACACCCCAATCCAACACTTGCATCTCCAAATCATTCCAAATTCTACTTTCCTTCTGCTTTGCCTGTATGTTATATTTAGCGAGAACAAGGTCATTGACCAGAACGATTAATACTGCCTGAGCTTTACAGTGCTTTCAGATATCGCGGAGCTGCAGGATTTTGTTTTGCACTCAGCTTGTTCCCTCCCAGCTTGTTCTCGCTTGTTTCTTTGTGATATATCACAAAATTAACTTGGATGGATGAATTTAGGATTCCCTTTACCAATGTTGGGAGAACAAAATGTCAGTGTTTCAAGTGCTGATAAAGTAAAATAAACTGATAATTAGTAGATAGGGTTTAGAGGGATATGGAACAAATGCTGGCAAATGGGACTGGATTAATTTAGGATATCTGGTCAGCATGGACAAGTTGGACGGAAGGGTTTGATTGAGTGTTGTACAACTGTGACTTCATTCTCTCAATTATTCAAGAAGTTGAATATTTTGAGGAGGAAAAGGAGGATTTATGCAGAGAATGCACCTGAAATGATGATCGAGGTTTATCAAACTCACATTATTTCAGTACCTTTTCCTCTGGGTTCTTCAATGACCAAACCTGTTTTGTTCTCAGAATAACTATGTATCATGTGATTTGTTTTGCACAAAATATTTCGTTAGGATCTAGTGAACTGTTAAGAAGTGTTCATTTTTAAAATTTAGGCAGCTTGGTTGTTAAGCAAGAAAAGGTTGGCGTTTTACTCCCACTGATTCATTGTTCTATAAAAGATAACAAGCTTTTTATCTGTTCTGGGCACTGAATATATGGAAGTCAATTCTGAAGGAAAAAATCCTCATCGGTAATGTTCCCACATATGTGGAGTAATTGCTTCTGGTCACTCTTCAGGCTATAGAGGCGAGGAAATAAATGAGTTGGCCAAAGTTAGCAACACCATTTGGATGGACTGTACTCGTTGGGGAAACTTGCAGGATCTGTAGAAGAAACATGTGTTTCTGAGCATATGCAATAAACCTGAACATTGTTCTTTTTGATTAGATAAGATTACTTACAGTGTGGAAACAGGCCCTTCGGCCCAACAAGTTCACACTGACCCGCCGAAGCGCAACCCACCCATACCCCTACATTTACCCCTTACCTTACACTACGGGCAATTTAGCATGGCGAATTCACCTGACTTGCACATCTTTGGACTGTGGGAGGAAACCGGAGCACCCGGAGGAAACCCACGCAGACACGGGGAGAATGTGCAAACTCCACACAGTCAGTCACCTGAGGCATGAATTGAACCCGGGTCTCTGGCACTGTGAGGCAGCAGTGCTAACCACTGTTCCACCATGCCGCCCACATGGTGGCACAGAGCTTGGGACCTGATCGGAGCAGCAATTAAGCTAGCATTGTTTTTTTTTTAATTTCCGAGCTTGCCAAATTATTGTTGGTAAATGTAGGTGACATTATCAAAGCACCTTTCATAGTCCCCAGCTAGAAATTTGGTCCTAGTTTTGTCAGTCCATCCATTCCAATGGATAAGAGGTATTTTAAATGTGAGCACTCCATTTAACTATTTGAATTAATCACTGAAGTATTCACGTCCTCTTCGATTCTTAATTTCAAATTACTCAATGTGATTTTTTGTCCTCCCTGAATTTGCAAAGCACTGGGCAGTTCTGGAATGTTCCAAATATCTACAATAGATGCATGTACACTATTGAAGGGAATCTGGTAGATTTGAATACCATTCAGGTAGTCAACAACAATACATAAATAACTTTATGAATTGCTTACTGCACACCAACGCAAGCCAAGTACTCTTGAAACCACAGATTGTCTCCCAAGGATTCCCAAATCTAAACAGTGGATTCCAGATATGCTCACTATCACCATCTGGGAGCAGTCTCCCAAAGTGCTCCCAGAATTTAGAAAGCACATACACTGCCCCCCCAAAGCTAAATCTGCTGTCACAGGCTTCACTCTTATTGTATACAATGACATTTATTGTCCAGTTCTTTAACGTGACAAATAATTTTACAAGCAATTTATAAAATACTTTAAATCCTGAAGAAATGTGATGCCAGCCCTTTGTAGAAGTGAATGGAAAGTGTGATGTTTGTTTGACCTTTGGGTCTATGTATCAGACCAAAGTGAACCTTTAACAAGATGTGGGATGTTTCCCACACACTTTGCTTAAAAAAGCAAAAATTATGCTCTGAGATTTAAGTGTTCAATCAGGTTTGATCTAAAAGCCTTCCAAAAATTGAGAGTTTGATTTCAGTCCCTTTAAAAAGACATGCTTTCAGCCTTCAATTTTGTGACATGTGATCATTCTTTGGTAAAGGTGGCTGTGTACAACACTGCAGGATGTTGTACTGAAGTGCCTCATTGGGTAGATGAGCTTTATTACTGGTGTAACTTGGCTAATTTTGAGATGGAATGTTCCTTTGAGTTAAATCTTGTTTTTAAACTGAGGCGTGCTTGTGTAACGCAAGTGTCGACACTACGCTCATGTTTACAATGAACCTTTCACTTTTGCAGATTAGTAATTTTCCGATCTGTTTTGTAAACAAAGTTCACTATAGAAAGCACAGTGCTGGAGAACTGCAGGTCCAGCAGCATCTCTGAGGGGAAAAACTTTGTAAGTTCCAAGTCCAGTGACCCTTTGTCCATTCAGACAAAGAGTCAGTGAACTTCAAATGTAACATTTTTTTCTCTTCACAGATACCCTCAGAACTGCTGAGTTTCTCCAGCACTTTGGTTCTGAGGTTCAGATCTCCAGCACCTACAGTCTATTGTTTTGTTATCGATCCTATGATTTAACTTGGGGAGCGAGAGGCAGCAACTGTCATCAACTAGGATAAAACTCCCCAACCATGGAAAAAAAACACATATCTTTACACTTTGCAAAACACAACTGTAAATAAGAAATGCAATTAAGCTAAATGCAAGAAGGCATACCACCGGCCATGTCTCAAACTTGCTACTCATCTTTGAGGACTAATCTGTCAGAATTGTGTTTGCTCCCTACCTTGGAGATCACAGTCCAGAAATGTCCCAGTTCCAATTCCTGGGCTGGGCCGGGCCCGGGTACCACATTGCAGTGGGGTGGGGAGATTTGTGTCAGCCTGGAGTTTTTGTTAATAACAACATTGTGGGTTGAAGTTGACGGTTTTGACTAATTTGGTATCATCAAACTTGGAGAAAATCCTTCCGAATGTATTGATCAACTGTACTGAGCTTGTTTACATGCAGTCCTGTTAGTAGTGCTGTAATATTCTAAGTTAAGAAACACAAAACACAAGGCTATAGTCCAATACTTGAATTGGAAGCACACTAGCTTTCCAAGGGCCGCTCCTTCATCAGGTGATTGTGCAGTGTACAATTCAAAGGCAGGGAATTTATAGCAAAAATTTACAGTGTGATGTCGCTGAAATTATACATTGAAAAATACCTTGATTGTCTGTTGAGTCTTTCATCTGTTCGAATCCCATGATAGTTTCACTTTTTTCATGTGTCAATCACCAAACCTGTTTTTAAAAGTTGCATTCCTGACACTGGCCCATCAAATCACTCATTGTATTAATCACTGCACAGTCTCAACAAAGGAATGAAACTGGGTGGACCACATTACATCTACCAATGCACTGGAAAATACAACCACAAAATCAGCCCTCTTGACCCTGCAACTTCCACCTCACTGTGGGCCAACAACAGCAGCAGAACTGTACTCCAACCCAATTTGAAATCTTATGGCCTGGTATATCCCCCACTCAACCGTTAACATCGAGCTGGGGATCAACCCTGGATCAATGGAGAATGCAGGAGGGGATGCCAAGAGCAATTCCAGGCATACCTAAAAATGAGGTGCCAACCTGGTGAAGCTAACCAATGTGCATGCCACACAGCGCAAGCAACACCAAATAGAACTACGTGATCCAACAATCAATAGATCAGATCTGAGCTCTGCCACACCTCGTCATGAATAGTGATGGGCAATTAAACAACTCACTGGAGGCAGCATCACAGATATCCCCACCCTTACTAATGGAGGAGCCTCACACATTCATGCAACAGATAAGACAACAGCATTTACAGCAATCTTCAGCCAGCAGTGCCAAGTGGGTGAGCCTTCTCCATTGGTCCCTGACATCACCAATGTGAATCGAATTGGTTGAAAACTCATTTCAAATCAGATCAAGAAAAGGACAAGTAGTGTAAAGGCTGTGGGCCCTGCCAACATTGTGGCAATAAGACTGATGGCTGTGCTCCAGAACTTGCTACACACCAAGATAATTATTGCTCCAGCACTGGCACCTACTGACATTGTGGAACATTTCCCAGTGTTGTTCAACACAAAAACGCAGGACACATCCAACCCAGCCAATTCCCCTCCATCAGTCCACACTCGCTCCACAGTGAAGTGATGGAAGGTGTCATCAATAGTACTGTCAAGCACTTGCTCAGCTATAACCTGCCAAGTGATGCCCAGTTTGGGTTCTGCCAGAGCCACTCAGTTCCTGAGCTTGTTACAGACTTGATTCACAAACTGACAAACAGCTGAATCCTAGAGGTGAGGGTGACAGCCCAGTCCCACTCCAAGACCACTATTTCAACTTCAGAGATGTCACCTGACCTCACCACAGTCTCAGCTCATTTACCAAAACTCTCATTCATTCCTTTTGTTAACTCTAGATTTCATTATCTAAACCCACTCCTGGCCAGCATCCCACAATCACCCTCCCTATAATCTCCAGAATATTGAAAACTCTACCGCCCAAGTGCTCACTTGTACCAGAACTTGCTGATCCATCAAAAGGCTCCCATTTATAAGGAACAACAACAATCTACTTTCACACCCTTGATTTAATTCCTGGCTGTAATTATTACTAACTCCATGCACCAGACACCCTTTCACATCTCAATAACTCATTTTAGTTCAGACTCCCAATGATGTGTTTTTTTTTTGAGTTCAGCTGTGTGACTGTTTCTATAGATTCCAAGGCAACATGGTCTGGAATTCCCACCCTCTAAGATCTGCTTTCTTCCTTAAAGGCATTCCTGAAAAATTGCTTATTTGGCAATGGTTGTGGTCACTGGACATAATATTCTCCATCTGTGGCCTTATGTCAAAAGTTCTCGATATTTTTTGTGAAATTAAAAACATGTTGATTTGTACAGATATCTTCTACTCTTCACTATCGCTGAGTGAATAATCTGTAATGTCTCCTACCCAACCACTTTGTGGGAGCGCCTTCACCATTCAAACTGCAGCAGTAGAAGGAAGTCAAACATCACCCTCTCCACAGGCAACAAGGCTTTGGAAATGATCACTGGTATCTGTGGAAGGAGAAATACAGATGATGTTTCAGGAAATGCAATATGAGTTAGAAGGATTGAAAATGGTGCAGAATTTGACTGTCAGAAATGGAAGAAAAATCCACTCACTTTTGGAAAAAAAGAATTCTTGACTGTCAAAGATATTGTGGAAAAAATAACCTGATAATGGAGCAGCATACGGTCAGGAGCCGGGCAGCAGTGAACAATGCATTTACGAAAAGGTCTGTGAACATAATAGTAAAATACTAAACATGGCAAAAATACAATCATGTGAGACTAAGGAAGCTAGATAACGAACAAGTGGATATCAAGGAGCCCAGAAGTGAATCAGAGCAGTGTTCACTTTTATGATCCCACAGTCAGAGATGTCTAAAACAGAAACAGACTCTTCGGTCCAACCCATCTATGCCAACCAGATATTCTAATCTAATCTATTCCCATTTGCCAGCACTTGGCCGACATTCCTCTGAACCCTTCCTATTCAAATGTTTTTTTAAGTGTTACAATTTTAGTTACCCTTTAGGCTCCTTTTGAATTTTCCCCTCTCACCCTGAACCTATATCCTCTAGTTCTGGGCTCCACCACCCCAGGGTAAACACCTAGTCTATCTAGGAGAAAGTGAGGACTGCAGATGCTGGAGATCAGAGCTGAAAAATGTGTTGCTGGAAAAGCGCAGCAGGTCAGGCAGCATCCAAGGAGCAGGAGAATCGATGTTTTGGGCATAAGCCCTTCTTCAGGAAACATCGATTCTCCTGCTCCTTAGATGCTGCCTGATCTGCTGCGCTTCTCCAACAACACATTTTTCAGCCTTCATCCTAATGCGACACCAGCACCTGCAAGTCAAGAGTGAGGGAGGAATGCAAAATATAAGAACCAAAGAACTAGAAACAGGAGAAGGCCGTCCTGCTGTTTGAGCTTGCAATTCCATTCAATAAGATCATGGCGGATCATTTCGTGGACGCAGAACCATTTACCCATGTTCTCACCGTATCCCTTAATTAATTATTTCTTTTTAATAAAATCTACCTTAGCTTTAAAAACGTTTACTCAACTAGCATCAACTACTTCCCTGAGCAATGAATTCCATCGAGGTCAAGACGTTCCTTCTCAATTTAGTCCTAAATTTGCTGCCTCTAAACTTGAAGTGATGCCCTCTTGTCCTGGCTTCACCTGCCAGTGGATGCGGTCTCCTCTACATTGGGGAGACTGGACATCTCCTAGCAGAGCGCTTTAGGGAACATCTCCAGGATACCTGCACCAATCAACCACACCGCCCTGTGGCCCAATATTTCAACTTTTTCTCCCACTCTGCCGAGGACATGGAGGTCCTGGGCCTCCTTCACCGCCGCTCCCTCACCACCTGAAGCCTGGAGGAAGAACGCCTCTTCTTCCGCCTCGGGACACTTCAACCCCAGGGCATCAATGTGGGCTTCAACAGTTTCCTCATTTCCCCTTCCTCCATCTCACCGCAGTTCCAAACTTCCAGCTCAGCACTGTCCCCATAACTAGTCCTGACTTGTCCTACCTGCCTATCTTCTTTTCCACCTATCCACTCCACCCTTCCCCCCGACCTATCACCTTCATCCCCTCCCCACACACCTATTGTACTCTATGCTACTTTCCCCCCATCCCCATCGCCCTCTCACTTAGCTATCCATGCTTCAGGCAGTCTCCCTGTATCCCTGATGAAGGGCTTTTGCCCGAAACGTCGATTTTACTGCTCCTCGGATGCTGCCTGAACTGCTTTGCTCTTCCAGCACCACTAATCCACGGTCTGGTTTCCAGCATCTGCAGTCATTGCTTTTACCTAGTAGAAACATCCTCTTTGCTTCTATTTTATCCATTCCACTCATTATTTTATATGTTTCCATTCTTCTGAATTCCAATGGATATCATCCCAATCGACTCAGTCTCTGTTAAGCCAACCCCCTCAACTCCGGAATCAACCTAGTTAACCTCCTCTGCACCCCCTCTAGTGCTGGTACATCCTTGAGCAAATAAGGAGACAGAAACTGCATGCAGTACTCCAGGTGTGGCCTCACCAGCACCCAATATTGCTCGAACATAACGTTTGCTTTTAAACGCAATCCCTTCAGCAATGAAGGACAAAATTCCATTTGCTTTCTGAATTGATTGTTGTACCTAGTGACCAACCTTCATGCAGAAAGCTCCTCTGGTTCCTCTGCATAGCAAATGATGCAACTTTTTAAAATTCAAGTCATAATCTCTTTTTTAAATGTTACTCCAACCAAACAGTATGACTTTACATTTATGAACATTCTATTCCAAATGCCAGCCCATTGCCCACTCACCCAATGTATCTCTGTTCCTCTGCAAAGTTTCCCAGTCCTCCGCACACTTTGTTCTGCTACTTATCTTAGTGTCATATGCAAACTTGGACACCCTACATGTGGTCCCCAACTCCAAATCATCTGTATCAATTCTATATAATTGCAGTCCCAACACTGATCCCTGAGGCACACTACTAGTCACTGAAAGCCAGCCAGAATAGTACTCATTTATCCCCACAGTTTGCTTCCTGTTAGTCAACTAATCTTCTATCCATGCTAATACCCTACCTCTAACGCCATGCACCCTTATATTATGTAACAGACTCTTGCACAGCACCTTGTTGAAGGACTTTTTGGAAATCTGGGTACACCGCATCCACTGGGTCCCCGTTGTCCACCTTGCTCGAAATGTCTTCATAGAATTCCAAATGATTTGTGAAGCATGACCAGCCCTACATGAACCCATGCTGTGTCTGTACAATGGGAAAATTTCTATCGAGGTTCCCTGCTATTTCTTCCTTGATAATAGACCCAAGCATCTTTCCCACTACAGAGAATAAGGTAACTGTTGGGTAATTCCCCATCTTTTTTCCACCTCCTTTTTAAAACAGTGGCGTCACTTTTGCTGCTTTACAATCTGCTGGGACTGCCACAGTGTGGAGGGAATTTTGGAAAATTACTGCCAGTGTATTTGCTATTTCTCCTGGCATCTCTTTTCATACCCTGGGATGCATTCCATCAGGGTCAGAAGACTTTTCTGTCATTAACTCAATTACCTCCAACAGTCCAACATTAGCTGTTCCGTAATAACGATAGTTTCCAAATCCTCATCTACCTTTGTCTCTTTGCGAACTATTGGCAAGATATTAGTATTCTCCACTGTGATACCTCATAACTTAATGCTCCTTCTCATTTTCCAAAGGACCAACACTTAATTTAGCCACTCTTTTCTTGTTCAATATAAAATTTTGCTCTCTGTCTTTATACTCTGTGCTCATTTATTTTTCTCATGTTCTATCTTACATTTCTTTGTAGCTCTTCTGTTGCTTTCTGTTGACCTTTAAAGTTTTCCCAGTTCGAGTTTCAGGCTGTTTTTGGCCACTTTGCTTGCCTTCTTTTTCAATTCGATCGTTTTCCTGAGATACCCATCGCAGAATATACCTCTTCTGACAGTGCTTCCATTTCACTGAAATATACCTTTGCTGAGCACTTTGGAAAGTGTCATTGAAAATCTTCCACTGCTCATCAACTGTTCCATAAAATCTTTGTTTCCGGTCTACTTTATCCAGGTTCTCCCTCATTCTATTGTAGTTCCTTGTGTTGAAGCAAAGGACCCATATATTAGATTTTATTTTCACACTCTCCATATGTATTCTAAATTCAACCATACAGTGATCACTTCTTCCAAGAGGATCCCTAACCCTGAAGTCACTAATTATTCCTGTCTCATTGCACAGGTGCCAGATCTTGGATAGATTGCTCCCTTGTCAGTTCCATGTCATACTGTTCAAGAAAACTATCATGGATACACTTAATAAACTCAAGGCTACCCTGACTGAGCTGGTTTAACCAATCTACATGTAGATTAAAATCACCCATGGTAATAACCATACAATTTTTACAGGCAATAGTTATTTATTTGTTTATTGCCCATCCCAATGTGATGTTATTATTTGGTGGCCTGTACACTAACCTGTCAGTGACTTTCTTGTTAGAATTTTGAATGCATCATTCCTGTTTCTACTAATGTACAGCAATAACGACCACTACTTGCATTGTATGGAACTTACACAATGGCAAATCTCCTAAGGTGCGTCATGGATGATCAAAACATTGATTAAGGAGAATGATTTTAAAATACATCTTAAAAGGAGGATAGAGAAGGTTAGGGAGGCTACTCCACAGACTTCTGCACATGACAGCTCCAATTGTGGAGTGATGCAGGTGGGGTGAGTTGGAAAGGGAACATGTAAAGGGAAAATGGAGGAGCGCAGGCAGTGCATAAGGTCTTAAGGACAGAGGAGGTTCCAGGCTGAGTCTGTCTGTCATAGAGAGTATGGCTGCGACATGGAGTTTGAAGCACTGCAATGGGTCCATGAATATCATGTAAGTCGAGGAGAGTATAACGGTGGGTGAGAGAACTTTTGATGAGGACTCGTCTCCTGAGGTAGTGTGGGCTGAGGTTACAAACAGTGGAGGAGAGGTCACACTGCTTGGAGTTTTTTTTTAAAGGCCTCCGCAGAGTTCGTGGGAGGTACAAGAGAGGATTAGCAAAATTATTCTGGGTAGGAATGAAAGGAACAGGGTAGTCATTATGGGGGACTTTAACTTCCCCAATATTGACTGGAACTGGTATAACTCTCGTACGTTGGATGGATCAGTTTTTGTCCAATGTGTACAGGAGGGTTTCCTGACACAGTATGTCGAAGGGCGGACAAGAGGGGAGGCCACACTGGATCTGGAGCTTGGTAATGAACCAGAGTAAGTGTTTGATTTACTTGTAGGTGAGCACTTTGGAGAGAGTGATAATAATTCAGTTATGTTTAGTTTAGCGATGAAAAGGGATAGATACATGCCACAGGTCAAGTGTTATCGATGGGGTAGGGGCAATTAGAATGCGATTCCGCAAGAATTGGGATGCATAGAATGGGGTAGCAAAAGGCAGGGGGTGCAGACTATTGAAATGTGGAGCTGCTTTAAGGAACAGATATTGCATATCCTTGACGGATATGTTCCTGTCAGGCAGGAAGGAAGTGATATGGTAAGGGAATCGTTGTTTACTACAGAAATTGGATCTCTTGTTAAGAAGAAGAAGGAGGCTTCTGTGTTGATGAGGCAAAATGGTACAGATGAGGCGATGGAGTGTTACAGATCAACTAGAAAGGATTTAATGAGAGAGTTAAGAAGGGCAAAGAGAGCACACAAGCAGTCTTTCGTGAATAGAATTAAGGAGAACCCGAAAGCTTTCTATAGGTATGTGAGGAACAAAAGCATAGGGTAGGAATAGAGCCAGTCAAAGTCAGAAGTGGGAAGTTGAGTGTGGATCCTGTGGAGATCGGAGAGGTGCTAAACAAACATTTCTCATCGGTTTTCACTCAGGAAAAAGAGAATATTATAGAGGAGAAGAATGTGGTACGAGATATTAGACTAGAAACGATCGAGGTTAGTTACGAAGAGGTGCTATCAATTCAAGAAGGAGTGAAAGTAGACAAGTACCCTAGGCTGGATGGGATTTATCCGAGGATTCTCTGGGAAGCTAGGGAGGAGATAGCAAAGCCGTTGGCTTTGATATTTGAGTCATCATTGTCTATAGGTTTGGTACCAGTGGACTGGAGGATTGCAAATGTTGTGCCCTTGATCAAGAAGGGTAGTGGAGATGACCCAGGTAATTATAGACCAGTGTATCTTACTTCTGTTGTTGGAAAGGTTTTGGAAAGGATTATAAGAGATAAGATTTCTAATCACCTAGCGAACACCAATTTGATTTCAGATAATCAACATTGTTTCGTCAAGGGCAGGACATGTCTCACAAACCTCTGAGTTTTTTTGAGAAGGCAGACAAACATATAGATGAGGGTAGGGCAGTTCACATGGTAGACATGGACTTCAATAAAGCCTTTCATAAGGTTCCACATGGTAGGCTGTTGGAGAAAATGCAGACATGGAATTGAGGGTGATTTAGCAGTTTGGATTAGAAACTGGCTTTCTGAAAGAAGACAGCGAATGGTGGTTGATGGAAAATATTCAACCTGGAGTCTGGTTACTAGTGGTGGGCCACAAGGACCTGTTTTGGGACCACTGCTGTTTGTCATTTTTATAAATTACTTAGACATAGGCATAGGTTAATTTATCAGTAAATTTGCAGACGACACTAAAGTCGGTGGAGTAGTGGACAGTGTGGTAGAATTTTACAGGTACTCAGGCAGACTTGGATAAACTGCAGAATTGGGCTGAGATGTGGCAAATGGAGATCAATGCAGCTAAATGTGAGGTGATGCACTTTAGGAAGAATAACAGGATGGCAGAGTACTGGGTCAATGGAAAGATTCTTGGTGGTGTGGGTGTGAAGAGGGATGTTGGAGTCCATGTACATAGGTTCCTGAAAGTTGAGACTTAGGTGGAGATTACAGTTAAGGCAGCATGCAGTGTATTAGGTTTCATTCGTTGAGGGATTGAGTTCCGGAGCAGCAATTTCATTCTGCAACTATACAAAATGTTGGTGCGACCATACTTGGAATATTGTGTGCAGTTCTGGTGCCCATAATTCGGGAAGGATGTGGAACATTGGAAAAGTTGCAGAAGAGATTTACCAGGATGTTGCCTGGTCTGGAGGGAAGGTCTTTTGAGGAAAGGTTAAGAGACTTGAACCTGTTCTCATTGGCAAGAAGGCGGCTAAGAGGGGATTTGACAGAGACTTACAAGATGATCAGAGGATTAGATAGGTTCGACAGTGAAAGTCTTTTTCCTAGGATGATGACATCAGCATGTTCAAGGGGGTATAACTACAAAATGAGGTGTGATGGATTTAAGACAGATGTCAGAGGCAGATTCTTCACTCAGAGTGGTTAGGGCGTGGAATGTGCTAACTGCTAATGTAGTTAACTCAGCCACATTAGAGAGGTTTAAACAATCCTTTAGATAAGCACATGGGTGAGTTTGGGATAGTGTAGGGTAACGAGCTCAGAATACTTCACAGGTCGGTGCAACATGAAGGGCCGAAGGGCCTGTTCTGTACTGTATTGTTCTATGACGAAAGTGCTACAAGAGATTTCTACTCTCTTAAACAGTGATGAATGTTGTATTGTGGGCTTACGAAACGTCATTTATCTCTACCAAACATGTACGAGGCAAAGCCAGGGCAATAACAAGATGTTGCGACAGGAGGGGAACTGGTACCTCCATAAAAATCCCTACTCCTTCTCACCTATTTCACCTCCAAAACCGAGTGCGTTCCAGAAAAGCACCTCTATCTCCCACCACGACACTTTTCCCCACAACTGTGGTATCTGGCTGTGCACTAGGAGTGCACCAGTCTATACTAGGACCCACTGGGGTCCTGAAACACCTGGTAAAGGTGAAAATCTTCTGGGCATTGACAGCCGCACCACGTTGTATGCATTTTCTATGTTTCTAACTCTGTTCCGGACTTTCCTTATTTCTCCGAATGAACCTGTTCAAAGTTTTTATTACACACACCTGCACAAGCTATGAATTGAACTCAGGCCTCTCGGTCCAATATTTGGGATATTTTCACCGCATCACAAGGAATCGACTCTAACTTCCCTTGTCCCTTACCTTGCTGAGTCACGTCTGAATCTACTCTGCAATTGGGAGGAAGGGGCGGAACTGGAGGACCGATCAGCGGCCGATCCTCCAACCAGGGTGAGTGAGGAGCGGGGCCACAGCATTCTCCAGGAGTGAAGGCTTCAGGATTGGTCAGAAAACAAACTGTTTTGCAGGATTGAGCGTTCCCACCACATAGTGGAATATTAAACCTCTCTCACAAATCAATGTGATATTTTAAGAAATAGTTGAGATGTAAATCTGATAACGTATATATTTCCAATCGATTTGCACAACTCGAGTAAGAAACTTCTTTTCAAACTCCCAGAACGATTGCTAATTTACATACCTAGCCGGTATGGTTGAGTTGGACCGAATAACCTGTTCACATGCTAGAAATCTCTATGACTATACTCGACAAAGCAATTGTTAATGACTAATATTTTACCCATCAGTCTGTGCAGATATGAATATTCTCTACAAACTCACCGCTAACCTCAGACGCACGCGCAGTTTTGTTTCTATGCAGAGCATGCGCAGTGTCACATTGGTCAGGACAGAGAGAGAGAGAGAGAGAGAAATGGAGCAGCTTTCTCCGGCAGCGGCTGCGATCGGCTCCAGAAAGCGGCGCTCAGAGCCGGTGTGTGGGAGCCTCGCTGGGAGAAAGGAGCGGAGAGAATTCACAAGTCCCGGATAAAGGTTAAGAAAAACTCGTAGAAGACCCTCCAGGCCCTGGTCGGGAGGTGGCGGTCTCTGATCAGGGAAATGGTCCAGGGTCACGGCCGCCATTTATTTGAGGGAAGAGGGAGCGTGGGACTGAGGGTCGCCATCTTGAGAAGGTCAAGGTGCAGGAGGGCGGGGTTATCGGGATCTGTAGAACAATAAGAGGAAAGGGAAGACCCATTGTTATTGATTAATTCCACGAACACAGCTTCACTGGGCGGTCCTGCAGGAATATCCTCTCTCAGGCCTGCTGGGATGTTTCACCCAGCAGCTCTCCTCCTCTCTCAGCTCCCCTTCTGTCCTTCCTGCAGCATCTGAACCCTGGAACATTGAGCTGCCTGTCCTGTCCCTCCCTCAGCTGTGTTTCTGTAATGGGGTAAAAACAATGACTGCAGATGCTGAAAACCAAATACTGGATTAGTGGTGCTGGAAGAACACAGCAGTTCAGGCATCATCCAACGAGCAGCGAAATCGACGATTTGGGCAAAAGCCCTTCATCAACGGCTTTTACCCGAAACGTCGATTTCGCTGCTCGTTGGATGCTGCCTGAACTGCTGTGTTTCTGTAATACCTGTGATTCCCCCAGTCCCATCTTAGATTCCTTCACTAAAGACAGGAATTTACCCGATGAATGTTTCTTAACATCAGCAATTGTTTAATACTCATTTACAGGTTTTTAATTACATCGTTTTTGAAGCATTTCCTTCACATTCAATCATTTGCAATGGTGGGACTTGAACCTGTGACCAGAGAACACTTGCTGAGTTTCTGGATAAATTGTCACACAGTAATGCTACTCGGCCATCACTTCGCCTGCTCACAGTTTGTATATCCCAGTGCAACATGAATCAAAACCCTTTCTTCCTGCAAAATTGTTTGACCCGGCACTCTGGTGATGTGACTCAGTACCTCACCATGTGGTATCCCTCACAGTGTGGGTCTAATTGCTGCCTCTGTCAGCGTCTCTCACTCTTGAAGCTACTCCAGATCATGAGCCAACAGAATTCCCCACTCCAGAGAGATGAGGCAGCACAGGTCAGGAATGGAGACTGGGATTTTCCAGATCTCTGTGGGCTCAGTGCCATTCTATATGTGTAACACTCAAAGCATTCGTCTAATTTCCCATTCTGCCTATTTCTGTGTCTTCTCCAGGTAATCATGGAGTTCCTGACTCTATAGACTTGCCAACTGCTGGTTGGGACGATGGTTGGTCAGCCAGAAAGGGAGGTCGGGAGTCTTCAATAAATCCTGCTGCCAGGTAAGATCATTCCAGTGCACAGAGCAGAAAGTAATAAGGGGGATCCAAACATCAGTTAACAATACGTGACATAGAGAAAGTGCTGGAGGGGGAGCACAGTACAGACACAACCCAGGCTGAATCACCATGCCAGCTGCAAGTTTTGTTGTAATGAGACAGCATCTGGAGTTCACAGTTATCAGTCCAGGCCTGTGCTTTCTTAGAGAGCATCAGAACAACTGAGGGGAAAACAGGCCTCCCACGAGAGGGTGGTAATGCTGCCTGGGATCTTTCTGTTCCCTATTCCCTCTCCAACACTGTATCTATGGCTTGTATTGAGGACCAGTGTCTTCAATCATTCTAACTCCTATAACAGTTCCTATCTCTGTCACCTCCTCCCCTCTCACCAATTATTTCACATATTTGAAACCTCCATTCCAGATGACCATCCATATTGCTGTAACTTGCTTCAGTCTCTACAACATGCCTTGTCTCGATAGTCTCCTCCTCCAATAACTGGAGACACAGTTTCTGTGTGGCATGACTCGTCGGCTGAGATTTCCTAAATGGAATGAGTCGCGTTTGCCCGTGTTTGGCTCATAACCCTTCAAAACTTCTCCTCTCCATGTACCTGTCCGAGTGTCCTTTCCATGTTGTAATTGTACTTGTTTTTACCATTTCCTCTGGCAGTCCATTCTGTCTATGCACCATCCTCTGTGGATAATGTTGCCTCCCTCAGTTCCCTCTTTAAATCCTTGCTGTCTCACCCCACATTTATGCCTCTAGCTTTGGACTCACCTACCCTTGGCAATTCACCTTACTTAGACCATACATGGATTCATAAACCTTTATAAGGTCACCCCGTGGCCTTCTCTGCCCAGGAGAAATATTGACGACAGTGTTACCAATATCTCCAACTCATGCGCTCAATGCTCTGACCAATGAAGACAAGTGTGCCAATTGCCGCTTTCAACACCCTGTCGCCCTGTGATGCCAGTCCAAGGTACAATGTAACTGCACCCCTTGGTCTCTCTCTTTTCTACAACACTGTCCAGGGCCCAACCATTACCCGTGTTAGTCCTCCCTGGTTTGTCTGATCTAAATCCAACCCCTGAATTAAACTCCATCTTTCATTCCTTGGCCCACTGGCCCAGTTGATTAACATCCCCTTCGATAACTATATTCCCTGCCAACTCTTTCACTAATCTTGGTATCCACAAATATACTAACAGGGACTCCTATATTTTCACTCAGATTGTTTAGGTAAATGGTGCACAACAGTGGTCCCAGCACCAATCCTTACAGCACAATGCTGGTCTGAGGCCCCAATCTGAACAACAACCCTCTGTCTCCCCCTGTCATCCCATTTTGTATCCAGTTGGCGAGCTCTCCCTGATCCCTTGTGATCTACCCTTACTAACCAATGTATCATGCTACACCCTGAACAAGGGTTTGTGGAAGCCAGAAACAACGTCTATTGCTCTGCCTTCGTCTATCTTTTTGGTCACATCTTGAGCAAACTCCAGTCAAGTTTGTGAGACATGTTTTCCCACGCACAAAGCCATGCTGGCTGTCCGTAATCAGGCCTTATCTTTCCAAATGCATGGACGGCCTACCTCTCAGAATGACCCCCAACAACTGACCCACCCTGATATCTCGCTCTGTAGTTCCCTGGCTTTATCTTGCAGCCTTTCTTAATTAATGACACAATATTATAATCAAAGTCAGAGAGTCATACTGCACTGTTTGGTTAACGCTAACCATACTCTAAAACGGATCTCGTACCACCTGCCTGTTCCTGGATCATATCCCTTCAAACCTTTCGTATTCCTGTACTAATCAAAATGTCTTTTGAACATTGTAATTGTCCCCATGTTCACCCCTTCCTTAGGAAGTTCATTTCACACACAAACCACCCTCTGTGTAACAATGTGCCTCATGTCTTTTTTTTAAAAATGTCTCTGCACGAAACATAAAAATGTCGTGCCTTGTCTTGAAACTCCCCTGTCCACGGGAAAAGACAACTCCCATTAACTCTATCTATTCCCCTCATGATTTTATAAACTTCTCTGAGGTCATCTGTCAACATTCAGGTTTCAGTGAAAAATACCAACCTATTCAGCCTTTCTTTATACTGAAGCCTTTCGTACCCAGCCACATCCCAGTAAATCTCCTCCCAACCCTTTCCAGCTTCGTAATATCCTTCCTATAACTGGGCGACCAGAACTGGACACAGTATTCCAGAAGAGGACTCACCAATGGCCTGTATAATCTCAATGCGACTTCCCAACTCGTATATCCAAACGACTGAGCAATGAAAGCAAGTGAGGCAAGCACCTTTTTTTAAACTATCCTGTCTCTCCATGTTGCAAACTTCAAAGAATTATGTAGCTGAACCCTGAGGTCCCTCTGTTCGACAACACTACTGAAGGTCCTATCATTAATTGTATAAGTCCTGCACGTGTTTATTGTACCAAATCATTACTGTTAGAAACGAAAATCGCTTCTTAATAATCGCTCTAGACAAATTCAGGAAAACAAAGTTTTATTAGCAAGTCTGCAGAGTTGGGCACCCTTCTGAGAAAAAGGCGCCCCGATGCTTACAAAGTTTCTCATTATATACAGCACAAGTCTCTCCCCTCCTTGGCTCTAACGAGCCATGAGGTTCACATTCTTAAACCATCATTATTCTCCAATTTGCACCCTTATCACAAAGTCTGCAACAAATGTCTCCAATGTCTCCAGAGTTGTTGTTTTTTTCACCCTGTTGTCTTATCAGTCAAAGACTTATTCTTCTCTGTCTGTGCTAGCGGTCTTATCAATCTGTAGCAGATGTCTCTCGAGTCGTTTCCCTATCCTGCAGTCTTATCAGTCAAGGACTCATTCTTCCCTGCCTGTGTTAATGGTTTCATCAATCAAGGACCTGTTTGTTTTTACTCTGCTCACAAATTGTCAGCATTTTGCACAATTTAAATTATCCTACTTTTGAGTATACAAAATGTTTTAGAAAAGAAGCAAAAGTCTAATGTTTTTAGAAAAGAATTCACTCTGCTCACAAAGTGTCAGGATTTGCACAATTTAAATTATCCTACTCTTGAGTATACAAAATGTTTTAGAAAAGAAGCAAAAGTTTTGTCTTTTATTATAGATCAGCCTGTGGTCCAGGCACATCTTAAAGTTTGAACCGAAATTGCCTCTCACAATTCCACCCTTTCTCTTTTTAAGATGTGCCTGACCAAGATAAGCCCCCCCTCCTCAAGGGCCCGGGAAATCCTTGGTCTTTCGCAGCAACATCACCTTAAGTTCCCGCGTCCCATGTTGTGGAACCGCCACTGCCTGGAGTTGGGAAATATTTTTCTGAATTAAAAACTGAATACAGGGGGTTAGGCAGGGTAATATGAGGAGAAGCATCACGCCCCCCCCCCCAACCACCAGCAACGCCGTGCGCCACCAACGACCACCTCGGAGACCATCCCACCATCCGATGCCACTAAGAGGACGCCAAGATTGTACTGGCACATGGGCCAATTTCCGAATTTCATTGGAAATTTTCAAATCCGCTTTACAATTATCGTCAATTTCTAGACAGCAGTTAGTCAGGTTAAACTTCCCGCACACGCCCCCCTCCGAGGCCAACAGATAATCCAAGGCAAGTCGGGTTTGATATATAGCAGCCCTCATCTGATCCTGCTGCTTCGCCAGCAACTCCAGGGCCAGGGCAGTCCGGTTAGTAATAACCTCTACGACTGCTTGGAGCCTGATAATACGATTTAACATATAGATAGGAGTACGGTATCCCCATGATCCATCCTGTGCCCATGTAGCTGGCCCGTAGTATGCAATAATCCGGGCCGGTGGCCACTCATCCCCCTAATCACCGACTTGGATATCCCTTGGCGACCTACGGAGGGAGTCAAAGAGTTTAATTCCCAAATCGTCGCCTTCCTCCCGGGGTAATAGGAAGAACTCAGGTCGTATTAGACCCAGGAAGCATACCCCAGCCCATCCCACGGGCAGTTTGGAGTATGCCTGATTACCGCATATCCAAAATAGGCCATCTGGAGCAGGCCCTCCCTGCCTGACAACGTCATCCCACAGCCCCTTTACCCCAGGGACGCCCTCATAAGGACCAGGACCACTGCAATTCCAGTTATCAGCCCCCAGCTCGTCAGAGGAGGAATCAGTACGTAATGGAACGCAATTTCCATGACCTCGGTTTGCAATGTACCAAGTAATATCCTCAGGCCACCATACTCGCGTGGTCGCATCCAATACATTCTGACAGGGACTAATCCCTACCTCCACGGTCCCCTTGCCTTCAATACAGAACTGGCCCTCAGGGCTGTTCGTCAGTCTCCACCCCTGGCTTTTCCTTTCGTTGACATGAGTCCAAGTGGTTTGCAGCAATTCCCCTATGTCTAAACTTTGACCAGTCCATGGCCATTGTTCCGACATATGCGGCCCCCCACAAACCCAGCAATTGCTAACATTTAAAACAGTGGCTATTCTAGAGGTGAGATCAATAAACAGGTTTTGTGTAACATCAGGGAGTTCAATCTTTTCTTCTACCTCTTCGTATACAGATGGCACTTTAGAGAGCACGACCATTCCCTGACGGTCTTGCTCTTTCCCCAACCCCCGATCAGTGTTCTGTATCTTGGTCTCCTTGACTCTGTCAACGTGCTCCCTGAGCAACACGGAGGATAGGCCCCACCTCCCAGTTTTGCTAATACACACCCAGCGGTCATTTGTCGGGCATCCACGGATTTTGCCACCGTATCCTTTATTATACACCTGATAATAGGGTCTTCCACCCTCCCAACATTCGTGTCGTGCACTCACATCGTAACACCAATCGTCCACATGGGAGTGGGGCACAAATGATCCCGAATAGATTCGAATCCCGAGCCTTACTGTAGTCCGACATTTGTCACATCTCCCCTCACCCTCCCCCACATACATGGAGTAAACTGATCAATATCCCCACCAATACAGTCCAAGTAGAGTTCATTATCGCTGTCTTTTCAGTTTTACCACCAACGGCTTGTCCCCTTGCTCGCATGTCCAAGTGCTTTCTCCTTCAGGCGGAACAGGCCCCTTTATCCTTGATGCGTGGACCCACCCTTTTTCTTTCATCCGAACAGCTGCTTCAGTTGTTAACAGAACCAGGAACGGTCCTTCCCACCGCGGCTGGAGCTTTTCGGCCTTCCAGGTCTTAACAAGTACCCAATCTCCGGGCTCCACCTTATGCAGGAGGAAGTCGAGCGGCGGAGTCTGAGCCAGGAGACCTTTCCTCCGGAGTTCTGCAAAAGAACGGGATAAGGCCAGTAAATAGTTTCTGACAAATACATCTCCCCCTTGTAGAGTGGGACATCCATCAACCTTACTCAAATATGGTAATCCGAACAGCATTTCATAGGGGGAAACCCCGACATCCCGGCGAGGTGCCATACGTATCCTCAATAGGGCAATGGGCAGGCACTTCGGCCAAGGTAACTTAGTTTCTAACACCAGCTTAGTCAATTGGGTCTTGAGCGTGCCATTCATTCTCTCAACCCGACCCGAACTCTGAGGATGCCGGGGTGCATGGAATTTCCATTGGATACCCAGGGCAGTACAGATCAAATGGTGTAGCTTAGAAATAAAATGTGTCCCGCAGTCGGAGTCGATAGATTCCATGATGCCATATCTCGGGATTATGTTCTCTAACAACAGTCGGGCCACGGTTGGTGCATCGTCTTTGGCAGTTGGGAAAGCCTCTACCCAGTGAGTGAAATGGTCTACTATTACTAGCAGATATTTCCATCGCTGCACTGGGGGTAATTCTGTAAAGTCGACTTGGATCCTCTGGAATGGCCTAATTGCGAGGGGCTGACCACCGGCTGGCATAGAACGCATGGCTTTCTGGTTAATACGCCAGCAAGTGGGGCATCCGACTACCTCTTGTTGGGCTAATGTGTATATCCCCCTGCATACATAGTCTCTCAGGATCGTGTCACACATGGCTTGCACCCCCCAGTGGGTCTGATGGTGTAATCGGTGCAGAATACCCCGGGTGATCTGTTTGTTCATAACTTGTCTCCCATCAGGAACCGTCCACTTCCCGTTAGTATCCAGCTGGGCACCCAATTGATCCATTTTATCAATCTCCCCCTGGGTGAAGACGGGTTGTTTAATGAGCCCTTCCCTCAACGGTATTAACGTTAACAATTGGACGGATTTTTCGACCGCTGCCCGCTTCGCTTCCTCATCTGCCAGCCGGTTTCCCACCGCTTCCGGTGTCAACCCCTTCTGGTGGCCGGGTACATGGACTACTGCGAGTTCCGTAGGTAACGCCAGGGCTTCCAACGTTAGGCTGATCATTTGTTCGTGAGCTAATTCTTTTCCCCGGGAAGTTATCAATCCTCGCTCTTTCCAGATTTTCCCGAAAGTATGAACGATTCCGTGTGCATACTTTGAGTCAGTATATATGGTTCCCACTTTCCCTTCCAACAACTTCATGGCCCTCTGGAGGGCGTACAACTCACAGGATTGGGCTGACCACTTCCCGGGCAGTCGTCCGGACTCGATCGTCCGTTTTGTTGCACCATCTATGACAGCATAGCCACTGTACCGTACCCCACTGATGGACCGGGAGGACCCGTCGATGTACAGTTCCTGTCCTTCACCCAGCGGGGCTTCTTGCAGGTCCTCTCGGCTCTTGGTCTGCAAGTCTACAAATTCCACACAATCATGCTCCTGTTCCCCATCTGCAGGACGTCCGTACAGAAACTGGGCTGGGTTGCAACTGAGATCTTTTGCAAATTTGAGATCGTTCCCGGTCATCAAAATCGTCTCATACTTCAGGATGCGAGAGTCTGTTAACCAGCGGTGAGCCTTCTGAGCCAGTATGGCACTAACCGAATGTGGGGAGTATACTGTGATTCTTCCTCCAATGGTAAGTTTCCGGGCCTCTTCCACTAACATTGCCGTAGCTGCCACTGCCTGTATACAGGTCGGCCATCCACATGACACAGGGTCTAACATTTTTGACAAAAATGCAACCGGCTGACGTTTCCCTGCCCGCAGCTGGGTAAGCACACCCTGGGCAATTCCGCCGGCGTTATTGACATATAACTGGAACGGTTCCTTCAGGGTGGGTAAAGCCAATACCGGAGCTCGGATCAGTTTACTTTTAATAATATTAAATCGCTGCTCCTCCTCATCTGACCAGTCCACCTTTTGTCCTTCTTGTCCCAGTTTGTCGTACAAAAATTTTACGAAAGTGGTGTAACTTTCAATCCATATCCGGCAATACCCTACTAGCACCAGGAATTGTCTAATTTCCTTCTTCGTCCTGGGTATTGGCATACCCGTAATTCCCGATATTCGTTCTGGCGTGATACGGCGATGCCCCTTACTGACTTGATGGCCCAGATATATTACTTCTTGCTCCACAAACTGGAGTTTTGTCCTGGAGACGCGTAGGCGCTGTTTCCCCAGGAAGTTCAGCAGGGCAACGGTGTCTGCTCGTACCTCCTCTTCTCTTGGTCCTGAGAGTAAGAGATCATCGACATATTGGAGCAATTGATTCCCTCCGTTACACTGAAATCCTCCTAAGATCTTCTCCAGTATTTGTCCAAACAAGTTGGTTGACTCCGTGAATCCCTGCGGCAAGACCGTCCATCTTAACAGTCGCTTTCGTCCTGTGAAGGGATTCTCCCATTTAAATGCAAAAAGGTTCCGACTTTCTTTGTCAAGGGGGCAACTCCAGAAGGCATCCTTCAAATCTATCACGCTGAACCATTCATGTTCGGGGGAAATTTTACTCTTTAACGTGTAGGGATTGGGTACCACCGGGTATCTAGCCTGGACTACTTCATTCAACCCCCGCAAGTCTTGCACCAGCCTATATGTCCCATCCGGCTTCCTCACAGGGACTATTGGAATATTGAAAGGGGACATGCATTCCTCCAGTAGTCCATCTGTGATTAATCTTTCTATCACAGGTTGTAACCCCTCCCGTCCTTCCATAGCAATCGGGTACTGTTTCCTTCTTACCGGGCCTCTTCCTGGTAACATGGTGATTTGGAGAGGTTTGATGTTTAGGCCCCCTCTGTTCCCCTCTCGGTACCATACTTCCGGGTCTATTTGTTGATCATCTTCTTCGGTGAGGGCGAACAACCTTACCACCATTTCCCCGTTATTTGGTACCATTCTGATCCCTAGTTTGACCTGAAAGTCTCTTCCTAACAAATTAAACCCCGCCGATGGCAGTAGAAGGAGGTCTCGTTTAGTAGTTCTGTTTTCATACCCAATTTCCACGTCCTCCACCACTGGGACTTGTAATTTCTGTCCTCCAATTCCAGATACCCCCGTAACTGTTCCTCCTGCTCGGGTGCCGGGGGGTATTTGGATTATACTTGATCTTTCGGCTCCCGAGTCCACCATAAATGTGATCTCCGATCCTTGGGGCCCTACTTTGAAGTTTACCAGGGGTTCCTGTCGATAGTCCTTTTGCCCCAAGGGTAGGAACCCCAACCTCCCTAATCCTCCTCCATCAGGGCGTACGACCGCACTTCCCGCTTGTAGCGGGGGCACTCCCGTTTAAAATGTCCCTCTTCATTACACTAGTAACATTTGAGTATCCTCTTCGTTTCCCTGTCGCGGTCTCGCGTTCCTCCACTCTTCCTTTGTTCCGGCCATGGTCCTCTTTTCCTCTGCTCTTGCCACGACTCTCCCCTTTCCTGTTCCTGCCACGGCTCTCCCTTTTCCCTCCTTCCAGCTGTCATTTGTTGCACCGTTTGCATCATTATCTTTGTTGCCTTCTTTTGCTTATCATCATCCCTTCTCCCAAACACCTTTTGTGCTTCCCGTAGTAGTTCACTTAGAGATTTACTATCCCAATCATCCATTTTCTCTAACTTCTTTCGTATGTCTGGCCAGGCTTTTGATACAAACTCTACCCGTATGAGTTGTTGCCCCACGTCCGTCTCAGGGTCCACCCCAGCGAACTGCTGCAAATTCTTCCTAATTCTGTCTAGGAAGTCCGTAGGGGTTTCCTCCGGGTTTTGATGATTACCAAAGGCCTTGGTAAAATTGTGCCCCTTCGGGGCTGCCTGTCTTATTCCTTTTATCCCATATTCCCGCATGTCTCTCATGTTGCGCCGTCCTTCCTCCGTGTTCTTATCCCACTCGTGGTCGGTGAGGGGAAACTTCTGCTCCCCTCCTTCTCTCCCCTCTCTCTCCCAGACTAAGAGTGCAGCTTGTCGTATCATCTGTCGCTCCTGGCTAGAGAACAATGTTTTCATGATGGAACACATCTCTTCCCACGTGTAAGTATTCGGACCCAGGAACTGATCCAATTGTTCAGCTAGTCCCATGGGGTCCTCTAGTAGACCCTTCCTCTCCCTCCTGAAATTCCGTACTTCAGCGCTCGTCAAGGGAACGTTCACATATCCCGTCCCTCCTTCCTCGCCCCCCATGGGCACTTCCCGGAGTGGATTCATTCTTGCAATCGAGACAGGGTTTTGTCTGTGACCCTTTCCAGCTTGAGATCAGGTCTGTACCCCTGAGGCAGCCTGTGATTCCTCCCCATTTTCTTCCCCTTCCCCTGAATCGTCGTCACCCGAAGGAACATTTTGTGGGGCAGACGGGGTCACGTAGGGCGGCAGTAAGTGATCTAAAGGTTCCCATTCTTTCTGCCCTTTCGAGTCTTCATTAGTTACCTGCATTTTGCAAGATATCGTAACCGGTAGCCAACAAAGGGCATAATCACTTTCTTCCAGAATAACATTAGGTTTTGAATTGACATATAAAATGAGAGCTTGCCGGACCCAGTCTTCGTCAGTACCGAATCTAGGCCACCACACTGAGTCGCCCTGAATAGGTTTCTGGGACCACTTTTGAAAGTATTTCACCATCTTCCTTCTAGATTTTCATTTTCTCCTACCCTGATTCCAATTATTTAACATTCTTCCTAACGGACTATCGTCAGGTACCCCGGGGTATGTGTCATTGTCCCTGTTTAAGCCTATCCTTCCCTTATTCGCCTTGGATCCCTTATTTCCCATTGCCGAGGACTTCGTATTTCTCGTATTATCCCGTGATAATCTGTCACAATTTAGTCAACTCCCGGACCTTCAGTCCCGTGATCGCCCAGGTTCCTTTGCAGGCACCCCCGGTCTTTGGATTCCTGTGTCCTACGTCTCTGTGACACAGATCACAGGCACCCCGTAGGTACACGTTCCTCCTCGAACACGGTCTCTGCAAAATCCCTCACAGGCGAGCCCCGGCCTCTAGATACCTGAGTCCAACGTCTCTGTAGAAAAATCCACAAGCACCCCGTAGGTCCCCAGGCGTCCGGGAACACGGTCCCCGCAAGTGTTTCTTAACTGGGTTCGGTGCACCGAAATTACTCGATCTTTAACCGTCCCCACTGCCTCGGCCACACCCCTCCTTTGTTTTCCTGAGCCTCCCGGATATCACTCGCTCAAGCCGCGCGGGGCGACAAGCAAGGAATCAGGGACTGCCGAACTCGGCAGGGTGCACCTTCTCCGATGTCCTTCCTCAGCTCCCCCCGCGGCCGGAGTGTTGATCGGACGAGCCCCCAAGTTTGTTAGAAACGAAAATCGCTTCTTAATAATCGCTCTAGACAAATTCAGGAAAACAAAGTTTTATTAGCAAGTCTGCAGAGTTGGGCACCCTTCTGAGAAAAAGGCGCCCCGAGGCTTACAAAGTTTCTCATTATTTACAGCACAAGTCCCTCCCCTCCTTGGCTCTAACGAGCCATGAGGTTCACATTCTTAAACCATCATTATTCTCCAATTTGCACCCTTATCACAAAGTCTGCAACAAATGTCTCCAATGTCTCCAGAGTTGTTGTTTTTTTCACCCTGTTGTCTTATCAGTCAAAGACTTATTCTTTTCTGTCTGTGCTAGCGGTCTTATCAATCTGTAGCAGATGTCTCTGTATCAATCTGTAGCAGATGTCTCTCGAGTCGTTTCCCTATCCTGCAGTCTTATCAGTCAAGGACTCATTCTTCCCTGCCTGTGTTAATGGTTTCATCAATCAAGGACCTGTTTGTTTTTACTCTGCTCACAAATTGTCACCATTTTGCACAATTTAAACTATCCTACTTTTGAGTATACAAAATGTTTTAGAAAAGAAGCAAAAGTCTAATGTTTTTAGAAAAGAAGTCACTCTGCTCACAAAGTGTCAGCATTTGCACAATTTAAATTATCCTACTCTTAAGTATACAAAATGTTTTAGAAAAGAAGCAAAAGTTTTGTCTTTTATTATAGATCAGCCTGTGGTCCAGGCACATCTTAAAGTTTGAACCGAAATTGCCTCTCACAATTACCTCGCATTTATTCAGATTGAACTCCATCTACAGTTTTTCAGCCATTCAAGCATTTCATCAGGATCACATTGTAATCTCTGAAAACCTTCTTCACTGTCCACAATGCCACCCTAAGGTCTATCAGCCTATCACATGCAGCTCTCTATGGTACAAATATCTCTGCTAGAGGCCATACAATTTCTTCACCAGCTTCCCACAATGTCCTGAGAGCCATTTGATCAGGTCCTGGGGATTTATCTAACTTTGTGCTTTAAAACCTCCAGCAGCTCCTTTTCTATAATGTGGACTCATTTCAAGCCATTGAGTCATAGAGATGTACAGCATGGAAACAGGCCCTTCGGACCATCTCCTGCATGACGTTTCTAGTCACATTTGCCACAATTTTGCCAATATCCCTCCGAACCTTTGCTATTCATACACCCATCCAAATGCCTTTTAAATGTATTTCTATCAGCCTCCACTCTTTTCTCTGGCAGCTTATTCCATCCACTCTGTGGGAGCCAGTTGTCCTTTAGATCCCTTTGAAAAGTTTCCCTCTCCTGGGAAAATGACCTTGTCTATTGACCCTATCGATGACCATCATGATTTCAAACACCTTTTATCGGTTAACGCCTCAGCTTCCCATCTTCAAGTGAAAACAGCCCCAGCCTATTCAGGCGTTTCCCTTAAACGCAAACCCTCCAACCCTGGCAACATCTTTGGTCATTTCTTCTGAGCCCTTTCGTGTTCCACAACATCCTTCCGATGGCATTGAGACCAGAATTTCACACAGTATTCCAATAGTGGTCAGGCCAAATACTGTTTAGTTCCCTGAGCGCCCCAGTCTTTATCCACAGTAAGTTCAAATGTGAAATATTTGTTTCGGATCTTGTAGTTTCACACATCGTTGCCTTCATTGATCATTAAGGAGACCGGTTTTGTCCCGAGATCATCTTTTCCTCTTAATACACTTGTAGAGTCTCTTTGGATTCTCCTTAACTTTCTCTGCCAAAGCGATCTCGTGTCCCCTTTTTACATTCCTGATTTCCATCCTAAGTGTATTTCTACAGCCCCGATGCTCCTGAAAAGATTCCCTTGAGTCAGCCAGTTATATCTGACATGTGACCCCTTTTTTCTTGACCACAGCCTCAAAACTCAGCCAGTGTTTCCTAATTCAGTCAGCATTGAGCTGCACACTAACAGGAACACGCTGGCGCTGAACGCTCCTTTTATCTCGATTTTAAAATATTCCTACTTGCCAGACTTCCCTTTATCTGCAAATTGCCTCCCCAGACCTACTTTAAATAATTCCTGTCCAATACTATCTTGCTCCATTGAATAACTTTAACTTGTGGACCAGGCCTGTCCTTTTCCATCAGGTCAGGTTTAGCCCCACTCTCCAGTTGGGCCACTTACATAATGACTGGGAGTTTTCAGAACACACTTAACAAATTTCTTCTATCCAAATGCTTAACTTAGTAGCAATCCCAGTCCAGGTTTGGAACGGTTAAGATCCCCGATCATTACAACCCTATTATTCTAAGAGATATCTGAACTCTCCTGACATATTTGCTCCTCCATCTCCCATTGCCTATCGCTGTAGTACGACCGTAGAAAACTAATGACCAATTTATATTTCTCAATTCCACTAATATCGTTTAACTGGGCGATCCTACATGAATACTCCCTCTAGGTCCTGCTGGGATGTTTTCCCCCCCAATCAAACCCACCAGCTCTCCTCCTGTTTTGCCTCCTGTTCGATCCTTCCTGTAGTATCTGTCTCCGGAACATTGAGCTGCTGCTCCTGTTGCTCCCTCAGCTGTGTTTCTGTAATATCTATGGGATCCCAGTCCCATGTTCCCATCCATACTCTGGGTTCATCTGCCTTATCTGTCTGGCCCTTTGCATTGAAATAACTGCAGTTTAATCCACCAGTTTTCACTAATTGTCTGCTATGTTCTTGCCTGCCTTGTCTACTTAAATTGCTCTCTTGAACATTTGTACCACCCTCAACTTTCTTTCTGGCCTTACGACTCTTTGGAGTCACACAGCCCTGCCAGATGAGTTTAAATCCTCTCGAGCAGCTCCAGCAACGTTCCCCACCAGGATGTGGGTCCCCCTCCTGCTCCCAGTTCAGGTGTATTCCCCACCATGTCTACCTGTGCTGACACCTTCAGACATCCAGGAACATACCCACCAAGGTCCCTGTGTTCCTCAGTACTCCAGGAGGACTTACCAATCATGATATATATCATTCGTTTGTTAGGCTTGCCACAGTGCATTACCTCACAGTGATCAGAAATAAACTACATCGACCATTACTCTGCTCAGTTTATCATAGATATCAGACTGCAGCCTGAGTCCATCCCCCTCACTGTGGACAACAACGTCGCCTTTCATGTTATCTGCAAACCTACTAATGTTACCTTCTGCTTTCACATCCGAGTGATTAATGTCTGTAATGAACAGCAATGGCTCCTGCACAGATCCCTGTGGTACACCCGCTGGGAAAAGGCTTTCAATCACAAAACCAATCCTCCACCAATTGTGGAGCCAATTTAGCAACTTACCTTGGATCCCATGGGCTCTTCCATTTTGGACCAGCCTTCCATGTGGGACCTCGTCAAAGACCTTAATGAACTCCACATAAACCATATCATCTGCACTGCCCTTATCAACATCAGAGGACAGACGTCTAGCAAATCCATACAGACAATCCCCAATGAAATTTCGGGGGTATCCGTTTTTGGCGAATACATTGTATAGGTGTTCTTCTTCCTCTTTTTGCAGTTCTGGTGTACTGCAGTGTGCTGTGGCCCTTTTGAACAGTGTCTTGATGCAACTTCTTTTGTGTGTGTTGGGGTGGTTGCTTTCGTAGTTCAGGACATGGTCTCTGTGTGCGTGGCTTTCCTGTATGTCTTTGTGGTGAATTCTCCGTTCGGTGTTCTCTGTACCATCACGTCTAGGAATGGGAGTTGGTTGTCCTTTTCTTCCTCTCTAGTGAATCGGATTCCTGTGAGTGTAGCGTTGATGATCCGGTGTGTGTTCTCTATTTCTGTGTTTTTAATGATTACAAAGGTATCATCCACATATCTGACCCAGAGCTTGGGTCGAATTTGTGGTCAGACTGTTTGTTCTAATCTTTGCATTACAGCTTCTGATATAAGTCCAGAGATGGGTGAGCCCATGGGTGTGCCGTTGATTTGTTCATATATTTGGTTATTGAATGTGAAGTGTGTTGTGAGGCCCAGGTCCAGTAGTTTGAGTATGCAGTCTTTGTTGATAGGTTCACCGTCCTATTGTCTGTTCTGTATGTCCAGCAGGTTAGGTATTGTTTCTCTGGCTAGGGTTTTGGCGATAGAGGTGAACAGTGCCGTTACATCGAATGAGACCATGGTTTCTTCCTTGTCTATGTGTATATTTCTGATGATGTCCAAGAATTCCTGTGTTGACTGTACAGAGTGTCTGGATCCACTGATCAGGTGTTTCAGTTTCTGCTGTAGTTCATTATCCAGTTTGTGTGATAGTGTCCCTGGTAGTGATACTATGGGTCTGAGTGGGATGTCTGGTTTGTGCACTTTAGATAGTCCATAGAATCTGAGGGTATTGCTGCTTCTCCACACTTCCCTGAATTTCATCCACAGATGCCTCAGGGAAAGAAAACGGAATGAAGACATGCCACGATCCAAAGGACGAGCCACACTACCATACAGCAAGAACATTTCGGAAATGACAGCCAGACTACTGCGAAAACTAGGACTCATAACAGCACACAAACCAACAGCCACTCTCAGACAACAACTCACCAGGACGAAGGACCCGATAGCCAGCATGAGCAAAACCAATGTAGTGTACAAAATCCCATGCAAGGACTGCACAAAACACGACATAGGACAAACAGGAAGACAGCTAACGATCCGCATCCATGAACACCAACTAGCCACGAAACGACACGACCAGCTATCCTTAGTAGCCACACTTGCAGATGACAAGCAACGTGAGATCGACTGGGACAACACTACTATTATAGGACAAGCCAAACAGAAAACAGCCAGGGATTTCCTGGATGCATGGCACTCATCCACAGATTCAATCATTCAATCAATAAGCACATCGCCCTGGACCCAATATACCGGCCACAGCAGTGGACAGCTGGAACTGACAACCGGAAGCGGCAGATGCAAACCACTATAAATGCTGGAGGAAACATCACAGAAGCGCTTTACAGGAGGCTCCCAAGCATTGAGGATGTCACCGAGACAGGGGACGAAACGTCTGCAACACAAATTCCCAGCTCGGCGAACAGAACCACAACAACGAGCACCCGAGCAACAAATCTTCTCACAAACTTTGAAGCCCTTTAGACTCTACAAAGCTCCGTCATGAACAAGCCACCATCTCTCTATTTTCTTTGCCTTCTTCAGTGTCTGCAACTCTCGCTGTATCTTCCAGTAACGTTCTTTAGTTACTGCAGGTCTGCCTAGCTCCCTCAATCACTGTAACACCCTCTGCTCTGTCGCATCGTCCTCTTTCCCACTGTCCTCCAGGCACAACGGCGATCCTGTAAGAGAGCAGTACGGAATGGGATGTTATAAATCTCAGCTGAGACTTGATGCCTACCATTACCTGGGGGTCACAAGGGGAGAGAACCTGAGCGAGTGCAGCACAAAGCGGGAGAATATAAATCAGCAGCGAGGGTCAAAATAGACTGGGACGTGGATTGGGATAAAAAGCAGAGCAGGAGGCTCGAAATCAGCACCGAGTCACAGAGGGAGGGACCGTGTGAGGGAGAAACTTGGAGCAGGACCTTGAGGCTGACTCACACCTGGGAGAATATAAATCAGCACTGAGGTTCGAGGCCTAGTTGTACCTGGGAGTCACAGAGACGGTGACCCTGTGAGGGAGCAGACTGGAGTGAGAGCTGGATGATTACACGTCCGAGGAGACACATCACTGTGTGTGCACGTGTCCCTCCCTTGTTCTGTGTTTGTGTGTGTGTGTATATGCGTGTGTGTCCCCTTCCCTCGCTGTGTGTGAGCATGTCTCTCCCTCGCTGTGTGTATGCGTGTCCCTCCCTCACTGTGTGTGTGTTTGTCTGTGCATATGTCTGCGTGTCTCCCTCCCTCACTTTGTGTGTGTGTGTCCCCTCGCTGTATGTGTGTGTGTGTGTGTGTGTGTGTGTGTCCCCTCTCACTTTCTGAGCACATGTCTCAAACTCACTGTGTGTATGTGTGTGTGTGTATGTGCGCGCGCGCATGTGTGTGTGTCCCTCCCTCGCTTTGTGTGTGTGTCCCTCCCTCGCTGTGTGTGTGTGTGTGTTTCTCTCCTTCGCTGTGTGTGTGTGCTTGTGTCCCTCCCTCACTGTGTGTGTGTGTGTGTGCCCCTCCCTCGCTGTGTGTGTGTGTGTGTTTGTGTCCCTCCCTCACTGTGTGTGTGTGTGTGTGTGTGTGTGTCCCTCCCTCGCTCTGTGTGTGTGTGTCCCTCCCTCACTCTGTGTGTGTCCCTCCCTCGCAGTATGTGTGTGCCCCTCCCTCGCTTGCTGTGTGTGTGTGTGTGTGTGTGTTTGTGTCCCTCCCTCACTGTGTGTGTGTGTGTCCCTCCCTCGCTCTGTGTGTGTGTCCCTCCCTCACTGTGTGTGTGTCCCTCCCTCGCAGTGTGTGTGTGCCCCTCCCTCGCTCGCTGTGTGTGTGTGTGTCCCTCCCTTGCTATGCGTGTGCCCCTCCCTCCCTCGCTGTGTCTGTGTGTGCATGTCCCTCCCTCGCTGTGTGTGTGCGTGTCTGTGTGTGTGTGTCCCTCCCTCGCTGTGTGTGTTTGTCCCTCCCTCGCTGTGTGTGTGTGTCCCTCCCTCGCTGTGTGTGTGTGTGTGTGTGTGTGTGTGTGCCCCTCCCTCGCTGTGTGTGTGTGTGTGTGTGTGTGTGTTTGTGTCCCTCCCTCGCTGTGTGTGTGTGTGTGTCCCTCCATCGCTCTGTGTGTGTGCCCCCCCTTGCTGTGTGTGTGCAGCAAACATTAGCAGGAATTCTTTTGTAGGCACCAAACAGTGATGGGAATGTCAATATGGTTACTCTCAGGACACTGAATGTACTTATGGCAAGGGCAGGACAATAACTGTGTGTAACAGTGGTCTCCATGCCGACTGATACAGCAACGAGCCTGTTGGATTGAATTTGTTGGTGTGAATATAAATGGGAGATTTGGAAGGGTGTAGGAGGGGTGTGGTGGTACGGGGGATATGGTGTATTTGAATTATCAGAAGCCTTTATGCAAGTTTCAATAAGGGCTAAAGAGTAACTTGTGAGAGAATACCGCCCCTTAAAGATCAATAAGGTCGCCTATGTGTGGAACCAGAGGAGATGGGTAAGATATGAGACAAAATAGTCTTGTCAGTATTTACTGTGGAGAAAGACATGGAAGCTCGGGAACGTGGGGAAATAAATAGTGATTTCTTGGAAAGAATCCTCAACAGAGAAGAGAAAGTGCTGGAACCTTACAAAAAATAAAGGTAGATCAGCCCTCAGTAGCTCATTAGGTCAATCCTAGAATATTTTTTTTTTTTTTTTTAGATTAGATTAGATTACTTACAGTGTGGAAACAGGCCCTTCGGCCCAACAAGTTTACACCACCCCGCCGAAGCGCAACCCACGCATACCCCTACATTTAATCCCTGCCTAACACTACGGGCAATTTAGCCGGGCCAATTTACCTCACCTGCACATCTTTGGACTGTGGGAGGAAACCGGAGCACCCGGAGGAAACCCACGCAGACACGGGGAGAACGTGCAAACTCCACACAGTCAGTCGCCTGAGGCGGGAATTGAACCCAGGTCTCTGGCGCTGTGAGGCAGCAGTGCTAACCAGTGCTAATATTGTGGGAAGCTAGGGAAGAGATTGCAGTATCCCTTACAGAGATATTTATATTATCAACAGGCACAGTAAGATGTTGGAAGACTGGTGGTTGGTTAACGCTGTTCCATTACTGAAGGACTGCAGGGAAAAGCCGGGAAATTACAGCCCCGTGAGCCCAGTGATGGGGAAGTTGTTGGAGGAGATTCTGAGAGAAAAGAGATCCTTCCATTTACAAAGGCAAGGACTGATTCGAGATGGTCAGCATGGCTTTGTGAGTGGGAAACCACGTTTCACAATCCGGATTGACTCTTCGAGGAGGTGGCCAAAGATAGATGAAGGAAGAGCAGTCAACGTTGTCCACATGGACTTTAGCATCTAATCAAGAGGAAGAAGGAAGCTTACTTAAGGTTGAGGAAGCAAGGATCAGACAGGTCTCCAGAGAGTTACATTGGATGGCACGGTGTCTCAGTGGTTAGCACTGCTACCTCATAGCACCACGGACTCCATTTCGATTCCAGCCTCAGGCGACTGTCTCTGGGGTGTTTGCCCATTCTCCCTATGGGTTTCCTCCAGGTGCTCGGGTTTCCCGCCCCCCCCCCACCCCCCCAAAGCCCAACGATGTGCCAGTTTGGTGGCTTAGCCATACTACATTCCCCGTAGTGTTCACGGATGGGTAGGTTTGGCGCATTAGTCAGGGCAAATGGAGAGTAATAGGGTGGGGGAATGGGGCTGGGTTGGATACTGTTTGGAGGGTTGATATGGAGTTGTTGGGCCAAATGGCCCGTTTCCACACTGTAGGGATTCTCTGAAAGTACCAGGAAGGAACCGAGAGATGGATTTAAGGCAACTAGAAGGGTGAATGAAAAAGCATTGTTGGGAAGGATTAAGGAAAACCATGAGGCATTCTCCACTTATGGGAGGAACAAGAGCAAGGCCAGAGTGAGGATAAGGCCAATCTGGGAGAGTGGAAGGAACTTGTGCCTGGAGTCACAGGAGGTAAGGGAGGGTTCTTAATGAATACTATGCCTCATTATTCACTGCTGAGAAGGGTCTTGTCGTTTGTGAGGACAGCGTGAAACAGGCTGATGTACGTGAACAGGTGGATGTTAAGAAGGAGGATGTGCTGAGAATTTTGTAAAAGATAAAGACACATAAGTCACTGAACCAGACTGGATGCGTCCAAAGTTACTACAGCAACCGAGAGAATGGATTGCTGCGCACCTGGTGATGACCTTTGCACCCTCACTGTCCACTGGAGTCGGACCAGATGATTGGAGGCAGGAAAATATTATTCCCTTGTTCAGGAAAGGTAATAGGGATAATCCTGGGAATTGAACACCTGTCAGTCTTCTGTCTGTGGTTATTGGAGAGGACTCTGGGAGACAGGATTTATTATTCCTTGCGAAACCATAGTTTGATTAGAGATAGTCAGCATGGTTTTGTAAGGGGCAGGTCATGCCTTACAAGTCTTATTGAATCTTTTGAGAATGTGACAAAACATTTTGATGGCTCATTCAGAAAGTTCGGAGGCATGGGGTACAGGGAAACCTGTCTGTCTGGATACAGGGTTACTGGCCCACAGAAGACAGAGGGTGATGATAGATGGAATGCATTCATCCTGGAGCTCAGTGACCAGTGGTTTTCTTCAGGGAGGGGTTACAGGGACTCTGCTCTTTGTGAGTTTATGAATGACTTGGATGTGTGATTGAAAGAGGGGTTAGTAAGTTTCCCAATGACACAAAGGTTGGTGGAGTGTTTGATAATGTGGAGGACTGTTGTAGATTGCAACGGAACATTGACAGGATGCAGAGTTGGGCTGAGAAGTGGCAGATGGAGTTCAATCTTGGAAAAGTGTGAAGTCATTCATTTTGAAGATTGAATTTGAATACAGAATGCAGAGTTAAAGGCAGGATCTTTGGCAGTGTGGAGGAACAGAGGGATCTTGTGTTCCAAGTCCATAAATCCTTCAAAGTAGCCACCCAAGTTGATCGGCTTGTTAAGAAGCAATATATTGTCTGGGATTTCATTAGTTTGGGGATTGAGTTTTAAAGCTGTGAGGTTATGCTGCAGCTCTATAGAGCCCTAGTTCGACCCCACTTGGAATATTGTGTTCAGTTTTGGTCCCTTCATTGCAGGAAGGATGTGGAAGTTTTAGAGAGGGTAAAGAGGAGATTTACCAGGATGCTGCCTGTACTGGAGAACATGTCTTATGACGAAAGATTGAGGGAGCTAAGGCTTTTCTCATTGGAGTGAAGAAGGCTGAGGGGTGACTTGGCAGAGGTGAACAAGGTGATGAGAGTCAGAGATCGAGTGAATAGAGAGTGATTAATTTTATATGAGTGATCATATAAATAGTTATTACAAGGGGGTATAATTTTCGGATGATTAGTGGATGGTTGAGGGGAGATTTCAGAGGTAGGTTCGTTACATACAGAGTGGTGGCTGAGTGGGATGCACTGCCAGCGGTGGTGGTAAAATTAGATGCATTAGGGACATTTAATATACATCTGGATAGGCACATGGATGATAATAAAATGAAGGGTATGGAAGTTAGTCATAGAGATGTACAATATGGAAACAGACACTTCAGTTCAACCTGTCCATGCTGAGCAGATATCCCAACCCAATCTAGTCCCACCTGCCAGCACCCGATCCATATCCCTCCAAACTCCTACCATTCATATACCCATCCAAAAACCTCTTAAATGTTGTAATTGTACCAGTCTCCACCACTTACTCTGGCAGCTGATTCTACACACATATCACCCTCTGCACGAAAAGGTTGTCCCTTAGGTCTCTTTTATATCTTTCCCCTTTCATCCATAACCTATGCCCTCTAGTTCTAAACACCCCAACCCAAGGGAAAAGATTTTGTCTATTTACCCTATCCATGCCCCTCATAATTTTGTAAACCTCTATAAGGTCACCCCTCAGCCTCCGACGCTCCAAGGAAAACAGGCCAGCCTGTTCAGCCTCTCCCTATAGCTCAAATCCTCCAGCCCTGGCAACATCCTTGTAAATCTTTTCTGAACCCTTTCAAGTTTCCCAACATCTTTCTGATAGTAAGGAAACCAAAATTGCACGCAATATTACAACAGTGGCCTAACCAACGCGTTGTACTGTCGCAACATGACCTCCCAACTCCTGTACTCAATACTCTGACCAATAAAGGAAAGCATACCAAACGCCTTCTTCGCTATCCTATCTACCTGCGACTCCACTTTCAAGGTGCTATGAACCTGCACCTCAAGGTCTCTTGGTTCAGCAACACTCCCTAGGACCTTACCATTAAGTGTATAAGTCCTGCTAAGATTTGCTTTCCCAAAATGCAGCACCTCGCATTTATCTGAATTAAACTCTGTCTGCCATTTTTTTGATCTTGCGGTCGGATAAAAGATTGGCATATCATCATGGCCGAAGGGTCTTGTTCTGTACTGTTCTGTGTTCTACATGTCGTATGGTAAACTGGGTAGTAAGCTTAGATCAGTGTAAAAGGATATGGCGTTCAGGAGGAGCTAGTCAACTGGACAGAAAATTGGGCTTGATGGTAGGAGACAGAGGGTGGTGGGAGACATGTTGTTTTTCTGACTGGAGACATGTGACCAGCGGTGGAGTGGGTCCACTGGTGTTTGTTATTTGGATAAATGGTTTGGATGGCAATATTGTTAAGTAAGTTAAGTAAGTTTTTTGGGTGACACTGAAATTGGTGGTAAACTGGACAGTGATGAAGGTTATCTGTGATGGAACAGGATGGACAGTACTGTTGGGATAGTGGGCTGAAGAATAGCAGATGGACTTTAATTAGATAACTGTGAAGTGTTCAATTTTGGTGAAACAAACCAGGGTGGGACCTGTACAGTTAGTGTTCGGGCCCTGGGGATGTTGTAAGTCTGTGACCCAAGGGTGCAGGTACACAGTTCTTTGAAAGTGGTGTCACAGGGAGACAGGATGGTGAAGCAGGTGTTTGGGATGGTTTCCTTCACTGGGCAGAGCATTAAGAGTAGGAGTTGGGACGTCATGTTGTATCTGTACAAGACATTGGTCAGGTCACCATAAAAGCGTTGTTGATCAGTGGGAAGAACTCATCTGGTTCACTGACCTCCTTTTGTGTAGAACATCTGACATTCTAACTTGGTCTGGCTAACATGTGACTCCAGACCTACAGCAACATGGCTGACACTGAGCTGTCCTCTGTGTAATTAGCAGTGACACCCACATCCCATGAATGAATAAATAAAAATACATATGTCCCTCCCTACCTCTGCAAACCCCTCCAGCTGCAGCAATTCAGACTGGTTTTGTAACATCGTTCAGGCCCTGACTACTCTGTGTAACACTCTTCCAACCTCCGGCACCTTCACCTCTCCCTGTTCCTTTTGTGACATTGAACCCTGACACTGATTCCCCTTCCCACTGCCCAACGCCTGCTAGCAGACCCTTTGCAATCCCTTTAACACTTACTCCTAAAATACTCTCTCACTTCAGGATTGTAAGTACTTTTTGGTGACCTTCTAAGCCTCATAATCTAATATGATACATTTTGTATGACAGAATTTATAGCAAAAATTTACAGTGTGATGTAACTGACATTATACATTGAAAAATTGATTGTCTGTTCAGCCTTTCATCGATTAGAATACAGTGATAGTTTCACTTCTTTCATGTGTAAATCACAAAACCTTTTTTTTGAAAGTTGCATTCTCGGGTTAGCTGTTAACAATGGTGACAGCTAGACAATATGTTGAAGGTGTTGGCCCCATATGTTCTCTGTCTATGCACTGATGTTTAGATTGATTCTAATCTAAAAAGTGAGATAAGAATTTTACATAAATTCATGCAGTTTTTGAGCACAGATTTCTACATGAATGCATGCAGTTTTTGAGCAAAGTACACTGTAACTCTGCAAGTACAAATTTACCCCACAAAATATGTGTGCCTGTGGGTCTTTGTCTGTCTGTGTGTGTCTGTCTGGGGTGGGGGTTGTGAGTGTGAGGAAGTGTGTGTGTAGTGAGTGCAGAGTGTCGTAAGTCTGTGAGGGGGTGCATGTGTGAGTGTGGGAGTGTGTGTGTCTATAAGGGTGTGTGTACCCGTGTCCGTGTGTATGTGTGTGTGTGTGTGTGAGAGAGAGAGAGAGAGAGAGAGAGAGAGAGAGAGAGAGTGTGTGTGTGTGTAGGAATATCTGTGTGTGTGTCGTGCAATGGTGATCACCTGTAATGTGACATGAACCCAAGCTCCCCGTTGAGGCCCTCCCTATGGGTACCGAACTTAGCTTTCAGCCTCTGCTCAGCCACTTTTTTCTCTGCTGACTGTCCCGAAGTCCACGTTGGAGGATGGTCACCCGAAAGTCCGAGGCTGAATGTCCTGGACTACTGAAGTATTTCCCAACTGGGAGGGAACCCTCCTGTCTGTTGATTGTTGTGCGGTGCCCATTCATCCATTGTCGTAGCCTTTGCTCGGTTTCCCCAATGTACTTATCGATACTCAAATCAAAATGTGGGCGAACACTGCTGGGCAAGTTTGTGTTTTGTCTTTGTTGCTGCCTATTTTAATTGATTTTATGCAGTTATGTACACAATTGGGCAAGGAGAGAATGGTTTTTACTCTCATGCGAAGGACACGCCGTGGTCTACAACCTCGATGGAAGGGGCCCTTCCAGGCTCTGCTCACAACCGCTGCAGCTGATAAGGTCGCCGTGCACCTCCCTCATTGCATGGTCATCAGAGAAGCCCCATGCAAGGTGGGTGATGATGAAGATCGAACTTACCCTGCTATATAGACTCGTCGTAGCCGGCATTGGTGCTCAAGAAGGGACGGTTTACCCGTGCGACCTTGAGCAACCACAGATTGTGTCTTTTTATGCCAAGAGACTGATTCTTTCGATGCATGGAAAGTTACCAAGAATGATTGTCGCAATGGTCAACTGCATCAAGAAGATTGGACAATTCGTTCACAGGACAAATCTCAATGGTATTTACCCTGTCAAGGTGTTGCGTGCCAGTTTGATTTCAGTTGTGATACGAGCGGCTTAGTCAGCCTGGCTCCTATTTAAAGAGGTCAAAATTGGCACGTCGTGAAAGAGAAAAGGGAACATATTATCTCTCATGAACAATTTGTTTCCTCAAAGTCAGAATAAACTATTTGGCGGAGATGAAGTGGTCTATTTGATCACTTTTCCCTTCCTTCGACCCTCATCCCATCAAAGGGGTATGGACTGCTTCTATGTCGTTTACTGGACATAATACTTTTGATGAGAAGAAGGGCTTATGCCAGAAACGTCGATTCTCCTGCTCCTTGGATGCTGCCTGATCTGCTGCGCTTTTCCAGCAACACATATTTCAGCTCTGACCTCCAACATCTGCAGTCCTCACTTTCACCTACATAATATTTTTGACTCTGACTTAACCTACTTGTTGCTTTTGGACTTGCTCCGTGGTAGCCTATCACAATTGTCAAGACAGAATGGTATGGGGGTACACTTATGTGAATGTGTCTAAGGCTATTCCACGCACCTTGATTAAATGTACCAATGGCGATTGGTTCCCTGTGGGGCATCGCATCTCATGCATATGCCTACGGGAGGAGTGTGCCTCTGTAACCCTGTTATTACTGGTGTTCAGGCCCTTTTTGGTATGGTTAACAGCACCACCAAACTTCACTATGATAAACCTAATTACACCTCCGTCTTCCCCATTGTTGGATGGAGGGAACCAGTCTGGGACAATAACCCCATCTCTTACCGTAGGAGGCAGCACATTTACATTGAGCAGCTTTCATCTTCAGCGTTCAGTACAATCACAATTTGGAGTCATGGCCGACACATTTATTCAGGGAAGTCACAAAGCCAGGCCTGTTTCTTATTGCAAGCTCCCTCCATTATCTATACGAAACCTGGTTACTATTTTTCAGTCAAGGCTAAGAGACCAACTTACTTGTCCTTGATAAAATAGATATTCCCCGTGCTATAGCTGTCGGGACACGTTTCCCGACTACTGTTCCCTGTCCAACTACCCTGGGAATGAGGTTGGAGTTTCCCTGCCAAACGTTCTGTTTTATCTGAGTTCTGTGTGCATTGAAGGGGTGCTCAATCTTTGGACAACACTGAAGCTCACTCTGTGGACTATGAATTTCATCGTACTTCGGAGGATCTTCTGGAATGTTTGGCTATCTAAAACGAAATTATCTTATTTACGGTCTCAGTCTCTTGGGCAAAGAGACAGCCTTGGCCTTAGCAGGGGTTTAGGACATGGTCTCAGAATTACGCCGAGTTTCCCAACAAAACCGATACGTCCTCGACTACCTACTCGCCGAAGATCGTGGGTTTTCCGCCATAGAAAAGGGCAAGTGTATGTTGGGGTTACTGACCTCATGAAGAATACTACCAACCATGTAGATAACAGTCACACCTTCCTCACTCAAATGAGGGAAGGCACGGAATGGGGAGATTTGGGTTTTGGCTCATGGTCCAACTGGTTGCTAAGACTGACCACGCATATTGTTATTCTTTAAATTTGCCTCTTTGATGGCGTTGCTATTATTAAATATATTATTGTTAAGCTAATAACGTCTGTTGACAACATCGATTCATCCCAAAAAGTGCTTCTTTTCCATCCAAATGAAGATGAGGACGTGCGCTTGCCTACCCCGGTTCGTTGGAGGTGGAGAAGGAAGTATGTCATTCTCTAGCGTCCATTCGAATGGACTGATCTAATCTGTTTAGATCAGAGTGGTGCTGCAAAAGCACAGCAGGTCAGGCAGCATCCGAGGAGCAGGAAAATCGACGTTTCGGGCAAAAGCCCCTCATTTGGAAACTAATGGCATCATCAGGGCATCTAATCTATGCCCTCTCAAAATATGGTGTGGTCATGGAACGACCAAAGAGAGGAGATGAGGATCTAAAAACTGAAAACAGGCCGAGGTAACTAGTTGTTGTCAGGAAGACCCACTGAAGACATATTCTTACGAACTTAGGTGGAAATAAAATTGTTTCTTCATACGAACAACATAACAAATGGCTTCTCGTTGGCAAATTGCCAATTCTGCTTAAAGCTGCTTAAAATGCCTTTTAACCCTGATAAAGCTGCATAACTGACTTGACCGCAGTCTGTCTCAAGAAAGATTAGCAGACAATGCTTCCTTTACAGCACAGACATAACTAGACTAGATAAGACACGACTGGCCATCATAACTAACATTCAAGTGCAGGTGAAAAAACTTGGTTCATGAGATAAGAATGGCTTAAGTTTTGAAAAGCAAACTTGGTTTCCAGGAAATATTGGGTTAAGTTGCTATAAAAAATCGTTAAATTGATTGGTAACTGTTTGAATGAACTGTATGATTGTGGCCTGTATATCTCTTTAAGAAAAGTATAAAAATGTCTTTCCTTTAAGCCATGTGCGCAGTTCCTCAGCGGAACATGGAAGTGTTTAACCTCTGTGTTTCTGAATGATCTGTGCCCGGCTGTGAGCAATAAAATGTAAAGTCATAAACAACCAGACGAATTTCTCGTATTTATTGACAGATCACGGAGCAGAGAGGCACCCCCCCCCAACCACCACCACCCGGATCAGATCTTCACACTCTGTCCTTTGCCCTGTCTTCAACCCTGTCCTGCTATTCTGCATTCAACACTCTCCTTGTCACTCCCTATTTGTTTTTTCTATTACTCTGTGCTAACTCCCTGCAATTATTCCCTGAACTGAACACTCATTTTCCTGCCCTGTATTCAACACCCTACCTATGACTCTATTATGTACTCTCAAGTTCCACAAATGTGGTAACCCATTATCAAGTCACTCTGCAATTGCACTTGCATAATACATGATACTGACCCAGCTCGCACAAAGCTGGTTCCTGGAGTCCACAGAAACCCCGACACTCTTGTTCATATCTGTCTGCCAGGACCCCCTGATTGTACCAGGTTGTCAGCACAAATCAGAGAACTCATCTTCAATGAGATCCATCTGGCTGACCACATCACAATTCCAACAGCTTTATTTGAAGTAAGCCACTCCCTGTGTCCCTGTAGTCAGGATCCTCCCTCTCATTCCTGATTAAATTCTCCTCCTCTTAATTTTAGTTACTTTCCCTAACTTTTCTGTCTTTATCCGTCCCCCTTTACCTGTATTCAGCTCTCTCTCTATAACTGTCCACTTAACCTTCTCCTATTGTCTATGTAATTCCTGAAGAAGGGCTCATTCCCGAAACGACGATTCTCCTGCTCCGTGGATGCTGCCTGACCTGTTGCGCTTTTCCCGCAACACATTTTCAACTCTTATCTCCAACATCTGCATTCCTCACTTTCTCCTATGTAATTCTCTCCCCATTATTCTCCCTTGCGTTCCCTCCCCATTTAAAATTTTACCATGTCTATATCCGAATTCAATGCTTTTTCATTCCCCAGTGCTCTTTAGTTATTGCCCTCCACTCCCCCCGCGACTCCCCCATCCAGAATGTGTGTTTACTCTCTTCAATAACCAGAGACGCTGTGCCCCTGCCTGATCATTCCACACAACTGCTAACACGGGATCACTGATGCGCTGTGCCGCCGACCCTCTGGCTGGCGCTGGGATTGCAGATCCATCCCAAAGTGCTGGTGGAGCTCAGCAGCACCCCTACATGATCAGAGAGAGTATCACTGTTTGGAAGAAGAAAGGCACAATTTCAACATTGACGAATACGGTATTGATGCGTAAATAGGAAAAGGTACAAGACACAACAGGAAACATATACAATCATGAACATTTCTAGTATGCAACAATATTTGGATATAAACTCGAACATCTCCAATACTAACAACATTTATGCTCCAATGCACAATAATACGACATGTAAACACAATCAGCTCTAATACACAACAATATTTGTACAGACACAAATAGCACCAACATATAACGATACATAATGTATCTCATACAAGTTAAATATGGGATAATGTTTATATGAAGGACTTGCACGAAGGTAGTGATTGCACTGTTGCCAAATGTGCAGAAGACCCAAAAATATTTGGGAAGACAAGTTGGCACATTGCATTTGCTTTCTTAGGTATGGGGATGGTGGTGGTCTCCTTGTAGAAGATGGAGTCTTCCACTTGTTCGAGGGAGACGTTGAAGATGTCGGTAAATACCTCCGAAAATTAGTCCAGACAGGATCAACTTGCATGGCCAGAGACTGCATCCAGGCGCGCCGCTTTCCTTGGGTTGACTCTCATGAAAATCTTTTTGACATGTGCGGTCGTGAACGATTGACAGATGTGTCAGGGGCTGTTGGAACAGGAGTTTCTGCGCCCCTGGCATTCTGGTTGAACCACACACGGAAAGCATTAAGCTTCTCAGAAAGTGATGTGTCTTTGTCTGCTGTGTTCTTTGCTTCATTTTGTATCCCTTAAATTTCTTTAGGCCTTGCCATAGGCAGCGGGAGTCTGTATGGTTTGTATGGGCCTTTCACGTGGTCTTGTACTCCTTCTTGGCATCTCTGCTGGCCTTGCAGAAGTTAGATCGGGATTCCTGTTTAGGTTTGGCTGTTCTCACTTGAATGTTGCCCGTCTGGTTTTCAGTTGGGAGCGGATTTCCCTGGTCAACACGAGGTCGACACTTGGGGAACACACGCATTGACTTCTTCAATACTCAGTACTCCATGCATTTGCTTAAGACGTCCGTGATAATTATGTTTACTTTTCCAGGTTTTCTGCTGAGTACTTTAACACGGTCCAGTTCACCAATTCTAAACAATCCCAGGGACTGTCATTAACAGCCTCAGGCCAGCATTGCACTTCATTTTCTGAAGAGTCCTCCCATTTCAGCTTCTGCTTGTCAGCTATTTCCACATTTAAGAGAGACTAGGACATGACGGCACAGCCTCAGAGTGAAGGGGCGACCTTTGGAACTGAGATGTGTATGAATTTCTTCATTGAAGGAATGTTTAATCTGTGGAAATTATTACGGCAGAGGACTGTGGAGACCAGGACATTAATTGTGTGATGATGCTGATCCTTTACTGTTCTTATTTTTTTCTTAGAATGTTTGTAAATGCAGAGGTTCTGTGGTGTCGAGTTTTGATGGGTTTTAGGGCCAACTTCATGATATCTAACAGATACTACCTCCGGCAAAAGCCTTCCAAGTAAAAAAAAATACAATGTAAGTGGCGTGGCCAATACTCACAACTCACCTTTACTATTGGCTGGTTTAGTTTGGTTTGGTGTTAATGTGCAGACAGTCTATCAGACTGCTTGTAAAAGGAACAGCTACGTGAAAGTAATTGTTCCGTGCTGAATCTCTCTCCGACATCTCTCCTGTGAGACCCTGTGTTGATTTTACCTGCATTGTCAAGAGGTGTTTATGGGGATTTGTGCAGTAATTGAGAACAATTATTAAGTTGGGATAGACTGTTCGCTTTCACAAGGTTGAGTTATTCTGTATTCTGTTACCTTTTGCTGAGTTTCATTCGGTACTCTGGAAATAAGTTCTATTTTATTTCTATCCAAGGAATATTGACCAGCTCCATCACTCCTGGAATTTCCACTGCACAAATGCTGAAAACAAGTTAGCTCAGAAAAGTTAGGGTTTAGGCTACCATCTTGAAATTGTTTGAGAAGTTCTGGCCTGGTCTATAACGAATTTATTAAATATAGAGATATATGTGTTTCTAATTGTTCAGGGAATCATAAGTTTTGGGGAGAAATAAGGAGAGTAGAATTCCCTCATGTCAAAATGTCAGAACGACTGGTTGCGGTGAATGACCTAATTCTGCTCCCACACTATATGACCTAATGATCTAATATGTAACAATATCAATGTATGGACACAACCAGCTTCAATATTGCATCCATGTTACAAACAAGGATGGAAGTACTAGAATCCTTCCTTTCATTGAATATTTCCCTATCTTGTTTCGTTCATTACGCTTAGGTCCTTGAACTGAAGGAACCGTTCAGCTCTCAGGGTGCAGGAGCTACGGATGCTGATAGTTAGATATTTCGCAGCTTGCCGAAAATGCGCTATTTAGACGAATGTGTGCACCGTGTCCTGCTCAAGGGTTCACATAAACCTTTTCAGGAGAGGGAATATCAAGATCAGACATAGACAGAAACATACGCAAAGGATCACCGAAACACACCCACACTCTCGCACAAGCATATAGGAACATGCAGAAACACATCTACACCCACAAACTCACGAACACATACACGCAGAACGCAGACCTATACACAGAAATGCAGTCAAAGTGAGATATAGGAACATACTGACAAACAAAAGCACACGCAATGCACAGTAACACCATCAATCTGAAACGTGGCAACACATCTGCACACAAACTACAGCAGCATTCCAGCACCCTCACAACACACTGGAATGAAAACAGAATGCAGAAGGGGGCACACCTTCTCACACATGTTCGTGCACACGTATACACCCAGAAAAACAGTCATCCTGAGACACACTCATGTATGGACAGAATGCACACACATCCACACACAAAGAAATGCAGTCATACTGATGATTTAGAGATGTGGTTTTTGGACTGGGGTTTACGAATTTAAAAATCACACAACATCAGTTTCTGGTCCAACAAATGCATTTGGAAGCACTAGGTTGCAGACTCCTGCTCCTTCACCACTTGGTGAAATTTAGCAGGCATAGTGAGAAATCGGAACAAATCTACACACGCACACACACGCATGCGTGCACACACCCACACACACATATGCACACACAAGTACAGAAAGGAACACATTATGTACATGCCAAATGCATACATATCCACACACAGACAAATGCAGTCATACTGAGACATAACAACTCATCTCCACACAAAGAATCGCACCTACAGCCCCACACACAGATATAAAAGAACTCAGCGTAAGAGTCATTAAACATCAACTTGCAAGAATTGACAGTAACTTTTTCGGCACACACACAAGCACATTCAAATCGTTACTGAACCACAACCACAATGAGATATAGAAGAGTGGCATTCAGAAACAGAGACACACCTACAGAGAGGCACAGTGAGTTCCTACTATGGGGCACAGAAAGACCTTGACACACGGAGAGACGGACAGGCACAGTCTGATCAATACACTCACCTGCTTATACATGAACATAGTAGGGCAGAGACACACCCCACACTCCAACAATAATACAATGACACTCAGAGACACACACACATTTTGTAATGGAACCATCAAGACATGCTGAGAGTAATCCACACAGTCACACACACACACACACATACGCACGCACACACACAGACACACAGAGTCACATGCACACAAAACCACACGGTCAGAGGACTGTGACCTTACAAACAGCATACACACAGTCAAAAACACGAGAGCTTCACAATGTGCAAAATACACACAGATAAGCAATCACACAGGCACAGTAACATACACCCACATAAGAACGCTTACCTTCACGGGAACACTCATACAACACTGAATAACATATCCAAATATATAAACACATGAATGGAAATTCACCAAAATACTACCTAATACGCACAAAGGGAAACCAACACACAGATGCATAAACACAGTCATGATGTCTCACACTCAGGGACATATCTAATGACAAACATTGAGGGACACACAATCAAAGTGAGATCCCCACAACGGCAATGAAATACACCCCCTATACAGAGACACACAGAGACCGTCACACACTAAAAGGGAGACGCATGAACACACTTCCCGCACAGCCATAGACAGAAGAAAGGAAGACGATCAAACTCCAGCAGCCGTCATTACAGTAATGTGTCAACGTATTGTCGGCTGCACTGCAGTTTGTAGTTTGCAAAATCACTGACTGGGGAAGGATCAGTGAATGAGGGGATCAGGCAGTGCTTTGAATCAATGCAAGTGAGCTTGTTGTAAACTGTGAAAAGTGCCTGTCATCGGCTTTGTGAGAGAAAGACACACAGAGAGAGGGAGTCACAGAGGGACCGGGAAAGAGATAGACAGGGAGGAAAAGAAGGATAAACATAGAGGAATACAGTGAGGCAGACAGACAGATAGACAGGTAGAGAGACAGATCGATGGAGACAGAGAGGGGCACACAGAGCGAGACAAAATGAGAGAAAGAGAGGCACAGCAAGAAACTGAGGGATGGGGGTCAGCGTGAGAGAGGAACAAAGACAGACAGGTGAGGTAGAGAGAGAAAGATTTTTTTTGTGAAGTAAGTAGACAGGAGGTGGACTCAATAAACTCTCTCAAAAACAAATGTGCTTCTCCAATAACCAACTCAGATGAGGTGATCAATGGCACCCGGAACCTTTCCCTGCTGGTTGTAATAAAGTGTTTCTTGTGAGATGAACACAGAGAGTCTGACAATCATCATGGTACAGGAACGACTGCTTCTGCCCGACCCCCTCCTCCCCTGCAGGAGAAATGCAGAGACCCATTCTGCTGGTCTTTCACACTCTTCCAAAGGACACTCTGTGAAGACCCAATATTCCAGATGAAGCCATCACTCGCAGCCAACCCGATATTTAGAATCACTCCTCCAGCCTATTTCCATCCTCTTTCCATCATAAGTGAAGAATTTACGTGACCAGAACTTCGCACTGAACTTGGGCAGAATCGCTGCATAAAATAATGTGTTCGAGCTGCAGATTAATTTCCTCAGCATTTCTGCCATTAAAGTAAACTGGAATAGATGAGTGTTCTTCCAACGATATGCTTGTTTAGTGCTAAAGTTTCAGGTGTTTCCCCCCTGCGCTAACCACAGAAGTACAAAGTTAATGGATATAGTGATGAGAGATATTACCGACTTCCTCAGGCTCTCCATATCTGTGTCTTTCTGACTCTCTCTGTTCCTCTGAACCTTCAGGCTCTTGCAGACTCGACTGGCCACTGAAATGTACCTGACAGTCAAAGTGTTCATCAACAGAAGTAACACGAATGGAATGAAAAGGGCTAAAAGGATTTCAAACCAGTTATATCACAGCCATCTGGGATCAGTAAAAATAACTTGACTTTGTTTCGCAGTACCTCGGAATATTTTAATTATCCTCCAAGGTTCCAAACGAAAATATCAGGGAATGCGTTTTCAATCGAGCAGAATGCCAGTTATAGCTAGAGCCACAGCCTCAGTTTTCCCTGTACAATATTACCTCTTCAGTTTCAAGCAGCAAATGATCACAAAACGATCAAAAGAGAAACGAACAGTGAACCTGACGGAACAGTCTGTGGCTACACATATCAGGACAACGATAGAACTGCACACAGAGGTAAGTCCAGGAAACATCCTCGGTAATAATGATCTTTGAATTACCACAGCATGATCCCAGTGCTTATGAACAGCAGATACCCTGTTGCCATGGCCAACAGGCAGCGCGTAATGCAGTTATAGAGGCCGTACTTTCCCCGTGAGAGAACCAAAATAACTGGGCAATAATCAGAAGTCACTGAGCAAACATTCTCCATGACTGCTCAATGGAAGATCTTCATATCTAACTGAGACAGGGAATTGATAGATGGTAGACGGGCGCAAATTTTAATGTGATTAGTAAAAGATTTGGTGGGGATTTGAGGAAAAGGCTTTCACTCAGAGAGTGCTGTGGGTTCTGATACTTCAGTGCTTGGGAGGGTTATTGAAGTAGGAAACCTCAAAACCTTTAACAACTACCTGGGAAGAGTTCAGATTTCCATTAGCCTTGATAGCACAAGCTATATGGACCGACGGACCTCTTCAGTACAGTCTGGTTCCACAATTCAAATAATTATTTCTGGGAAATGGGCTGGGAAGTGAAACATTTTCATGAAGGAAATAAACGATTAAGGTTTGTATCAACCAATAAACCTCAGTACTAAAATGCTCTGTTATTTGTGTAATGATAAGATTTGTTTTTAAAAATGTGTTTGGGGTTTGGATGTAGGCTGATTGGCTTTGCAGTCAAGATTGAAGTCAAGTCAAAGGACCCCTGCCTGAAACGTCGATTTTCCTGATCCTCGGATGCTGCCTGGCTGCTGTGGTTTTCCAGCATTCCTCGAATCTTGACTTGAATCTCCAGCATCTGCAGTCCTCATCTTCTCCTGAATGGCTTTGTACACGAGTGAAGCTTTGTTTACTTTCGACGCTTGCAGCACAGCATGGTAATGATGCAGCCTTAAAGATTATTTGTGCAGTTCTGGAATTTTCGATTGAAGAAGAAACAAGTAATGGAGAAAGCATTAATTTCACATCAATCATATTTGTAATTTCTTTTAGTTCCTCTATAACCCTGGAACTGAGCGGATGTGTATCTCTGTGCTCATGTGGAAGAAATACGAGTTTTAGTAAATTAGACTGCCTAGGAATGAAAATGTTGTCTCGGTCCCAGACAGGATGTTGGGACAAGGAAAAGCTCTGAAGCGATTGTTTAGAGTACATTGACACTCAGGTATACCCTAGCTCCAGGAAGACGTTCACTATAGTGACAGTTTAGAAGTGGCAGTCACAAATCATTTAGCCAAGTGATAGATACACGGATTCTAATGAGAATATTACGCAAAGAACAAAGGAAATTTCCAGGCCAGGACCAGGCCCTTCGGCCCTCCAAGCCTGAGCCGATCCAAATGTACTGTCTAAACCTGTTGGTCAATTCCTAAGCATTTGTACCCCACTGCTCCCCACCTCCTCATGAATTTGTCCAGACGCATGTTAAACGAATCTATGATCTGGAGATGCCGGTGTACAAAGTTAAAAATCACACAACACCAGGTTACAGTCCAACAGGTTTAATTGGAAGTACACTAGCTTTCGAAGTGACACTCCTTCATCAGGTGATTGCAAAGGGGTCGATCGTAACACCAAATTTGTAGCAATAATTTGCAGTGTGATGTAACTGAAATTATACATTGAAAAATTGATTGTCTGTTAAGCCTTTCATCTGTTAGAAAACAGTGATAGTTTCACTTCTTTCATGTGTAAATCACAAAACCATTTTTTTTAAAGTTGCATTCTCGGGTTAGCTGTTAACAATGGTGATAGCTAGACAATATGTTGACACGTAACACCTTCAACATATTGTCTAGCTATCACCATTGTTAACAGCTAACCCGAGAATGCAACTTTTAAAAACAAGGTTTTGTGATTTACACATGAATGCTTTGAAACTATCACTGTGTTCTAACAGATGAAAGCTTAACAGACAATCAATTTTTCAATGTATAATTTCAGTTACATCACACTTCAAATTTTTGATATAAATTCTGTGTTACAATCGAGCCGTCCACAATCACCTGATGAAGGAGCGTCGCTGCGAAAGCTAGTGTACTTCCAATTAAACCTATTGGACTATAACCTGGTGTTGTGTGATTTTTAACTATAAACGAATCTACCATGCCTGCCTCTACCAGCTCTGCTGGCAACCAACTCCAAACGCCCACCACCCTCTTTGTGAAATACATGCCTCATGTATCCCCCTTAAACTTTCCACCTCTCACCTTGAAAGCGTGACCTCTCGTTATTGAATCCTTCACCCTGGGAAAAAGCTTGTCTCTATCCACCCTGTCTACACCCTTCATGATTTTGTTAACCTGATTTTTTCAGGTCCCCCCTCAATCTCATTTTTGTAGTGAAAATAAACATAACCTACTCAACCTCTCTTCATAGCTAGCAGCTTCCATACCAGGCAACATTCTCGTAAACCTTCTCTGCATCCTCTCCAAAGCGTCCACATCCTTTTGGTAATGTGGCACCCAGAATTGTACACAGTATTTTAAATGCAGCCGAACCAATGTCTTGGATAATTTTAACATGACTTGCCAGTGCTTATACTCAATACTCCGTCCAATGAAGGCAATTATACTGTATGCCTTCTTGACCATTCTATCCAACTCTGCAGCAACCTTCAGGATACAATGAACCTGCACTCCCAGATGTCTCTGCCCATCAACTTTTCGCAAGGCTCTTCCATTCATTGTATGATCCGCTCTAGAATTAGACTTGCCTAAATGCATCACCTCACATTTGTCTGGATTGAAAGCCATCTGCCACTTTTCTGACCAACTCCCCAGTCTATGTATATCCTCCTGTATTTTTGACAGTCCCTTATGCTTTCTGCTACTCCACCAATCTTTGTGTAATCTGCAGACTTGCTGATCATAACAGTGCCCTCTTCTAGATCATTTATGTATATGTGCCACAGTGGGGGGCACGGTGTCACAGTGGTGAGCCCTGCTGCCTCACAGCGCCAGAGACCCGGGTTCATAATCCTGCCTCAGGCAACAGTCTGTGTGTTTGCACATTCTTGCCGTGTCTACGTGGGTTTCCTCCTGGTGCTTCGGTTTCCTCCCACAGTCCAAAAATGTGCAGGTTCGGTGAATTGGCCACGCTAAATTGCCCATAGCATTAGGTGAAGGGGTAAATGTAATGGGTCTGGGTGCGTTGGTCTTCGGAGGATCAGTGTGGACTTGTTGAGCTGAAGGGCCTGTTTCTATACTGTAAATAATCTATAAATCTACAATACTGACCCCTGTGAAACACCACTGGTCAAGTATCTCATTCCGAAAAACTTTCTGCAAATACTACTCTCAGTCTCCTGTTGCTCAACCAGTTCTTTACTCACCTGGCTAGAACACCCTGCACACCACGTGACTTCACTTTCTCCATTAGTCTACAATGGGGAACCTTATCAAACGCCTTACTAAAGTCCATTTGTATGACAGCAGCAGCCCTTCCTTCATCTAACAACTTAGTGACTTCCTCACTGAACTCTATTAAGTTGATAAAGCACGGTCTCCCCTGCACAAAACCATGTTGTCTTTCACTGATAAGCTCATTCTTTTCTAAATATTATTAGAACCTATCTCTCAGTAATCTCTCCAGCAACTACCCCACCACCGACGTCAGGCTCACTGGTCTGTAGTTACCCAGAATATCCCTGCTACCCTTCTTGTGAAGGGGGACAACATGAGCAATCCTCCAGTCCTCCAACACCTCACCTGTTTTTAAGGATGCCCCAAAGATATCTGTCAGGACTACAGCTATTTCCTCTCTCGCCTCCCTTCCGGTCCTTGCAATTTCTCCACCTTAATAACTTCTAGCCTACCCAACACATCTTCCCTACTTTTGCCAACGTGATACAGACTAATCAAACTTCTATCTGTAATCTCAAGATTCATCATGTTCCTCTCCTCAGTGAACACTGATGCAAAGCAATCATTCAGAATCTCACCCATTCTCTCAGGCTTGGCACGCAGCTTTCCTTCATTATCTCTTAGTGGACCAATCCTTTCCCTAGTTACCCGCTTGCTTCTCATTTAAGAATAAGATACTTTGGGATTGTCCCTAATTCTGCTTGCTAAAGCTATTTCATGACCACTAATATCCTTGATTGTTTAAGGCATGTCATACTCTTCTGACATTCCGCCAGGGCTCGTTCTGGTCTTAGCTGCCTCGACCTTATGTACGCTTCCCATTTCCTCTTGGCGAGTTGTATAATTTCTCCTGTCATCCATGGTTCACGAATGGTGTCCCTCCTACCCTTTGCCTTACCACAGGACATAGTTATCATGCATTGTCCTTAACCGAAGCCTACGGGGTAATTTAGCATGGCCAAACAAGCTAACCTTTTTTGGATTGTGGGAGGAAACCGGAGCACCTAGAGGAAACCCACGCAGAGACTGGGAGAATGTGCAAATTCCACACAGTCAGTTGTCTGAGGAGGGAATTGTCTCTGGCGCTGTGAGGCAGCAGTGCTAACCACTGTGTCACCGTGCCGCCCATTATGGGAATTGTTTTCTTTGGAACGGCACTGGGAGTCGTGTTATGGAGAATAGATAAAAATCGTGTCCGTTTCTTTCATTAATACATTGTTTTGAGATTAAAGAGAGTTGTGCAATATACTGCGTGTTCATTGCCTTTGACTCTGTGATATATGTACGAAGTTTGGTTTATTCTAGTTTGTCGTCATTTCTTTTGGAATAAACGTCTGTTTTGATTAGGAAACAATATTTGCAGCATTGTGTGTTTACTTTCGAGAAGAGATCATTTTGTTAAATTAAAACAACTAAGGTCATCATCCATTAAGTTGGATTTCTGACGAGGTTCTGGCGTGTTCTGTAATTAATCAGCTTGTGCTGGAACAGAAGTGAGGCGATTAAACACTTGACTAACCCCCGAGGAACTAATAGACTAACCCCACACTTCAAATACATTACGCCCCAACGAAATTCGTCCAGATCGATTATATGCCCCAGACTCTGACCAGGCATGCACAATGAGATGTAATTCCATATTATCTCTCCCAAAGTTACTACTTTCTCACTCAGCACCAATGCAAAACAAATTCCCTCAGCCCCTGCCAGATCTGTAACAGTGGAACTGCATGAGACACTGGCTGGTTGGCACAAATGCGGCTTAGTGCAAATTATTGGTCCTCACCGAGCAGAAATTGATAACGACAGATGCTGGAGATCAGAGTCGAGAGTGTGATGCTGGAAAGGCACAGCAAGTCAGGAAGTATCCGATGAGCAGGGGAATCGACTTATCGGGCATGAATTCTTCAGTGGATTATCAATTTAAAGGTTAATTGCCTCTGATATGATATAACATAATAGAGAGTCAGCGAGTTTTTTTTTAATCATATCATATTGCACAATGGATTGGAACTGCTCGATTAACTAATTGCAGTAGTAATCTGCCTGTTTTGTTTTTTATTGTGTAGTTTATTCATACAATATCAACAAGCACATTCCAAAACTATTTGAGTCAGCTAATACAGGCAATACAGTAAAAAGTCACATCTCCCTATTTGCATTTTCCATTATTTGCTGACTGAATGTCAGCCAAATTAGAACATTTGCTAAACTTGACAAGGAATTGATCACTTTCCAAAACAAACTGTGTGGGATTCAATGAGTTAACAGATCCTTAGTTTATCATTGCAGAGATAAGTCAGATCATGTTTTGCACCTTTATTGATGAAACATACCATTCTCAGCTCTGTTAGCAATGTCCGCCAGATAATTACATCTTCTCAAGTGCAACAACTCATGTTTTTGTAATATAGTGACTAGACGATTCGAGGTAATCCTAATTCGAAGACGGGAAAAGATTGTGGCTTTGAGAGATGCTCCAATATTTTGGGTATTTTAGGTGTCAGCGCAGACTTCCACAAATTTCGGGAATAGTAATTATTGTTTTATGAACTGTTGCATTGTTTTGGAAATTTAGGGAAAAAAGATCAAAGCAACACAATGAAAATAAAGGAGGAGCTTGTGTGGGAGAGTTCACAGCACAGGAGTAGGTATATTTATGGTTTTGATGTGGTGTCTTGCTGAGTTTTTTTTGTGTAAATCTACAATATTGAGTAGCGTGGTTTCTTTTTGGTTATAGGCTTGATTGAGATCTGTCGCTTGATTAAAATGTAAAAGTATAAAACTTAGGCACTGCATTAGCCGTGAGCACTTTCTTTTAGAGTAGTAAGGCTATGGCATTTTCTGGGCATGTAGATTATAAATATGGCCTTTAGTGGAGTGATGTACTCTACCTGTTAGATGTGGGAGATGAGGGAGAGCTTCCAAGTCCTGACGATTATGTGTCCAGTAAATATGTTTGTTTGGAAAACCGATAATATCGCATGGATTGGTTGGAGCAGTATTTAGAGACAATGAGGAATTTTCAGGAACTCGGGGGTCTGATGGATGGCAGCTACAGGAGCGAGTGAACAAAAGCTGACACGATCAAGCAGATGTGTTATCGCTAGGAAAGGCAGGAGAGGGGTATAGTTAGCGCAGGAGTCTACTGTGGCCATGTGTATTTTTAACAGATATGCTGTTTAGGAAAATGTAGGGAGTGATGGACACTAAGGAGAATGTAGCACTGAGAGCCAAGTTTCTGGTACCAAAGACTGGCTCTAATGTAATTAGGGTTATGTCAGGTTCGAAGTGATCAATTGTGACCAGGGACTCTTTGCTCAGAGGCAGAGACAGATATTGCAGTGGACAAGAGTGCCTGTTGCCTCATTGGTGCAGATTATTCTCAAAGGGGAGCGATGCCAGCAGGAGGTCTTTGTGTGCATTGGAACGAGCAACATAGGAAGGATAAAGGAGGAAAATCTGAACGGGGAATATAAGAAGTCAGGCAGGAATTTAAAAGGAAGTCCTTGGGGGTAATAATATCTTGATTACTCTTGTTGTCACGAGCTAGTGAGTATAGAAATAGGAAGATATAGCAGATGAATGCATGGCTGAGGAGCTGGTGCAGGGCAGAAAGGTTCACATTTTTGAATCATTGGAATAATTTTTGGAGTAGAAGTGACCTCTATGACAAGGACAGATTGCACCTGAATTGGAAGAAAACTAATTTACTTGCAGGGAGATTTGCTCGTGATGTTCAGGAATAATGAAACTAATAAAGTTGGAGTCGGGGGTGCGGGGCTGGTGGATGTGCAAGCCTGGGGTGGTGTGCCAGGGCGATCATGAGGAAACAAATCAGTCTGAGACTGATACAGTTGGGAAAAGGAGCAAGTCCAATAGTCAGGGTAAGGTTGCCCAAAGCAGAGAATGAGGGAGGACTGCCAAATTAAATTGCATTTATTTCTGTACAAGATGCCTAACTGGGAAGACAGGTGATTTGCAGTCATAGTTCGGCGCTTGGGATTGGGATATCATAGCAAATACACAGATGGCTTTCAGGGATTGACAGGACTAGCAGCTTCAAGCTGCGCGATGGACGTGCTGCAGGAAGGAAATAATGCTGTAAAAGAAAAGGTGGCAGGACTTGCTTTTTGATAACGGATAATTTTACTGCTGCACTTAAGGAGGATATTCCTGGGAATACATACAGGGAAGATCTTTGTTTGAAGCTGAGAATTAAGCAAGGGCTGTTTGCCTTATTGGGATTGCACTCGAGACTCCCCACCAGTCAGTGGGAAATTGAGAAACAAATTTGTCAAGCGATCTCAGTTATTTGAAAGAATAAAAGTGTGGTAATGGTAGGGGATTTTAAATTTCCAAATATATACTGGGACTGCCACATTTTTAAGGGCTGGGATGGACATGAATTTGTTGAGTGTGTATATCAAAATTTTCTGCTTCAGTGTGTGCATGTATCCAGTAGAAAACCTACAAAACCTGACCTACTCTTGTGAAACAAGACAGGGCAGTTGACTGAGGTGCAGGTGGGGCCACACTTTGGGACCAGAGCCGTGAATTCTGTTCGTTTAAAATAATGATGGAAAATGACAGAACAGTTCTAAAAGTTAAAGTTCTAAATTGGAGGATGGCCATTTGGCAAGATCTTAGAGTATGTTCCTGTTCGGGTGAAAGACAAGGTTGGTAGGTATAAGGAAGCATCAGGCAAGTATAGACAGCAGAGATCAAGTGAATGTTTCAAAGAGTACAAAGGCAGTAGGAGTATACATAAGAGAGAAATCGGAGGTCAAATATGGGACAAAAGATATTTTTTGCAAATAGAGTTAACGAGATAGGTTTAAGGAGAATCCAATGTGATTTCTGAACGACATTCAGGACGAAAAGGTATTTAAGGAGAGAAGACCCCTCAAAGATCAGCAAGGCCCTCTATGTGTGGAACTGTTGAAGATGGGGTAGATACTAAACGAGCATTCTGTATCATTGTTTACTGTGGAGAAAAGACTTGAAAATATATAATGTGGGGAAATAGATTGTTAATCTTGAAAAATGTCCATATTACAGAGCAGGATGTGCTGGTTATGAAATAAAATATAAAGCTTGATAAATCCGCAGGATTTGATCTGTGGCTAGCTCGGGGAGTGATTACTGGACCCTTGTTGAGATACGTGGATAATCAATCGCCACAGGTGAGGTGCTGAAAACTGGAAGTTTCCTTATGAGTGCCACTGTTTAAGAAAGGTTGTAAGGAAAACGCAGCAAACTTTAGACAGGTGAGCCAGACATTGGTGGTATGGAAGTTGTTGGAGGATAATCCAGAGAGACCGGATTTATATGTACCCTGTATTTGGATAGGCAATGACTAATTAGTGTTTGTTAACATGGCTTTTGCTCGTGGGAAATCATGTTTCACGAACTTTTTTGAGTTTTTAAACAAGCAACGAAGAGGATTGATGATGGCAGAATGGTGGACGTGATCTATATGGACGTCAGGAAGGAGTTTGTCAAGGTTTCTCATGGTAAACTGATTAACAAGTTTAGACCACATGGAATAGAGGGAGGTCTAGCAATCTGGATACAGGATGGGCTGGAATGTAGAAGACAGAGACTGGTGGTGGAGGCCTGCTTTTCAGAGTGGAGACCTGTGACCAGTGGTGTTCCACAAGGATTGATACTGAATCACTGGTTTTTGCCATTTACATAAATGATTCAGATGTGAATTTGGGAGGTATGGCGAGTAAATTTGCAGATGTAACCAAAATTTTAAATATAGTAGATAGCGAAGAAAGTTATGTCTGTGTCTAACGGGAGCTTGATCAGATGGGCCAATGGGCTGAGGAGTTGCAGATGGAGTTTACTTTTGGTAAATGTGAGGTGCTGCAGTTTGAAACAGCAAACCAGTGCAGGACCTGTATACTAATGTAAGCTCCTGGGGAATGTTACTGAGCAAACAGACCTTGGAGTGCAGTTCCGTAGTTCCCTGAAAGTGGAGTTTTCGGTTGCTAGGATAGTGAAGTAGCCGTTTGGTATGTACTCCTTTATTGTTCAGTGCATTTATTAGAGGAGCTGTGAGTTCACTTTGTGCCTGTACAGGAAATTGGTTCGGCCAATTCTGGTCGCCCTCCGATCATTAGGGTGGTGTGAAACATGAAAGGGTTCATAAATGATTTACATGGATATGGCCAGGTTGGGAGGGTTTGAGTAATAGAGAAAGGCTGAATAGGCTGAGTCTGTTTTAATGGAGCTTTGGACGCTAAGAGTGATCATATAGAGGTTTATAAAATCGTGAGGGGCATAGATAGGATAAATAGGCAAGTTCTTTCCTTTGAGTTGGGCGATTCCAGAGGCCCAGGGAATAGGTTCAGGGTGACAGGGGAAAGATTTAAAAGGTATCTACTGGAAAACCATTTTCATGCAATGTGTGGTGCACATATGGAATGAACTGCCAGATGAAATGGTGGAGAGTGGTATAAATGCAACATTTCAAACACAGCTGCATGGGTAAATGAGGAGGAATGGGTTTGATGCTGATGAGGGCAAACGGAACGCTATTATTACAGAATAACTGATCAGCAAGGACGACTTGGAACAATGTTTCCTTCCTCTAAATCTCGATGATTCTAATCTCGCCCAGCATGCTAAGAGCAGTAGAACAAATGTTTCAATGTAGATAAACATCAACACGATGATTCTCAATTCCCTTTAAGAAATCAACCCCAGTCCTTTGTTTGCAATGATAGGGCCTTGCCCGAGAAGAAAGCCGAGTTGATGTTTTGAGTTCCTTGACAAATGTTCAGAGGAACGATTTCTGATGAAGCATAATTGCATTAACTCTGTTTCACTCACTCCAGGTGCTTCAGTAACTGTTGAGTTTTGCCAGCTATTTCTGTTTCATTTTTATAATTCTGGTATTCATAGCTCGTTTATTTCCTTATTGAAAATGTTTCACTTCACAGCCTACTTCCCAGAAATATTTCTTTGAATTGTGGAACCTGACTGGACTGAAGAGGTCCGTCGGTCAATCCAGCTTGTGCTATCAAGGCCAAACAAAATCTGGATTCTTCCCAAGTAGTTGTTAAAGATTTTGAGGTTTCCTACTTCAACAACCCTAACAAGTACTGAAATATCAGAACCCACACCAATCTCTGAGTGAAAGCCGTTTTCTCAAATCCCCACCAAACGTTTTACTAATCACCTTACAAATTGTGCCCTTCGACCATCTGTCAATTCCCTGTCTCAGTTAGATATGAAGATCTTCCATTGAGCAGTGATGGAGAATATTTGCTCAGTGACTTCTGATTATTGCCCGGTTATTTTGGTTCTCTCACGGGGTAAGTACGGCCTCTATAACTGCATAACGCGCTGCCTGTTGGCCATGGCAACAGGGTATCTGCTGTTCATTGGCACTGGGATCACGCTGTGTCGATTCAAAGATCTTTATTATCTGGGGTGTTTCCTGGACATACCCCTGTGTGCAGTGCTATCTTTGTCCTGATTCGTGTTGCCACAGACGTTTCCATCTGGTTCACTGCCCGTTTCTCCGTTGATCGTTTTGTGACCATTTGCTGCTTGAAACTGAAGAGGAAATATTGTACAGACAAAACCTTGGCCGTGGCCCCAGCTGTAACTGGCATTCTGCTCTATTCAAAACGCATTCCTTTCTATTTTCGGTGTGAACCTTCGAGGATAATTGACAACGTTCCGAGGTAGTGCGTAACAAAGTCAAGTTATTTTACTGATCCCAGTTGGCTGGGATTTAACTGGTTTGATATGATTTTAATCCCTTTCATTCCATTCGTGTTACTTCTGTTGATGAACACTCTGACTTTCAGGTACATGTCAGTGGCCAGTCGAGTCTGCAAGAGCCTGAAGGGTCAGAGGAATAGAGAGAATCAGAAAGACACAGATATGGAGAGCCTGAGGAAGTCGGTGATATCTCTCTTCACCATATGCATCAACTTTGTACTTCTGTGGTGAGAGCAGGGTGCAAACACCTTATACTTTAGCACTAAAGAAGCATATCGTTGGAAGAGCTCTCATCTATTCCAGTTTATGTTGATGGCAGAAATGCTGAGGGATTTATGCTGCAGCACGAACACATTATTTTATACAGCCATTCTGTCCAAGTTCAGAGCGAAGTTCTGGTCACGTAAATTCTTCACTAATTATGGAAAGAGGATGGAAAGAGGCTGGAGGAGTGATTCTAAGTGGCTGGCTGCGAGCGATGGCTTCATCTGGAATATTGGGTCTTCACAGAGTGCCCTTTGGATTATGTTAAAGACCAGCTGGATAGGTCTTTGCATTCCTCCTGCAGGTGAGGAGGGGGTTGGGCAGAAGCAGTAGTTCCTGCACAATAATGATTGTCAGACTCTCTCTGTTCAGCTCACAATAAACACTTTATTACAACCAGCAGGGAAAGGTTCCGGGTGCCAGTGATCACCTAATCTGAGTTGGTTATTGGAGAAGCACATTTGTTTTTGAGAGAGTTTATTGAGTCCACCTCCTGTCTAATTACTTTACAAAAATATTGTTTTCTGTCTCTCTCTACCTCACCTGTCTGTCTTTGTTCCTCTCTCACGCTGACCCCCCATCTCTCAGTTTCCTGCTGTGTCACTTTTTCTCTCTTTTTGTCTCGCTCTGTGTGTCCTTCCCAGTCGGCATCGATCTGTCTGTCTACCTATCTATCTGTCTGTCTGTCTCACTGCCTCCCTCTGTGTCTATCCTTCTCTCTCTCTCTGTCTATCTCTTTCTCGGTCTCTCTGCCTCTCCCCCTCTCTCTCTGTCTTATTCTCACATAGGTGACACTCAGAAACAGAGACACATCCACAGAGAGGCACAGAAAGATTGTACTGTGGACACGGAAAGACTTGACACACGGACAGACAGCCAAGCACATTCTGATCAACACACTCACCTGCTTAAACATGAACACAGTCAGGCAGAGACACCCCACACTCCCACAATAATGGAATGACACTCAGAGACACACGCATGTGGTGTCATAGAACCATCATGACATCTAAACTTGTCTCAGTTTAGCACATGTTCACTTACATTGACTCAAACGCTTCCTGATCCCTTCATTCACTGATCCTTCCCCAGTCAGTTATTTTGCAAACTGCAAAGTGCACAGATACAGCCGACAATACGTTGTCATATTACTGTAAGTATGTGTGCTGGAGCTTGATCATCTTCCTTTCTTCTGTCTGTGGCTGTGTGGGAAATGTATTCATGCGTCTCCCTTTCAGTGTGTGACGGTCTCGTGTGTCTCTGTATAGGGGTGTACTTCATTGTCTTTGTGGGATCTCACTTTGTTTGTGTGTCCCTCAGTTTTTGTTATTAGATATGTCCCTCTGTGTGACACACCATGACCGTGTTTATGCATCGATGTGTGGGTCTCTCTTTGTGCGCATTGGAAAGTATTTTGTAGAATTTCCATTCATGTGTTATATATTTGGATATGTTATTCAGTCTTGTATGAGTGTTCCCAAGAAGGCAAGCGTTCTTATGTGGGCGTATGTTATTGTGCCTGTGTGATTGCTTATCTGTGTGTACTTTGTACATTGTGAAGGTGTTGCGTTTTTTCTTGTGTGGAAATGCTGTTTGTGAGGTCACAGTCCTATGACCGTGTGGTTTTGTGCGTGTGTGTGTGTGTATTACTCTCAGCATGTCATGATGGTTCTATGACACCATATGCGTGTGTCTCTGAGTGTCATTCTGTTATTGTGGGAGTGTGGGGTGTCTCTGCCTGACTGTGTTCATGTTTAAGCAGGTGAGTATGTTGATCAGAATGTGCTTGGCTGTCTGTCCGTGTGTCAAAGTCTTTCCGTGTCCACAGTAGGATCTCTCTGTGCCTCTCTGTGGGTGTGTCTCTGTTTCTGAGTGTCACTCTGTATATATCTCAGTGTGTTTGGAGTTTAATAAGTGTATTTGAAAGTGCTTGTGTGTGTGCCGAAGAAGTTACTGTCAGTCCTTGCAGGTTGGTGTGTAATGACGCTTACGCTGAGTTTTTTACATCTGTGTGTGGGGCTGTAGGAGTGATTCTTTGTGTGGAGATGTGTTTCTATATCTCAGTATGACTGCATTTCTCTGTGTGTGGATATGTGTGCATTTGATATGTACATAATGTGTTCCTTTCTGTATTTGTCTGTGCATACGTGTGCGTGTCTGTGTGTGAGCGTGTGTAGATTTGTTCTGATTTCTCACTATGCCTGCTAAATTTCACCAGGTGATGAAGGAGCAGTACACTGAAATCTAGTGCTTCCAAATAGATTTGTTGGACCAGAATGTGACGTTCTGTTATTTTTAAATTTGTGCACCCCAGTCCAACAACCGCATCTCTAAATCATCAGTATGACTGCACTTCTTTGTGTGTGGATGCATGTGCATTCTGTCCATACATGGGTGTGTCTCAGTATGCCTGATCTTCTGGTGTGTATGTGTGCACGCACATGTGTGAGTAGCTGCGCCCCCTTCTGCATTCTGTTTTCATTCCTGTGTGTTGTGAGGGTGCTGGAATGTTGCTGTAGTCTGTGTAGATGTATCCCCACGTTTCAGATTGATGGTGGTATCGTGTATCTGTGCATGTGTGCACGTTTATGTGTGCTTTTGTTTGTCAGAATGTTCCTATATCTCACTTTGACTGTGTATAGGTTTGTGTTCTGCGTGTATGTGTAAGTGAGTTTGAGGGTGAGGGCATGTTTCTATATGTACGTGTTTGTTTGCGCAAGAGTGTGGGTGTGTTTCGGTGATTCTATGGGTGTGGTTCTGTCCATGCCTGATCATGATATTCTCTCTCCTGAAAAGGTTCAAGCGAACCCTTGAGCAGATCACGGTGCACACAATGGTCTAAATACCGCATTCTGACAAGCTGGAAAATAACTAACTATCAGTATCTGTAGCTTCTGCACCCTGACAGCTGAACTGTTACTTCAGTTCAAGGACCTAAGCGTAATGAACGAAACAAGACAGGGAAATATTCAATGAAAGGTAAGATTCCAGTTCTTCCATCCTTGTTTGTAACATGGATGCAATATTGAAGCTGGTTGTGTCCATACATTGATATTGTTACATATTAGATCATTAGGTCATATAGTGTGGGAGCAGAATTAGGCCATTCATCCCAACCATTCGTTCTGACATTTCGAGATGAGGGAATTCTATTCTCCTGCATTCTCCCCAAAACTTTTGATTCCCTGATCAATTAGGAACACATACATCTCTATTTTTAATAAATTTGTTATAGACCAGGCCAGACCCACTCAAAACATTTCAAGATTGTAGCCCAAACCCTAACTTTTCTGAGCTAACTTGTTTTGAGCAGGTACACAGTGGATATTCCAGGAGTGATGGAGCTGGTCAATATTCCTCAGATTGAAATAAAAAAGAATTTATTTCCAGAGTACAAAATGAAACACAAACAAAAGGTAACAGAATACAGAATAACTTAACCTGTGTGAAAGTGAACAGACTGTCTCAACTTAATAATTCTTCTCAATTACTGCACAAAACCCCATAAACACCTCTTGGCAATACAGGTAAAATGAAACACAGGGTCTTACAAGAGATTTCGGAGAGAGATTCAGCATGGAACAATTACTTTCATGTAGCTGTTCCTTGTACCAGCAGTCTGAAAGACTGTCTGCATATTAACACCAAACCAAACGAAATAAGACCAGAGTAATGCTGAGCTGTGAGAATTGGCCACTCCCTTTCATTTTATACTTTTTTGACTTGAGACCCTTTTGCTGGAGGCAGTGTCTATTAGATATCATGAAGTTGACCCTAAAACCCATCAAAACTCGACACCACAGAACCTCTGCATTTACTAATATTCTAACAAAAAAAGGACATGAAAGGAACAGCCTCATCACACACCCAATGTCCTAGTCTCCACAGTCCTCTGCGGTAATAATTTCCACAGATTAAACATTCCTTCGACGAAGAAATTCATGCTCATCTCAGTTCCAAAAGTCGTCCCTTCACTCTGAGACAATGCCCTCAGGTCCGAGTCTCTATTACATGCGGAAACAGCTTATAAGCAGAAGCTGAAACGGGAGGACTCTTCACGAAAGGAGGTACAATGCTGGACTGAGGCTGTGATTGACAGTCTCTGGGATTGTTTAGAATTGGTGAACTGGACCGTGTTAAAGCACTCAGCAGAAAACCTGAATAAGTGAACATCGCCATCACGGACATCTTTATTAAATGCATGGAGGACTGAGAGTTGAAGAAGTCAATCCGTGTGTTTCCTAAATGACGATGTTGGTTCAACCAGGAAATCCACTCCCAACTGAAGACCAGAAGGCAACATTCAAGTGGGAAGAGCCAGACCTAAGCAGGAATCCAGATCTAACCTCTGCAAGTCCAGCAGACATGCCAAGAGGGAGTACCAGACCACATGAAAGACCCGTACGTACAAGACAGACTCCCACTGCCTATGGCAAGGCCTAAGGAAGCTTACGGGACGCCAAATGAAGCAATGAACAGTAGCGGACAAAGACACATCACTCTCTGAGACGGGCAATGCTTTCTGTGTGTGAATCAAGGAGAATGCCAGGGGCGCAGTGACTCCTGCTCCAACAGCCCCTGACACATCTGTTCAATTGTTCACGACCGCACATGACAGAAAAGTTTTCCTGAGAGTCAACCCAAGGAAAGCGATGGGCCTGGATGCAGTCTCTGGCCGTGCACTTCGATTCTGTATGGACCAACTGGCCGATGTATTCACCGAATTATTCAACATCTCCATCCAACAAGTGGAAGTCTCCATTTTCTTCAAGAAGACCACCACCATCCCCATACCTAAGAAAGCATATGCAATGTGCCAACTTGTCTTCCAAATATTTTTGCGTCTTCTGCACATTTGGCAACAGTGCAATTACTTCCTTCATGCAAGTCCTTCATATACACACTATCCCATGTTTCACTTGTATAATATGCATTATGTAGGATTATATGTCGGTGCTATTTGTGTCTGTACAAATATTGTTGTGTATTAAAGCTGATTGTGTTTACATGTAATATTATTGTGCATTGGAACATAAATATTGTTAGGATTGGAGATGTTCGAGTTTATACCCAAATATTGTCGCATATTAGAAATGTTCATGTTTGTATGTATTTCCTGTTGTGTCTTGTAACTTTTCCTATTTATACATCAATGCTGTATTCGTTCATGTTAAAATAGTGCCTTTCTTCTTCCAACCAGCAATACTGTCTCTGACCATGTAGGGGTGCTGCTGAGATTCACCGGCACTTTGGGACGGATCTGCAATCCCAGCGTCAGCCAGAGGGTCGGCAGCACAGAGCATCAGTGGTTCCATGTTAGCAGGTGTGGGGAATGATCAGGCAGGGGCATGAGGTCTCTGGTTATTCGAGAGTTAACACACATTCTGGATGGCGGAGTGGGGGTGGAGTGGAGGGTAATAGTTAACGAGCACTGGGGAAAGAAAAAGCGTTGAATTCGGATATAGACAGGGTAAAAATTTGTAATAGGGAGATAACTCAATGGAGAATAATAGGGAGAGAATTACATAGACAATAGGAGTGGGTTAGGTAGCGAGTTACAGGGAGAGAGCTTTATACAGGAATAGGGGACGGATAAAGAAAGAAAAGTTAGGGAAAGTAACTAAAAATAATAGGAGGAGAATTTTATTAGGAATAAGCGGGAGGATCCTCACTACAGGGACACAGGGAGTGGCTTACATCAGCGGAAGCTGTTGGAATTGTAATGTGGTCAGCCAGATGGATCTCAATGAAGATGAGTTTTCTGATTTGTGCTGATACCCTGGAACAATCAGGGAGTCCTGGCTGACAGATATGAACAGGATTTTCGGGGTTCTGCGGACTCCAGGAACCATCTTTGGTGGAACGAAATTTATTTTAACAGCAACTGAACCCAATGATATTTCCTGGAAACCAACTTTGCTTTCCAAAACTTAAGCCATTCTTATCTCTTGAATCAAGTTTTTTTTTACCTGCACTTGAATGTTAGTTATGATGTCCATTCGTGTTTTATCTAGTCGAGTTATTTCTGTGCTGTAAAGGAGTCATTGCCTGCTAATCTTTGTTGAAACAGACTGCGGACAAGTCGGTTTTGCAGCTTTATCAGTGTTAAAAGGCAGTTTAACCAGCTTTAAGCAGAATTGGACAATTTTTAAATGAAAATCCATTTTGTGATGATGTTAGTATGAAGAAATCATTTTATTTCCACCTAAGTTAGTAAGAATATGTCTTAAGTGGGTTTTCCTGATAACAACTAGTTACCTCAGCCTGTTTTCAGTTTTCAGGTCCTCATCTCCGGTCATTGATCGTTCCATGACCACACCATATTATGGGAGGGCATAGGTTAGACGCCCTGATGATGCCATTCGTTTCTTAATAAAGGGCTTTTGCTCGAAACGTCGATTTTCCTGCTCCTCGGATGCTGCTTGACCTGCTGTGCTTTTTCAGCACCACTCTGAACTAAACAGATTAGATCAGTCCAATCAATACGACGCTCGAGAATGACATACTTCCCCCTCCACCTCCAAAGAACCAGGGGTAGGCAATCACATGTCCTCATCTTTATTTGGATGGAGAAGAAGCATTTAATGGGGAGAACGATGTTGTCTACAGACGTTATTAGCTTAGCAATAATACATTTAGTAATAGCAACGCCATCAAAGAGGCAAATTAAAACAATAACAATATACATGGCCAGACGTATCAACCAGTTGTACCATGAGCCAAAACCCAAATCTATCCATTCCGTGCCTTGTGTCATTTGAGTGAGGAAGGTGTGGATGTTATCTACATGGTTGGTAATATTCTTGATGCTGTCAGTAACACCAACATACACTTGCCCTTTGCTATGGCGAAATAAAGCATCCTCTTTGGCGAGTAGGTACTCGAGGGCGTACCGGTTTTGTTGGGAATTTAGGCGTAATTCTGAGAGCATGTCCTAAGCTCTCTTGTTGCCCAAGAGATTGAGGCCGCAAAACAGATAATTTCGTTTTAGATATCCAAAAATTCCACAAGATCCTCCAAAAGAAAAAGTACTAAGAAATGTTTAGTTCCACAGAGTGAGCTTCAGTGTTGTCCAAAGCCTGAGCACCCCTCCAATGCACGCAGAACTCGGATAAAACTGAACGTTTGGCAGGGAAACCCCAACCTCTTTCCCAGGTATTTGGACAGGGAACCGTAGTCGGGAAATGTGTCCCGACAGCTATAGCCCGGGGAATACCTATTTCATCAAGAACAAGTTAGTTCGTTGCTTTGCCTTGACTGAAAAAATGATGACCAGGTTTAGTATAGATAATGGAGGGAGCTTGCAATCAGAAACAGGCCTGGCTTTGTGACGTCCCGGAATATATGTGTAGGCCATGATTCCAAAGTGTGGTTGTACTGAACGCTGAAGATGAAAGCTGCTCAATGTAAATGTGGTGCATCTTTAGGTAAGAGATGTGGTTATTGTCCCAGACTGGTTCCTTAAATCCAAGAATGGGGAAGACGGAGCTGCCATGCGGGGTCTCACAAAGAAGGTTGATGGTGCTGTTAACCATACCACAAAGGGCCTGAAAACCAGTAATAACAGGGTTACAGAGACAGACTGCTCCCGTTGGCATATGCATAGGGCTTTTCTCTGAAACGTCGATTTCGCTACTTGGATGCTGCCTGAACTGCTGTGCTCTTCCAGCACCACTAATCCATAATATGCATGAGATGCGAGCCCCCACAGGGGATCAATCGCCATTTGTCCATTTAATCAAGTGCATGGAATAGCCTTGGACACATTGACGTAAATGTACCCCCATACCATTCTGCAGTTACAATTGGGGTAGGCTACCACGGAGCAAGTCTAAAAGCAACTAGCAGGTGGGGATGATTAATAGTAAAAATGAAATATCATATCCATTAAACGACTTAGAAGTGTTCCATACTCCTATGTTGGGATGGGGTGTAGGGGAGGTGAAAGTGGTCAAAGAGTCCATTGCTGATGTGACGGCATAACAGACCACTTCATCCCGGCCAAATAGTTTATTGTGACTTTGAGGAAACATATTGTTCGTGAAAAATAATATTTCCCCATTTTCTCTTTTGAGACGTGCCAATTTAGACCTCTTTGAATAGAGGACAGACTTACTAGGGCCGCTCGTATCACAACTGAAATCAAACTGGCACACAACACCTTGACAGGGGAAAGACCATTGAGACTTGTCAAATAAACGAACATTCCAATCTTCTTGATGCAGTTGACCATTGCGACAATCATTCTTGGTAACTTTCCATGCATCAAAAGAATCAGTCTCTCGGCACAAATAGATACAGTCTCTGTTTGCTCAGGTCGCATGGGTAAACCGTCCGTTCTTGAGCACCAAAGCCGACGAAGATTAGTCCATATAGCAGGGTAAGTTCGATTTTCATCATCAACCCACTTGCATGTGGCTCGACCGATGACCATGCAATGATGGAGGTGCCCGGCGACCTTATCAGCAGTAGGGGTTGTGAGGAGAGCCTGGAAGGGCCCCTTTAGATCGAGTTAGGAGGCCGCAGGTGTCCATTATAAAAGAGTATAAATCATTCTCTCCTTGCCCAAGGGTATCCAAGAACAATATCCCCATTTTGAAATAGGGTCGGTAAGGCAGACATAGGCTCGGGATTCCGAGTAGAATCTAAGTTCTTGATTTATAGCGTTTTTGGTTAACCCTGTTTGTATATTCCTCAGCCTTAGTAGCCTTACATTGTATCTCATATCACTTTGATTTTTTCATCTACCCATTCACAACACCTCCCATCCTTTGGGAGTTCCATTTGTTATACATACATCTATCCCCAATCACATGCAAACTCCGCTCAACTGGCCAGTAAAGTATTTTTCCATTCTTCAGTTAGCAACAAATTAATGCAGCCATTCTTCAAATTTAACAATAGGCAATGATACAGGTCACTGACAATATGTAAAAGAACAAAACCAAGTGATCCTGACAATTAATTCTGCATTATTGATTCGGGGTTAATTGAATTAATTACATAAAAGTAGTAAACAAAATAATCATTATCTTTAATTCAGAGCTGAAAATTAAACAAGTGACTAAGACATTTTATAAGTCTTCAATATAAACTGGAAGTTCATTTATTCAATATTCAATATTTAAAATGTAAAACGTATACCTTTTCCAACTCTGAAATCCATTATAATTACCTGGTTCTAGTTCTTCAATTTAAATCCCAGATTAGGTTCCTTAAGCAGTCCTGACCAGTCATTGTTCATTTACAATGCTATGGGCCTTGAAATGACCGCTGCTGCTTTAAAAGGTCTTGTCTACTCACATGATAACAAAAAAAACTTATAATGCTCGATTAATGGCCGAATCCAAAGACGCAGGTATTAAGCATAGGATGTTAATTTTGTTACATGATTTATCACAACTTAATTTTGAAATGAAACTTCAATTGTCATTAAGGAAAGGGAATTGATATCAAATAAAGTTATGAATGGCACACCATAATCACCAATGAAACACGGCAGACTTAAAATTAAGTGGAATCAACGAGTCTGAAACAAAAGTTAAATCTGCTCGTGTCATTTTCTGAAAACTATGCTGATTATTTGGGATACCTTGGATCTTCCAGTTTTACCAAATGTACCGAAATTAAATAAGGCTCATGCAATTCCTCCACTCAATGAGCAAATGTTAAAATCTGAAGTGGTTTTCCTCCATGTCAGGCTTAGATTATAAATAAAATTGAGCAGAGAGCTGCTCTCATTCCAGAAAAGAATGATTCTGCACCAGAGGCCTAGATTTAGTGTTATTGCTATCCTTCATTCGGTGAATTCTTTCATTAGTACTACACGAAGGGGTGAGAGTGGTGAAAATGATCTTTGTTAGTTGCATGGAATTATGGAGAAATTGAGTTCAAGTTTATTTGATATCAAATGATGCAGAATCAACTATGAGTCTCTTTCTCTCTCACACACGCACACACAGACTGACACACCCACACAGTGGTACATCGTCTGTTAAAGAAGTATGCGAGAATGGCATCACTGGCCAGGTTTCTTTTTTTAAATACAACGAAAGCAGCAAACACCCTCGATATTCCATAAACAAAGAACAAACAGGAAAACAAACAGAACAAAACTACAGCAGACAAACAATACAAAGCAGCAAAGCAGATCAAGGCGAGCTGAAAAGATAAAATAGAGAAGATAACCTCAACCTAAAACTTCCACTAATCAACAACCCGACAATGAACAACAAGACGAATGATCTCTGCGAACTTTGTCGACATTCTAAAACCTTAGCAGTTTTGTCATAATCTATCGCCATACTTCTTACTTTCATCTTTCACAGAACAATTTGCGAATCAATTTCGACAACACCAATCCGACCTAATCTGAGTACCCGACTCAATCTGCAGGTCTCTGACCTGTTAGTGGGAGTCCCCGACTCCCTGGGTCCCCCTAGCCCTCACTTTTGAGAGTGGCCGACTCTATTCACAGGTCCCCGACCTGTTAGTGGGAGTCGCGACATCCTGGAGTCCCCGATTCCATTGGGTCCCAGACAGCTTTCTTTCAGTCCGGCTGGACTGTGATGCAAAGCAGCGAGGTGTCGGATTAACCACGACTTGAATGAGAAGGAAACCAAATGGGTAAAAATATTCGTGTCTGGCTGGCTGAATCCTCTGAAGTCAACTGCTGCCCACAATCCATCCGGGCCGAGTCCGAGTCACAGCACCAGATGCAGATCTGTGCCCCTGGTGCCAGTGCCGGGGCGGGGGTGTGTGGTGGTATGTCTGTTCCACCATCAGAAGAGCATTATTGCTATTGCTTAAATGAAGAGCAATAGTGAGACGGATAAATAGGGAGTAATAGGGAGAAAGTTGAATACAGAGTGGAAGCTATTGATTATTTTCTGTCCTGTTTACATAGAGTGGGTGCAATGGAGAGTAATTATGACCAACCTCAACGGAAAGTATTAGTGACAGGATTAAACAGAGAGTAACATAGAGGGCTAAATACAAAGCTTAAAAATGCGTTGCTGGAAAAGCGCAGCACGTCAGGCAGCATCAAAGGAGAAAGAGAATCGACGTTTCAGGCATAAGCCCTTTTCCAGCAACACCTTTTAAAGCTCTGATCCCCAGTATCTGCAATCCTCACTTTCTCCGAGCTGAATACAAAGGAAGAGCGATGGGTAACTACAAGGAAATAGAGAAGATCAAATGCAGATAATGATTGGGATGTGCAAAGAATCATAGTAGAGGCTAAATCCAGACAAATAGGGAAAGGAGTAAATACAAGGCCGTGAACAGAGGGTTGGAATACGGACAAAGGCTTAAATCCAGAGCGAGAGAGAGAGAGAGAGAGAGAGAAATTGAAAGACAGAGTAATCGGGCGATAATTAAACACTGGGGAAGAGAGTGGATTGCATACAGGATAATATTGATGATTAAATACTAGGGACTAGAGAATGGATGACATGCAGAGTAAGGGAGATGATTTCCATCTTTAGTCAGTGTTGTGGGGAGAAGTACTGCCTTCCTGTAAGCTAGCAACAAATGGTCTCATCACTTCAAATTTAATAATGAGCGTTGCTCACGCTCTGTCCATTGACACAATTAGCTGCCTCCCTGTTGCATTGCCTTCAATGATCACTTCTGTCCTCCTCACCGACTGTTCCTCATTCGCTATATAGTTGGAATTGAACGTCACACAAATTCCCTCTCCTCATATCTACCCTTACCCGCATGCCTTGATTTTTTCAAGTCCAACAGTGTGGACTGACGTAATGCCCATCGACTGTTCTTGCCCATTTGAGAGGGGATGAATAGCCTTCTGCTGTTCCCCTTTCCCATTTCAAAAATGGGTGAAATTGCCTCCTCCAATTCGTCTGTTACAGGTTAAAGAAGGGGCTTTGTTTTTCTTCATTCAGGGATAAGGGCATTGCTGGCTTGCATCAGTATTTATCACCCATTCCCAATTGCTTAGAGGGCAGGTCAGTGTCAATCACATTGGTATACGTCTGGAGTCACACGTAGTAGTGAACAGGAAAGGATGGCAGTTCCCCTCTCTGAAACGGTCATCATGAGCTTCTTTAATTCCAGACTTTTATGGAATTCAAATGACGCCATCTGCTGTGTGTCTGTGTCCGCAGAATATTACCTGGGTCTGTGGATTGACAGTCCAGTGATAGTTCCACTGGGCCCTTGCCTCCAACTTCTGAATGACCTCCTGTGCAACAAGCTAGAGAAGGGGCTGAACAAAACCAAAGGAACTGCAGACCCTATATCAGAAACACAAACAGAAATTGATGTTCATTCAACAATTTCATTATCAGCATCAACCTACGATCTCATCCCAGTCAGACATCCTGACAACCCAGGCCATCACGTGAGCCAAACTTCCATCGATGGACTCCATTGGACCCTTGCCACCTCGGTAAAGACACCCAAAAACTTCTTCCGTCAAGCAGAAGCTACAGAAACCTGACCATAAACAAACAGGTTCAGGAACATCTTCGGCCCAGACGTAATCAGAAGAATGAATGGACTCTCTTGACTCAAGTAATGCTGATCTTTCTAATGGTGACCTCTCTTGTACTCCCTGCGCAATGTAACCTGTATGCCTCTGTCAACATCTTTTGTTCTGCAAATCATTGCTTCGTGTGATCTCCCTGCACTGCTCATAAACAAAGCTTTTCAGTGCATCTCCGTACACGCCACAATAAATTAATCGCATTGAATCAAATCAAACTCATCCATGCCGATCAGATACACTTAATTCTCTCATTTGACCCATGTCCCTCCAAGCTCTTCCTGTTCATATACCCACAGGGACTTGACAAAGGAGAAGATGAACACTGCACCAGAAATGATGGGGAGCAGAGGTGATAGGTCCCTCACTGACTTTTTGTTATTTGCATTCTTTTAATGAAATGGGCTTCGAGCTGTGAACTGGGAACTGTTTGCTGAGAGTAACTTGTGGCCTTTTGTACAGCTTGTGGGTAAAAGAACAGAACAAACAATCTTTGTTTGTTTGTGGAGCCAGACCTTAGGGAGAATTGTCCGATCTGTCTGGATTAAAAGGGTTTCTACTGACACCACGACCACCGGGAAGAACATTCTGAAGATCGGCAAATCCCTTTTTGCCAGTCGATATGATATGAAGTGCACAGGTAGCGCGGTCGCACAGTTGTTCCTGTCCTGTATCACAGAGGTCTTAGACAACAGCACACGGGAGAGTCTGGACCAGCCGTTTCCTGTGAAGAAGCTGACCAACACCCTCAAATCCTTAGGAAAGAGTGCAACATCCAGAAGTGATGGCTGCCCGTCTGAGTTGTTTTCACCTCTGTGGCACTTGATTGGCCTGGACCACTGGAAGTGGATAATTATGCTTTGAACAGGTAGCCTGTGTGAATACAACAGGAATGTTATCATCGCTCTCATCTACAGTTAGAAGGGGCACAGGGAGTACTGACGACCGGTTACACTTCAAAATGTAAATTACAGAATTCTGCCTGAGATTGTCGCCATTTACAAGAAATTGCATACAAACTCGTGGGATGTACTCTCCAAAATTGGCTTTTGCAACGAGACCTGCAATTGGATGCGACAGCTTTCCATCAACAGCGTTAGTGCAGTCTGAATAAATGGGTGGGAATCAGAAAGTTTCCCGAACAGTCCTGGAATCAGTCAGCGCAGCCCATTGTCACCTTTTCCTGTTTGATTATTGTCCGAGAGGTGACTGAATTAGTGTTGTGATTGATTAAGATGTTTCATGCTCTTTAGCCATTCCCTATCCACTGATAACTCCGTCCACGTTTACCCATTTATGCATCAATTATTTGTTGTTCTTTTTAGTTAGCTTCAGGGTTCTGAGTTTCAAATTAAATTTCTTCATTCTCCAACTTATTAAACAATTTGATCATTTTATGGGCATTCTTCCAAATACAACAATATTGTGACATAATCCCATCTCATTGTTTTTTAATTTTTGGAAATATATAACAGATTGCTACATGCTTTCATCTGTGCTCCTGTGTCAATCCAATGCTGTGTGACGTAATAAATTAGTCCTTTCAATGTGCCTTCTGGCTTTAGATTCTTGGGCGGTAGTGAACTGTTCAAAACATTGATGTATTCTTGCTGTCTATTTCAGAACAAACACCTCGCACATCATCATAAAGACAAAATAAAATAAAAAATTTTTCGATACAAGCTATGTTATTGAGCATCTCCCGAAAATGAAACAAAAACTTGCTGGAAATAACTCTGTCCCTAGGTCTGTGAGGTAGGGGAGGGAAGTTTGATCCTGAAGACCAGGATTCAGACGCATAAAATTTGAACACATCCAGAGTGTGATCATGTTGCTTTCCTCTTTCAGTGAAAGATTGTCTACTTCCAATGGCCAGCTTATTTTCTCTTCTCAATGAGTTTGATTCCAGATTCCCAATCCTCTGACAGGTCTGATTAAATATTCTCCAACAACAGTCGTATATCTCTCCAGCTCGGTAGCAATCCTCATCCAAATAAAACAAAACAATCACAATGTATTCAGGTCATACCAGCCTGAGAAATGTTTCCAATGGCTGAGATGCCCAAAGCCCTTCCTCATGGAACCAATGTTTCCAGCCATACCTTCTTCGGCCTAATGAGCATTCGGAGTCACCCAAGGACCAGCTTTTTAATTTCTTGCCCGATTGTTAATCCGCATAAACAGAAACTCATTTCTTTTTCCCCCTGGTAATGATTGTCATGAGGTGGGGTAGCTGGATTTTTCTGGATATAAAATCCCTGACTGGGGCCATTAGTCTGTGTCAGTCAGGGAAACCAGGCTGATTCTGAAGGGTAAATGTCAGTGATACAGAGATGCTGAGTACCTGACTCAGTGACAGGCTTCTGTCAAAGGCTCATCTTTTGTAAATAAAGAGTGCAGGAGGGTTTCCTGACACAATATGTAGACAGGCCAACAAGAGGTGAGGTCAGACTGGATTTGGTTCTAGGTAATGAACCAGGCCAGGTGTTAGACTTGGAGGTAGGTGAGCACTTCGGGGACAGTGACCACAACTCGGTGACTTTTATTCTAGTGATGGAGAGGGATAAGTGTGCACTGCAGGCCAAGAGTTATAGCGGGGGGGGGGGGGGGGGGGCAGGGAAATTATGATGCGGTGAGGCATGACTTAGGATGTGTGGATTGGAAAAATAGGCTTCAAGGGATGGACAAAAATGATATGTGGATCTTGTTCAAGGAGCAGCTATTGTGTGTCCTTGATAAGTATGTACCAGTCAGGCAGGGAGGAAAGGGTCTTGTGAGGGAGCCGTGGTTTAATAAGGAATTGGAATCCCTTGTAAATGGGAATAGGGCGGCCTATGTAAAGATGAGGCGTGAAGGTTCAGTTGGGGCGATTGAGAGTTATAAGGTAGCCAGGAAGGATCTAAAGAGAGAGCTAAGAGCAGCGAGAAGGGGACATGAAAAGCCCTTGGTTGGGAGGATTAGGGAAAACCCTAAGGCTTTCTATAGGTATGTCAGGAATAAAAGGATGGCTAGGGTTGGTATCGGTCCAGTCAAGGATAGTAGAGGGAAGTTGTGCTTGGAGGCAGAGGAGATTGGAGAGACACTAAATCAATAATTTTCATCAGTATTCACTCAGGAACAGGACGTTGTTGCTGATGTGAATATTGAGTCACAAGTGATTAGAATGGATGGCTTTGAGGTATGTAGGCAAGAGGTCCGGTGAATACTGGAAAGGGTGAAAATACATAAGTTCCCTGGGCCAGATGACATTTAATCTTGGATCCTCTGGGAAGCTAGCGAGGAGTTAGCGGAGCCATTGGCCTTGATTTTTATGTCATCATTGTCTACAGGAATAGTGCCAGAGGACTGGAGGATAGCGAATGTGGTCCATTGTTGAAGAAGGGGAGTGGGGACAGCCCTAGTAACTATAGGCCAGTGAGTCTCACGTCTGTTGTGGGCAAAGTCATGGAGAGAATTGTAAGGGATAGGATTTATGAACATCTGGATAGGAATAATATGATCAAGGAGAGTCAGCATAGTTTTGTGAAGGGCACGTCATGCCTCACAAACCTTATTGAATTCTTTGAGAAGGTGACTAAGGAAGTGGACGAGGGTAAAGCAGTAGATGTGGTGTATATGGATTTTAGCAAGGCGTTTGATAAAGTACCCCATGGTAGGCTGCCGCAAAAATTAGGGAGGTATGGCATTGAGGGTGCATTAGAGGTTTGGATTAGGAATTGGCTGGCTGGAAGGAGACAGAGGGTAGTAGTTGATGGTAAAGATTCATCTTGGAGTGCAGTTAATAGCGGTGTTCCTCAAGGATGTGTTTTGGGACCATTGCTGTTTGTCATTTTTTATAAATGACCTGGAGGAGGGGCTTGAAGGCTGGGTGAGCAAGTTTGCGGATGATACGAAAGTCGAGGGAGTGGTGGATAGCGAAGAAGGATGTGGCAGTTTACAGCGGGATATAGATAAGTTGCAGAGCTGGGCAGAAAGGTGGCAAATGGAGTTCAATGTAGCTAAGTGTGAAGTTATTCACTTTGGTAGGAGTAACAAGAAGATGGATTACTGGGCTAATGGTAGGCTACTTGGTCGTGTGGATGAGCAGAGGGATCTTGGTGTCCATGTACACAGATCTCTGAAAGTTGCCTCCCAGGTAAATAGTGCTGTGAAGAAGGCATATGGCGTACTGGGCTTTATTGGTAGAGGAATTGAGTTCCAGAGTCCTGAGGTCATGTTGCAGTTGTCTCAGACTCTGGTGCGGCCGCATCTGGAGTATTGTGTACAGTTTTGGTCGCCATACATAGGAAGGATGTGGAGGCACTGGAACGGGTGCAGAGGAGGTTTACCAGGATGTTGCCTGGCATGGTAGGAAGATCGTATGAGGAGAGGCTGAGGCACTTGGGGCTGATCTCATTGGAGAAAAGAAGGTTTAGGGGAGATTTGATAGAGGTGTACAAGATGATTCGGGGTTTAGATAGGGTTGACAGTGAAAACCTTTTACCGCGTATGGAGTCAGCTGTTACTCGGGGACACAGCTTTAAATGAAGGGGAGGTTGGTATAGGACGAATGTTAGGGGTAGATTCTTTACTCAGCGGGTTGTGAGTTCATGGAATGCCCTGCCAGTATCAGTGGTGGATTGTCCCTCTTTATGGTCATTCAAGCGGGCATTGGATAAGCATATGGAGGTTATTGGGCTAGTGTCGGTTAGGTAGGCTTCGGTCAGCGCAACATCGACGGCCGAAGGGCCTATACTGCGCTGTATTTTTCTATGTTCTATGTTCTATGGAGTAATTCATGGTCGAATGCAAGATTCTGAAGTCTTGGCGCCAATGTGGATGAGGGCTTCCTCATTTTCCACACTTTCCCTCTCCCTGCCCCACTCACAGTACACCCCACCCCAAAAATGTGCTGAAGGTGTTATGTGATATTTTCGACCCTCGGCACTTTTGAGACAATAGATCTTCCTGGACTCTGTCGAGTCAGGACGGATGATTCTGAGAGAGTCAATCAATTTAGCTTTGAACACTGCTGCAACTTGATGTTAACACAGCACCAAACTGACTTTATAAGTGGGGAAAAAACGAAAAATACCAACTAGGTTTTGCTTCCATGTCTATTTGAGTGCAGCATCGATTGACCAGACTGTTAACTGAACTAAAAGGGATCAATATGAGGGACCGAAATGACGCAAACCCAGGGTGGAATTCCTCAAATTTGAAAGGGTCTGAGAGGAGAAAAGGTTTCAAGAGAATAATAGAAACTACTGACACTGAATGGAACGGAAGGATTCCTGTTGCCTCTAGATTTACGACTGGGATAAGCATCGAAACGTTATTGGTGGCCTGAAATCTTTCAAGATTGAAATGGTTGAAGAATTCTTCACATTTCTCGACATTATATTGCACAGACTATTTTTGTGCTTATTCACTCACTGAACCTGTCCTTCCCTTTCTCAGTCTTCCTCTCTGCTCCTTTACTATCCACCTACCATTATGTTATCACCAACGTAACACATGATCCGATCACCTCAGTCATGGATACAGATAATGAATGGCTGTGACACGAGGAATGATAATTCAGGTACTCACTAATATCAGCCGAGGAACATGAATATGACAGATTTATTCCTGCTCTCTGTTTTCTGTACTTTATCATTCCTCAAAGCAATTCCCAATTCCCCATCACTGCAGGGCTCATTACCAACATTGACTCCTGCTCAAACAATTCCAGAATTTTAAATTTCTGTATCATTGAGTGTGCAAATGCCTCCCGAGCCTCATTCCTACATTTCGCTTGAAACTTTTCCAATCCACCATCAATCAGATGCTTGAAGTATCTTCTCTATACATGCTCAGTACACTGCAGGAAAGAGAAAATGACTCAGGCCCTTGTGCTTCTGCACAGGTCAGGTGTGTCTCAGAGTCAGCTCTGCAAAATGTCCAGGACATTCGTATCCCAGTAGAGGATTTTTATTGACCGGAGTTTGCATACCCTTTGAAGGCAATTTTCAGTGATTATTTTATTGATTTCAATTATTGCCTCCACTGGAGGAGTTATATTTGATTCGGACACTGTACCAGTGGAGGGTGAGGAATTCGATCACAATGTTTGATTTATTAAAACGTACAATGTGTCGTCTCCATTAACCAACTATCATGCTTTCATAGAGCAGCCGCTGATAACCAGGGAAGCCACATCCCAGTGTTGAGGAGAACACTTCTCAGAGAGAGACACTGAACAACCGGAATTTAATTTCCAATGGTCAAATGCAAGGGAAGGATGACATTGAAGTAAAATGAGATTTAAGAGATGGTGTTGGGTTGTCAATGCTGGTGGACAGGTTGGCACAGTGGCTCAGTGCTTAGCTCTGCTGCCTAACATGGACAGTGGGTGAATCTGGGTGGGATAGTCTTTGCAGGGTCGGTGTGGACTCGATGGGCCAATTGGCCCACTTCCACATTATGAGGAGTCTATGATTTTCTTCAATATGCATTTTCCAATGTTTGCTATCGTCCAATTGAGATTTGCATCATCCAATAAACATCAGTTCTAAAACTGCTCTGTGACAACTGAGAGTTCACTCACCGCTGTCACCTGTTTGTTCAATTTTGTAAATAAATTGATTGAACCATATTGTAATGTAACAGTCCCCCAGACGATGCCAGCAGACATAAATGAAAGGCTTTGAGTCTTTATCACCTCGGCATTGAGTACAGAGAAATTGACATCACAAAGTGATTGAGGAAGAAAATGACGTTTTCAATTTATGTTGTGTGGAATATATTTGTTACGATCCTTCCGTTTGTAACAATTCCTGGTAAGTGCCTTACAACTATGAGTTTTTGTGAATCTATCTGAGGATTCTCTGCGGGTTTCCTTTACCATTGACAATTATACCTGGCAATATAGCACCCAAAGGTCACACAGTAGCAGACAATCAGTAATTTAGTCTCAGATTACAGGGACCCCGTGGAATCCACATCATCGCAGATTCCGCAGGAATTCCTTGGAAAATTATTCCTCTCTTCTGGGAACCATCCAGAAATCCCCATTTCGATCGAAGACTACAAAGATTTTCGGTGGAATTAATAAAATGAATCACTTTGTAAAAATATAGGCCGTGGTATTTTTATGATTTGGAGATGCCGACGTTGGACTGGGGTGTACAAAGTTAATAATCACACACCAACAGGTTTAATGGGAAGCACACTAGCTTTCAGAGTGACGCTCCTTCATCAGGTGATAGTGGAGGGCTCGATCGTAACACAGAATTTAAAGCAAAAATTTGCAGTGTTATGTAACTGAAATTATACATTTAAAAATTGATTGTCTGTTGAGCCTTTCATCGGTTAGAATACAGTAATAGTTTCACTTCTTTCATGTGTAAGTAACAAAATCTTTTTTTAAAGTTGCATTCTCGGGTTAGATGTTAACAATGATGATAGCTAGACAATATGTTGAACGTGTTAGCACCCTGTGCTCTCTGTCTATGATCTGATGTTTAGATTGATTCTAATCTAAAAAGTAAGATAATAGAGTTTTAAATAAATTCATGCAGTTTTTTTGAGTTCAGAGTTCTACATGAATGCATGCAGTTTTTCAGCAAAGTGAAATGTAACTGCAAGTACAAATTCACCCTACAATATATATGTGTGCATGTGGGTCTTTGTCTGTCTGTGTGTGTATGTCTGTCTGGGCTGGGGGTTGTGAGTGTGAGAAAGTGTGTGTGTGCGTGTGTAGTGAGTGCAGAGTGTCTTAAGTCTGTGAGGGGGTGCATGTGTGAGAGTGGGAGTGTGTGTGTCTATAAGGGTGTGTTTGGTTGTCTGTGAGCGCGTCTGTGTGTACCTGTGTCCGTGTGTATGTGAGAGTGTGTGTGTGTAGGAATTACTGTGTGTGTGTAGTGCAATGGTGATCACCTGTAATGTGACATGAAAACAAGGTCCCGGTAGAGGCACTCCCTATAGGTACAGACCTTAGCTATCAGCCTCTGCTCGGCCATTTTCTTCTACTGCCTGTCGTGAAGTCCAACTTGGAAGATGGTCACCCGAAGGTCCGGGGCTGAACGTCCTGGACCACTGAAGTATTCCCCATCTGGGAGGGAACCCTCCTGTCTATTCATTGTTGTGCGGTGCCCATTCATCCGCTGTCGTAGCCTTTGCTCGATTTCCCCAATGTCCAATGCCTCTGGGCATTCTTGACTGAAACGTATATGATAGACAACGTTGGCTGATTCACATGAGTACCTGCCATGTACAAGGTGGGAGGTGTTCCCATGCGTAATAGTAGTATCTATGTCCACAATCTGACATGTCTTGCAGCGTCCACCGTGACAAGGTTGTATGGAGTTGTCCTGAGAGCCAGGTAGTTTGCTACGAACAATGATCTGTTTGAGATTTGGTGATTCTTTAAAGACAAGTAGCGGAGGTGTGGGAATGTCTTGGTGAGGTGCTCATTCTCATTGATAATGTGTTGCAGGTCAAGTGGAACATAGCGTGATTTGTCAGCCCCTGGAAATGAGGATGAGCACCTCACCAAGACATTCCCCACACCTCCACTACTTGTCTTTAAACAACCACCAAACCTCAAACAGATCATTGTTCATAGCAAACTGCCTGGCTCTCAGGACAACTCCATACAACCTTGTCACAGTGGACGCTGCAAGACATGTCAGATTGTCGACATAGATACCACTATTAAGCATGGGAACTCCTCCCACCTTGTACATGCCAGGTACTCATGTGACTCAGCCAACGTTGTCTATCTTATACGTTGCAGGCAAGGATGACCGAAGGCATGGGACATTGGGGAAACCGAGCAAAGGCTATGACAACGGATGAATGGGCACCGCACAATAATCAACAGACAGGAGGGTTACCCCCCCCCCCTAGTTGGGGAACACTTCAGTGGTCCAGGACATTCAGCCTCGGACATTCGGGTGACCATCCTCCAAGTTGGACTTCGGGACAGGCAGCAGAGGAAAGTGGCCGAGGAGAGGCTGATAGCTAAGTTCTGTACCCATAGGGAGGGCCTCAACCTTGTCCTTGGGATAATGTCACAATACAGGTGATCACCATTGCACTACACACACACACAGTTATTGCTACACACACTCTCACATACACACGACCACAGGTACACACAGTTACGCACACAGATACCCACACACACCCTAAGAGACACGCACACTCCCACACTCACACATGCACCCCCTCACAGATTTAAGACACTCTGCACTCACGACACACGCACACACACACACTTTCTCACACTCAAAACCCCCACCCCAGACAGACACACTCACACAGACAAACAAAGACCCACATACACACATATATTTTGTGGGGTGAAATTGCGCTTGGAGAGTTACATTGCACTTTGCTCAAAAACCGCATACATTCATGCAGAACTCTGAGCTCAAACACAGCATGAATTTATGAAAAACTCTGTTATCTCACTTTTTGGATTATAATCAAACTAAACATCAGGTCATAGACAGAGAACACAGGAGGCTAACACCTTCAACATATTGTCTAGCTATCACCATTGTTAACAGCTAACCCGGGAATGCAACTTTAGAAAAAAAGTTTTCGTGATTTACACATGAAAGAAGTGAAAATATCATTGTATTCTAACAGATGAAAGGCTTAACAGACAGTCAATTTCTCAATGTATTTCAGTTATATCACACTGCGAATGTTTGCTCTAAATTCTGTGTTACGATCGAGCCCTCCACTATCACCTGATGAAGGAGCATCACTTCGAAAGCTAGTGTGCTTCCAATTAAAACTGTTGGACGATAACCTGGTGTTTTGTGATTTTTAACGTGGCATTTTTATGTCGAGTTTGCAAAATCAGTTCGTTTGCATGTTTTTCTGATTTGTTGAGTGAAGAAGCAGTAGGCTTCTCTGTGCATCTGAAGTTGAAGTTATTTCTGCAATAACATAAATTTGTATTAAAAATTGCGTTTGAGGTTTGGCTTTCGGCTAAATGGCTTTATGCATGAGTGAACCTGTGTTTCGTTTTGACGATTGCAACCCAGCATGGTGTTAATGGAGCCTGAAAGATTTGTTGAAGTGTTCTGGAATAAGCGATGGAGGAAGAAACAAATAACTGAGAAAGATTTGCTTTCACTGATATAATTTATGTCATTTATTTTAGTTCCAGTCAGACCCTGGACATGATTGGATGCGTAGATCTATGCTCATGTGAAGGAAATTAGAGTTTCAGTAAATTTCAATGCCTTTGAATGAAAATGTTGTGTTGGACCCAGACAGAAGTGTTGGGACAAGAAAAATCTCTAAAGCGATGGTTTAAACCTGAGTACATTGACACTCAGCTATGTAGTAGCTCCATAAAGTCATTCACTGCAGTTCCAGTTTACAAGTGACAATCACAAGCATTTAACCAATTGCTATATAAAGGGATTCTGGTGTGAATATTATGTGAGGGTTGTTTCTTTGGAACGACACTGGAAGTCGTGTTTTGCATAATATATAAAAGTCATGTCCTTTTGCTTTATTTATATATTGGTTTGGGGTTAATGAGAGTTATACATTTAGTGTGTGTCCATTTGCTTTGAATCGACATAACAAGTATGAAGTTTGGTTTATTGTATTTTATCGAGGTAAAAACAAGGACTGCAGATGCTGGAAAGCAGAGTCTAGATTAGCCATTTATCAGGGACTTTGCCCTCAACGTCGATTTCCCTGCTCCTCAGATGCTGCCTGACCTGCTGTGCTTTTCCAGCACCAATCTAATTTAGATTCTCAATCTATTTTCCCGTCACTTCTTTAGAAATAAATCTCTGTTTTGGTGTGGAACCAATATTTGCAGCACTGTGTGTTTATAATTCAGCAAGAGATCACTTTGTTAAATCAAACCAAATGAGGTTATGATCCATCAGGCTGGATTTCTTCGAGGATCTGATTGGTTCTGTCATTAATCAGCTGGTGTCAGAACAGAAGTGAGGCGATTAAACACTTACACGAACTCCTGAGGAACTGATACACTAATCCCACACGTCAAATAGATTACGACCTACTATATCCATTCATGTACATTATATATCGCAGATCCTGATCAGATATCCCACTGAGACGTAACTCAATATTACTCCTCCCAAACGTACTCCTCTCTCACTCTGCACCACAGCTAACGCAAAACAAATTCCCTCCCTCCCCGCCACCAGACCTGTAACACTGGAACTACATGAGGCACCGGGTGGCTCACACCGATGGGTTTGTGCACAGTACTGGTCATCACCTAGCAGCGAGGATAGAATTGCACTGTGGAGAGTATCGAATAGATTTACAAGAATGGTGTTAGGATGTGGAAATTACTTCAGCATTGAGGAAAGATGGGTTTTAACTAAATAGAGGAGAAAGAGATTTTTTCATAATTGAAATGTACAAAATAAGCAGCGTCTTGGATGGAGACTTGCCCCCCCCCCCCCCCCCCCCCCAATGCAGGACCATTTACCAGGAGACACAGAATAAGAAAAATTCATGGGAGGATTATCAAGAAAATTTAGGCCTATCATTTCATTGAGAAGATGATGGTGCAACTGGAATTCACTGCCCAGTTTTGATGGTGACTTGAGGTGACAAACCTTAACTCATTCAAAGGGAGCTTGGATCTGCCTGTGAAGTGTACATCCCTTCAACACTGTGGACAAGGTGCTGGAAAGTGGGATCAGAGCAGGTAGCTAGTTTATTTAGTTGGTGCTGGCATGAATGACATCTTGCAGTGCCACAACTTCCGAGCATTTCTGTGAGATTGTAGAAAGACTGAGGATTGTTAAAGTGAATTCGCTTGGTGCCTTAAATAGCCTGTTTCCGTGTTGTCAGTTTCCACCACTGGAACATGGTGAAGTGCATAATTCAATTTCAGTGGGCTTTGGCACCCTTCCAGTTGTTCCCTAAAGAAGTGTTTGTTGATTCATAATTTTTACAATGCATGAAGTGATTTCAACATGGGGAGGAATAATATTAACTACGTTTGGAACATCAGGATTTAATCATTCATTATGTTAGTATTGCTTACCTTGTTTAGTTATTCTCATTACAAAACTAATATTTTTAACGAAGTACTGTGAAATCTTGTACTGTTTATAAACTGCTGAGTATTTGGATTCTCACTTCAAATGTTAATTGTCCCTGACATAATCAGAACACAATAGAAGTCAGAGAGACCGAATTTTTACCATATTATATTTTATTATACAAAGAATTGGAGCTGTCACACTCAGTAATTGCAGCACTGATTTGCCTGTTTTCTTTTGCATTGGGTCGTTTATTCAAAAAATATCAACAAGCACATCCCCAAACTATTTGAGTCAGATAACGCAGAGAATGTATCAAAAAGTCACAGTTCCAGATTTGCATTTTGCATTATTTGATGACTGAATGGAAAAGAAAAAATATGGAACATTTGCTAAACATGACAAGGAATTGTTCACTTTCCAAAACAAACCATTAAGGATTCAGTGAGTTCACAAATCCTCAGTTTATCCTCAAAGAGATATCGTGATTTGTGCCTTTATTGATGAAACAAACTTTTCTCTGATCTGTTAGCATTAGCCGTCAAATAATAATAATATCTTCTCAGGTGCAACAACTCATTATTTTTGTACTGTCGTGACCAGCCGATTCTAGGTAATTCTTTGTGGAGGACGGGCAAAGATTGCAGCTGTAAGAGCTGCTCCTTTTTTTGCGGGATCTTCGGTGGCAGAGCTTATTTAACTCCAGGAAGAGTAATTATTGTTTTATAAGCTATTGCATTGTTTTCGAAATTTGGGGAAAACAAAGACCTAAGCAACTGCACTTTAAAAAGGAGGGAGAGAGACAAAGCTAGGGATCACAGGGTCAGCGAAAAGAGAGAGACAGAGCAAACTACACTGCTGTCTGACACAGCAGTAAAGTGCTGGAAATGAACAGCATGTCAGAAAACATCCGAGAAGCAAGGAAATAGAAGTTTTGGACAAGATTTTCTGGACAGCTTACATGTTACTGCTGATTAGGATCTATTGTAAGTGTGTTCGGTTTTGAATCCCATCAGATCGCATGGATTGGATTGGAGCAGCAGATTGAGGCAATGAGGAATTTATAGGAGGTCGGGGTATGATGGATAGCACTTATAGGAAGAGAAAATAACCACAGATACAATCAGTTTGATGGGTTCCCACCAGGAAAGGGAGGCAAGGAAGGCGCGTAGTGAAGATGTCTCGGGTGGTTACACCCATTTTAAACAAATGTGCTCTTGTGGAAAACATAGGCGGTGATAGACTGTTACGGGAAAGCAACACGAACAGCTACGTTTCTGGTACCAAGTATGGCTCTAATGTAACAAGCAGTACGTCAGTTTCCAAACGATCAGTTCTTGTAGTCAAAGGCTCAGACAGATGTTTCTGTGGTCAAGAGTGAGAAATCAAAATGGAATGCTCTCTTGCTGCTGCCAGGATTAAGGATCTCTTGGAGAAGGTGCCGAATATTCTCAAAGTGGCGTGGCACCAGCAGGAGGTCATTATGCACATTGGAACGAACGACATAGGAAGGAAACAAAGATGAAATTCTGAAGGGAGAATATAAGAAGTTAGGCAGAAAGTAAAAAGGAGGTCCTTGAGCGAAGTAATACCTGGATAATTGTCAGTGCCACAAGGTAGTGAGCATAAGACCACGGGGATAGAGCAGATGAATGTGTCGCAGAGGTACTGGTGCAGGGGGCAAGGGTTCACACTTTGTTATCACTGGAACCTGTGGGAGAAATATCCTGTATAAGGAGGACGGATTGAATCTGAATTGGAAGGTGACTAATATACCAGCAGAGAGATTTGCTACAGCTGCTCAGATGGATTGAAACGAATAAGGTTTAAATCTCCCGCTCTAGTAGACCCATCAACACACTGAATCAGAAAATGTTCTTGTACACACTAATCAAATTCCTCTCTATCTAAACCCTTAACACTACGAAAATCTCAGTCTCTGTTTGGAAAGTTAAAATTCCCTACCATTCCCACTCTATTGTTCTTACAGCGATCAGAGATTGCCTTACAAAGCTTCCCTACAAATTCACGCTGTCGGTGGGGAATGGGTCCATAATACAATCCTCATTAGGTGATAATTCCTTTTTTATTTCTCAGTTCAATCCAAACCAATGCTGGTGGGGGCGGGGGACCAGGGGACTTGGTTGGACCCAGGGAGATAGTGAGAAAAATATCAGTCTGAGACTGGTACATTTGGGAAAAGGAGGCGGTCGAAGAGTCAGGGCAGGCAGAACAAAGCAGAGAACGAGTTAAGACTGATCAATTCAATTGAATTTATTTCAGTACAAGATTCCAAACTGGGAAGGCAGATGAACTTAGGGAATGGTTAGAAAAATGGGATTTAGTAATCATAGCAATTGTAAAGATGTGGCTAAGGGTGGGCAGGACCGGCAGCTTCATGCTGCAGAATACAAAGGCTGAGGGAAGGAAAGAAAGGCGAAGCAAGAGAAGAGGAGAAGTTGTGTATTTGATAAGGAATGGTATTACGGCTGTACTTACAGGATGTTCCTCGGAATACGTACAGGGAAGTGGTTTGGATTGAACTGAGAAATAAAAAGAGGAATGATCACCTAATGAGGATTGTATTATGGACCCATTCCCCACCGACAGCGTGAATTTGTAGGGAAGCTTTGTAAGGCAATCTCTGATCGCTGTAAGAACAATAGAGTGGGAATGGTAGGGAATTTTAACTTTCCAAACAGAGACTGAGATTTTCGTAGTGTTAAGGGTTTAGATAGAGAGGAATTTGATTAGTGTGTACAAGAACATTTTCTGATTCAGTGTGTTGATGGGTCTACTAGTGAAGGCACAAAACTTAGGAAATAAGGCAGGGCAAGTGACTGAGTTGTGAGTTGGGGAGCACTTTGGAGCCAGCGACCATAATTCTCTTAATTATAGTACACTGATGGAAAAGGATAGACCGGAGCTAAAAGTTGAAATTACATAAAAGCCAATTTTGATAGAACCAGGTAAGAACTTTCAAAGGTTGACTGGGGACAGATGATCTCAGGTCAAGGGACAGGGGAGAATGGGAAATCTTAAACATGAGACAACGAGAGTCCAGAGACAGTATCTTCCTGTTCGGATGAAAGGCAAGGCTGGTAAGTGCAGGGAATGCTGGATGACGAAAGAATTTGATGTTTTCGGAAGAGAAAGGAGGACACATATTTCAGATACAGATCGCAGAGGTCGAGTGAATACTTAGATAAGTATAAAGATGTATACTTCGGAGGGAAATCAGGAGATCAATTAGGGAACATGAGATGGCTTTTGCAAATTGGTTTAAGGAGAAAACAATGGGGTCTCATAAATATATTATGGACAACAGCCTAACTAACGGGAAAATCGGATCCTGCAAAGATCAGCAAGGTAGCCAATGGGTGGAAATGCTTGGGATGGGAGAAATACTAATTGAGTAACTTTGCATCATTATTTACCGTGGCGAAAGACATGGAAGATACAGAATTTAGGGAACTAGATGGTGTTTTCTTGAAAATTGTCCATATTGCAGAAGAGGCGGTGCTGGATGTCTTAAAACGTATAAAAGTTGATAAATCCCAAGGACCAGATCAGATGTACCCTGGAACTCTTTGGGAAGCTGGGGAACCGATTGCGAAGCACCTTGTTGAGATATTTGCATAATCGATCGTCACAGGTGAGATGCCCGAAGATTGGAGGTCGACTAACGTGGTGACACTATTTAAGAAAGATAGTAAGGAAAAGCGAGGGATCTATAGACTGGTGTATCTGATATTGGTGGTGGGGAAGTTATTGGAGGGAATCCTCTGGGAGAGAATTTACATGTATTTTAATTGGCAATGACTGATTAAAGACAGTCAACATAGCCTTGTGCAAGGGAAAATATAACTCACGAACTTGATTCTGTTTTTTTGAACAAGTTACGAAGAGGATTGATGACACTGAATGGCGAATATGATCTATATGGACTTCGGGAAGGCATTCAATCAGTTTTCTCATGGTAGAGTAGTTAGCAAGGTTAGAATGCATTGAACCAATGGAGACACAACATTTTGAACAGAAGTCCCTTGAAGGTAGAAGACTGAATGTGGTAGTGAAGGGTTGCTTTTCAGATTGGAGGCCTGTGGCCAGTGGTGTGCCACAAGGATCGGTGCTGAATCCACTGCGTCTCCTGATTCATATACACGCTTTGGTTGTGAACATTGGAGATACAGTTGGTAAGTTTGCAGATGCCACCAAAATTAGAGTTGGATTGGTCAGCGAAAAATGTTTCTCAGTGTACAACGGTTCTTGATCAGAGGATAGGCAGATTGGTTGAGGATAGGCAGGTAGATTTTAATTCAGATGAATGTGAGCTGCTACATTTTGGAAAGACAAATCAGAACAGGACATGTACAGTTAATGGGAAGGTCCTGGAGAATATTGCTGAAAGAAGTGATTTTGCAGTGCAGGTTCATTGATCCTTGAACATGATGTCTCAAGTAGATAGGATGGTGAAGAAGACGCTTGGTATATTTTCCTTTATTGTTCAAAGCACTTAGTTTTTGAATTGGGAGAGTATGTTGTGTATATGCAGGACATTGGTCCCGCTACTTTTGGAATATTGTGTGCATTTCTGGTCTTCCTCCAAAAGGGAAGATGTCTTGACACTTGAATCAGTTCGGAAAAGATTCATAAGGATGTAGACTGGATTGGCATATTTGAGCTATGGGGAAATGCTGAGTAGGTTGGGTCTGTTTTCTCTGGAGTTTCGGAGGCTGAGGGGTAACTTTTAGTTGTTTATAAAACCATAAGTAGCATGGACAAGTTAAGTGGAAAGGTTCTTTTCCATGGGTTGCGGGAGTCCATAACTAAAGCGGATAAATTGAGAGTGAGAGGGGAAAAAGTTAAAAGGGACCTAAAGTGGAACTTTTTAATGCAAAGGGTGGTGCATGTATGGAATTATCTGCTGGAGGACGTGATGGTGGCTGGTATAATTATATTTAAAAGTTATCTGGATGGGTAAACGTTTAGAAAGATTTTAGAGGAAGATAGGGGCAAACGAGACTAGATTAATCTAGTATATCTGTACTATATGAACAATTTGGGCTACAAATTGTTTCTGTGTTGTACATCTTCATGACTCTAACTATGCCCGGTAAGTGAAGAGCAGTTTACCAAATGTTCCATTGCCGTTGAATATCAACACTTTCAACCTCATTTCCCTGTTAGAAACGAATCCCTGTTTTTGGTTGAAATGATAGGATCTTGTGTGGGCAGAAACCTGAAATGATGTTTTGAGTTCAATGACCCATGTTTAGATGAAAATGCTCTGATGAACTGTGATTCCACTAACTCTGTTTCTGTCCCAATCGATGCTGCCAGACCTGTTGATATTTGCCATTTATATCTGATTCTGTTTCATGTTATAAGCATTCAAATCCCTTTCAGTCATTACACTATTTTGCTTCACTAACCAGTCTTCCCACAGAAGTACTTCTGAGAATAATGGAATCCAACCATACCGAAGAGGTCCTTTGTTCCACCCACTTTGTGCTATAAAAGCTGCACGAAATCTATACCCGCCCCAGCTTCTAGCACGAGACATGTAGTCTCAAATACGGTGACGCTTCAAGTGTTCATCCAGGTCGTTTTCGAAGTTTGTGAGGCTTCCTGCTTCCACGACTCTCCCAGGCAATGAATGACTACTCCCTCACCACTCTCTGGGCGAAAACATCTTGGTGAGACCCCCTCATAACCTCTTCCCTTTCATCTTAAAAATAATGCCCTCTGCCATCTGTTGATTGCCTGCCCACAATTAATCAAACACAGGATTGTGCTGCTTCAAACAATGTGTCAGGCCATTGAAGATGTCATATTCAAACTCGATATCTGAACACTTCCAGCTGGCCCAGTTAGGTGCTGAGATATTCTATTGCTCTCTGAACCGAAACAGAGAATGTTTGATCATTAATTTCTGATTTGCATTTTACCTCCTGTGTCTTTCAGTTAATTTCCTGGCGGTTTTGGTTCTGGCACGGGGAAAATGCGGCCTCTCCAACTGCACAACGCGCTGCCTGATGGCCATGGCAACATCGGATCTCCTGTTCATTCTCACGGAGATTATTCTGTGGCAATACAAATACATTTACTACTCAGGGTCTTTCCTGAATATCACCCCTGTGTGCAGTGCTGTCTATGCCTTAGCTCGAGCAGCCACAGATTGTTCCGTCTGGTTCACTGTCCTTTTCTCCTTTGAACGTTTTGTGGCCATTTCCTGTCTGAAACTGAAGAGAAAATATTGGACAGAGAAAGCCTTGGCTGTGGCTCTGGCTGCAACCAGCATTCTACTCTGTTCAAAAAACATTCCCTACTATTTTCGGTTTCAACCTGGGAGGATAATCAACAATGTTCAGTGGTATTGTCGAACAAAGTCAAGTTATATTACTGATCCCAGGTGGCTGGGGTTTAAGTGGTTCGATATTATTTTAACCCCTTTAATCCCATTCGTGTTAATTCTGTGGATGAACACTCTGACGGTAAGGCACATTCTAGTGGCCAGTCGAGTACGCAAGAGCCTGATGGGTCAGAGGAAGGGAGACAGTCACAAAGATGCAGCGATGGAGAGCCGGAGGAAGTCAATGATTTACCTCTTCATCATATCCATCAGTTTCATACTTCTGTGGTTAATGCAGGGTGCAGACGTGTTGTACTATAACATTAAAGGAGGGGATCGTTGGAACTACAGTCCTGTCATCAGTGTTGCATACACTGCAGAAATGCTGAAGGATTTCAGCTGCAGCACAAACACATTCTTTTATGCAGCGACTCTGCCCAAGTTCAGAGCGAAGTTCAGGAATGCAGTGCACCAACTGGTCATGTAAATTCATCACTTAATGAATTAGCAAAACAACTGAGAGAGCTCCAGAGGCAGCCGCAGTGTTCCTAGTGCAGGATTTGCAGATTTACGGCCAGGATTCCATCAGCACAAGCACATGGATTTGACTATAACACTCAGTGGAGGATGGGGAGGGCAGTAACAGGATGGACCACCAATCACCATGCTCAGGAGCATGCTGCTATCCTTGATTGACTGACGGATTGACTCACACTGGAGCACACAATGAGCATCAAGAGGCCATTCAGCCCTTCATTTCTGATTGCCCAGAAAATCGCGATTGATGCAACTGTACCATCAAACCCGCATTTCCTTTTTCACCTGAGCACTCCTCCCACATGATCCCTCAAAACATTAGCAATAATTTATCTGCATTCCCATTCAATGATATTGAAGGTTATAACAAAGGAACAGCAGGTAATGGGGCAGGGTAGGATGGAAAGAGGCTGCAGGAGTGATTCCAAGTGATGGACAGGCTGTGAGTGATGGGTTCAGGCTTGGACATTTGGTCTTCATGCACTGCCCTGTGGATGAGTGTTAAAGACTGTGGCAGGCGGGGTCTCTGAATTTTCCTTGCAGGGGCGGAGGGGGGGCGGGACAGAAATAGTCCATCCTGCACCATGATGACTGACAGCCTCTCTCTGTTCAGCTCACAATAAACACTTTATTACAACAAGATAAAAGTTCTGTGGGCCAGTGATCGCCTCATCTGAATGGGTTATTGTTCCATGCACATTTGTACTTGAATGTGTTTATTGCGTCCATCTTCTGTCTCCTTCATTCATAAGGTTATTTCTGTCTCTCTCTCTCTCTGTCTCTTTCTGTCTGTCTTTGTCTGTTCCTCTCTTCCTCTCTCGTGCTGTCCCCATCTCTTTGCTTCTTGCTCTCTCTCTGTGTCTCACTCTGTATGTGCCCCTGCCTGTATCATCCATTTCTGTCTCTCTATCTCTCTGTCTAGCTGTCTGTCTGCCTGTCAGTCTCTCTATCTTCCTCTAAATCTATCCTTCTTGTCTCTCCGTCTCTGTCTCTCTCACGCGCTCTCTCTGTCTTTTTTTGCACATTGACCATGTCAGACACATGTTGTCTCTGTTCAGCACACGTTAACTTGCATTGACTCAAATCCCTTCATTCACTGATCTTTCCCCAGACTTTGATTTGCAAAATACAAAGTGTACAGCTACAGCCAGCAATAGTTTGACACATTATTGTAAGTAAGTCGGCTGGAGTTTGGTCATCTCCCATTACTCTCCCTGTGGTTGCGCGGGAAGTGTGTTCACGCATTTGCCTTTCTGTGTGTGAGGGTGCTTGTGTATCTGTGTGTGTGGGAGTGGGGGGCTTCATTGCCTTTGTGGGGATCTCCCACTGTGTGTGTGGGGGGGGGGGGTGGCATGGGGCTTAATTGCCTTTGTGAATATCTCCCTGTGTGTATGTGTGGGTGTGGGTGTGGGGGCTTCATTCCCTTTGTTGGAATCTCCCTGTGTGTGAGTGGATGGGGCGTCATTGCATTTCTGGGGAACTCCCTGTGTCAGGGGGCGGCCACATTGCCTTTGTGGGGATCTCCCTGTGTGTGAGGGGATGGCGTGAGCGTACTTCATTGCCTTTGTGGGGATCTACGTGTGTGTATGTGTGTGGGTGTGTGTGTGTGTGTGTGTGTGTGTGTGTGTGTGTGTGTGTGTGTGGTGTCTTCATTCCCTTTGTGGAGATCTCCCTACGTGTGTGTGTGGAGGGGGTGGGGGGGCTTCATTGCCTTTGTGGGGTCTTCCCGTGTAGGGGGGAGCATCATTGTCTTTGTGGGGATCTACCTGTGTGTGTGGTGGGGGAGGGTGCTTCATTAACTATGTGGGGATCTCCATGTGTGTGTGGATTGGGGGAAGGGGGCTTCATTGCCTTTGTGGGGATTTCCCTGTATGTGTTGGGGGAGGGGGATTCATTGACTTTGTAGAAATCCCCCTGTATTGGAGGGGGAGGGGGCCTTCATTGCCTTTGTGGGGATCTCCCTGTGTGTGGGGGAAGGGGGCTTCATTTCCTTTTGTGGGGATCTTACTGTATGTGGGGCGAGGGGAGGTAGCTTCATTTCTTTTTGAGGGGATCTCCTTATGTGTGGTGGGTGGTGGGAGGGGTGCTTCATTGCCTTTCTGGGAATCTCCCTGTGTGTGTGTTAGGAGAGGAAGCTTCATTGCCATTGTGGGGATCTCCCTGTGTGTGTGCGTGTGTGTGTGTGTGTGTGTGTGTGTGCGTGTGTGTGTGTGTGTGTGTGTGTGTGTGTGTGTGTGTGAGGTGTGGGTCTTCATTGCCTTTGTGGAGATCTCCCTGTGTGTGTGTGTGACCCTCAGTGTTTGTTCTTGGACATGTCCCTGAGTGTGACACATTATGACTGCCTTTATGCATGTCAGAGTGACTTTTCCTTTGTGTGTGTTGAGAAGTATTTCGATTCATGTGTACATGTGTTTGGGAATGTCATTCAGTCTGTCTGAGATCGTTTCTGTGATGGTGGGTGTTTTTATGTTGGCCTTTGTTACTGTACCTGAGTGATTGCATATCTGTCTGTGTTTTGCACATATGCATGTTGTGTTGCCTTAGTATGTATGCTGTTTTTGGGATGGCAGTTCAATTACTATGTGGTTTTGTGTGTGTGTGTGTTCTGTGAAACGATGTGTGTATGTCTCTGAATGTCATTAGATTATTGTGGGATTGGGGAATGTGTTTCTGCCTGGCTGTGCTCTTGTTTAAGCAAATGAGTATGTTGTTGAGATTCTGTTTGGCTGTCTGTCCGTAAGTCATGTTCTTTCTGTGCCCCCAGCAGGAACTCTCCGCGTTTGTTTCTGTGTGTCACTCTGTCTATATCTAGTTGTGGTGATGGTTCTGTAACTGTGTTTGAATGTGTTTTTGCATATGTACAAGAAGTTGCTGTCATTCTCGCAGGTTGGTGTGTAATGTCTCTTATTCTGAGTTTGTTTATGTAAGTGTGTGAGGGTGATGGGTGTGATTCTGTGTCTGCGATCCTATATCTCAGTATGACTGTATTTCTGTGGGTGTGGATATGCGTGCGTTCGGTATGTACATGGGTGTATTCCTTTCTCTGTGAGTATATCTGTATGCATGTGTGTGCATGTATGCGTATGTAGTTTTGTTCAATTCTTTCAGTATGACTGCATTTCTTTGTGTGGGGACGTGTATCCATTCTGATCAAACGTGGGTGTGTTCCTATCTGTCATAGTATGCCTGTTTTCATTTGTTTGTGTGAGTGTGTGTGTGTGCATGTGCGCGTGCATACTTAAGCCTCTGTGAGTATGTGTGCCCCATTCTTGACTGTGATTGTATTCCTGGGTGTTATGAGGGTATGGGAATATTTATTTCGTCTTTGTATAGGTGTGCTCTCACATTTCAGTTCGACTGTATTATTGTGCACGTGTGCATGTTTGTGAGCTGAACGTGTGCGCGTGTATGTGTTCTTACTTGTCAGTATGTTCCTATATCTTACTTTGCCTGCATTCCTGTGTGTGGATGTGCTTCTGCTTGCATGTCCATGTGTGTATGTGAGGGTGTGGGCGTGTTCCTGTGTCCCTCTAGGTGTGGTTCTGTCTCTGTCTGATCATGAGACTCTCTCTCCTGAAAAAGGACAAGTGAACCCTATGGCAGGTCACTGTGCACATATTGCTCTCAAAGGTACATTTCGGGAATCTGGGAAAAATCAAAATATCAATATATGTACCTGCTGCACCCTGATTGCGGAACTGCTACGTCAGTTCAAGGACCTAAGACTTAAGAAAAAAAAGACAGGGAAATATTCAATGAAAGGCAGGATTCCAGTTGTTTCTTCCATGATTAACCAAGGAAGCGATACATACAATTTTTCCATGTTGGAGCTGTTTTGTCCGTCCATAAATTTTGTCATAGACGGGATCATTCCGCGATACAATGCAGTGGCTGAATAGGACCATTCAGCCCATCGTGTCTGCTCTGTCATTTGATCATGAATGATCTGTTTCTCAATTCTATTCTCTGGCCCTCTCCCCACAACTTTTGATTCCCTTATCAACCAGGAACCCATATTTCACTATATTTAATACAATTGTTATCGACCAGACCCTCTAAAAGTATTTTAAGATGGAAGCCCCCAGACCCGAACGTTTCTGCAAGTTTTATGCATGTGTAAAGTGGATATTCCAGGTGTGATGGGGCAGATAAACATTCATCGGTTTAAATAAAACAGATTTTATATACAGAGTATCGAATCAAACACAAACAAAAGAGAAAAGACTGAATCACTTCACTCATCTGAAAACCCAACACACTGTCCCAACTTAATGATTGTTCAAAATTCCTCCAACAGCCTCCATATGCACCCAATGACCAAACGAATAAAATCGAATGCCAGGTTTTGCAGGAGAGACGTCAGAGAGATATTCCGCATGGAACAACTTCTTCCTTGTCGCTGTCCCTTTTACCAGCAGTTTAAAACTCTGACAGCTTGCAAACACCAACCCAAACTAAACCAGACCAGAGATAATCAGAGGTGGGAGAATTGGCCACACCACTTTCATTGCAGATGATTTTACATTTGAAAGCCTTTTGGCCGGAGGCAGGTTCTGTTAGCTATCATGAAATTGGCTCTGCAACCCATCCAATCTCAACATCCTAGAACCATTGCATTTACAAACACAGTAAGGACAAAAAACCAAGGACACACAACCTTGGAAAAAGGGCAGCATCATCACGCACTCAATCTTTTGAACTCCACAACACTCTGAAACAATGATTTCCACAGATGAATCACTGGAAGAACTTAATTCCAGTCTCAGTTCCAAACGTCGACCCTTCACTCTGAGGCTGTGTCCTCCGGCATTAGTCTTTCGACTTGTGGAAACAGCTTACAAGCAGAAGTTGTCATGGGAGGAACCTTTACAAAAGGGAATACAATGCTCATCTGAGGCTGTAAATGACAGTCTCTGGGACTGTTTGGAATTGGTGGACTGGACCGTGTTCAAGTACTCAGTGGAAATCCTGGATGAAGACAACACCACCACAGCAGACATCATGGGCAAATGGATGGAGAACTGTGGAGTGAAGGATTCAATCCAATGTTTCCCATGCATAAACCTTCAGTGAATCAGGAAATCCACTCCCTACTGAAGACCAGATGAGCAACATTCAAGTGGGAAGAGCCCGATTTATACAGGGAATCCAGATCTGACCTCCGCTGGGCCATCGGGGATGCCAAGAGGGAGGACCAGACCACATAAGAGGGCCATACAAACCAAACAGACTCCCGCAGCCTATGGCAAGGCCTAAAGAACATTATGGGATGTAAACTGAAGCAGAGAGAGATAGCGGACAAAACACGTCCCTCCCTGAGGTGCTCAATGCTTTTGCTGCTCGATTTGAGCAGAATCCCAGTAGCGCAGTCAATCCTGTTCCAACAGCCCCAGGCACGCCTGGTCCATCGTTCACCACTGCACATGTCAGATCAGATTTCCTGAGAGTCAACCCAAGGAAAGCGACGGGCCTGGATGGAGTCCCTGGCCGTGCAATTAGATTCTGTACGGCCAAACCGGCGGAGGTACTCACCGACATCTTTACCCTCTACCCCCAGCAAGCTGAAGACCCTATCTTTTTCAAGAAGACCACCACCATCCCCGTACCTAAGAAAGCACAAGCAATGTCCCAACTTGCCATTCCTCCTATTTTTGTGCCATCTGCAACTTTCGCAGCAGTGCATTCACTTTCTTCCTACAAGTCATTCATATACACATTATTACATGTTTATGTATCTAATATACATTATGTATTGTTATATGTTGGAGCTCTTTGTGTCTGTACAAATATCATTGTGCATTAGAGCTGATTATGTTTACATGTAATATTATTGTGCATTGGAACTTAAATATTGGTTGTATTGGAGATGTTCACGTTTATAGCTATATATTGTTGCACATTAGAATTGTTCAAACTTATATGTAAATGTTGCTGTGTATTATAGCTGTTCCTATTTTTACATCAATACTGTATTAGCTCATGTTAAAGTTGTACTTTTCTTCTTCCAACCAGCGACACTGTCTCTGACCATGTGGAGCTGGTGCTGAGTTCCTCCAGCACTTTGGGATGAATCTGCAGTCCCAGCGTTGGCCAGAAGGGAGGCAGCACAGAGCAGCAGTGGTTGCAGTTTAGCGGCTGTGGGCAATGTTCAGGCAGGGATACTCAATCTCTGATTATTGCCGAGGAAAAAACACTGAATCTGGAATGGGGGGAGTGGATGGAGACATTAATTAAAGAGCCCTGGAGAAAGAGACAGGGATAAATACAGATAGTGAAAGGGTTAAAGATTGTAATAGGGAGAGAATTCAGTATAGAATAATGGGTCAATGAAAAGGTAGACAATAGGAGAGGGTTAAGTGGAGAGTAATACCGAGAAATCTGGATACAGGACAATTGGTGGGGTTTAATGACAGAAAGGGTGAGGATTTAATAGAAAATAACAGGGGAAGAAGTGCGTAAAGAATAAGTGGGGCAATCCTGATTACAGGGGCACAGGGAGAGGGTTAGTGCAGGGAAATTTGGAGAGATTGTAATTTGGTGAGCCAGTTGGATCTCATTAAAGATGAGCTTCCTGAGTGGGGCTATTAATCTGGTACAAACAGGGAGTCCTGGCAGACAGGATACAAGCGGGAGTGTCAAGGGTTCTGCTCACTTTAGGAAACAGCTTTGTGCTAGCTGGTTGAATGTCATGTACTATGCAAGTATAAATGCAGAGTGACTTGATGAGGGGTTACCACATTTGTGGAACTTGAGAGGAAATAATACAGAGGACTAAGGAGATTGTTCAATACAGGGGAGTAACGTGAGTGTTCGGTTAAGGGGAAAAGGAATGAGAGATAAGACAGAGTGTTAGAAAAAGAACGAAATAGAGAGGAACGAAGAGAGAGTTGTATACACCAGAACAGGGACAGGGACAAATGCATGGGAACGGATAAGGTTAAGTCCAGAGTACGGAGGATTAAACGAAGAACAATAGTGAGAGAACTATTTAGAGAGTAACAGGGATAATATTGAATACAGTGTGAAGGTTTAAGCAGAGTGGCTGCAATGGAGAGTAATTGTAAAAAGATTAAATGGAAAGTATGAAGAAAATAATGGGCAATAGAGAAATGATGAAATGCAGAATAATAGAGAGTAATGGTGCTTAGATGCAGAAGCATTTGTTAAGTGTGTACAAGAAAATTTTCTTATTCAGTATGCGTTCGGACCTACTAGAAAATGTGCGAAACTTAACCTACTGTTGGGAAATAAGGCAGGGTAAGTGACTGGTGTATCAGTGGGGGAGCATTTTGGGGCCAGTCACTATTATTTTAATAGTTTTAAAATAGTGATGCAAGAGTCAAAAAGTTCTATAGTGGAGGAAGGCTAATTAGAGAAGAACTTTCAAAACCTGATGAAGGAAGACGTTCACATGATCAGGTCGGATGGAAAATTGGAAGCCTTCAGAAATAAGGTAATGAGAGTCCAGAGACAGTATATTCCTGTCAGCGTGAAAGGAACGGCTTGTAGGTACAAGGAATGCAGGATGACTAAAGAAATTGAGGGTTCAGAAACAGAATGAAGCATATGTCAGATATAGACAGGATAGATCGAGTGAATTCTGAGAAGGGCATAAAGCCAGTAGGAGTACACTTAAGAGAGAAATCAGGAGGGCATAAAAGGGACATGAGAACAGTTTGGCAACCAGAGTAAAGGAGAATCCAAAGGAATTTCTCAAATACATTAAGGACGAAAGGGTAACTAACGAGAGAATAGAGCACCTCAAAGATCGGCACGGTGGCCTTTGGAGCCACAGGAGATGGGGGGAGGTACGAAACGAGAATTTTGCATCAGTGTTTACTCTAGAAAATGACTTGGAAGGTATAGAATGTTGGGAAATAGATAGTGACATCTTGATAAATGTCCATAATACAGAGGAGGAAGTGCTGGATGTCTCAAAACGCATAAAATAATAGAAGTCCCGAAGACCTGATCAGGTGTCCACGGAAACTTTGTGGGAAGTGATTGCTGGGCCTCTTGCTGAGATGATTGCATCATCGATAGTCACAGGTGAGGTGGTGGAAGGCTGGAGTTTAGCAAACGTGATGCCAATGTTTAAGAAGTGCGGTAAAGAAAAGCCAGGGAACTTTAGACCAGTGAACATTTTTGGAAGCTATCCTGAGGGACAGGACATACATGTATTTGGAAAGACGAGGACTGATTAGGGATAGTCAACATGGTTTTGTGCGAGGGAAATCATGTCTCAACAACTTAATTGAGCTTTTTGAAGAAATATCAAAGTGGACTGATGATGGCAGAGCAATGGGCTTCATCAATATGGATTTCAGGAAGATAATGAGGTCAGCCAGCTCCACAACATGGGGCATGAGTTCCCTGACTGGGGCTGTTAATTGGGACCGATCAGGGAAGCATCGCTGATGTCAACGGGTGAGTATCAGGGATATTGAGATGCTGACGGCATGGCTTAGTGACAGGCTTTTGTCAAAGTTTATGCACTTGTATCAAAAGCGTGCATAATGATAGGATGCCAGCATTTGAGTCGCTATTTCGCTGTCAAGTATTGTTTTCGTCAATGTGGACCAGGACCTCTGTGTCTTCACTTACCACACTATTCAACGCCTGCCTCTCTCCCACCTCAAGCCCATACCACATCCAGGAAGTGCTAAAGTTCTTCTGGGATGTGCTTGACACTGGGAACTGTCGAGGCAACATACCATTCTGGATCTGTCAAGTCAGGACTGATGATTCTGAGTCAGACAGTCATTTTAGGTTTGTCCACTGCTGCCATTTGATTTTTAACACAGCACCGACACTGACTGTATAAAAAAGTAAAAACAGAAAAATATACTGGGGAGTTGAGGGTCGATGTCCTTTTGAGTGCAGCATTGAATGACCGAAATGACAGCAAGAGAGCAAGGCTTACATGATGATGGAGAGAAATGACACAAACCAATGTTTGTACCTCAAATTTAGAGAGATCTGAGAGAAGTAAAATGTTCAAGAGAATAATGCCAATGGCAATCATTGAATGGACAGAAATGCTACTTTTTGGCTTTAGATTTATGACTAGGTTAAACATCTATAAGTTTATTGACGGCCTGAAATATTTCCAAGACGGAAATGAAGGAACAATGTCTCACCTTCTCTACATTATAGTCCACAATCGATGTGGTGCTCATTCATTCACTGAACCTGTCTGCCCCCTTTTCAGCGTTCCTATGTCATCCTTGTATTTTACTGTACCACGTAACATTATGCTCGCCAATGTAACACATGATCGTATGATCCCTGTCATTGATAGAAATTTTCAATGGCTGTATCTCAAGTAATGCTGCTTGTGGACTTGCTAATACCAACCTGACAAACTGATTATGGCACATTTTTCTTCTGCTCGCTGTTTTCTGTCCCTTATCAGTCTTCACACCAAGTCCCATTTCACCATCACTACAGGTCACGTAAACAGTATTAACTACCGAACACACATTTGTGGAATTTGACATTTTTGCACCCTTGTGTGTGCAAATTCCCTCCTGGGCTTATCTGTCCATCTTCCTTCAAACTGTGTCATCGCATCATCAGCCAAATGTTTTAGGTTTCTTCACCATACACGTGGGTACCATTCGTGCCCATCTGCTGTTGTACAGATCATGTGTGCATCAGAGTCAGATCTCAGCTATCTCCAGGATAGTCTCATCATTGTCTGAGGATCTCTATTGATTTGAGCTTACGGAACGGTTGAAGGTAGCTTTCTGTGAATATTTTACGTGTTTCAAACGTTGCCTTCATTGAAGAAGTTATCGTTGATTGAGACGCTGTATCCATGCAAGGTGAGCAATTCTATTTCGATGTTGCATGTGTCAAAACCTGAAATGTGACGTCTCCATTTCTCAAACAAGATTTCTACACGGTACCAGCTGCTGTTAAACGGGGAAGCGACGTCACAGTGTTGAGTAGAAAGTTCTCAGAGAGCTACGTAACAACTAGAATTTAATTTCCAAATGGTCAAAGTCAAGGGCAAGATGACTTAAAAGGAGATTTCAAAGTGGGCTGGATGGTGTTGCTTTGCCAATGCTGGCATGTGGGGTGGCACAGTGGTTATCTCTGCTGCCTGACAGTTCCAGGGATTGGGTCTGAGTTGGATGTCCTTTGCACGGTCTGAGTCGATTCAATGGGCCTATTGGCCTCCATGTCCGCTGTAGGGATGTTATGAAATAACTCAATATGTGTTTTCTAATGTCAGCTATTGATCGATTGAGATTGGACTCATTCAATAAACCTCAGTTTGAAAAATATTCTGCCACAATTGGGAGTTCACTCACCGTCATCACCTGGTCATTCACATTCTTTAAGAAATGAATTGATTAACGTTGTAATGTTACAGTCCCCCAGGTAATGTTAGCAAGTATGAAGGAAAGGCTTTGAGATTGAATCACATCGGCATTGAGTTCAGAGATATTGCCTGCACAAAGAGCTTCATGCAGAAAATGATGTTTTATTTTCAGCATGTGCAATTCCGGGTAATTCTCTTGCATAATTGACTTGCACAACTGAATTTATGTGAATCTGCCTGAAGATTCCCTTCAGTTTACTGCCACTGACAATTGTCCATACGCATATTGTGATCACCCTCAAACAGGGGCGGATGACTGATTTAGTTTCAAATTGCAGGGACGCTGCAGATTCCCCACTATAACAGATACCGAAGGAATTGCCTGGGATATTGAACTTTCGTCTGCCAAGCTATTTATCTTTTCTGGGAATCTCCATTTCACTTGAAGACTACCGTGGAATTGAGCAAAGCCATCATGTCAGAAAATTAAAAACGATGATATTTTTATGTATAGATTTCAATAATATTTCGAGTGAGTTTGGTTCTGGGTATTGAGTAAATAAGCAGTGGGCTTCTCTGTGCTTTTGAAGTTAATAGTTAACTTGTAGGTACTTATGTAATCACAACAATTTGTTTTTCAAACTGCTTTTGAAGTTTGGCTGGAGGCTAAAAAAAGAACTTTGTTTCTTTTTGTTGTAACCCAACATGGCATTAAAATGGACCCAAAGATTTATTTGTGTGTTCTGGAATCTGAGATTACGAATAGTACACCTTTTATTTCACTTTTATCAATTTTGTCATTACTTTTAGCCCTTCTAATTTCCTGTCACTGAGTGGAATATTAGATGTGTGCTGATTTGAAGTGAATGATAGATTTAGTCAGTCACGTTACTCTGGAGTCAACAGTTCCTGTTCACCGCAGACCAGAAATGTTGGTTTAAAAGAAAGCTCTGCATAGATTACTTAAAGCTAAGTCAATTGACAATCAGCTGTGTGATAGATTCAGGAAGAGGTTTACTGGAATACCAGTTTAATACTTGAAATCGCAAGTCACTTAACCGAGTGTTACATACAGGGATTTTGGTGTGATCATTGTACGAGGAATATTCTGTTTGTAATCGCACCCTTGCTATTGTTTTGTCCCACCTATAAAATACGTTTTTTTTCTTTTGATTTATGCATTGCTTTTTGATTGACGATTATCCATTGACTGCATGTTCATTGCCTTTGAATCTGTGTTGTAAGTACATAGCTCGGTATTCTATTATATCACCATTTCATTTATAGTAAACTTCTGTCTTTTTGCTGAAACAATATTTACAGCATTGGTTATGTACAATTCAGGAAGAGATTCCTTTGATGAATCAAAATAAATAAGGTGGTGATACATCAAGCTGGGTTCTGGGGTCTGGTTTGTTCTGTGTTTATATCAGCTGGTATCAGAGCAGAGGTGAAGCTGTTAAACACATCGTCTAACTCGTGAGGAACTGATTAACGAATCCTCGACTTTGATCACACTATGCTCCAACTATACCCCTCCAGTTCCATTTATACGCTCAATCCTGACCGGACACCTGAATTAAGATGCAATGTCATATGACCCCCATCGCCAAATTACTACCCCGTTACCCTGCACCAGAGGCAACACAACACAAATTCCCTCACTCCTGCCAGACCTGAAACACTGAAAATAAATTAGAAATTGGATCGCTCACAGCTGCCGTTTGTGCATAGTTCTGATCACCACCTAACCATCAGGACAGACTTGCACTGAGAAGAATGTGGAAAATATATACCAGAATATTGCTAATAATATGGAAATTACTGCAGCGTTGAGGAAAGCTGGACACCTTAGGTTCATTTTTCACAGAGGAGAAAGAGAAAAAAATGTGATTCATGTGTCCAAACAACTAACGTCTTGAATGGACACCTGTCACCCTGAACCAATGATCATTGAGCAGTGTACAAGAGGGATACTAATTGATTGAAGGGTTATAGGGGACATGAGGACTCACCATTTCATCCAGAGGGTAGTGGTTTGTCTGGAATTCACTTCCCAGTTTTGGAGGAGTGGGGTGCTGTGGTTGGGTGACTGCTTCAGCTGCAACGTTCAACTCATGTAAAGGATACCTGCATCTGCACTTGAAGTGATCTTCAAGGTACAATATGCTGAAAAGTGGGATTGGACAGTTACATAGATTATTCAGTCGACCCAGATATGAATGACCTTTTTCAATGCCGGGACTGATCTGAGCTTCTTTGGGATTTCAGAAAACTGAGGGGTGTTATCAATTTGATCATTAGGTTAATATTGCTTGCCTAGTTTAGTTATTTGCATTATAAATCGGTTTTAAAGAAATATTGTAGTTACCGCTGACATGATCAGAACACACCAGGGAGTCATTCTGGTCTGATTGTTATTATATTTTATTTACCGTACTCAAATTAAAGCAGCCACGTCCACTAATTGCAATAGAGAAATGGATATCTTTTGTTATTCATTATGTACTTTTTTCACAAAACGTCAACACGCACATTCTAAAACTGACTTCAACAATGCTGCGTATTGTTTAAAAAGCTTACATTTCCCAATTTGAAATGTGCATTCTTTGCTGATTCAACGGACATTCAAAATTAGAATATTTGCGAAACATTATAAGGAGTTGTTGACTTTCCAAACCAAACCACGAGGGACATGGTAAGTTTGCAAATCCGCAGTTTATCATCTTAGAGAGGGCACAAATAGTGTTTGATGCTTTGAATAATGAAACAAAACTTTGTCAGCTCTGTAAGCATTTTCCATCGAATAATTCCATCTTCTCAAGTGCAAACAGTCACTTCTTTTGTAATGCAGCGCCAGGAAAAACGTCGGTAGGCAAACAAAAGTCTAATAAATGTCCCATAGTGGATGAATGTCAACACTTTGAATCTCAACCCCATCTCTTGTTTGCAATGATAGGATGGTGTGCGAGGAGTAAACTGTGTTGATGTTTTGTTTCCAGTGACCCATGTTACGATGAAGATGATCGAATTAAGTGATTCTGTTAATATGATTTGTCTTTCCACAGATGCTGGCATACCTGCTGAGTTTCGCCATTTACTTCTGTTTCTGTTACATGTTTACAGCATCCACAATCTTTGCTTAATTTAATTCTCTTCCCAACCTGCCTCTCAGAAGCAATTCTTCGAATCATAGAACCCGACCAGACAGAAGAGGTCCTTCAGTGCATCAAGTTTGTGTTTACAAAGCTGCACTAAATCAAGACTTGTCCCAGGTTTCAACACGATAATCCTCATCATGAATTTTGCAATACTTCAAGTGTTTATCCTATTAAAGTCCGAAGCACTGAATAACAAGATCTCCTCACTCTCTGGTTGAAAGCCTTTTACTCCAATCTCCTCTAAACCTCTTACCTCTCATCGTAAAATTGACGACCACTTCTCTTCTGTCAATTTCCTGTCCCCAATCCTGGAGTGAGCCGCATTGAAACAAGCCAGGCTCGGAGGTGTCCTGTTTAAACATGATATCGGATTACTTCCAACTGACCCAATTAGGTGCTAAGATCTTCCATTGCTCCCTGAGCAGACATGGATAATGTTTGAGCAGTAATTTCCGATTTCCAATTCACTTGCTGCCTCTTTCGTTAATTTCCTGGTGATTTTGGTTCTCGCCCGGGAACGTGTGGCCTCTCCAACTGCACAACGCGCTGCCTGTTGGCTATGGCAATGTCGGGTCTCCTGTTCATTCTCACTAACATCATATTCAGTCGACTGAAACAATTTTACTTCCCACTATGTTTTCTGAACATTACATTTGCTTCCGAAAGCTAAGAGAAAATTTTGGGCAGACAAAGACTTGGCTGTAGTTCTAGCAACAACTGGCATTCTGCTCTGTCCCAAAAATAGAAATCCCTTTTATTTTCAGTTTCAATCTAGGAGGGTAGTTGACAACGTTCATGGTACTGCCATGTAAACTTAAGTTAATTACTGATCTCAGGTGACTGGAGTTTAACTGATTTGATAACATTTCAACTCTTTTCTTCCAATTCGTCTTAACTCTGTTGATGAGCAGTATGGCTGTCAGATACATTTTGGTGTCTCGTAGAGTCCGCAAGACACTGAGGGACCTGAGTACGGCAGAGAGTCACAACGATGCAGAGATTGCGAGTCAGAGGAAGTCGGTGATTTCCCTCTTCACCATATCCGTTAGTTTCATCCTTCTGTGGACAGTGTACGTTGCAAACAACTTATACATCCACATTAAAGGAACAATTCGCAGAAGGTATGGCTCGCTCGTCATTTTTATGTACATCGGAGAAATGCTGAAGGATTTCAGCTGCAGTGACACATTTATGTATGCAGTGACTCTTCAGTTTCCGAGCAAAGTTATGAAACGCGGTACAACAGCTGGTCACGTAAACTGTTCACTTCATGACTCTGCAAAACAACAAAGAGATGTTCAGACATGGCCAGAGTGTTCCCAGTGTAGGAATTGTTCATGTATGGCCAGGATTCCATCAGTGCAATGATATGGATCTGACGATAGCACCAGCGGTGGATGGGAAGGGGGAAGCAGTATGGGTTACCTGTCACTATGCTCAGGAACATGCCGTTATCCCTGATTGACTGACGGTTGGAGGCACACGGGGACACCCAGACAATGAACAGCAGCAGGCCGTTCAGCCCTTCATACCTAGTTCACTCACTCTTCCAGAAAATCGCAGCTTATTCAATTGTAACATAATGATAATTGTCAGATTCTGACTTTTCTGCTCTCAACAAAACAGGTTATGACAACTCGTGAAAGGCTCCATGTGCTGTTTATCCCCTCACCTGAATGGGTTACTACTTCTTGCACATTTGATATTGAGAGAGTTCGATGAGTTCACTACCTGTCTACTCCCATCACAAGGATATTGCGTTCTCCCGCTCCAGCTCGTTCAGAAATTTTCTATGTCCCTCTCACCCCTGTCTTGCGCACTTCCCCATATCTCAGATTCTCGCTCAGTCTCTCTCTGTCTCTCTGTGTCTGTCTCGCTCCGTGTCTCTACTGTCTGTATTGCTCTGTTTGTCTCTCTCACTATCTGTTTATCTCTCTGTCTGTCCATCTCCTTCTATGTCAAACTTTCTTTGTCACGTGTCTATCTCATTCTCTGACTCTCCCTCTCTTTCCGCACTGTGTCATTTTTTCACATTCAACATGACAGACAATTGCTGTCTCAGTTTAGCACATGCTCACTTGCATTAGCTCACAACCCTTCACTCCCTATATTCAGTGATTTCTTTCTCCCCAGGAGGTGATTTTGGAAAATACAAAACGTGCAGACACAACTGGCAGTACCTTGATCAAACAATCATTACATTTCTCTAAATGAATCTCCCTCCATCTCCTGAACATTAATAGTTTCCCTCTTTCTCTTTCCCCCTACACCTGTGACAACTGTGTTCTACATGAAGTTCCCTCTCAGTTTTCGTGGGTCCTTTTACGTGTCTGTTGATTTTGCTTCATTGCTTTTGTGGGAATGTTACTGTATGTGTGTCCCTGGTTTTTGTGCTTGGGTATGTCCCTGGGTGTGACAGTGTGTGCGATTCCCCTTATGTGTGTTGCAATTATTTCGTTTATTTTTCATTACTGTGTTCATTTATTTGGGTATGTTATTCAGTCTGCATGAGAGTGTTTCCGTGAATTTGAGTGTTTTAATGTGTCTGTTATTGTGCCTGTGTGATTGTGAATCTGTGTGTTTTGCACATGTGTGTTTGCTGTGTTCTGCCTGTGTGAATGCTGTTTGTTCAGCTTTCAGGGTTACAATGTTATGGCTGCACGACTGTGATTCTGTGTGTTACTGTCATATTGTCACGATGGTTCTGCGACTCCTTGTGTGTTTGTCATTGAGTTTAGGTGTATTATTGTGGGATGACGTGTGTGTTTTTGACTGGCTGTGCTCCTGTTTACCACCGTGAATGTGTTATTGAGATTATGTTTGGCTGGCTGTATGTGTGCTGAGATCTTTCTGTTCCCCAACCAGGATCTTTCTCTGCCTGTCTGTGGGTGCATCACTTTGTTTCTGAATGTCACTCTGTCCCTGTATGTATTTACGTTTGTGGTTCTGTAAAAACGCTACAATGTGCTCATGCATGTATCTCAAAATGTTTCAGTAAGTTCTTGCAATTTGGTGTATAATGTCACTCACTCTGAATTCATGTCTATATGTGTGGACGTGGATTTGATTCTGTACCTGTGTACACATGTGTTCCCATGTCAAAGCATGACTGTTTTATGTGAGTGTGTGCAGATTTGTTTCTATATCTCAATATGACTGCATTTTTGTGTGTGTGCATTCTGCCTGTCTATTGGTATGTTCCTATATCTCTCAGTATGCCTGTTTGTGTGGGTGTGTGTCTGTCTGTGTGGGTGTGGCTGCATTAATGTGTCAGTGGATTGGTGTGATCCCAAACTGCAATCTGATTGTTTTGTTGTGTGTGTTTTTGAGGGTTTGAAAATGTTTCTGCAGTTGGTGTTTAAGTATGTTCCATCATTTCATAAGATTTTTTTTAAAATGTGTAAGTGTGTATGTGAGATTGGGTGTGTTCCTGTTTCTGTTTGTCACCATGTTCCTCTATCTCACTTTGAGTGTATTTCTGTGCGGGGGTGAGTTTGTGTGTCTCTGTGTTGGTGGGTGTGGCTCCGTGGCCCTCGATGTGTTGATATATTTCTCGATCAGCATGAGATTCCCATGAAAAAAGGCAAGTGAACCATATAGCATGACGTGGTGCACAAATTACACACAGTGGTGCATTTGTGGGAATTTGTGAAAGATCCAAATATTAATACCTCTACTTCCTGAACCCTGAAAGCTGAACGGTTACTTCTGTTCAAACACCTGTGTTACGAACTGAACAATTCAGGGGAAGACTTTATAAAAAGCTGGATGTCAGCACTTTGTTGTATGTTTCAACCTCACATGTAATATATAAATATTGTTTTATGTTAGCGCTGCTTGTGTCCATACATCAATATTTTTATGATGTTGGAGCATAATTAGGGCATTCAGCCCATCGAGTCAGCTGTACAATTTAATCATGAACGCTCTATTTCTCCATCCCATTTTCCTGCCTTATCTCCGCAGTCTTTGATCCCCAAATCAATAACAAATCCATATATCTCTGTCCTAAATACATTCAATGACCTGGTCTCCACAGGCGTATGTGACGACGATTTCCATAGATTAACCACAGATAGGCTGAAGAAAATCATTCTCATCTACATTCCAAGGTCTGAGCCAGTTTCCTCCGCTCCTAGTCTCTCCTATGTGTGGAAACAAACAGAAGTTGAAATAGGATAACACTTCACAAAGGCAGTACAATGCTGTTTCTGATGCGTTGGAAAACGGTTCCGAGATCAGATTGGATTTGGTGAAAGAGACGTGTCCAAGTACGCAGCAGAAAACCTGGTTGAGTACACCACCATCGTCACAGACTTCAAAAGCAAATATGTGGAGGATTGCTTGTCAAAGAAATAAATCTGAGAGTCCCCCAATCGTAGGCCTTGGATAAACGAGAAATCTACTCCCTACTGAAAGCCACGCAAGCAGCATTCGAGTCGCAATCCAGAACAGGGAAAGTGAAGATGACATTCCCAAAGCCATCAGGGATGCCAAAGGAGAGTACCAGACCAAGATAGAGGCCTAACCCTACAAAACAGAATCCAGCCACCTCTGGAAAGGCCTAAACAATATGACGGGATAAAAACTGAAGCAGAGCAAGACAGCGGACGAAGACACATCCCTCCCTGAAGCGATTAATGCTCTGCTTGGTTTAAGCAGAATGCGAGTGGTGCAGTGATGTATGCCCCAAAATCCGCAGACGCATCTACTCCCTCAGTTACCACTGCCGACATCAGAACAGTGTTCTTGAGAGTCAACCCAATCAAAGCGATGAGCCATAATCGAGTCCCTGGCCATGCACTTAAATCCTGCATGGACCAACAGGCGGATGTGTTTACTGAAATCTTCCAACCCTCTCTCCATATAGCTGAGTCCCCATTTGCTTCATGAAGACATCTGCGCACTGGCACATTAACACAACCCCTCGCACTCTCTCTCCCTCTCTCGCTCTCCTTTCTCTATCTCTTTCTCTCTTTCTCTCTCTCTCTCTCTCTCACACACACACACACACATCGAAATACAGTCATACTGTGATAGAGAAACAAATCTACACACATACAAAGACAAATAGTAACAGGAATATCGCAACTGGCCATTCAGCTCCCTCAAGCCTAATCTGCAATTCAATGGTTGATCTGTAAGGTAACTTCATGCAGCTATGTTTGTGACTTATCCCAAAATACGTATGCATAACAAGAAGCATCTATCTTAGATTTAAAATAAATGACTTTTACAGCATTCACTGCCATTTGTGGAAGAGACTTCCAAACATCCGCTACCTTTTCTGTGTGAAGGTGCTTCTTAATATCTCTGCTGAACGCACTGACCATAATTCATAAACTCCTTCCCTTTGTCCGCGAAACACCAAACAGGGGAGAAGGTTTATCGCTATCTGACCTGAACCGTCCTTTCGAAAGGAAATGGGCTTAATTCGTACAGTCTGTCCTCATGTCTAACCCTAAATGTGCGATTATCATTCTTGAAAATCTAACATGTACTTGCTCGAAGGGCAATATATCCTCCTGAAAGTGTGATACTGGGATCTGCTCCCTGTACTCCCAGTGAGATCTAAGCAGGACCATTCAAAGCTGCAGCATAACTTCTTCAGCTTTATGATAGATGAGCTACTACCGATTTCGAGAGCATTCATTGCCCTCTCCAGAGAACAGTTAAGAGACCACCACCTTGCTGTGGGTTGTGAGTCACATATAGGCCAGACAAGGTAAAGATGGCAGTTTCCCTCCCGAAAGGCTGTGAACGAAACTTTACTTGTTGAATTATTTTTTTCCTCTTGGACATTGCGAAGGCAAAACGATCAATCAACGAGTTGACCATTTCCCTGAAAACATCGACAGAGTCCCCTGTTGGCTTCCTTTTCGTTTGGTCTGATCTACCTGCTTACTTAGTGGGTCTGGTTTTACACTTATGAAGAGATATGCAAATTATGTTTGTAATACAGATAGATAAATATACAACTTTACAAAACCAGTCTTTCCCTTTAATATCCAGAGTAACCTTACAGTTCTGAAATATCTATATCCATACACGAGCTTAAGATATGTTCATGCTTGATGCGTATTCAATAGTGTTTACGCACTTGAAAAACACAGCTTGTCGAACTAGAGTTGGGGCTGTTTTCCTTCTCACATGGTTCTGCTTTATTGTCCTAATGTTCTCTGGAGTGCAGTTGGGAGCTCTCTGATTTGAATGTTTTTTTTCTCCTTTGATGTGGAGGTGCTGATGTTGGACTGGAGTGGACAATGTCAGAAGTTACATGAAACCACTTTCTCGTCCAACAGATATAATTGGAATCACAAGAATTCGCGTGAGCTCTGACATTTTAGTTCGTTATCCAGGACATGTCCGGCTGCTGTGGTTTAGCAGTAGTTTGATGTAACAATGTAATTGGTATAATTTAAATTCAGCTTCTATTACAGGAAGGGTGTTACATGAGACAGCATTCGATATTAAAATATCCCCTTTTACATGGACCGGTCTCAAAAGCATATCTACAGAAATTCAGGTTTTTTATTCCATCCGAAAGCTTGTCGCAATATCTCATCAACAACCCCTCAATTATCAATCAAGGTGAAGGCTTGCATATCTCTCTGAGTTGATTCAGTTTGACAGTGGATGCTGCAAGCTTGTTGGCTTAATATCTCAGTTCCACTGTCCAATTAACAATGGTTCAATGTGATCAATCAAATCAATTAGCTGGCGTACCTGGGCCTATCACACCAACACCACAGTCGACACCAGAATTTCTCTTACAGGTTCACAACACTGCTGCCGTAGACACCAGAGATGCCATCTTCCTCCACCATCACCACAAAAAGCACGAGAAGACAATGATGAGGATGAGAATAAAGAAGATCAAAGGATATGACTGACCTGGTGCTGGAAATCGAATCGAGCAAACAGCATGAACATGGCCTGCTCTGCCACAAGGAACAGTATAGGAAAATGTACCAGGATGAGAACGTTTCAGCTGCAAGGTGACATGAGAGTGTCTGTGATTGGTTTCATTCAGATCCACTGACATCAAGCCGTTGTTCGTCTCTTACCATTGCCTCCTGCTGGTCAGCAACGGGAGGTGGAGTCTGAATGTGAAACTGCCTAGCCCACAAAACAAGGAGCTGGTCAAAACGATTAGACTGGTTGGAGAAGAGTGAAGGTCCAAAATGAGTCTTCCTCAAATATCCAGGAAACAGTCAGGCGGTGCATCAAGAGGATCATTCTTTTCAAATGTCTTCTTACAATAGAGTAACATGGAAAACTGGCGAATATATACATAGAGCATGCAGAACCAACCCCGCGGTACTCAAAGGGGCTCAATATCACGGAGGAAACCCAGGAGGTGAAGGGGTAGCAAGCCTTGCTCTTTTCTTTGGAAGCCTCTGAGATTATCTCCCGGTCAAGTGTCCATAATGTGTAATGGAATGAGACGTACTCACTTTTGATCCTCAGAATGAACAAATGGAGATCTCTGTGCTCAGCCACCAGAAGGAAGAAGATGGCTCGCTAATGTCATCCCAGTCTGACATCCTGAGGATCAACAATTGCTTTTATGCTGGACTCTATGATGCAAAGCCCAAAGACACTGCGACCTCCCATTAGTTTCTGTCCGCTATCGTAGAGGTCTGAGATGGCAGCACAAGAGAGAGGCTGCATCAGCTGTTATCTCTGGATGAACTGACCAAAGCCCTCCAATCCTTAAAAACGAGTAAATTTCCTAGAAGTGATGGCTCACCAGACAAGTGATGAGCAACTCTGTTAGATTTGTTTGGCGATTACCTGCTGGAAGTGAACGACAGCATGCTGTCAACAGGTAACTTGTGTGAATCCATAAGGGAAGTTATCACCCCTTCACCTACAATCACAATGTTTACATGGATGACGAAGGACAGATTTTACGCTGAATGCAGATCACGAAAGTCTGACTGAAGTTATTCACAACCTGATCAGGTCTTCCTTGTGATACGTGATTCACACTGAACAAACTGTTCTGTATTGTGCAGAAAGACACCCGAGATCCTTGCACTCCTTAAGGATATGCTCACCTCTTATGCAGGACAGGTCTGCTTCATCAAGCTGGACCAGGAAAAGGTCTTTGCCAAGATATCGCACAACTACATGTGGTGTGTGCTCTCTAAAGTGGTCTTTGGGAGGAAATCCGCACATGAATCCATCTGCTGCACACCAACATCGGCAGTGCAGCCTTAATCAATGGGTGGCAATCAGAAATCTTCTGGATCAGATCGGACGGACTACAAGTCCACAGCACGGACTACAAAATCTTCACCAGGGTGCTGTCTTCTCGCCTGGACTTCACCCGGACCAGTCCTACATGGTCCCGGGCCAGAGGATACACGAAAACGTCCACCTGCTCCGGGACCTGATTCATTTCAGTCGACAGGCTGGTCTGTCGAGTGCCTTCCTGTCTCTCAACCAGGAGAAGACGTTCGGCAGGGTCAATCACGAGTACCTGGTCGGGACTGTGCGGGCATTCGAGTTCGGGACTCGGTTCGTCGCTCTGATTCGAATTTTGTACGCCGCCGCAGAGTGTCTGGTTAAAGTTAACGGGTCCCTGACGGAACCCCTTCGCTTAGGGAGAGGAGTACATCAAGGCTGCCCCTGTCCAGCCAGCTGTATTCCCTGTGCATGGAACCTTTCCTGCGCCACTGGCAGAGGAGGTTGTCAGGGCTGGTTCTGCATGGCGCGCACGGTCTGTGTCATCTCGGCCTACGCCGATGACATGGTCCACACTTTCACCCACCCGGCTGACCTGGGGAGGATGCGCGAGTGCCAGGCAATGTACTCGGCAGCATCTTCCACCAGGATCAACTGGGTCAAATGTTCCGGACTACTGGTCGGTCCGTGGCGGGTGGACTCTCTGGCTGAGGAATTACAAGGGTTCAGCTGGAGTGCCACCCATCTCCTCTACATGCGGGTCTACCTCAGCCCGGCTGAAGAATCCTGGCCGACCAACTGGCAGGAGCTGGAGGCCAAAGTCTCAGCTCGCCTCGGCCGCTGGACAGGACTGCTCCGAGTGCTATCTTACAGGAGTCGAATGCTGGTCATAAACAAGCTGGTGTCCGCCATGATGTGGTACTGGCTGATCACTTTGGTCCCTCCTCCTGGCTTTGTCGCTGAAATCCAGAAAACGTTGGTCTACTTCTGGGACAAAAAGATGTACTGGGGCGCTGCGCAGGTTCTGAGTCTCCCTATTGAGGAGGGCGGTCTGTCGCTGGTGTGCGTCCGCACCCAGGTCGCGATGTTCTGCCTTCAGAACTTGCAGCGATACCTTTTCATCGAGCCTACTCCTACGTGGTGCACCCTGGCGATGTATTTTTTTCTGCCAGGTGGGTAACCTCAACTACGACACATAGCTCCTGTTCGTCAACCGTGATGGTTTGGATGTCGCCCTCAAGACGCTGCCTGTCTTTTACCAGGACATGATCACTGCCTGGAATGGTCGAACTACGCCATGCCTACCCTCCGGCAGAAATAGCGGAAGAAGTCAGGGAGCCGTTGCACAGGAATCCGCAACTCTGTACTCGCGGGTTCGAGTAGCTGTCGGAGGGGAGGGCCATGGTGGTGAGGGTGAGCAGGGTCGGGGATGTGCTGAGTGCCGGGGGCCTGGGCTGGTCGCTGCCGCAGGACATATCGAGCAGGGCAGCTGTAGACGTCCGGTACGTGGCCAGAGCCACCCGACGCCTTAAAACGGCGGTGCTCGGACCCGACGTAGTGCACCAGTTGGAGGACGCTCACGTGTGCGATGGCATCCCGTCCACGCTCACCCCATCCCGGACGGAATTTCACATTGGGCCCAAAAGTCCCGTACATCCCGCGGGACCCTCTGTCCCACAACCTGAGCCAACTCCGGAATTTTTATTTTATTCCCTTTCAGGGGGTAAAATGGCGGGACTTGTATAGACTGCTGCTGCACACCGTCCACCTCGTTCCCTCATCCACCGTCCGGACAGGCCTTGGCGTGCCCATTTGCCACTGGGTGGTGGGGATTCCCAGTGGAGGGCTCTCTATGCGGGACTCCTCACCCTTTCTCTCGGCGCTCCGAGGTGCAGTGTGCTGCACACAGCGGTCCCCTTCAACCACAGATGGCGGTGGTTCATGGCCGCCAAACCCAACTGCTTGTTCTGTGGCACTGTGGAGTCCGTGGACCATGTGTATATTGGGTGTGGGCGTTTGCACTCCCTTTTTGATTTTCTTAAAAACCTCCTCCTCTGCTTTTGGTTCCACTTCAGTCCGACACTCCTGATCTTCGGGCACCCGGTACGGCGGAGGGAGGGCAGGTCTGAAGACCTCCTCGTGGGTCTGCTCCTGGGCCTGGCCAAACTGGCCATAAACAGGTCCCAGCAGCGGGCCTTGGAGGGGGTTGTTAAGGCCGACTGCCTGCCCCTCTTCTGCGTTTACGTTAGGGCGCGGGTGTCCTTGGAGAAGGAACACTCTGATTTGAGCTGCCTTTTATTTTTGGCTATGATGTGGAGGTGACAGCATTAAAATGGGGGGAGACAATGTTAGAGGTCACACGATACCAAGCTATTGTTCAACAGGTCCAGTTGAAAACACAAGCTCTCGTGTGATTTCTGACCTTTTTTTAGCCAGTCATTCAGGTCATGTTCGATCAGAATTGTTTCGTTGCCGTTTGAAGTAACAATGTACTCAACGTAATTTAAATTCAGTTACTATCATAGAAAGTGTGGTACATAAATAGCATTTAATATTTTGATGTCATCTTTTTAAATTAAAGATCTCAAGAAACGTTCTACTTAAACTTAGAACTATTTTTCAATCCGAAACCTTGTGGCAATGTCTCATCACCAATCCATTCAATTTTCAGTCAAAATGAAGACTTGCATATCTGTCTGGCTTGATTGAATTTGACAGGCAAAGGGGCAAGTTTCCTGGTTTAACATCTCAGTTCCATTGTCTCATTAACACCAGTTCAATGTAATCGGTCAAGATAATGGGATTGTGTACCTGGGCCTACCCCTACCAACACCAGCATTCAAATTCCAGTTCATAAAGCTGCTGCTGTAGACACCACTGATACCACATTCAGCAACCGTCATGGCCAAAAGCAAACAAAAGTAAAATTGAAGACGAGAGAGCAAAGAAGAAAGAAGGTTGCAACCAACCTGGAAGCAAATGGACACAACAACATGAATGCTTTTGAAACGATCACAACGAAGGTTGAAGGGGAATTGCGCAGGCTTGGAACGTTTCACCTGTGAGGTTAGATTGGAGAGACTTGGATCGGTTTTGGGCAGATTCACCGACGTAAACCCGGTGTTCCTCCATGATCACTGCCTCCTGCTGGCCAGCAAGGGAACGTGTAACATGATGGTGAAATTGCTGAACCAAGAGAACACAGGAGCTCAAAAGGGATTCCACAGTTTGGAGAACTGTGACATCCCTCTTTCAGTCTCTCTCGGACTTGTGGGAAATAGTCAAGGAAAATATAAAGAGGATCTTTAGCAGGGAGAACTGTCCAAAATCCAAAAGAGCGTGCAGAACCTACACCTACTGCAGGCGATGGAGGTCGATGTTTTCACTAATCTTTAGCAAGCCTTGCTCTTTACATCAGAAGCCTTCAAGGTAACTTCCTGGTCCATCATCCACAACGTTGAGTAGAGTGAGTCCTGCGCATTATTGTTCTTTCCAAAAATGGACAGCGGGAGATCAGTGATCAGCAGCTTGAAGGAAGAAGATGGCTTGGTAATGTCCTCTCAAAATGACATTCTAAGGATCAGAAAATCCTTTTCTGTTGGTCTCTACGATATGAAGTCAACTATCACTGCAAATCTCCCAGTCATTCCTGCCCAATATCACGGAGGTCTTAGACAACAGCACCCGGGAGATGCGACAGCAGCCATTCTCCCTGAATGAGCTGACAAGGCTTTTGAGTACTCAGAAATGTGTAAAATTCCCAGAAGTCACTGCTTTCCCACCAAATTGTGTCAAATCGTTGGGACATGATTGGCCAGTACCAATTCATAATGCACAAGAAAAGGTATCTCGCCCCTCCTCTACAATTCGAACGACAAGTTGGAGGACTGGCAACCTGTTTCATTGCTGACTGCACATTAAAAAAATCGTATCTCAGGTCATAACCAACCAGGTCAGATCTACTCTGGGATCAGTGATTTAAACCGATCAAACCTGCCCTGTAGTGGGCAGCACGAACAATGAGAGCATTTTTCTCCTGAGGGACATGATCACCTACATACAGGACAGGGGAGATGGAGGCCTGCCTCATCAGCCTGGACCAGGAGAAGACCTTTGACAGGATATTGTACAGCTAAGTCTGAGATGTGCTTTTCACATTGAGTTTTGGTGAGGATGCACCAAATGTATTCTACAGGTCCTAGAGTCATAGAGATGTACAGCATGGAAACAGATATTTTTACTGCTTCTGCCGTCAATGGCTGGGAATCAGAGGGCTTCCTGATCAGATCCAGAGTTAGTCAGGGCTGCCCATTCTCACCTATCCTGTTTTGTTGCTGATCCCGAAGCACCTGAATAATTGTTGCAATGCATTCAGACATTTCTCCCTCTTTTGCCATTGTGCTCATTTATACATCAACTCTCTATTTTGATTCAGGACGCAAGTTTCTTCATTCTCCATGGTGGCAAATAATTCGAGTATGTTGAGATCACTCTTCCCCAAAACAATAAAATTGCAAAATCATGCTTTTGCATTGTGTACGTACTATTTGGAGAAAGCATATTTCATTGCTGCGTGTTTACATCTGTGCTCTTGTATCAATTCAAGACTGTGAGAAGTAATAAGTTAATTCTTTCAAAGTGGTATCTCTGTCCAAATACCGAACACATCATCATAAATAATAAGTTAGAAAGGTGAGGTTTCAAAAGTAACTTATCACTTTAAGATTAGATTACATTACAGTGTGGAAACATACCCTTCGGCCCAACATGTCCGCACCGACCCGCCGAAGTGTAACCCAACCATACATTTACCCCTTACCTAACACTACAGGAAATTTAGCATGACCAATTCACCTAACCTGCACATCTTTGGACTGTGGGAGGAAACCGGAAAACCCCACGAGGAAACCCACGCAGAAATGAGGAGAACATGCAAACTCCACACAGTCAGTTACCTAAGGCGGGAATTGAACCCGGGTCTCAATAGCATACGCTATTGAGGATCTGGCTAGAAAAGTAACATTCAATTAAAAGCAAACCACGCTTCCAATGTATTCAGATCGCACCAGGCCCAGAACCCTCACCAATAAATGAAATGTCGACGCTCTTCCCCTTGGAACCAATATTTCCAGCCACACATGCAATAATCAAATGAGCACTTGGAGTAACCCAAGGATCAGCTGTTCAATTTCTTGCCTGATTTGCTCAGTTCGACTTTCAGAAACCCCAAGCTTTTCCTTCTGGTAATATTTGTGATGAGGTCAACCAACTGGACCTCATCGGATATGAGTTCCCTGATTGTGGCTATTAATATGTCTCAATCAGTGAGCCCTTGTTGACCTAAAAAGGATGAATGTCATGGATATGGAGATGTTGAATGCCTAAGGCAGTGAGAGACTATTGTCACAGGCTGTGCTTTTGTAAATGAGGAATGATTAATGTTGGATTCTGACCTCTGAAGGGCTATTTCACCACTTAACATTGTTGATGCCAATGTTGAGCAGGACCTGTGGTTCTTCATTTTCTTCACTTTCCCGCTTCAATTCTGTTGAGATTGTTAAGACCGACAATGTGTCGTCTCCGGTAACCAGCTATTTTTCTTTCATGCTACAGCTGCTATTAAACAGGGAAGCCACAAACCATTGTTGAGGAGAACATTTCTCTAAGAAACTCTCAACCGGAATTAATAGCCAAATGTCAATGCCAAGTTAATAACAATATGATGTAAAATAAGATTTCCAAGTTGGATGGATAGAATTGCTGTGTTAATGCTAGTAAATAGCGTGCCACAAGGTCTAATTGATTAACCCTGCTGCCTCACAGCGCCGGGGGTGCGTCTGCGTTGGATGCACTTTGCAGGGTCAGTGTGGACTCGATGAGCCGATTAACCCGCTTCCACACTGTAGAGATTCCAATAAATGGCTCAACATGCATGTTCCCATGTTTGTTATTGACCGATTCGGATTTTAATTATCGAATAAACCTAAGTTCTAACAATGAACGATCACAACTCAGAGTTAACACACCGCTGTCACCTGTTTGTTCAAATTCTTAAATAAATGATTGGAACCACGTTGTCATGTCATTGTCCCCCAGAGGTATCAGCAGGTATAAATGAAAGACTTCGGAATTATATCATCTAGGAATTTCGTACAGAGAGAATGCTTGTACAAATAGACTTTTGTTGAAAATGACTTTTTCAATTCATCAGATGTGGAAAATCATTTACACGAACATTCCGATTGTAATAATTCCTGGTAAGTGCCTTACACATCTGACATTGTCTGAGTCTTTCTGACGATTCATGCTATTACTCAGAATGACGCATTGGTAGTAATCGCACACTCTGCAGTAATTGCCCAGGAAATTAAACTTTCCGTGGTGTAATGATTAATCTCTTGTGGCAAGCCTGCAGAAATCTCAATTCAAGCGGAGACTACGCTGAATTTCGATGGTATTAAGGAAGCGAGTCTCTTTAAAAATATATATACAGTGGTATTTTTATGTCGAGAATAGAAAAAAACATCGGGAGAGATTTATTTTCTGTTTTTTGAACAAATCAGCTGTCGGTTACTCTGTCCTTCTGATGCTAACATTAAACTTCGAGGTATTCCTGTTACCACAGCAATTTGCTTCAAAACCGTTCTTTAAAAGTCTGGCCGTGGGTTGAATGGCTTTGTGCACGAGTCCACATTGTTTTTTTTTAAAATTATGGTTTATCACACAGCATGGTATCAATGGTATCTACAGGTTTGCTCGAGAGGTCAGCAACATGAGATTCAGAATGAATCGCTTAATTTTTATCATTTTTCTCATTTGTTTCAGTCTTTTTTATTTCCTGAAACTGGGCGGATTCACAAAACTTTCCACATGAGAAGGGGATGCGAAAATTAGTCAGCTTTCGTACCTTGGAGTGAACACTTCTGTTCATCCGAGACAGATTTGTTGGGAGAAAAGATGCTCTGAAGAGATTACTTAACGCTGAGTACATTCACAATCAACTTTGTGATAGTTCCAGAAAGAAGTTCACTGCAGCTTCACTTTAAAAGTGGCAGGCACAAGTCATTTGAGCAAATGTTAGATCCAGGGACCCTGGATATTATACGAGGGGTATTTTCTTTGGAAAGACAGAGCAGTTGTATATTAAGTAATAAGCTGCTTTCTTTCGTTTCATCTATGCATTGTTTTGAAGTTAATGAGAATTATACACACTGCATAATCATTTTCTTTGAATCTGTGTTATAAGTCTAGAGTTTGCTTTCTAATATTTTATCATTTCTTTTGAAATAAACTTTGTTTTTGACGTGGGCGCAATATTTGCAGCACTTTGAGTATACTATTCAGCAAGAGATCACTTTGTTAAATGAAAAGACATAAGATTATAATCCATCAAACTGGATTTCGTTCTGGAGATCTGGCTTGTTTTGTAATTAATCAGTTGATATCAGAACAGAAGTGAGGCTACTAACATATCCTAACGCCTGATTAACTGACACCACACTTCAATCAGACTATGCCCCAACTATACCTCTCCAGATCCATTTTACGCTACCGATCACACATCCAGACTTAGATGAAATTGCATATTACCTCGACCAAAATAGGAATCTCTCACACTGCAACAGAGCCAATGCAATACAAATTCCCTCACCGCCGCAAGATTTGTAGCAATAGAACTACGTGAGCCACTGGGTGGCTCACACGTATGGTTTTATGAACAATACTTTGTCACCACCTAGCAGTGAGGACAGAATTGCACTGTGGCAGTTTCGAAGAGATTGACAAAAATGTTGCCATTATGTGGAAATTACTGTAGAATTAAGGAAAGATGGATAGTGTTTGGGTCATTTTACTTTGAACAGAGGTGAATGAGAGGTGATGTGATTGAAGTCATCAAAATAATCAGGGTCATAGATGGAGACTTATCACGCTGAACACAGGAACATTTATCAGAAGAAACAGAGTAATACAAATTGATGGAAGGATTATCGGGTACACGAGACCGACCGTTTCATTCAAAAGGTGATGCGGCGTCTTGAACTCACTGCCCAGTTTCGCTGGGAGCTTGAGGTATCAAACCACAACTCATTTAAAGGGAACCTGGATCTGGACTTGAAGGAAAATTGCAATACTGTGGAGTGTTAAAGTGAATTCCAGAGTGCAATGACGACCTTCCATTTGTTCCATGAAGAAGTGTTTGTATCTCAATAGTTTTTACAATGCATGAAGTAATTCTTGCGGAGGAATGATTTTTAACTAAGTTTAGAAATCAGGAATTAATCAATTAGATTATTACAGCAGTTCAGGCAGCATCCTTGTTTAGTTATTCTCATTATTAAAACATGTTTTTTTTAAAGCAAATGTTGTGAAAGGTTGCACTGTTTTTGACCTGCTGGGTAATGACATTATCACTTGAAATGTTAATTGCCCCTGACATAATCAGAACACAAGAGAGAGTCAGATACAAATTTTTATTATGTTGGATCTTATTTGACATGGATTGGAGTACTGAATTCACTATTTTTTGTGGTTCTGTTCGCCGAGCTAGGAATATGTTTTGCAGACGTTTCCTCCCCTCTCGAGGTGACATCCTTAATGCTTGGGAGACTCCTGTGAAGCGCTTCGGTGATGCTTCGTCCGGCAGTTATTGTGTTTTGTATCTGCCGCTTCTGGTTGTCAGGTCCAGCTGTCCGCTGCAGTGGCCGGTATATTGGGTCCAGGTCGATGTGCTTATCGATTGAATCTGTGGATGAGTGCCATCACATGTTTTCAGCATTCAAAGCCCTTACATTTATTTCATTAAAATGGTTCACTACCCAACCTGACTCGCTGAAGTGCTTCTCAGAATCATTAAAAAAAGACAGAATATTTCATTTGGACAATTAAGTTTGTGCTATCAACGCGACACAAAATCTACGATCGTCCTGGCTTCCAGCAATATGCTCGTAGCCTCGTATGTTATGAAGTTTCAATTATTCATCCAGGTAGTTATAAAAGTTTGTGAGGTTTCCTGATTCCACTACCCTCCCAGGAACTGAATTACCAGACCCCCACCATGCTTTGGGTGAATACCTCTTCCTCACATTCACTCTAAACCCCTTCCCTTTCATCTAACAAATTAGGCCACGATGGCAATTTCTAATTTCCGATTAGAGTTGTACTGGAAAAGCACAGCAGTTCAGGCAGCATCCGAAGAGCTGTAAACACGACGTTTCGGGCAAAAGCCCTTCATCAGGTTTTTACCTTATTTCTGATTTCCGTTTTATCGACTCCTTTAGTCAATTTCCGGGTGATTTTGGTTCTCGCACGTGGAAAATGCAGCCTCTCCAACTGCACAAGACGCTGCCTGTTGGCCATGACAACATCAGATATACTTTTCATTCTCACAGACATCATGCTGTGGAGATTCAAATACTTGTACTTCCCAAAATGTTTCCTGAACTGTGTACAGTGCTGTTGCTGTCCCGGCTCGAAAAGCGGCAGATTGTTTTGTTTGGTTCACTGTCCTTTTCTCCTTTGATCGTTTTGTAGCAATTTGCTGCCTGAAAATGAAGAGGAAATGTCGGAGAGAGAAAGCCTTGGTCGTGACTCTGGCTGCAACCGGCATTCTGTTCTTTTCAAAGGACATTCTCTCCTGTTTTCGGTATAAACCTGGGAGGATAGTTGAAGATATTCCAATACACTGCCATATGAAGTCAAATTATTTTACTGATCCCAGGTAGCTGGGATTTAGGTGGTTTGGTTACATTTTAACCCGTTTCATCCCATTCATGTTAATTCTGTTGATGAACACTCTGACGGTCAGGTACATTTTAATGGCCAGTCGAATCCGCAAGAGCCTGAGGGGTCAGAGGAGGGGAAGTAGTCACAAAGATGCAGAGATGGAGAGCTGGAGGAGGTCAGTTATTAACCTCTCCACCATACCAGTCAGCTTCATAATTTTGTGGTTAGCGTGCGGTGCAAATATCTTACACTTCCAGATTAAAGGAGGAAATCGTTGGAGGAACAGGTTTAGAACCCAGTTTATGTTTGTTGCAGAAATGCTGAAGGATTTCGGCTGCAACATAAACACAATATTTTATGCAGTGACTCTGCCCAAGTTCAGAGAGAAGTTCAGGAATGCAGCGCAACAACTGGTCAAGGAAATTCTTCACTTAGTCATTCAGCAAAACAACTGAGTGAAGTTTGTTGGCAGCTGCAGTGTTCCCAGCGGAGGAATTGCATATGTACGCCCAGGATTCCAGCAGTATAATCACATGGATCTCAGTACATCACCCAGGAATTGATGGGGAAGGGGGAACCAGAATGGGTCACCAGTCATCAAGGTGTAAAAACGTTGACTGCAGATGCTGGAAACCAGATTCTGGATTAGTGGTGCTGGAAGCGCACAGCAGTTCAGGAAGCACCTAAGGAGCTTCGAAATCGACGTTTCGGGCAAAAGCCCATCATCAGGAATAAAGGCAGTGAACCTGGAGCGTGGAGAGGTAAGCAAGAGGAGAGTGGGGGTGGGGAGAAAGTAGCATAGAGTACAATGGGTGAGTGGGGGAGAGGATGAAGGCGAAAGGTCAGGGAGGAGAGGGTGGAGTGGATAGGCGGAAAAGGAGATAAACTGGTAGGACAAGTCCGGACAAGTCATGGGGACAGTGCTGAGCTGGAAGTTTAGAACTAGGGTGAGGTGGGGGAAGAGGAAATGAGGAAACTGTTGAAGTCCACATTGATGCCCTGGGGCTGAAGTGTTCCGAGGCAGAAGATGAGGCGTTCTTCCTCCAGGCGTCTGGTGGTGAGGGAACGGCGGTGAAGGAGGCCCAGGACCTCCATGTCCTCGGCAGAGTGGGAGGTGGAGTTGAAATGTTGGTCCACGGGGTGGTGTGGCTGATTGGTGCGGGTGTCCTGAAGACGTTCCCTAAAGCACTCTGCTCGGATGCGCCCAGTCTCCCCAGTGTAGAAGAGACCGCAACAGGAGCAACGGATACAATAAATGATATTAGTGGATGTGCAAGTAAAACTTTGATGGATGTGGAAGGTTCCTTTAGGGCCTTGGATAGAGGTGAGGGAGGAGGTGTGGGCGCAGGTTTTACAGTTCCTGCGGTGGCAGGGGAAAGTGCCAGGATGGGAGGGCGGGTTGTGGGGGGGGGCCGTGGACATGACCAGGTAGTCACGGAGGGAACAGTCTTTGTTGAAGTCGGAAAGGTGTGGGGAGGGAAATTTATCCCTGGTGGTGGGGTCTGTTTGGAGGTGGCGGAAATGTCGGCGGATGATTTGGTTTATGCGAAGGTTGGTAGGGTGGAAGGTGGGCACCAGGGGCGTTCTGTCCTTGTCACGGTTGGAGGGGTGGGGTCTGAGGGCGGAGGTGCGGGATGTAGACGACATGCGTTGCAGGGCATCTTTAACCACGTGGGAAGGGAAATTGTGATCTCTAAAGACGGAGGCCATCTGGTTAGTTCTGTGTTGGAACTGGTCCTCCTGGGAGCAGATCCGGTGGAGGCAGAAAAATTGGGAATACTGTATGGCATTTTTGCAATAGGTAGGGTGGGAAGAGGTGTAATCCAGGTAGCTGTGGGAGTCGGTGGCTTTGTAAAAAAAATGGCATTGTCAAGTCGGTCGTCATTAATGGAGATGTTGAGGTCCAGGAAGGGGAGGGAGGTGTCAGAGATGAACAGGCTTCCATCTTTGATTGACTGACAGATTGACAAATACGGGGGCACATAGTCAATTAGTAGCAGCAGGCCATTCATCTCTCCTGTCAGCGATGTATTTGGGAATGCTATTCAGTCTGTATGAGAATGTTTCCGTGAAGTTGAGTGCCTTTATGTCTGTGTACATGTCTGTGCCTGTGTGGTTGTCTACCTGTTTCTGTTTTGCACACACGCAACTGTTGTATTTGTGTCTGTGTGTATGCTGTTTGTGGAGTTACCTTCCGATGACTTTGTGGTGTGGGGGTGTATGGGTGTGTGGGTGTTACTGTCAGCATGTCACGATTGTTCTGTGATTTCATATGTGCGCGTCTCTGAGTATTATTATATTATTGTGTGAGTGTGGAGTGCGTCTCTGCCTGACTGTGCTCATGTTTAAGCAGGTGAGTGGTTTGTTGAGCTGTCTAACAGTGTGTGCCCACAGCCGGATCACTTTGTACCTCTCTGTACATGTGTCTCTTTTTTTTCTGAGTGTCTCTCTTTGTTTATATCTAATTGTAGTTGTGCCTCAGTAAATGCATTTGAATGTACTTGTGTGTGCGTGTGTAACAGACGTTTCTATCAGATCTTACAGGTTTTTGTGAAAAGCCACTCGCTCTGAGTTCATTTCTACATGAGCGTGAGAGTGTGGCTCCGATTGGTTTGATGTCTGCGCAGAGATGCGTTGCTCTTTCATAGCATGATTTTTGTGTGTGTGTGTGCACACACGATGTTTGAGCATTCTGTCTGGACATGGGTATCCTCCTATGTGTCTCAATATCTCTGTTTCTCTCCCTGCGTGCATGCGTGCGTGGTGGGGGGCGGTGTGTGGGTATGTGTCGGTGTATGTCAGTATGGATGTGTTGTTGTGTCCCTCTGGGTGTGGTTATGGTTCTGAGTGATCCTCTCCTGCAGAAGGACAAATATATCTTACAGCAGGTAACTGCACAGATTGCTCGCAATCGCCTGTTTCTGACAAACTGGGAAATATCTAAATATCATATCCGTACCTCCTGCAGCCTGAAAGTTGAAGTGTTACATCATCTAAAAGACCGAAGCCTAATGAACGAGTTAAGACAGGGGAATAATTCATGAAAAGCAGGAGTCCACTTCTTAATCTCTGTTTGAACCAAGAATGCAGTGTAGAATTTTCATTTTCATGTTGGAACTGTTTGTGTCAATATATAAATATTGTTATATATTGGATCATTAGACTATATAATGTAAGGGTTCGGCCATTTGAAACAAGAATGCAATATAGATATATGTTTTTTTCATGCTGGAGTTGTTTGTGTCCACATATAAATATTGCTCTATATTGTATCAATATAACTTACAATGTAACAGCAGCTTTCGTCCATTCAGCCCATCAAGTCAGTTGTTCATTTGATCATGACTGTTTTTCAATTCTATTCTCCTGCCCGTCTCCCCAAAACATTTGAACACCTTACCAGTCAGAAACGCATGTAACTCTGTTTTAAATACATTTGTTCTGGACCAGGCCACACCCTCTCAATACATTTTAAGATTGTAGCCCAGACACGAACCATTCTACTTGTTTCAGAGCAGGTGTACAGTCGATATTCCAGGAGTGATGTAGCTTGTCAAAACCTCTCTTTTTAAATAAAACAGAATTTATTTTCAGATTACTGAATGAAACACAAACAAAACAAAATACCAGAATTCCATTGAATTTAACTTATTGAAAAATGCAACAGACTTTGACAACTTAAGGAATGTTCCAAATTCCTGCAACAATCCTCATAAACACACTTTGGCAAAACAGGAAAAATCAAACACAGGGTCTTACATAAGCAAGGTCAGAGAGATATGCAGCTTTGAAGAACATCTTCCATGTACATGTTCCTTTTAGCAGCAGTGTAAAAACATTGATTGCTTACTAACACCAAGCCATAGTAGACCAAAACCGAGAAAAACTGAGCTGGCAAATCTGCCTACACCCCTTTCATTGTTTGTTTTTTTACAGTTGAAAGCCTTTTGTCTGAGGCAACATCACTAATCATCTGCGTTCACGACAATGTTAAAAACAAAAGACAGCACAAGCTTGTAAAAAAAATCAGCATCACTTCTCCTCCTCCCGTACAAAAACATGAAATATCAAATATCCAATGATGTCTTCATTTTAAAATCAATTTATGTGAAACTGTCAGTGAACTACAATACATATGTACATTACACTTGCAATAACGATGCAAACATGCACTACTATTTCTGTTTCAGTCTGTTTTACTTCATCCATTGAATGCGTCTGTTTCTTATTCAAGCCTTGACAATGCATCAGCAATCATGTTTGCTCATTCTGGCACATACACAACTTTCAAATTGAATGCCTATGAGAAGGAGCTCGAACCAAAATGACTGGAATATTTGTCCTTACATTTCTCCACAAACTTCAATGGGTCATGATCAATTTATATGATTAACCGAGACACGTTACTGGTAAAATAAAGGTTGAAATGTTTCAAAGCCAACAACAAGCGCGATGTCTCCTTCTCCATTGTCGAATATTTCTGCTGATGCATTTTCAATCTGCTGCTGAAATACCTGATCAGTCTTTCTACTTTCTCGTTTTCTTCCTGGAAGGTCACAGTACGAACATTAAGATCACTCGCCACTTTGAATGGCTTTGTGTAATTAGTCATGGAGTGAAACCCGTCCAAACAATCAAATATCGCATCCCCATCTAGTCCCACCTGCCAGCACCGGACCCGTATCTCTCCAAACCCTGACTATTCATATACCCATCCAAATGCTTCGTGAATGTTGCAATTGTACCAGCCTGAAACACTTCCTCCGGCAGCTCATTCCATGCATGTACCACCCATTTAGTGAAACCTTGCCTCTTAGGTCTCTTTTATATCTTTCCGCACTCACCCTCAACCTATACCCTTAAGTTCTGGACTCGTTGATCCCAGGGAAAAGACTTGGTCTATATATCCTATCCATGCACCTAATGATTTCTGTTAACTCTCAGTAAGGTAACCCCTCAACGTCTGACGCTCCAGGGAAAACAGTCCTAGCCTGTTCAGCTTCTCCCTACAGTTCAAATCCTCCAACCCTGGCAACATCCTTGTTAAACTTAACTGAACGCTTTCATGTTTCACAGCATCTTTCCGATAGGAAGGAGACCACAATTGCACACAATGACCAACAATGGCCTAACCAATGTCCTGCACAGCCGCAATATGACATCTTAACTCCCTTACTCAATATTCTGACCAATAAAAGAAAGCACACCAAAATAAATGCTCCCCCACCACCCTCTGTCTTCTACTTTGAGCCGGTTCTATATTCAAATGGCTTGTTCACCCTGTATTCCGTGAGACCTCGCATTGCTAACCGCTCTCCCATGGGGAATCTTGTCAAACGCATTACTGAAGACCTTTTAGATCACATCTGCCAATCTGCCCTCACCAATCCTCTTTGTAACATCTTCAAAAAGCTCAATCAAGTTTGGGAGACATGGTTTCCGACGCACAAAGCAATGCTGACTATCCCTAATCAGGCCTTTCCTTTCCAAAAGCATGTAGATCCTGTCCATCAGGATGCCCTACAACAACATGCCCACCACCGACTTCAGTCTCAATGGCCTATAGTTCCCTGGCTTGTCTTACCACGCTTCTTTAATGGTAGCACAATGTTAACCAATCTCCAGTCTTCTGGAACCTCACCTGTGACTTTTGATAATGCAAATATCTCAGCAAGAGGCCCAGCAATCACTTCACTAGTTTGCCACAGAGTTCTAGGCTTCACCTGATCAGGAGCTGGGACTTTCTCCACCTTTTTGCGTTTCAAGACATCCAGCATATACTTATCTGTAATGTGGACACTTTGAAAGGAGTCACCATCTATTTCCCTACATTCTATATCTTCCATCCATTTTTTTCACAGTAAGTACTAATGCAAAATGCTCGTTTATTATCTTCCCCATTTTCTACAGCTCCACGCAAAGGCCACCCTGCTGATCTTTGAGGGGACCAATTCTCACCCTAGTTACCCTTTGTACTTAATGCATTTGTATAAACTCTGTATTCTCCTTTCTTGTATTTGCCAGAGCTATTTCATGTCCCCTTTTTGCACTCCTGATTTCCCTCTTAATTATACTCCTACTGCCTTTATACTCTTCTAAGGATTCACTCGATCTGTATTGTGGATACCTAACATATGCTTTTTACTTTTTGTGAACCAAAATCAATTTCTTTCGTCATTCAGCATTCCCTGTACCTGCCAGCCTTTCCTTTCACCCTAAAAGGAATCTATTTTCTCTGGATTCTCGTGATCTCATTCCAGAAAGCTTCCCATTTTCCACCTGTCCCTTTACCTGCGAACATCTGCCCCCAATCAGCTTTTGAAAATTTTGCCTAATCCCGTCAGTACTGTCCATTCTCCATTTTCGAAATTCAACTTTTAGACCTGATCTATCCTTTTTCATCACTATTTTAAATCTAATAGAATTGTGGTCGCTGGCCCCAACGTGCTCCCCCACTGACACCTCAGTCACCTGCCCTGCCTTATTTCCCAAGTGTAGGTCAAGTTTTGCATCTTCACTAGTAGGTGCATCCACATACTGAATCAGAAATTTTTCTTTTACACACGTAACAAATTCCTCTCCGTCTAAACCTTAACAGTATGGCCTTCCCAGTCTATGTTTAGAAAGTTAAATTTCCCTACCGTAGCCACCCTATTATTCTTAAAATAGCTGACATCTTCTTTCAAGTTTGTTTCTCAATTTCCTTCTCACTAGTCTATAATACAATCGCTATAAGGTGATCATCCCTTTCTTGTTTCATAGTTCTACCCAAATAACTTCCCTGGATGCATTTCCAGGAATATCCTCCCTCAGCACAGATGTAATGCTATCCACAATCAAAAACGCCGCTCCCCTCATCTCTTGAATCCCTTTCTATTCTTCCTCGAGCATTTTTATTCTAAAACATGAAGCTGCATGGCCTGCCGAACCCTGAGCCATTTTTCTGTAATTGCTATGATATCCCAGTCCAATGTTCCTAAAATGTTGCATGGCTAATACTGTGACAAAGGTGAGCACAACGTTCAGGCTGGCAAATGACTTTTGACGGTTTGCTGTACATTAAAATTTCTTATATTTCTTCTGTAATTAAGTGAGTGGAGCACACATATTACTAACATTTGGTACGATTTTCTATATATCAGCCAATACGACAATAATAACCCCTTCACATCATTTCCGTTTTCTTTGGAAGGTAACTCAATAATTTAACACAATATTTGACAACTTCTTCATTGTCCAATTGAATGTGTGGAATGCACAATTCAAAATTCCTCTGAACTTGTTTCTTCACTCTGTGTTATTTTCGATATCACAGTCTCCATTGGCTTTCCTCCAATTGTCTTTTATTATAATTCGGCGCTAAACCATTCTGCTAATTAAACAAGAGACACAGAAAAGCTGAGATCGTCTCGTAATCTTTTAAAGTATGAGTGACAGAGTAGTAGGCAAATTCTACTATTTACCAAAAAAAACTTAAAGTCTAAAAGTCAATATGAAACAACTATTTGCAAAATGAGCCTCCTCTATCTTAAAGATTGTTTATCTACCTCCCACTCTATAACAATGTACTGATCGAATAAAGCCTGGATTAAGTTTAAATCAACTTAATTTTCAAAAGCAGACAGTGGCTCTCCTCTCCGCCGTCAATTTTGCTCCGTTTGTAGACCTCCATTGGTTGTCTTCAGTCTTATGTAACAAAGAAGTTTCACATTAATAATGTGCATTTTACAGAGAATGTGGTGAATAGCAGTCTTTCAGTTGCAGTTGGCGCTCTTTCTGACCAACGGTCCAAACTTCCTTTTTTCATACCCCAAACATCGGATCGTCTCATTGGTTCAATGATGTCAAACAAGCAAATTTTAAATTCGATTGGGTTTTCGTATCCTAAGGCATAATTTAAACTCAATGATTAAATTCAGATGTTGGTCAAGAGAACTGAAATATCCAGTTTTTGGCCAACGTTACATATTTTCCATTTTCCATTACATAATGAGACTGCAATTCAATAACATGACAGTTGCCTGCAAACTTGCACTTTCAAAATAGTTTTCACTGTCTCTGAAAGATACAGGAATCACCTTCAAATTGTTTACTGGAGTCACATGACGCACTTTGTGAAAGACTCTCTGTGGAGTTCTTATCAAATAGTTCACCTCACTCATAATCCTTTCGCCTTGGCAAGGTGCACGAAACGTTGCTTTAAAAGGTTAACCCTCGACTAAAAGTAACCCTACAACTTATCGTCGACAGCAAAATTGTCAGTTTTTGATTGCTTATACGCTTCTCGTTTTATTGAATGCTGTGATCACTTTAAATGCTGTCTAGCCAACTCCCCGACACTACTTAATCATTCCTGAAAATCTGACACATAGTCCAAATATGTGGTCTCTGAATTCTGAATTATCAACTTCTGCTTAATCAATGTCAATGGTGCTCTCAATTTTTACCCACAAACTGATTCAAATTGAGTGCATTTGGTCGAGTCATTTGGTACTTCTCAGATCACAAAAGGTAGAAATCTCAGTCATCTCATTCGTCTTGACGATAAAACCTCAGCATTGTCTTTAATATCTGACGCCAATTTTGGTGTTCTTTTTGCGATTCTGGATGGTATGCAGTGGATTTGAATTTTTTTATTACTAAACTGTCCAGACTTCCTTGAATAATTTTGATGTAAATCTTGTCACTTGTTCTGATTTTATTTCTGTGCGTAATCCATAACTTGTGAAAAAATTGAGCAACTCCTGTTAGTACAAGGCAGAACTCTTAGAACACTTCAAGAAATTTGCCAGACCATAACTTTGCTCGTTGTTTTAAGCAACTTTAAAGTCAGTATTCCAGGACGGAATCAGTTCGTCAAACCACTTAGTTTTCAGTAAAATCAAATTTACTGACAAGGTTCCTGAATGAAGCGCAAAGAATGGACAATAGATTACTAAATAACCTGTCCTCCCTGAAAACATAACAGACTATCCGAACTTAATAATGCTGTGACAGATCCTTGCAACAATTCACATAAAAAGCTCTTGGCACAAAAGGGAAAATGAAACAATGTCTGATTGCATCAAAGTCAGAGAGAGAGAATACCAGCCAGTACCTGCTTCTGTGAGTCCAGCAGCATTTCTATACACGACGGCTCAAAAAAATACAAACCAGACGAACAGTGATATGGGAGAATTGGCCACTCCCCTTTCATTGTGCAACTGTTGTTTTTAACTTTAAAGGCTTCTGCCTGAGGCAGTATCTGTTAGGTAGTATCAAACTGGTTTAAAACCTTTCACCCTCGAGTTCTTCAGAGTCGGGATGTTGTTTGCGGCCTCTCTGAAGAAAAATCAAGGACTCCATAACCTTGGTAAAGGAACAGCTTCGCCACACTTCCCCATTTAAAAAATAGTGAACGGTCAATATCCAAGGATGCCTTCATTTAAAACGCGTTAAAAATTGTTGGTACTGCAAAACACTAATTTTCATTGCATTGAATATAACTGTACAAACATGCACAACCATACATCGTTTCATTCTGTAGTATTCCTGCCACCAAATGCTGCCATTTCACATTCGCGTCTCGACAATGAATCAGCAATCATATCTTCGCTTTCTGCCACACGCACATTTTTCAAATTGAATTGCAATGACAAGAAGCTCCATCTAAACAGATTGTTTTGTTTTGTCCTTAACTGTCTCCAAAAACCTCAATGGGTTATGATCAGTTTCGATGATTGTCTCAGATATGTTGCTGATAACATCAACACTGATATGCTGTAATTTCACCATCTCCCTCGAAGACTCCTTATCAACTGTCGAATATTTTTGCTGATGAAATTTGAACTTCCTCGAGAAATACCCGATAAGACTCTGTACCTTCTCATCATCTTCTTGCAAGAGCACCACACCGGCACTTGCATCAATAGACAACTTGAATGGCTTTGCATAATTAGATTTGGCGAGTTTCAGGGGAGAAGTTAATACTTTCAGGCTGTGAAGCACTGTGTGATAGTCTGCTGTCCACGAAACCGTCTTGCCTTTCCTTCGCAATTCAGTGAGTGGAGTAGCCACACTGCGAAAATGTGGGACAGATTTTCGATAAATTTCACACAATCCCAGGAACCATAGTACTGCTGTTTTTGTCAACGGTATGGGAATGTGACCGTGTCGAATAACATGGCACAGGAAGGTAACTTGGGCTTTGGCAAATGCCCTTAACATAATGTTTATCAACAAACATGCCTTCCGAAGTCGATCAAACATGTCTGATAAATGTTGCATATGTTCCTTCCATCTGTGACTAAAAATCACTAGGTCATTAATATAAATGACACAGGTGGAAAACCTAGCAACATTATTCGTCTCTGAAATGTGGCTGGCGCGTTTTTTCATACCAAATTGCATGACTTTAAATTAATAAAATCCAGTCAGCGTGAGAAAAGCCGAACTGCCTTTGCACTTTCTGACAAAGACACCTACCAGTATCCTTTGAGCAAGTCTTACTTAAAAATACAGGTTGTTTGACCCAACTTCTCAACACAGTCTTCCAAACGTAGAATCAGATATGCATCAGTCTTTGTAAATGCGTTTAATTTGCAATAGTCCACACATGACCATTGGGTGCCATCTGGTTTTGGCACCATTACTATGGGTGAGTTCCAGTAACTGTGACTGACATCGATATGTTATCTCAGAACATGCATCCAACCTCCGTTTGGACTTATGCCAACTTAAGAGCGTAATGCCAGTAATGATGTTGTTTTATTGGAACAGCATCTCCGATTTCAGCACCGTTCACAATTAGGTCAAAGCTTTCCAGCTTATTTCGACTTGGCTCCCCATGTAATATTAAAAACTCTTTTAGGTCATTTCGATTTTCTTTTGAAGGTTAACTCAATAAACTTTCCCATTCTCAAAATTTAATTTGAGTAATGAGAAATTCACATTCATATGAATTTGATTCTTCCCTCTCTGTTGTAATCAACAACGCATTCTCCACGTGCTGTCCTTCCCTGCCAAAATACCTTCAAAGCATATGCACATGTCACACTCTAAGAGACTTCTTTCTGTCTGGAGTCCCTATCATAGTTGACCTCACTCAATATCCTTTCAACTTGAAAAGGTCCACCAAACCTTGCTTTTAAAGATTCAAGTATCACTTGAAGTGACACTAATACCATTTTGCCGATAGTGAAAGTTGATTTTTATTTATTGCCTGCTTCGTGTTTCATTGCATGCTGTGATATCTTTAAATGTTGTGTAGCCAAGTTCCAATCTCGCTTTAATCGATACAGGGATTCTCGTGTAAATATTACGTGAGAATTATTTTGTTTGGAAAGGTACTGCGAGTCGTGTTTTGTAAAATATATCAAGGTCACGGGTTTTTTTTTTCATTTATGGATGTTTTGAGGGTAATGAGAATTATACAGTTCATCAGTATTCATTGCTTTCGAATCTGCGATTTATGTAAGTAGTTTGATTCATTCTACTTAATCGTTTTTCCCTTGTGCAATAAATTTTTGTTTTGTCGCAGAAATAATATTTGCAGCATTGTGTGTTTGCGATTGAGCAAGAGATCACATTGTTAAATCAAAACAAGTAAGGTTATCATCCATCAAACTGGATTTGTGTTTAGGATCTGACTTGTTCTGTAACTTATCAGCTGGTATCAAAACAGAAGTGAGGCAATTAAAGACTAATACGAACTCCTGAAGAACTGATAAACTAGCCTCATTCTTCATATAGATTGCGCCTCAACTATATCCATTCAGATCCATTATATGGCCCAAAGCCTGATCAGTCATCCACTCGGAGTTTAATACCTTATCATCCTTGACAAAGTTATTACTGTCTCACTCTGCAGCAGAGCCAACTCAAAATAAATTCCCTTAGTCCCTGCCAGATCCGTAAGACTGCAACTGCCTGAGACACTGGATGACTCATACACATATGGTTTTCTGTACTGTACAGGTCATCTCCAAGCAGTGACGACAGAATTACTCTGAGGAGAGTAGAGAAGATATTTACAAGAATGGTGTTAGTATGTGGAACTTCCGGCGTTCAAAATCACACACCAGGTTATCGTCCAACAGGTTTAATTGGAAGCACCCTCAACGCTGCGGACCAGGTGCCAGTAGGGGGATCAGAGCAGCTTGTTCGTTTTCTCAATTGATGCAGACATGAATGACCTCTTTCAGTGCCATAACTTCCGTGTATTTCTGTGCTATTGCAGAAAGTCTGAGGAGTTTTGAAGTGAATTCACTTGGTCGGTTAAATGGCCTGTTTCTATGTTTTCCATTTCCACCACTGCAATACTGTGGATTGTTAAAGTGAACTCCACAAGGCTGTGTCCATCTTTCAGTTGTTCCCAGAAGAAGTGTTTGTAGCTTCATAACATTAAAATGCATAAATCAATTTTGCATGGGGAGGAATGCTATTAATTAAAGTGAGAGCATAAGAAATGACCAAATCATGAAGTCAATATTACTTACCATGTTTAGTTGTCTCATTACACTGTAAAGATTTAGAAAAGAAGTATTATGAAATCTTGTATTGTCGATGAACTGCTGAGTGTTCAGATCATCAATTTAAACATTAATTGCTCCGACATGATAGAACACAATAGACAGTCAGAGAGACGTGATTTTTTAAATCATATTTTATTATACAATGGATTGGAGCTGTCACATTCAGAAATTGCAGTCGGGAACTGTCTGTTTTGATTCGCATTGTATAGCCTATTCATAATATATCAACAAGCACCTTCCAAAAACTATTTGAGTCAGGGAGTGCAGAGAATGCAATAAAAAATGTCACAGCTCCCTATTTGCATTTTGTATTATTTGCTGACTGAATGTCAGCGAAATTAGAACATTTGCTAAACTTGACAGGGAATTGTTCACTTTCCAAATCAAACTATGTGGGATTCAGTGAGTTAACGGATCTTCATTCCATCATCACAGAAAGGGCTCAGATCATGGATACACCTGTAATGATGAAACAAGCCTATCTCAGCTCTGTTAGCATTGAACATCAAACAGCTGCATCTTCACAATTGTAACAAGCAATGGTTTTGTAATACAGTGACCAGCCGTTTCGAGGTAACCCAAATTCGAGAAAGGGAAATAATTGTGACTGTAAGAGCGGCTCCTTTTTTTGAGATAGTTCGGGTGTCGGCGCTGACGTCCAAAAAAAATGCTGTAAGACTAATTTTTTTCATGTGATGTCACATTGTTTTGGAAATTTGGGGAAAAGAAAGATCAAAGCAACACAATGTAAAATAAAGGAGGAAACTGTGCGGGAGATTTCACAGCACAGGAGCAGGTACGTTTATACTTTTTAAATGTAGTCTTGCTGAGTTTTTGATGTATATCTGCAATATTCAGGAGAATGAGTAATATTTGCTTACAGGTTTTATTGAGATCTGTCTCTTGATTAAAATGTAAAAATATAAAACATCGGCACTACATTAGCTGGTGGCAGAGTACTTTACAGCAGTAAGGCTGTAGTTTGTTCTGGGTGTGAAGATTATTAAGTTGCAAAGATGGCCTTCAGAGGAGCGATATACTCTTCCTGCCAGATGTGGTAGAGCTTACGTGTTACTGATCAATATGTCTGGAGTAAGTATGTTTGATCGTGAATCCTATCATATCAATTGTATAGGTTGGCGCAGCAGTGAGGAATGTTGAGTCGCTGAGGAATTTTCAGGAGTTAAGGGGTCTGATGGATGGCAGCAAAAAGAAGAGACAACAAAAGCAGACATCACCAAATAGACAGGTTACCTCCAGGAAAAGCAAGAGAGGGAGATAAGTAGAGCAGGAGTCTCCTGCGGCTATCCCCATTTTAAAGAGATATGTTGTTTTGGAAAATGTAGGGTGTGATGGACTCTTAGGGGAATGTATCATGAACAGCCAAGTACTGGCAAAAAGACTAGTTCAAATATAACGACTGCTACGCCAGGTTCCAAGGGACGAATTGTGATAGGGGACGCTCTCAACAGAGGCACAGACAGTCTGTTGCCTCACTGTTGCCAGGATCAAGGATATCTCAGAGACCGTGTAGAATATTTTCAAAGGGGAGTGGGATCAGCAGAAGGTCATTGTGTACATTGGAACTAACGACACAGGAACGAATAAGGACGAAATTCTGAAGGGAGAGTATGAGGTTAGAGAGGAAAATGAAAGGAGGTCCTTGAGGGTAGTAGTATCTGGATTACGGTAAGTTTGGGTGAGCGGGGGTGGGGTCGCGTGATCAGACCGACAGTAGGAAAGAAATCAGCCTGAGACTGACACAGAAGGGAAAACGAGCAAGTCCAATTGTCAGGCAGACTCAAAGCAGAGAATGAGGCAAGACTGAAAAATTAAATTTCTTTTATTTCTACACAAGATGCCTAACAGGTGAAACAGATGCTCGTGGTGAGGAATATGGCAGTAGGATATCATAACAATTACATAGATGTGGTTCAGAGATGGGCAGGACTGGCAGCTGACAATTGCAGGATAGAAATTCTGTAGGAAGTAAAGAAAGGTGTCAAGAAAAAAGACGAGTTGGTTTTTTGATAAGGGATAACATTACAGTTGGTCTTAGGGAGAATATTCCTGGGAATACATCCACGGTGGTACTAGAGTCATAGAGACTATGACTCTAACTACGCCCAGCATGGTCGGAGCAGTCGAAGAAATGTTCCATCATAGAAAAATATAAACACCATGATTCTCAATTCCCATTTCAAAATCAATCCACGTCCTTTGTTTGCAATGTTGGGGACTTGTGAGAGGAGAAAACCGAGTTGACTTTTGGATATCATTGACAAATGTTCAGAGGGATGTGTTCTGGTGAAGAATGATTGCATTAATGATGTTTCTCTCTCCACAGATGCTGCCACAGCTGTTGAGCTTCGCCTGTGATTTCTGTTTCTTTTTTTATATTTCTGGTATCCACAGCTCTTTTATTTATTTTGTGAAAATGTTCCACTTCCCAAACTACTTCCCAGAAGTACTTCTTAGAATTGTGGAACCCGACTGTACAAAAGAGGTACATCAGTCGTCAAGCTTGTGCTATCAAGGCTCGATGAAATCTGGTCTTGTCCCAGGTAGTTGTTAAAGGGTGTGAGGTTTCCTACATCAACAACCCTCCCAAGCACTGAATTATCAGAACACGCACCACTCTCTGAGTGAAAGACTTTTCCTCAAATCCCCTCCAAACCTTTTGCTGTTTACCTTAAAATTTATTTCCTTTTGCCATCTGTCAATTCCCTGTCCCAGTTAGATATGGAGATCTTCCATAGCTCTGTGGGCAGAAGTGGAGAATTCTTGATCAGTGACTTGCGACTTATATTTTATATTCTGTCCCTTTCAGTTAATTTCCTGCTGATGTTGGTTCTCTCTCGGGGTAAGTGTGGCCTCTCTAACTGCACAACCCGCTGCCTGATGGCTATGGCAGCCTCAGATCTACTGTTCATTTTTGCTGACATCATACTGCGGCGATTGAAAGAACTTTACTTCCCAGGGTGTTTCCTGAACATCACCCCTGTGTGCAGTGCTGTCTATGTCCTGTTTCGTGCATCCACAGACTGTTCCGTCTGGTTCACTGTCCTTTTCAACTTTGATCGTTTTGTAGCCATTTGCTGCTTGAAAATGAACAGAAAATATTGGACAGACAAAGCCTTGGCTCTGGCTCTGGCTGCAACCGCCATTCTACTCTGTTCAAAAAACATTCCCTTCTATTTTCGGTATAAACCTGGGAGGATAATTAACAATGTTCCAAGGTACTGCCACATAAAGTCAAGTTATTTTCCTTATAATAGGTGGCAAGCGTTTAAGTGGTTTGATATCATTTTAACGCCTTTCATTCCATTCATGTTGATTCTGTTGATGAACACTCTGACGGTCAGGTACATTTTAGTGGCCAGTCGAGTCCGCAAGAGCCTGATGGGCCAGAGCAAGGGAGAGAGTCGCATCGACACAGAGATGGAGAGCCTGAAGAATTCGGTGATTTGCCTCTTCACCATATCCATCAGCTTCATACTTCTTTGGGGAGTGAACAGTGCAAGCACTGTATACTCCATCATTAAAGAAATAGGTCCTTGGAGGAAACGTCACTTCACATGGGCCGGAGAAATGCTTCGGGATTTAAGCTGCAGCACAAACACATTATTTTATGCAGTGACTGTGCCCAAGTTTCGAGATAAGTTCAGGAATGCGGTGCAGCAACTGGTCACGTAAATTTTTCACTTAGGGTGGAATGACGATAGAAAGATGCTGGTAGAGAGATTTGATATGATTGGCTGGCTGTGAGTGATCGGTTCAGCTCGAACAATGCATCTTCATGGACTGCCATTTGGATGAGTGTTATAGACCGGCAGGATGTGGTCTCTGCATTCCCCCTGCAGGGGAAGAGGGAGAGGGACAGAAACGGACCCTCCTGCACTACGATGATTGTCAGACTCTCCCTATTCAGCTCGCAATAAATACTCTATTACAACAAAGGAAAGGCTCCGGGTGTTGCTGATCCTCTCATCTGAATTGGCGATTGGAGATGAGCATTTTTATTGAAAGAGAGTTTATACAGTCCACCTCCTGTCGACTCTCTACAAGCGGTCTTTTCGTACACTCTCTCTGCCTCTTTCTGTCTGTGTTTGTTCCTCTCCACCTCTCTCCACTGTCCCTATCTCTCAGAATCCTGCTCAGTCTCTTTCTCTAGCTCTCTGTCTCGCTCTGTGTCGCCCTCCCTGTCTGTATCATTCTCTCTCTCTCCACCTTTTCATCTCTTTGTCTTTCTCTCCGTCTCCCTCTATCGATCCTTCTTTGTCTTTCTGTCGATCTCTTTCTCTGTCTCTCTGTCTCTCCCTCTCAGTCTCTGTGTCTTTTTTCTCACATTGACCATGCCAGACACTTGTTGTCTCAGTTCAGCACATGCTCACGTGCATTGACTGACCTCACTTCCCGATCACTCCGTTCAATGATCTTTCCACAGGGAGTGACTTTGCAAAGTACAAAGTGCACAGATATAAGCAGGCATTAACTTGACACGTTACTGTAAGTAAGTTGGCTGCAGTTTGGTCATCTCCCTTTCCTATCCCCGTGGCTGGGCGGGAAGTGTGTTCATGCGTTTCCCTTTCAGTGCGTGACGGTGTCTGTGTGTGTGTGGGTTGCGGGGGGCTCATTGCCTTTGTGGGGATGTCACTCTGTATGTGTGCCCCTTGGTTTTTGTCGTTGGATGTGTCCCTGACTGTTACACATTATGAGTGTTCATGCATCTGAGTGTGGGTTTCCTTTGTGTGTATTTCTGTGAAAATATATTCATGCGTTTATGTCTTTGGGAATGTTATTCACTCCGAATGCGAGTCTTCCTGTGAAGTCAGTCTTTTTTATGTGGGTCTATATTACTGTGCCTAAGTGACTGCATAAATGTGTGTGTTTTTCACTTGTGTTTCTGTTGTGTTTGTGCCTGTGTAAATACTGTTTGTGGAGTTACATTCCTATGACTAAATGTGTGTGTGTGTGTGATTCACTGTCGGCATGTCATGATTGTTCTGTGACTCCGTGTGCGTCTCTCTGAGTATCAGTGTACTATTGTGGGAGTGTGGGGTGTGTATCTGCCTGGCTGTGCTCTTGTTTAATCAGGTGAGTATGTTGTTCAGACTGTGTTTGGTTGTCTGTTCGTGTGTCAAGATCTTTCTGTGCCCCCAGCACGTTCCTGATAGGTCTTTCAATCTTCTCATCATCTTCCTGTAAGAGCACAATGCGAACATCCAGATCACACGCGTCGATAGCCACCTTGAATGGATTTGCATTATTTGGGATGTCTAACACTGGAGCAGTGGTCAACAAAACTTTCAGACTGTCAAATGCTTTGTGACAGTTCCCTGTCAACGAAAACTTCTTGCCGTTCTTTAGTAAATCAGTGAGTGGAGAATACACACTGCTAAATTTGGTGTGAATTTCCAGTCAAACCCATTCCATCCCAGGAAGTTCAGTATTGCTGTTTTTGTTGATGGTATGGGAAACTCCCTTTTTACCTTTGATTTTAGTTCCATGTGGTCGTTTGTCCACTCCAAACAACATGGACCTAGAAGGTGACACATTCACGTTTAGTCAGTTTCATCACCACACCTGTCTCCCAAAGTCAATGTAACAAATCTGATAAATGTTGCCAATGTTTCTTCCATGTGTGACGAAAAATCGCTTGGTCATCTATATATATGACACAATGGGTAATACAGAAATAACCTTATTGGTTCGGCACTGAAACGTGGCTGGCACATTTTTCATACTAAATAGTACGACTTTATATAGAGACGGGTCATTTTGCATTACGAAAGCTGAAATTGACTTCACTCTTTCAGACCAAGAGTATCCTCTGAGCAAGTCCAAGTTCGAAATATAAGTTGTTTGTTTCAGCTTTTCAACACGGTCTTCTAAAAGTGCAGTCGGACATGCATCAGTCTTTGCAACTGCCCCGCCTTTGTGATAGGCCACACAGAACTGATGGGTACCATTTAGTTTTGACACCATTACTATGTGTGAGCTCCAGTAACTTAAACTCACATTGATTATGCCATCTCAGAGCACATCTTGAATTTCATGTAAAACCCATGCCAATTTTTAGGTATTATGTTTATACGGATGTCGTTTAATCCGATGAGTGTTTCCTCTATCTACATCATGTATACTTAGGTTCGTACTTCCCAGCTTATTTCGTCATATCTCCAAATGCGATTGTCATAAATGCTTCAGATCGTTTCCATTTTCCTCCAAAATGTAATTTAATAATTTATCCAAATTTCTGACAACTACGTCATTGTCTAATTTAATGTGAGGAATTTAAAATTCAGAAAACTCTGAACTTGGTTCTTCGATCATTGTTGTCATCAATAACACAGTCTCCATTGACATTCCTCCCCTGTCAAAATGCCTTTTGAGCATATTCACAAGACACACTCTGGTGAAGACTCTGTCTGGAGTCCTTATCAGAAGTGTACCTCAATCAATCTCCTTGAATTGGTAAGATCCACAGAAATTTGTTTTAAAATGTTTATCTGTCACCGGAAGCAACACGAACAGCTCCAATAATAAAATTGAGAGTTTTTGATTGCATTTATGTTTCCTGCTACATTGTCTGCTGTGATAACTTTTAAATGCTGTTTCACCAACTCCCACATGCTATTTCATCGTTCCACAAATTCTGACACATTGTCTATAAATGTGGACTCTGAATTTTGACTTAACAATTATCGTTAATCAATTGTAACTGTCCTCTCACTTCTTGCACAAAACGTAATTCAAATGGACTGAATTTGGTCGATTCATTTGGTGCATCTCTGATCGCAAAAAGAAGAAATGGAATTTCTTTATTCCAATCAGCTGATTAGTCTTGACTATAAACTCTCAAGATGGTTTTAAAGTCTGATGCCACCTTTCTCCCACTCTCTGCGATTCTGGATGGTATGTGGTAGATTTGAATTGGTTCAGTCCCAAACTGTAGAGCTTGCTTGAATAAGTTTGAGATAAAGTTTGAACCTTGATCTGCTTGTATTTCTGTGGGTAGTCCATATCTAATGAAAGCATTGAGTAACTCGTCTGCAATCCTTGTGGCTGTGATATTGCATCATGAAATGTCGTCTGGAAATCAAGTGGAACATCCTTACAGTTAACAAATAACGATTGTCATTTTTTTATTTTAGGTAGGGCTCCTCCGTGATCAATTAAGACAATTGTAAAAGTTTCCTCAAGTGAAGGAAAGGCTATTAAAGTTGTCGGTGTTGCCTGTATGACATGTCTAGCAAAAATCAACAACATCTTCGTGCAATCCAGGCCAGGAAAATCGATTCTGTATTTTAGCTTGGATTTTTCTTACATCTGAATGACCACCTACTGGCCTTTCACGCATCGCGCACATTTCTACACACACTGGCAATACAACTTGAAGAACTTACAGCAATTTCTCAGCTGCCTGGAAACGTGATGATCTCCATTTCCTCAGTAAGACATCATTTTTGAAAAAGCTGGACACCGGGATATATTTAGATTTTTTTTCCATTTACAATTTCTGAAACAATTTGTTAGGTTTCTCATCTTTCTGCTGTAATTCCGTTAATTTCTCTGAATTATTGATGCCTGCTTTGTCATGTTTGCACCTGGTTTGTGTAAACCATATTATCAAACAGGGTGTCTGCTAATTCCACGTCAACTTCCTTGTCTGTACTCTTTGATTTTTCCTGTTTGAACTGGTGACTTTGTGACCTTATTTCCGCAAAGCAGGAAAAAAAACCCAGGATATGTGTCCTCCCATGGTTTAGTTGCCTGAGTATCCATTGGCGTTTCAACCACAGAAGACCACACTCTTACCTGTGAATCAGCGATATCATCAGCAAGGGCAAATTGAATTCCTGGAGCTGAGAATATGTACTGGTCTCCTATCACAACTTCTCCAGATTTGAGAAGATTTGTTACTCAGGCTGAGGTTTTGAATATTGGTTTGCTCGCTGAGCTGGGAGGTTCTGGATATCAACCATGGAGTTCAGCGAGCAACCTACATCGACAACTTCTCTACTCTTCATTGGACACTCTACCCTCACTCTACGTCATTCAGTGCTTTTTGGCACACCATGAATTCCCATTACTAGCTTATTTTCTGTAATAATTCTTCAGATGTACATCTTTCGACATCAAAGACGGGAGGATCCCGTTTCTTTTAAGATTTGAACATCTTTACATAATGCTCCTGGCCTATGCGATTAAACTTTACCTTTGCAGGTATATGGTTTAAGAAGATCTCGGACTTCCCCCTTAACCAACCTCCAACCAGGTTGTACATTCTGTTTCAGCTTTCTAGTCTCCACTACGCTTTGTGTTAGCACTCCAACAAAATTCACTGGCTTATCCTGTTTTCCTTCATCTGGATTCCCAGTGCCTTTCCCAAACCAACAATGGTAATTTCATGTAGTCTGACTTATTGCTCAGAAAACACCGGAACTTTTTAACTTCTCTTTCCCCTTCAAGGTTTGCCATTTCACACTGCGGTAAGTTATCCTTGTGGTCTTCACCAAGTCTACTTTTCCCTTTCCTTCTGAGGACTTCATTTTTCCCCAAATTCTATTGCTCACAGTTTGAAAGTGATGTTGGAAGGCAAACTTGGATTTATGAACGAGCTGATAATCATCACTCACTTCAGCAGCTAACCTTTAATTCTCTGCTCTTCCTCATGAGTTCTCATTACATCAGGAAGTGAAGTTTTGAGCTCCTCTAAAATAAAATACGAGCATCATAGATTTATTCTACTTGTAATGGCCTCATTCTCCTTTCAAACTTGCTTTGTTTGATTCTTTCCACTCTCAATGAAAGTTTGACGAGGATTGCTCCTTCGATTCCTGAAACGATACCTGTCGGCGTGGAGCACACGCTCATATGCACTGAAGAGAACATTCCTCACTGCCTCACACACCCCAAATACCTCATGATCTCCACCGATAAGTGTGGCTTGGATCAAGAAAACCAACATTGTCACTGACCACTTCATTTATTTAGCCTCCTTCTCAAATGAGATGAAAAACACTTCCACATCTTTCTCATCAAATTTAGGCAAACCGTGAATATATTTAAACAGACTCTCATCAGGCCTTTGGTATGCATGGCTTTGCTCATCTTCACTGTCTTCCTGACTAAGCTTACCTTCAAGCTTCATCTCCATCCTTTTCACCTGACTTTACAATCTCAGTGCCAATTTCTGAAGTTCAAACTGCCTCTCTTCCTGCCTCTTTTCTCTCTCTTTATTTGTCTTTCTTAACTCTCTCTTTCCCTCTCCTTTTTGTTCTGCAAAAGCGGTTCGTTCTTTTGCTCTTTTCTCTGTTTTAAATAGTCATTGCAACAGTTTTGTTGCATTTGTCCTTTCCTTTTCTTTTGCTGCTAACTAAACCAGCTTCATTTTCAGTTGAATTGTTGCAATCTGTAAAGATTCTGATGATGTTTCCAACAAATGTATTTATGAGCTATTGCTGTAATTATCTCACCTTTCTGCAAGGAAGGAGTTAGCTACAACTTCAAATGACTGCCAATTCCAGCAAGATTTCCTTGTTCACCCAAGGTTAAATCCCCCAAGGTCAACTTCTTCCACCCCCAGAAAATCTCAGTGACTGAAAATGCCATCGTCATACCGCACACTGTTTAAACTCACCAAAATCAACTCCCAGAACTAACAATTACCACTCACTGCCTGCGAGTCCAGCAACAACAATCACAAATAGGAAATATAGAACAAATCCCGGAGGAGACTCAATCTGTTATGGACCACGCCAGGAACCCTCAAATCATTTCAAGAAGATAGCCCAGACTGAAACATTTCTAGTTGTTTTGAGCAGGTATAAAGTGGATATTCCAGGAGTGATGGACCTACTCAAAACCACTCATTTTTCAACCAATCAGAACTTATTTACAGAGTACAGAATGAGACAGAAACAGAAGCGAACAAACTACAGAGTAACTTAACCTATCCAAACACCCAACGGATTATCAAAACATAATGATGTTGTTCCAAATTCCTGCAAATTTCCCCATCAACGCCCACCACATCAAACGTAAAATCAACACAGGGACTAACAGGAGAGATGTCAGACAGACACCCAGTGTAGAATACCTTCTTCCCTGTAGCCGTTTCTTTTTCCAGCAGCTGAAAAACTAACCAAAACAAGCCAAACTAGACCAGAGGAAACCTGCGCTGGAAGAACTGGTCCCACCCCTTTCTCTGCAAAAGAGGTTTAATTTCAAAACTTGAAATCCTTTTACCTGAGGCAGTGGCTTTTAGTTATCATGTAATTAGATCTGCAACACATCCAAGCTAGGCACCCCAGAATCACTGCATTAACAAATTTTCTACAACAAAAACAGGTAAGACACAACCTTGTTAAAGGAGAAGCATCTCACACACTCAACGTGCTGGCCTCCACAGCCCTCTGCGACAACGATTTCCATCGATTTAAGACACTGTGTCTGAAGAAATTCATCCTCTTCTCAGTTTCAAAGGTCGTCCGGTCACTCTGAATCTGTGCCCTCAGGTCCTAGTTTCTCCCACATGTGGAAACAGCTTATAAGCAGAAGCTGAAATGGGAGGACTCTTCACAAAAGGAAGTACAATGCTGGTCTGAGGCTGTGACTGACAGTCTCTGAGACTGCTTGGAATTGGTGGACTGAAAGAGGAAAACCTGGATGAGTACACCACAACCATCATAGACATAATGGGCAATTGCATGGAGTACTGCGGAGTGATGAATGCAGTGATAGTGTTCCCCAAGCGTAAACCTTGTGTGAATCAGGAACTCCACTCTCTACTGAAGATCAGACGGGCAACATTCAAATGGAAAGAGACAGACCTATATCGGGAATCCAGGTCTGCCCTCAACAGAAATGTCAAGAGGGAGGACTAAACCACATAAGAGGGCCATACAAACCCAACAAGCTCCCACCGCCTATGGAAAGGCCTAAACATCATGTACAGGGTGCAAAATGAAGCAGAACAAATCGCGGAGGAAGACACATTCCTCCCTCGTGCGCTCAATGCTTTCTCTGCTCGGTTTGAGTAGAATGCAAGTGATGCAGTGAGTCCTGCCCCAACAGCCCCAGACACACCTCTTCCATCAATCACTGATGCACACTTCACAACTCTTTTCCTGAGAGTCCACCCAAGGAAAGCAATGTGCCTGGATGAACTCCCTGGTCATGCACTGAGATCTTGTACGGACCAACTGGTGGGGGTATTCACCAATATCGTCAACCTCTCCCTCCACCAAGCTGAGGACCCTATCTTCTTCAAGAAGAACAGCATCATCCCCGGCCCAAAAAAATCACATGCAATGTTCCAACTTAACTTCCTACCTACTCTTTCTTTCATCTGCAAATTTCGCAACAGTACATTCACCTCCTTCCCAAAAGTCCTTCATAAAAACGTTACGTCATGTGTTATGTGTTGTTGTATATTGTAACTGTTAGTGTCTGTACAAATATTGTCGTGTATTAGAGCTGATTGTATTTACATGTAATATTATTGTGCATTGGAATTTAAATTTTGTTTGTGTCAGATATGTTTGAGATTATAGATATAGTTATATAATAGAGCTGTTCACGTTTTTAAGTAAATCCTGTCGTGTATTGTAGCTTTTACTATTTATACACCAAACACTGTATTAGATTATTTGACGTTGTACCTATCTTCTTCCCATACGTAATTTAGTGTCTGACCATGTGGGGCTGCTGCTGAACTCCTGCAGCACGTTGGGATGGATCTGCAGTCCCAGCACCGCCCAGAGAGGTGGTACCACAGAAGAGCGGCGGTCCCGTGTTGGCGACTGTCGGGTCTGCTCGGTCCGGGACTCCTGGTTTCTGGTTATTGTAGAGAGTAAACACATATCCAGTAATAGGGGTAGGTGGGGGTGGAGGGTAATCATTAAAGAGCACTGGGGAAAAAGAGAGGTTTAAATACACAGAGAGATTGAACTAAAGAATGTAAAAGCGAGAGTATTCAATCGAGAATAATGGGTTGAGAATAATATAGACAATATGAGAGGGCTAAGTGAAGCGTAATAAGAAGAGAGCTGAGTGCAGGAAAAGGGGGAGTGTTACAGACAGAAAGGGAGAGGATTTAATAGAAAATAACAAAAGAAGAATTATATAAGGAATAAGGGGCTGTCCTGATTGCAGGGACACAGGGACAGGGTTAATACAGGGGAAGCTGGAGTGATTCTAATGAGCTCAGCTGGAAGAATCTCTTTGAACATGAGTTCTCCGATTCGCCTATTAACCTGGTACAAACAGGGAGTCCTGGCCGATAGATATAAACAGGAGTGTCAAGGGTTCTGTCCACTCGAGGAAGCAGCTTTGTGCTCGCTGTTTCAGTGCCAGGTCCTATGCAAGTATAAATGCAGAGTGACTTGATGGGTTACCACCTTTGTGGATCTGGAGAGGATATAATACAGAGTAGTAGGGAGAATGCTGAACACAGGGGGGGAACGGAAATGTCCAGGTATGGGGAAAAGGAAGACGAGTTTACACAGAGTAACAGGAAAAATAAATAGAGAGTAATAAGAAGCACATTGAACACAGCATTACAGGGACAGGGTAAAATGCACGGGAACGGAAAGGATTAAATCCAGAATGGGGAGGAATAAATGATGAACAATAGTGAGAGGGCTAATTTGAGTGTAATATGGAGAAAGTTAAATACAGAGTCAAGATTAACGATTGTCATGTGTTCGGTTTAAATATAGCAGGGGCAATAGAGAGTAATTGTGAGGAGTCGAAACAGAGAGTATTAGGAAAATGACTCAAAAGAGAATAACAGGGAAAGGGCTTACTACAAAGGAAGTGGGATGGATAACTGCAGGGAAATAGAGAAGATCAAATACAGATAACGATCAGGTTGAGTAAAGAATAACAGTGGAGTCGAAGTACAGACTAATAGGGAGAGGAGTAAATACAAGGTAGTGAATAGAGGGGATGGAGTTCTAATACAGTCTTAAATCAAGAGAGAGAGATACAGAAAAAGTGGAAGAAACAGAAATTGTGAGAGAAGGAAACACTGTGGAAAGACTGAATGGCATTTAGGATAATCGACATGATTAAAAATATGTAAGAGAGAAATGATGAAATACACAGTCATAGAGAATAATAGGGTTTAGATAGAAAAAAATATATAAAGTGCGCACAGAATGATTTTCCGATTTAATATCTGTATGTACCTATGGGAGAAGGTGCAAAACTTGGTAAGTAATGAAGGGTAGGTGATAGAGTTGTCAGTGGGGGAGAACTTTGGGGTCAGCGACCATAATTAAATTAGTTTTAAAATAGTGAATGAAAAGAATAGACCAGATCTAAGAGTTCAAGTTCGAAATTCGAGGAAGGCTATTTTTAACAGTCTTAGGCAAGAACTTTCAAAAGCTGATTGGGGGCAGATGTTTGCACGTAAAGGGGTGGCTGGAAAATGGGACGCCTTCAGAAATGAGATAACGAGAGTCCAGGCACAGTTTATACACGTTATGGTGAAAGGGAAGGCTGGTAGGTGAAAAGAATTTTGAATGAGAAAAGAAATTGAGGGTTTGAGTAAGAAAAAGAAGGAAGCATATACCAGATATCGACAAGATAGATTGAATGAATGCTCAGAAGAGTATAAAGGCAATGGGAGTATACTGAAGAAAGAAATCATGAGGGTAAAAGAGGTACCTGAGATAGCTTTGGCAAATAGAGTTAAGGAGAATCAAAAGGGTTGTTTACAAATACATCAAGGACAAAAGGGTAACGGGGGAAAGAATAGGGCCACTCAAAGATCAGCAGGGCCGCCTTTGTGTGGAGCCACAGGAGATGGTGGTGATACTAAACCTATATTTTGCATCAGCATTTACTGTGGAAAAAGGACATGAAAGATGTAGAATGTAGGGAAATAGATGATGACATCTTGAAAAATGTTTATATGACAGAGGAGGAAGAGTTGGGTGTCTTGAAATGCATAATAGTGGATAAATCCCCAGGACCTGACCAGGTGTAACGTCGATCAATGTGGGAATCTAGAGAAGTGATTGCTGGGCACGTTACTGTGTCATTGTATAGACACAAGTGAGGTGTATGAAGACTAGAGGTTGGCTAACGTGGTGCCAATGTTTAAGGTGGGTGGTAAGGACAGGTGACGGAACTATAGAGCGTGAGTCATTGGTGTAAAAGTTGTTGGAGGGAATCCTAAGGGACAGGATGTACATGTGTTTCGAAAGGCAAAAGCTGATTAGGGATATTTAACATGGCTTTGTGCGTGGGAAATCAAGTCTCACAAACTAGATTGAGTTCCATTTAGAGACGTAACAAAGAGGGTTGATGAGGGCAGAACGGGGGAGCTGATCTATGTGGACTTCAGCAAGGGTTCAGACAATGTTCCCCATGGCAGACTGATTAACAAGGTTAGATCTCCCTCACACATTCCCTTTCCCGCGAGCCTTCTTTTTCAATCGATCAGTGTGGATTGACGTAATGCCCACGTCTTGTACTCACATGAGAGGGGATGAATGGACGTCTGTTGTTCCCCCTTTGTCATCTCAAAAGAAATTAAATTCCCTCCTCCAATTCCTCTTTGATCGTTTGAAGGAGCGGTTTTCCTTTAATACATTCGGGGATGAGGGCGTTGCTGGCCAGCACCAGCATTAATTGCGATCCCTAATTGCCTAGAGGGCAGTGAAGTTGCAACCACGTTGTTGTGAGTCTGGAGTGTACATGTAGTACTGACCAGAGAAGTACAGCAGTTTCCCTCTCGAACGGGTATGACTGAACCGGCAATTGGTCATCATGAGCCTCTTTAATTCTCGACTATTATTGAATTTACATATCACCATCTGCTGTGTCTGGGTCCCCAGAACATTACCTGGGTCTCTGGGTTAACCTTCGAGTGATAATTCCACTAGGCAATCTCCTACATCTGCTGAATGGCCTCCTATGATGGAACAGGCTAGAGACAAGGCTGAGTAAATCCCAACAAGCTGTGAACGCTGGAAATAAGCAACGAAAACAGAAATTGTTGTTTATTCAATCAATTCATCTTCAGCATCAATCACCTACCTCATCCCAGTCTGACATCCTGACAACTCAGGCCATTCTGCGAGCCAAATTTGCATCGATTGACTCCATTAGATCCCCGTCCCACAGTGGTAAAGATTCCCAAAAACTTCTTCTGTCAGGCAGAAGGTACAGAAGTCTGAAAACACACAAACACACACACACACACACACACACACACACACACACACACACACACACACACACACACACACACCAGTTCCAGGAACAGCTTCTGCACAGCCGTTATGAAACTATTGAATGGACTCTCTTGACTCAAGTAATGCTAACCTTCCCAATACAGCAAGGTACGCCGTGTGCAATGTGACCTGTATGCCTCCCTTTAATTATTTCTTGTTCTGCACATCATTGCTGCGCATCATCGGCCCGTACTGCTCATACATAAAGTCTGTCACTGCACTTTGGTACATGTGACAAAAAATCAAACAAATTGAATAAAATCGAACTCATCCATGCCCGTCAATTATCCTAAATTGTGCCAATTGTCCCAAATCCATCGATAACCTTCCTATTCTTATCCATATCGAAAATTCCCTCAGGAGAACGTGAACTATACAGCAGAAATCATGGTGAGTGGAGTTGATAGAACCTTCATTGACTTCTTGTTCTTTGCATTATTTCTACTGACAGAGCGACCATTTTATGCCAGTCGATATGAAACGAAGCGCACAGACAGTAATGCCTCTCAGGCATTCGTCTCCTCTATCACGGAGGCATTGGACGACAGAAGACACTAAAGTCTGTACCAGCAGTTATCTCTGGAGGAGCTCAACAAGGCCCTGAAGTCCTGAGGAAAGCACACAGCTTCCAGAAGTGATGGACTATCACTTGCGTGGTTTTAACCCCGTGGCACTTGACTGACCTGGACGTTCTGGAAGTGGACAATAGTACACTTCGAACCGGTAGTGTTTGTGAATCCAACAGGAAAGTTAGCATCCCTCTCATTTAAAATTAGAAGAGGCACAGGGAGGACTGACGACCGGTTTCACTGCAAAAAGCAATTTACAGAATCCTGACTGAGATCGTAGCCAACTAGGTCAGGTCTGCTGTGGAATGAATGACTCACCCCGACCAAACCTGTTCTGTGCTGGGCAGAACAATCTCTCAGAGACTCGCACTTCTCAGCGATGTAATTGTCTGTGTGTGTGTCAGTGAGGTTGGAAACCTGCCTTATCAGCCTAACCAGGAAAAGGTCATTTACAGCAAATTGCACACCAACACGTGGGGCGTACTCTCCAAAATTGGCTTTGGGGATGATACCTGCAATTGGATTGGCCTGCTCTGCACCAACAGCGTTAGTGCATCTGAATAAATGGGTGGGAATCAGAAAGCTTCCCGAACAGTCCTGGAATCAGGAAGCGCCGCCCATTGTCACCTTTCCTATTTGATTATTACCCGAAAGGTGACTGAATTAGTGTTGCGATTCATGAAGATGTTTCATACTTTTTAGCCATTGCCTATCCACTGAGAACTCATTCCACGTTTTCCCATTTAGCATCAATTCCTTGTTGTTCTTCTTCGTTAGATTTATGGCTCTGAGTTTCAAATTCAATTTCTTCATTCTCCAACTTAATAAACAATTTGAGCATTTTATGGTCATTCTTTCCATATACAGTAATATTGTGACATAATGCTATCTCATTGTGTTCGTAATTTTTGGAAATATATAACAAGTTGCTGCATGCTTTCATCTGTGCTCCTGTGTCAATCCAATGCTGTGAGATGTAATAAATTAGTCCTTTCAATGTGCATTCCGGCTTTAGGTTCTTGGGCAGTAATGAACTGTTCAATATATCGATGCATTCTTTCAGTCTGTTTCAGAACAAATACCTCACACATCATCATAAAGACAAAATTTTTAAAAATCTTTCGATAGTAACTTTATTACTTAACACAAATATTATTGAGCATCTCCAGAAAATTAAAAAGTAATGTGCTGGGAATAACTCTGTCCCTAAACCTGTGAGGCACGGTAGGGAAATGTTTAATCCTTTAAGACTAGGTTTCAGACGCACAAGATGTTAGATGATCCCGAATGTGCTTCTGCTGCTTTTCTCTTTCACTCACAGATTGTCTACTTCCCGTGGACAGATTCATTTCCCTCCTAAATGAGATTAATCCCAGATTCCCAATCCTCTGACAGGTCTGATTAAATATTCCCCACTTTCCCTCACCCTGCCCACTCACAGTCCAGCCCAAAAACGTATGATGTTGTCGACACTCGGCACTTTTGAGGCAATATACCATCCTGGACTCTTTCAAGTCAGGATGGATGATTCTGAAAGAGTCAATCAATTTAGCTGTCAACGCGGAACGGTGGCACAGTGGTTAGCACTGCTGCCTCACAGCGCTAGAGACCAGGGTTCAATTCCCGCCTCAGGTGACTGACTGTGTGGAATTTGCACGTTCTCCCCGTGTCTGCGTGGGTTTCCTCCGGGAACTCCGGTTTCCTCCCACAGTCCAAAGATGTGCAGGTCAGATGAATTGGCCATGCTAAATTGCCCGTAGGGGTCGGGGTATGGGTGGGTTGCGCTTCGGCCGGGTGGTGTGGACATGTTGGGCCGAAGGGCCTGTTTCCACCCTGTAAGTAATCTAACTACTGCAACGTGATGCTTACAAAGCAGCAACTGACTTTTTAAGTGGGAAAAAACAAAAAAAAAACAAGTTTTCAGTCCATGTCCATTTGAGTGCAGCATCGATTGACCAGAATGATAACTGAGCAGCAAGGGTACAACATGAGGGACAGAAATGACACAAACCCAGGGTGAAATTCCTCAGATTTGGAAGGGTCTGATGGAAGTAAAGTTTTCAAGGGAATAATCGAAACTACTAGCACTGAATAGAACGGAAGGATTCCTGTTGCCTGTGATTTACGACTGGGATAAGCATCCAAAAGTTATTGGTGGCCTGAAATCTTTCCAAGACTGAAATGGTTGAATAATTCTTCACATTTCTCGACATTATATTGCACAGACTATTCTTGTGCTCATTCACTCACTGAACCTATCCTTCATTTTCTCAGACTTCCTCTCTCCTCCTTTACTGTCCACCTAACATTGTGCTATCACCAACGTAACATATGATCCTATCACCTCAGTCATGGATACAGATTATAAATAGCTGTGACACGAGGAATGATAATTGTGGTACTCACTAATATTAGCCTAAGCACATGAATATGACAGATTTATTCCTGCTCTCTGTTTTCTGTACTTTATCAGTTCTCACAGCAAGACCCATTTTCCCATCACTGCAGGGCTCTTTGACAACATTGGCCCCTTCTCAAAGATTTCCAGATTTTGAAATTTCTGTGCCCTTGAGTGTGCAATTCCCTCCCCAGCCTCATTCCTCCATCTTGCTTGAAAATGTTTCAATCCACCATCAGTCAGATGTGTGAAGTTTCTTCTCTGTACATGTTCAGTGCACTGCAGAGAGGAGAGAATGACTCAGGCCCATGTGCTTCTGCACAGATCAGGTGTGTCTCAGAGTCAGCTCTGCAAACAGTGTAGGACATTCGTATCCCAGTAGAAGGATCTGCATTGATTGGAGTTTGCATAGCCTTTGAGGGCAATTTTCTGTGCTTAATATACTGATTTCAATTATTGCCAGCACTGGACGAGTGATATTTGTTTCAGACGCTGAATCTGTGGAGGGTGAGGAATTCAATCAAAATGTTTGATTTGTTAAAACGTACAAACTATCATCACTTCACAGAGCAGCTCCTGATAATGAGGGAAGCCAAGTCCCAGTGTTGAGGACAGCATTTCTCAGAGAGACACTCGGAATTTAATTTGCAAATGGTCAAAGGCAAGGGAAGGATGACATTGAAGTAAAATGAGATTTCAGTGTTCAACAGATGGTGTTGTGGTGTCAATGCTGGTGAACAGGTTGGCACAGTGGCTCAGTGCTTAGCTCTGCTGCCTCACAGGGACAGTGGGTGGGTCTGGGTGTGATAGTCTTTGCAGGGTCTGTGTGGACTCGATGGGCACATTGGCCTACTTCCACATTGTAAGGATTCTATGATTTTCTTCAATATGCATTTTCCAATGTTTGCTATCGACCATTTGAGATTTGTATCATCCAATAAATATCAGTTCTAAAAATGCTCTGTGAGAACTGAGAGTTAACTCACCACTGTCAGATGTTTGTTCAATTTTGTAAATAAATTGATTGAACCATATTGCAATGCAACAGTCCCCCAGACGATGCCAGCAGACATAAATGAAAGGATTTGAGACTTTATCACGTCGGCATTGAGTACAGACAAATTGACATCACACAGTGATTGATGAAGAAAATGACGTTTTCAGTTTATGTTGTGTGGAAAATATTTGTCACGACCCTTCCATTTGTAACAATTCCTGGTAAGTGCCTTGCACCATTGAATTTGTGAGAATCTGTCTGAGGATTCTCCGTGGGTTCACTCTGCCACTGACATTGACACATGGGCATATTGTGCCCAAAATTCAGACAGTGGCAGACGATCAGTAATCTAGTCTCAGATTACAGGGACCCCGTGGAATCCACATCATCGCAGATTCCACAGGAATTGCCTGGAAAATTATTCCTCTCTTCTGGGAACCATCCAGAAATTCTCCATTTCAATCAGAGACTATGAAGATTTTCGGTGTAATTGATGAAATGAATCACTTTGTGAAAATCACTTTGCAAAACCAGTTGGTTGCATGTTGTTCTGGTTTGTTGAATGAATAAGCAGTAGGCTTGTCTGTGCATCTGAAGTTGAAGTTATTTCTGCAATAACATAAATTTGTTTTAAAAATTTGGTTTGGCTTTCGGCTAAATGGCTTTGTGCATGAGTGAACCTGTATTTATTTTTGATGCTTGCAACCCAGCATGTTATTAATGGAGCCTGAAATATTTGTCGGAGAATTCAGGAATAAGCGATGGTGGAAGAAGCACTTAACTTCTCACGGCCGCACCAGAGTTTTGTACTGCTGTAACATGACCTCTTGGCACCAAAACTCAATCTCGCTCCCAATAAAAGCTAACACACCATATGCCTTCTTAGACCCTATCTGGGTTACAATTTTCAGGGATCTATGTACATGAACACCGAGATCTCTCTGCTCATATACGCTACCAAGAATCTTACCATCAGTCCAATACTCTGCATTCCGCAATAAACTCCATTTGACACCTTTCGGCCCAGATCTGCAGCTTATCTATGACTCTCTGGAACCAACAACATCCTTCAACACTATCCATAGCTCCTCCGACCTTAGTTTCATCCACAAACTTACCAATCTATCCTTCTTCGCACTCGTCCGGGGCATTTATACAAACGAAAAACATCAGTGGACCCAAATCTTTGCGAAACCCCACTATAACTGAACTCTCGGATGAACATTTCTCATCAACGACCACCCTTTGTCTTTCAGCTAGCCAATGTCTCATCCAAACTACTAAATCAACCTCAATCCCATGCCTCCATATTTTGTGCAATAGCCTCCCATAGGCAACCTTATGAAACACCTTACTGAAATCCATATACACAACATCAACCGCTTTATCCTCATCCACCTGTTTGCTCACCTTCTCAAAGAACTCAATAATATTTGTGAGGCATGACCGACTCTTCCCAAAACCGTGTTGACTATCTATTTCAGTCTAGATGATTATAAATCTTATCTCTTATATACTTTTCCAACACTTTACCCACAACTGAAGGAAGGCTCACTGGGCTATAATTACCAGGATTGTCTCTACTCGCCTTCTTGATCAGGGGAAAGGCATTTGCTATCCTTCAGTCTTCTGGCACGATTCGTGCAGACAATGATGACATAAAGATCAAAACCAAACGTTCGCCATTCTCCGACCTGGCTTCCCAGAGAATCCTCATATAAATCCCACCCGTCACAGGTGACTTTCAAATTCCAGAATTGCTAACACCTCCTCCTTGTGAGCCTCAATCCCATCCAATCTCGTGGCCTGTGTCTCAGTATTCTGCTCGATTGTCAGAAAAATCCTTTTGGTTCACAGATGTCTGCCATTCTCACCTGGTCTCCTACATTTGGTTCAAGACCCACAGCACTGTGGTTGACTCTTAACTGCCTTCTGACATAGCAAAGTAGACAGGCAGGAGGCTGGAAATACCCAGTAACCAGGCAGCATCAGAAGGTAGAGAAGTCAATGATCCTGGTGTAACCCTTCTTCAGGACTGGGGTGTGGGTGTGGGGGAGGAGCTGGGGATAAATGGGCTGAGGGGGACAGTGTGGTGAATTGGTGATAGGTGAAGAAAGGTAGAGGGTTAAATACAGAAATGAATCCGGTTGGTGGCAGGGAGCAGTGGCAGTGAGGGGAGAGGCTGGGATGTGGGTAGGGGTTGGGGAACGAGTTTGATTGAAATGGGAAAATTCAATGTGGAGCTTTCCCTGCTCTAGGCTGTCCAGGTGGAAGTTGAGGTGTTGTTCCTCCAATTTGTGCTGAGCTTCTTTGTGGCAATGGAGGAGCCAAGGATGGTCATGTTGGAAAGGGAGTTGGAAAGGGAATTGAAATGGACAGTTACTGAGACGTCCGGTCAGCCCCTGTGGACCCAGCTCTGATGCTCGGTGAGCCATTCCCTAAGTCTAAGTTCGGACTCCGTGATCTAGAGAAGACCACATCGGGAGCATCTGATGCAGGAAAACAGGATGGAAGAGAGGCAGGTGAACCTCTGTCTCACCTGAAGGAGTGTGGGAGGGGGTGTACCGGCAGGTGTTTCATCTTTTCCCGGTTGTAGGGGAAGGTACTGGGGAGTCGGGATCATCGAGGAGAGTGGCACAAACCAAGGATTGTCGAAGGGAATGGCCCTTGCGGAAGGCAGAGGGGGTGGTTAGGGGAAGGTGTTCTTGCTGGTCAGATCTTGTTGGAGTTGGTGGAAGTGTTTGAGGATGATTTTTTGCATGCGTAGACTGGTGGGATAGTAGCTGAGGATAAGGAGGAATTCTGTCTTTATTGCATTAGTGGGTTTAGACTATTAGAGCAGGTAATGGCGGTGGTATGGTGGATGGCTATCTAGATGACAGAGGGAGGAAATGCACGCTGTGTGAAATAGGTGGACATCTGGGATGCTCACGATTGGAATGTCTCCACACTGAACAGTTGCAGCGGAGGCAGAGGAATTCAGAGAATGGGATGGAGTTCTTGCAGGGTACTGGGTGGAAGGAGGTGCAGTCCAGGTAGTTATGGGAGTCTGTGCGTTTGCAGTAAACGTCCGTCTGGAGACTGTCACTGGAGATGGAAATAGTGAGGACAAGAATGGGGCGGGAGGTGTCTGAGATGGACCATGTCAATTTGAGGGCCGGGTGGAAATTTTGGGTGAAATCGATGAACTGCTGCAGTTCAGCCTGGGTGCAGGACGCTGCACTGATGCCGTCATCGATGGAACAGTAGAAGAATTGGGGCACAGTGCTTGTACAAATTCTGAGGAGGAACTGTTGGATATAGCTGTCAGAGGGAGGCATAGCTGGGGCTGGATTTGGAGGAAATGGGAGGAGTTAAAGGAAAAGTTATTAAGGGTGAGGACGAGTTCGTGGAGGTGGAGGAGGATATTGGTGGAGGGAGACTGAATGGGTCCAATCGAGAGGAACAAGCAGAGGGCTGGAGGTTATCCTTGTGGAGTATGAATGTGTATAAAGACTGCACATCCATTGTGAAGAAAAAGCACTGGGACCGGGGAACTGGAAGTTGCTCAAGAGATGGAGGGCGTGGTTGGTGTTGAATATGTAGATGGGAAGTGCCTGAATTAAGGGGGAGAGGATGGATTCGAGCTAAGGACGAGATGAGTTCGGTAGGGCAGGAGCATTCTGACATGATGGGTTGGCCAGGGTAGTTAGGCTTGTGGACCTTTGGGAACAGGTAGAACCGTGCAGTATGGGGCCGGGGAATTATGATTTTGGGGACAGTGGATGGGGGAATCATTGGAAGCAATGACGGCATGGAGAGTGTGAGTGATTTGGCCTGATTTGTCATGGTGGGGTCATGGGAAAGGGGGAGTTCTGGCGTGATGTCGGAGAGTTGGCAATCGGCCTCTGCGACATAGAGGACCATTCTCCAGACAACCATAGCCTCACCTTTGTCAGAGGGTTTGATAGTGAACAGGGGGTTGGTGCAGAGAGAGTGAACTACTGCACATTCGGAGGGGGTGAGGGTGGAGGTGGCGAGGGGGTGGAGAAATTGAGGCGGCCGATGTCACCGCTGCAATGCAGAGGTGTAGGACGCATGCAAGGCTGGCAGGTGGTGACCAAGTGGTGAAGGAAGCTTCCCTGACAGAGAAGTGCTGACAAGGAGGAAGTGGGCCGTGAGGGGGAGGAGGAGCGCATCCCTCTGGTGGCCAGGAGCAGGAATAGTAGAGACTGTCTGAATGAATGAAACTAATTTATTTTTTAATAGAAATCTCCCGCTGGGTCCTCACTTATCCTTGCACCACCCTGTAACAGGGCAGCACACAGCCCTTGAAATACCAACATGAATTACGTCAATACCTTAATACAATACAAGTGTAATTGTTAGGAACCACAGAAGGATGGCAATGTTTTACATTATTGACCATAGTGTCCAGAGAGGAGCGGGCTCGAGTGGGTGGGTCATGGGAAATGCAGGTTACAGCGACAGGGTAGGGGGTGTGTTTGGTTGGGATGATCTTCGGAGGGGCAGTGCAGACTCAATGGACCAAATACTCTTCATCTGAACTCAGACTCTCAGTTAGCTGGATGGATGCTTTGTAATTCAGAGCTAAGAGCAGGAGCTGTTTTAGCCCATACCAGCCGAGGCCATCCAAAGGTTGCCTTCCCAACCCTGTGCGGGCCCGACGTTAAACTCACCAGTTGCCGAGCTGTGGTGAGAGAAGGACCCTGCAGGGCAATAGTGACTGGGTGACGGACAGACACACAGTGGGGTCAGTCTAATGTCCCCTGAGGTCAGTGAAAGAGTCACATTGGGGTCAGTCTAATGTCCCCAGGGGTGAGTGACAGTGACACAGTGTGGTCAGTCTATTGCCCTTAGGGGTCAGTGACAGGGACACAGTGGGGTCAGTCAATGTCGCTGGGGGTCGGTAACAGCAACACATAGGTTAATTTGAATGCCCCCTGTGGTCAGTGATAGAGACACAGTGGAGTCAGTCTAATGTCCCCAGGGGACAGGGAGAGACACACAGTGAGATCAGTCCTATGTCCCCTGGGGTTAGTGGCAGAGACACAGCGCGGGCAGTCTAATGTTCACAGGAAACAGTGACAGAGAAACAGTGGGGTCAGTCAAATGACGACAGTGGTCAGTGAGAGAGACACAGTGGGGTCAGTATAATGTCACCAGGGTTCAGTAACAGTGACACAGTGGGTTCAGTCTAATGTCCCCCGGGGTCAGTGACAGTGACACTGTGGAGTCCATCTAATGTCGCCAGGACTCAGTGACAGAGACACAGTGGGGACAGTCTAATGACCCTGGGGGTCAGAGACAGAGTCACAATGTTATCATCGAATGTCCCCAGTGGTCAGTGACAGTGACACAGTGGGCTCAGCCTAATGTGCCCAGGGGTCAGTGACAGAGATTCAGTGGGGTCAGTCTAATGTACCCAGGAGACAGTGACAGAGAAAGAGTGGGGTCAGTCTAATGCCCCCAGGGTCTGTGACAGAGACACAGTGGGGTTAGTCTAATACCCCCAGGGGTCAGTAACAAAGATACTGTGGTACCGGTATAATGTCCCCAGCGTTCAGTGACAGTGACACAGTTGGTTCAGTCTAATGACCCAAGGGGTCAGTGACAGTGACACAGGGGGGACAGTCTAATGTCGCCAGGCGTCAAGTGACAGAGACAAAGTGGATTCAGCCTAATGTGCCCAGGGATCAGTGACAGTGACACAGTGGGTTAAGTCTAATGTCCCCAGGGGTCTGTGACAGAGACACAGTTGGGATAGTCTAATGACCCTGGGGGTCATAGACAGAGACACAATGGTGTCATCGAATGTCTCCTGTGGTCAGTGACAGTGACACAGTGAGTTCTGCCTTATGTCCCCAGGGGTCAGTGACAATGACCCAGTGGGGTCAGTCTAATGTACCCAGGGGTCAGTGTCAGAGACACAGTGGGTTCTGACTAATGCCCCCTGGGGTCAGTGACAGAGACACAGTGTGGTCAGTCTATTGCCCTTAGGGGTCAGTGACAGAGACACAGTGGGGACAATCTAATGAACCAGGGGGTCAGAGACAGAGGCACAGTGGGGCCTGTCTAATGTCCCTTGGGGTCAGTGAAAGAGTCACAGTGGAGTCAGTCTTATGTCTCCAGGGGACAGTGACAGAGACAGAGTGGGGTCAGACTAATGTCACCAGGTGTCAGCAACAGAAACACAGTGGGGTAAGTCTAATGTCCCCATGGATCCGTGGGGAGTCAGTAAAGACGTGTAGTTTGCGACTGCATTACGTTTAAGTCGAGACAAGTTTTGAAAGCAAATGGCCTATAGTCCACTTTGTGACTCTCTCCCAGTTACAAGTTATTCCACATAAAAAGCTTCGCATATCCCTCCATTAGATTCCAGAATGTATCTCACTCAGGGCTATCTGTTATTCTGTATCTGAACCACCCTGAACCCCTTGATTAGATTCCAGGCTGTAACTCACTCCAGTCTGTGAAGGACAAAGACACAGAGAGAGAGAGGGACACAGAGGGAGAGGGAGGGACAGAGAGACAGAGAGAGAGCGAAACAGAGGGAGAGAGAGGGGGACAGAAAGAGAGGAACACAGAGAGAGGATCAGAGAGACAGAGAGAGAGAGAGAAAGGGTGACAGGGAGTGAGAGAGGGGGCGAGAGAGTGAGAGGGACTCAGAGAGAGAGAGATGGGTACACACAGAGAGGGGGGAGACAGAGAGAGAGGGACACAGAGAGAGAGGAGAACACAGAGAGAGACGGAGGGAAAGAGAGAGAGAGAGAGAGGGTGGAGACAGAGAGAGACAGGGAGAGAGGGACAGAGAGATACAGTGAGAGGGACTGAGAAACAGAGAGAGAGAGAGAGGGACAAGGTGACAGAGAGAGAGGGACGGAGAGAGAGAGAGGGTGGAGACAGAGAGAGACAGGTACACAGAGAAAGAGAGGGACACACACAGAGAGAGAGAAAGGGGACAGAGAGTGAAAGAGGGGGACTGAGAGTGAGGGGGAGACAGAAATAGAGAGGGACAGAGAGAGAGAGGTACGAGAGAGAGACAGAGGGAAAGAGATAGAGAGGGGGATACAGAGAGAGAGGGACAGAGAGATAGAGAGAGGGACAGAGACACAGGGGCACAGAGAGAGAGAGGGAAACAGAGGGAGAGAGGGGGGGACAGAGAGAGAGGAACAGGGAGAGAGAAGGTCAGAGAGACAGAGAAAGAGGGACAAGTAGACAAAGAGACAGAGGGTGACAGAGAGAGAGAGGTGCACAGAGAAAGAGAGGGACAGAGAGAGAGACAGAGAAAGGGTGACAGGGAGTGAGAGAGGGGGACAGAGAGTGAGATGGAACCAGAGAGAGAGAGGTGTACACAGAGAGGGGGGGAGGCAGAGAGAGACAGGGAGAGAGGGACAGAGAGATAGATTGAGCGGGACAGAGAGAGAGGGACAGAGAGAGAGAGAGAGGGACAGAGAGACAGAGGGGGGGACATGGAGACAGAGAGACTGAGAGGGACAGAACGATAGAGAGAGAGTGAGAGGGACAGAAAGACAGAGAGAGAGAGAGTGAGAGGGACAGAAAGACAGAGAGAGAGATGGACAGAGAGAGAGAGGGACAGAGAGTGAGAGAGGTACACAGAGAAAGAGAGGGAAACAGAGAGAGAGAGAGAGAGGGGTGGACAAGAGTGAGAGAGGGGGACAGAGAGTGAGGGGAGACTGAAAGAGAGAGGGACAGAGACACAGGGACACAGAGAGAGAGGGGGACAGAGAGAGAGAGAACGGGGACAGAGAGTGATAGAGGGGACAGAGAGTGAGGGCGAGACAGAAAGAGAGAGGGACCCAGAGAGAGAGGGACACAGAGAGACACGGAGGAAAAGAGACAGAGAGGGGGAAGACAGAGAGAGACAGAGAAAGAGAGGGACAGAGAGCGATCGAGTGAGAGGGACAGAGAGACGGAGAGAGAGAAGGGGATACAGAGAGAGAGGGACATCGGGAGAAAGAGAGGGACAGAGAGAGACAGACCGAGAGAGAGAGGGGTACACAGAGAGAGAGAGAGAGAGAAAGGGGAACAGAGAGTGAGAGGGACCCAGAGGGGTACACAGAGAGAGGGGGAATCAGAGAGAGAAACAGGGACACACAGAGTGAGAGAGGGACACAGAGAGAGACAGAGGGAAAGAGAGAGAGAGGGCGGAGAGAGAGAGAGAGGCAGAAGAAAGGGACAGAGAGATAGAGAGAGAGGGACAGAGAGAGAGGAACACAGAGAGAGAGAGGGGCATTAGAGAGAGAGGGGGACAGAGAGACAGAGAGAGAGAGAGGGACAGAGAGAGAGGGACAGAGAGAGACACAGAGAGAGAGGGTCACAGAGAGAGTGGAACAGAAGGACAGAGAGAGTGGGACAGAGAAAAAGAGGTGGACAGGGAGACAGAGAGAGGGACAGAGAAACAGAGAGACAGAGGGACAGGGAGAGAGGGACAGAGAGACAGAGAGAGAGGTACAGAGTGACAGAGAGAGGGACACATAGGGAGAAAGTGGGACAGAGACGGAGAGACAGAGGGAGATGGAGAGAGAGGGACAGAGAGACGGGCGGAGACAGGGGGACACAGGTAGAGAGAGAGGACAGAGGGGGAGAGAGACAGCGGGAGAGAGAAACAGAGAGAGAGGGAGATGGAGTGAGAGAGAGAGACAGAGACAGAGGCAGACAGACAGAGAGAGAGAAACCAAGAGAGAGACAGAGAGAGAGTCAGACAGACAGAGACAGAGAGACAGAGAAAGATAGACAGAGAGACAGACTGAGAGCGTGAGTCAGACAGACAGAGAGAAAGAGAGAGAGCACGAGAGATACAGGGACAGAGAGAGAGAGCGACAGAGAGAGAACGACAGTGAAATAGCGGGACAGAGAGAGACAGAAAGAGAGGATGTGCGCACATGACAGAGAAAGTGTGTGTGAAATATTGAGTTAGTGCGAGTGAACGCAAGCGAGTGTTTGTGAGTGGTTGTGAGAGAGAGGGCGATTATGTAACTCCATGAGAGAAGGAGAGTGCATATGTGCGAGAGAGTGTGTGGGTGCAAGAAAGAGTGAGTGTGTGTGTGTGTAAGGGAAAGCGAGGGCATGAGTGCGTGAGAGAGAGAATGTGTGCGTGAGAGAGAGAATGCGTGTGTGCATGAGAGAGAGAATGAGCATGTGTGCCAGTGATAGAATGTGTGCATGCGTGAGAGAGAGAATGTGTGCGTGAGAGAGAATGTTTGTGTGCATGAGAGAGAGAATGTTTGTGTGAGAGAGAATGTTTGTGTGCATGAGAGAGAGAATGCGTGTGCACGTGAGAGAGAATGTGTGTGAGAGGGAGAGAATGCTTGCATGTGTGTGAGAGAGAATGAGCCTGTGTGACACGTAGAATGCATGCATGCAAGGGAGATAAAATGTGTGTGTACGTGAGAGAGAGAATGAGTGTGTGCATGAGAGAGAGAATGATTGTGAGCATGAGAGAGAGAATGTGTGTGTGAGAGAGAATGTACGTGTGCACATGAGAGTGAGAATGCATGTCTGCGTGAGATAGAGAACGCATGTGTACATGAGAGAGAGAATGAGTGTGTGCGTGGGAGAGAGAAAGAGTGTGTGCGTGAGAGAGAGAACTCGTGTGTACATGAGTGAGCGAATGTGTGTGTGCGTGAGATAGAGAATGCATGTGTGCATGCGAGAGAGAATGAGTGTTTGCATGAGAGAGAGAATGCATGTGTGCGTGAGAGAGAGAGAATGATTGTGTGCGTGAGTGAGAGAATGCGTGTGCGTGAGAGAGATTGCATGTGTACGTGAGAGAGAGAATGGGTGTGTATGTGAGAAAGAATGAGTGTGTGCATGAGAGGGAGAATGAGTGTGTATGTGAGAGAGAGAATGAGTGTGTGTGAGAGAGAGAATGCATGTGTCTGTGAGAGAGAGAGAATGAGTGCGTGCTTCAGAGAGAGAATGCGTGTGAACATGAGAGAGAGAATGTGTGTGGGGGGATGGTGGTGGTCCTCTTGAAGAAGAGAGGGTCTTCACCGTGTTGGAGGGAGAGTTTGAAGATGTCAGTGAGTGCCCCAGCCAGTTGTTCCATTCAGGATCTAATTGCACGGCAAGGGACTCCATCCAGGCCCAATACTTTCCTTGAGTTGACTCTCAGGATAACTGTTCTGACGTGTGTAGCGGTGAACGAGGGAACAGGTGTGTCTGGGGCTGTTGGGGCAGGAGTCACTGCGCCACTGGCATTCTGCTCAATCCAAGCAGAGAAAGCAATAAGCGCCACAGGGAGGGACGTGTCTTTGTCCGCTGTCTTGCTCTGCTTCATTTTGCATCCTCAAATGTTCTTTCAGCCTTGCCATAGGGAGCAGGAATCTGTTTAGTAGGTATGGACCTCTTATGTGGTCTGGTCCTCCCCCTTGGCATCCCTGATAGCCCAGCGGAAGTCAGATCTAGATTCCCTTTATAGATCAGGGTCTTCCTACTTGAAAGTTGTTCGTCTGGTCTTCAGCGGGAGAGGATTTCCTGATTCACTGAAGGTTGACGCTTGGGGAACACTCGGATTGAATTCTTCACTCAGCAGTCCTCCATGCATTTGCCCATGATGTCTGTGATGGTGGTGGTTTGCTCATCCAGGATTTCCACTGAGTACTTTAACATGGCCCAGTCCACCAATTACAAACAGCCCCAGAGACTGTAATTCACAGCCTCAGACCAGCATTGTACTTCCTTTCATAAGCAGTCCTTTCATTTCAGCACCTGTTTGTGAGGTGTTTTTACATGTAGGAGAGACTAGGACCAGAGAACATAGCCTCAGAATAAAGGGGTGACATTTGGAACTGAGACAGGAATTAATTTCTTCAGTCAAAGGGTGCTTCATGTGTGGAAATCACTGCTTCAGACTGTTGTTGAGTTCAAAAGATTGAGTGCGTGATGATACTGCCCCTTTACCAAGGTAGTGTGCCCTTGGTTTTATTCTTAGTGTGTTTGTAAATGCATTGGTTCTTGGATGTTGAGTTTGGATGGGTTTCATAGACAATTTCATGATAGCTTACAGAAACTGTGTCAGGCAAAAAGGCTTTCAATTATAAAACCATCTGCAATGAAAGGGGTGTGGCCAATTCTCCCACCACTGATTACCTCTGGTTTGGTTTAATTTGGTTGGTGTTTGCAAGTTGTCAGATTTTGAAACTGCTGGTAAAAGGAACAGCGACAAGGAAGAAGTTGTTCCATGCTGAATCTCTCTCTGACATCTCTTCTGCAAGACCCTCTGTTTGATTTTACCTGTTTTGACATTGGGTGCTTATGGAGGTTGTGGGAGGAATTTTGAACAATCATTAAGTTTGGACAGTCTGTTGAGTTTTCGGATGGGTGAAGTTATGCAGTCTCCTGTTCTCTTTTCTATGTGTTTCATTCGATGCTCTGTATATAAACTTCGCTTCACTTAAACCGATGAATGTTTACCTGCTCCATCAATCCAGGAATATCCACTTTACACATGCACAAAACAAATAGAAACGTTAGGGTCTGGGCTTCCATCTTAAAGTGCTTTTAGAGGGTCTGGTCCTGAACAATTGCATAAAAAACAGTGAAAGATGGGTACCTGGTTGATAGGGAAATCAAAGGTAGTGTGGAGAAGGCCGGAGAATAGAATTGAGAAACAAATCATTCATGGTCAAATGACAGAGCAGTCTCAATGGGATAAATGGTCCTATTCAGCTGATACATTGTATGGTGGAATGATGCAGTCTATAACAACATTTATGGACGGACACAAACAGCTCCAACATGAAACAAGTGTATGTATTGCATCCTTGTTTCAAACATGGAAGAAACAACTGGAATCCTGCCTTTCATTGAATATTTCCCTTTCTTTTTTTTCATTAGTCTTAGGTCCTTGAACTGACGTAACAGTTCCGCAAACAGGGTGCAGGAGGTACAGATACTGATACCTAGATATTTTCCAGGTTGCCGAAATGCACCATTGAGAGCAATCTATGCACCATGGCCTGCTGAGGGTTCACGTGTCCTTTTTCAGAGGAGGAAGTCTCATGATCAGACAGAGACAGAACCGCACCCAGAGGGGCACTGAAACACGCCCACACCATCACAAATACATGTGCACATGCAAACAGAAGCACACCAGCACACAGAAATGCAAAGTATGATATAGGGACTTACTGACAAATAAAAACACATACACGTGCACACATTCAACTCACAAAATTCACACTTGCACAATAATACAGTCCAACTGAATTGTGACAACACTCCTTTCCAAAGAGTAAAGAAATATACCCTCACAACACACACAGGAAAACAATCAGAGTCCTGAATGGGGATCAGCTACTCACATAGGCTTGAGTATTCATGAGCGCACGCGCACACACACTCAAACACATGAAAACAGGCATACTAAGACAGTTAGGAACACACCCACGTATGGTCAGAATGCACACATGTCCACACACAAAGAAATACAGTCATACTGAGATATAGGAACGCAGACTCAGAATCACACTCACACCTTCACACACTTACATTAACAAACTCAGATTAAGAGACATTACACACGAACCTGCAAGAATGACGGCAACTTCTTGTACATACACAAAAACACATTCGAACACAGTTACAGAACCATCGCCACAATTAGATATAGACAGATGACACACAGAAACAAACACAGAGAGATTCTTTTGGGGGCACAGAAATATCGTGACACACGGACAGACAGCCAAAAACTGTCTGAACAACATACTCACCTGCTTAAACAAGATCACAGCCAGGCAAAAACACACTCCCCAATCCCACATTAATAGAATGACACTCAGAGACACACACATATCGTATCACAGAACACACACACGCAAAACTACATTGTCATTGAAATGCAATCCCACAAACAGCACACATACAGGCACAAACACAACAGATGCACATGTGCAAAACACAGACAGATACGCAATCACAGAGGTACAGTAACATACGCCAACATTAAAACGCCCACCTTCACAGAATCGATCTCAGACAGACTGAATAACATTCCCAAACACATGTACGCATGGATCGAAATACTTACCAAGACAAACAAAGGGAAAGCCACACTAACATTCATAAAGACAGTCATAATATGTCACACTCAGGGACATGTTCAAGGACAATTACTGAGGGACATACACACACACACACACACACACACACACACACACACACAGGGAGATCCCCACAAAGGCAATGAAGCCCCCTCCGCACCACACAGAGAGATACACAGACACCCTCATGCAGAAAGACTGACAGACCGACAGATAGGTAGAGAGAAAGAGACAGCGAGAGAACGATGCAGGTATGGACACTACAGAGTGAGACAGAGAGAGAGGGAGCACATGAAGATGAGAGATGGGGCACAGCGTCAGAGAGGAAGAGAGAAACAAAGACAGACAGAAAGAGGCAGAGAAGGAGAGTCTGAAATAGCCTTATGAATGAAGTAGACAAAAGGTGGACACAATAAACACACTCAAATACAAATGTGCACGTAACAACACCCCATTCAGATGAGGAGATCACCAGTACCCACAACATTTACCTTGTTGTAAGAAAGTGTTTATTGTGAGCTGAACAGAGAGACGCTGACAGTTACCATGGTGCAGGAGGGACTGTTTATGTCCCTTCCTCCTTCACCCCTGCAAGGAAAATTCAGAGACCCCTCCTGCCGCAGTCTTTAACACTCACCCACAGGGCTGTCCGTGAACACTCAATGTTCCAGCTGAACCCATCACTCACACCCTTTCCATCATTTGGAATCACTCTTGTAGCCTCTTTCCATCCTACCCTGCCCCAGATAGTTACCTCTTCATTTATTACCTGCTGTCCCTTTGTCATAAGCTTCAGTATCATTGAAAGGGAATGCAGATAAATTATTGCAAATGTTTTGAGGAATGATGTGGGATAGGTGTTCAGGTGCACAGGGGCATGCGGGATTGATGGTATGATTGCATCAATCACGATTGTCTGGGCTGGCAGGGCAATCAGACACGAAGGGCTGAATAGCCTCTTGCTTCTCATTGTGTGCCCCAGTGTGTGTCAATCCGTCAGTCAATCAAGGATAGCAGCATGCTCCTGAGCATGGTGAATGGTGATCCATCCTGTTACTGCCCTCCCCATCCTCTACTGGGAGTTATAGTCAAATCCATGTGCTTGTGCTGATGGAATCCTGGCCGTAAATCTGCAATTCCTGCACTGGGAACACTGCGGCTGCCTCTGGAGCTATCTCAGTTATTTTGCTAATTCATTATGTGATGACTCTACATGACCAGTTGGTGCACTGCATTCCTGAACTTCGCTCTGAACTTGGGCAGATTCGCTGCATAAAATAATGTGTTTGTGCTGCAGCTGAAATCCTTCAGCATTTCTCCAGTGTATGCAACACTGATGACAGGACTGTACCTCCAATAATTCCCTCCTTTAATGATATTGAACAAGACATTTCCACCGTGCATGAACTACAGAAGTATGAAGCTGATGGATATGGTGAATAGGGAAATTACCGACTTCCTCCGGCTCTCCATCTCTGCATCTTTGTGACTGTCTCCCTTTCTCTGACCTATCAGGCTCTTGCGTACTCGGTTGGCCACTAAAATGTGCCTGACCGTGAGAGTATTCATCCACAGAATTAACACGGATGGGATTAAAGGGGTCAAAATGATATCGAACCACTTAAACCCCAGCCACCTGGGATCAGTAAAATAACTTGACTTTGTTCGACAATACTACTGAACATTGTCAATTATCCTCCCAGATTGAAACCGAAAATAGTAGGAAATGTTTTTTGAACAGAGTAGAATGCTGGTTGCAGCCAGAGCCACAGCCAAGTCTTTCACTGTCGAATATTTTCTCTTCTGTTTCAGACAGGAAATGGCCACCAAACGTTCAAAGGAGAAAAGGACAGTGAACCAGACGGAGCAGTCTGTTGCTGCTCGAGGTAAGGCATAGACAGCACTGCACACAGGAGTCATGTTCAGGAAAGATCCTGGGTAGTAAATGTATTTGAATTGCCACAGAATGATCTCAATGGGAATGAACAGGAGATCCAATGTTGCCATGGCCAATGCATTGTGAAGTTAGAGAGGCCGCATTTTTCCCATGCGAGAACCAAAACCGCCAGCAAATTAACTGATAGACACAGGAGGTAAACTGCAAATCAGAAATTAATGATCAAACATTCTCTGCGTCGGTTCAGAGAGCGATAGAAGATCTCAGCACCTAACTGGGCCAGCTGGAAGTGCTCAGATATCGAGTTTGAATATGACATCTTCAATGGCCTGACACATTGTTTGAAACAGCTCTATCCTATGTTTGATTACTTGTGGGCAGGCAATCAACAGATGGCAGAGGGCATATTTTTAAAGATGAAAGGGAAAAGGTTTAGAGGGGGTCTGTGCAAGATGTAATCACCCAGAGAATGGTGAGGGTGTGGTAATTCATTCCCTGGAGCGTGGTAAAGCAGGAAACCTCACAAACTTTAAAAACGACTTGTATGAACACTTGAAGCGTCATAGTATTTGAGACTACGTGCATAGTGCTAGAAGCTGGGGCGGGTATACATTTCGTGTCGATTTTATACCACAAACTGAGTGGCACGAAGCACCTCTTCGGTATCGTTGGATTTTATTATTCGAAGAATTACTTCTGGGGGAAGATTAAGAAGTGAAGCATTTTAATGCAATAAATGAAAGGGATTTGAATGCTGAAAACATGAAAATGAATGAGATATAACTGGCAAAACCCAACAGGTATGGCAGTATCTGTGGGGAGAGAAACAGAGTTAATGGAATCACTGTTAATCAGAGCATTTTCATCTAACATGGATCATTAAACTCAAAACATCATCTCATGTTTCTGCGCACGCAACACCCTATCATTTCAACCAAAAGCAGAGGGATTTATTTCTAACAGAGAATTGTGATTGAAAGTGGTGATATTCACGTAAAAATGGAACATTTGGTAAACTGCTATTCACTTACCAGGCATAGTTAGAGTCATAAAGATGTACAGCACAGAAACAGGCTCTTTAGACCAATTTGTTCATACAGTCCATAATACCGAAAGTAATCTCGTCTCATCTGTCCCAACATCCGTCTAAAGTCTTTCTAAACGTTTACACATCCAGATTACTTCTAAATGTAATTATACCAGCCACCATCATATCGTCGAGCAGCTAATTCCATGCATGCACCACCCTTTGCATGAAAAGGTTACCCCTTAGGTCCCTTTTAATAGGACATAGTACACAGAACATAGAACATAGAAAAATACAGTGCAGTACAGGCCCTCCGGCCCTCGATGTTGCGCCGACCGAAGCCTAGCTAACCTACACTAGCCCAATAACCTCCATATGCTTGTCCAATCCCCGCTAAAATGACCATAAAGAGGGAGAGTCAACAATGCTACTGGCAGGGCATTCCATAATTCTTCCCCTTTCACCCTAAACCTATCCACACGAGGTTTGGACTCCTAAAACACAGGGAAAAGAACTTTTCTACTTACCTTGACCATGCTCCTTATGGTTTTGTAAACATCTATAAGTCACCCCTCAGCCTCCGACACTCCAGGGAAAACTGCCCCAACCTCCTCAGCATCTCCGCAAAGCTCAAATACTCCAATCCTGGCAACATCCTAATGAATCTTTACCGAAACGTTTCAAGTTTCAAGACATCCTCCCGTTTGGAGGAAGACTAGAAATGCACACTATATTCCAAAAGTGGCCGAACCAAAGTCCTGTCCAGACACAACATGATCTCTCAATTCCAATACTCAGTGCTCTGACCAATCAAGAAACTATACTAACCGTCTTCTTCACCACCCTAGCTAACTGAGACATCACTTTCAAGGATCAATGAACCTGCACTCAAAAATCTCTTAGAGTCATAGAGTCATAGAGATGTTCAGCATGGAAACAGACCCTTCGGTTCAACCCGTCCATGTCGACCAGAGATCCCAACCCAATCTAGTCCCACCTCTCAGCACCCAGCCCATATCCCTCCAAAAACTTCCTATTCATATACCCATCCAAATGCCTCTTAACTGTTGCAACTGTACCAGCCTCCACCACATCCTCTGGCAGCTCATTCCATACAGTTACCACAATCTTTGTGAAAATGTTGCCCCTTAGGTCTCTTATATATCTTTCCCCTCTCATGCAAAACCTATGCCCTCTAGTTTTGGACTCCCCGACTTTAGGGAAAACATTTTGCCAATTGATCCTTTCCATGCCCCTCATAATTTTGTAAACCTCTATAAGGTCACCCCTCAGACTCCGATGCTCCAGGGAAAACAGCCACAGCCTGTTCAGCCTCTCCCGATAGCTCAAAACCTCCAACCCTGGCAACCTCCTTGTAAATATTTTCTGAACCTTTTCAAGTTTCACAACATCTTTCCGATAGGAAGGAGACCAGAATTGCGCGCAATATTCCAACAGTGGCCTAACCAATGTCCTGTACAGCTGCAACATGACCTCCCAACTCCTGCACTCAATACTCTGACTAACAAAGGAAAGCAGAACAAATGCCTTCTTCACTATCCTATCTACCTGCGACTCCAATTTCAAGGAGCTCTGAAGCTGCATTCCAAGGTCTCTTTGTTCAGCAACACTCCCTAGGACCTTACCATTAAGTGTATAAGTCCTGCTAAGGTTTGCTTTCCCAAAATGCAGCTCCTCGCATTTATCTGAATTAAACTTCAACTGCCACTTTTAGGCCCATTTGCCCATCTGGTCCAGATCCTGTTGTAATCTGAGGTAACCCTCTTCGCTGTCCACTACACCTACAATTTTGGGGTCAAGTGCAAACTTACTGAATGTACCTCTTACGCTCACATCCAAATCATTTATGTAAATGACAAAAACAGAGGGCCCAGCACCGAACCTTGTAGAACTCTACTGGTCACAGGCCTCCAGTCTGACAAAACTACCCTCCACCACCACCCTCTGCTTTCTACCTTTGAGCCAGTTCTTTATCCAAATGGCTGTTCCCCATGTATTCAACGAGATCTAACCTTGCTAATCAGTCTCCCATGGGGAACCTTGTCGATCGCTCTACTGAAGGCCATATCGAGCTCATCGACTGCTCTTCCCCCATCAATCTTCTTTGTTACTTCTTCAAAAAACTTAATCAAGTTTGTGAGACATGATTCTCCACGCACAAAGCCATGTTGACTGCCCCTAATCAGTCCTTGCCTTTCCAAATACATGTACATCCCGTCCCTCAGGATTCCCTCCAACGACTTGCCCACGACCGAGGTCAGGCTCAGCTGTCTGTAGGTCCCTGGCCTGTCTTTACCACCCTTCGTAAACAGTGGCAACACGTTTACCAACCTCCGGACTTCTGGCACCTCACCTGTGACTATCGATCATACAAATATCTCAGCAAGTGGCCCGACAATTAACTTCTCTCGCTTCCCACAGAGTTCTCAGATACACCTGATCAGGTCGTGGGGATGTATCCACTTTTAATCGTTTCAAGACATCCAGCACTTCCTCCTCTGTAATCTGGACATTTTACAAGATATCACCATCTATTTCCCGACAGTCTTTATCTTCCTTATCCTCTTCCACAGTAAATACTGATGCAAAATATTCATTTAGTATCTCCCCCATTTTCTGTGGCTCCACAGGAAGGCCGCCTTGCTGATCTTTGAGTGGCTCTCTTCTCTCCCTGCTTACCCTTTTCTCCTTTATATATTTGCAAAACCCCTTTGGATTCTCCGTAATTGTATAAGCCAAAGCAATCTCATAAGTAAACTCCTACTTTCTTTATACTATTCTTCTAAGGATTCACTCGATCTATCCTGTCTGTACCTGACATATGCTTCCTCATTTTTCTAAATGAAACCCTCAATTTTTTTGTCATCCAGCATTCCCTATACCTATCAGCCTTCCCTTTCACCCTGACAGGAGTGTACTTTCTCGAGATTCTTGTTATCTCATTTCTGAAGGCTTCCCATTTTCCATCTGTCCCTTTACCTGTGAACAACTGCCTCCAATCAGGTTCAATACCGTCAAAATTGCCCTTTCTCCAGTTTAAAACTTCAACTTTTAGATCTGGTCTATCCTTTTCCATCACTATTAATAAACAAATAGAATTATGGTCGCTGGCCCCAAAGTGCTCCCCCAATGACACCTCACTCACTTGCTCTGCCTTATTTCCCAAGAATATGTCAAGTTATGCACCTTCTATAGGATGTACATCCACATACTGAATCAAAACATTGTCCTGTACACACTTAAGACAATCCTCTCCATCTTATCCTTGAAAGCTACGGTAGTCCCAGTCGATGTTTGGAAAGTTAAAATCCCCTACCCTAACTACCCTATTATTCTGACAGATAGCTGAGATCTCCTTACAAGTTTGTTTCCCAATTTCCCTCTGATTATTGGAGGGTCTAGAATACAATCCCAATAAGGTGATCATCCCTTTCTTATTTCTCAACTCCCCCCAAATAATTTGCCTGGATGTATTTCCGGGAATATCCTCCATTTGCACAGCTGTAATGCTATCCCTTATCAAAAACGCCACTCTCCTTCCTCTTTTGCCTCGCTTTCTATCCTTCCTGTAGCATTTGTATCCTGGAACATTCAGCTGCCAGTCCTGACCATCGCTGAGCCATGTTTCTGTAGTTGCTATGCTATCCCAGTACAATGCTTCTATCCATGCCCTGAGTTCATCTGCCTTCCCTGTTAGGCCGCTTGTATTGAAATAAATGCAGTTTAATTTATTAGTCCTACCTTGTCCCTGTCTGCTTTGACTGTTTGACCCACTTCTGTTCTTAGCTGTAACTGTTTCAGATCGATCACTTTCCTCACTATCTCCCTGGGTCCAAACCCTCACCCACCCACAACCGTCCTTCTTTGACAGTTACCTTCTATCCCAAAAGAGATTCCAATGATCCAAAAACGTGAATCCTTCTCCCGTACACCAGCTTCTCCGTCATGCATTCATTTGCTCTATCCTCCTATTCATGCCTGCACTTGTTCGTAGCACTGGGAGTAATCCAGATATTAATACCCTTGAGGACCTCCTTTTTAAATTACTAGCTAACTCTCTGTAATCTCCCTTCAGAGACTCAATCTGCGCCCTTCCAATGTCGTTGTTTCCAATGTGGGCAATGACCTCCTGCTGGCCCCTCACCCCCATGAGAACATTCTGCACTCTCTCTGAGACATCCTTGATCCTGGCACCAGGGAAACAACACACCATTGTGTTTTTTTCTCTGCTGGCCACAGAATAGTCTGTCTGTAAGAGAGACAAGCCTGAGAGGATCCAAATGTACTGTCTAAAACTGTTGGTCAATTCCTAAGCATTTGTACCCCTCTGTTCCCCACCTACTCATGAATTTGTCCAGATGCATCTTCAACGAATCTGCCGTGCCTGCCTTTACCACCTCTGGTGGCAACGCGTTCCAAACGACAACCACCCTCTTTGTGAAGTACTTACCGCGTGTATTCCTCTTAAACTTTCCACCTCTCACCTTGATAGCATGACGTCTCGTTATTGAATCCTTCACCCTGGGAAAAAGCTTGTCTCTATCTACACTGTCTACACCGTACATGGTTTTGTAAACCTCAGTCAGGTCCCTTTCAATCTCTTTTTTTCCAGTGAAAATACACCTAACCTCCTCAAACTCTCTTCATAGCGAGCACCTTCCATACCAGGCAACATCCTCGTAAACCTTCTCTGCACCCTCTCCAAAGCGTCCACATCCTTTTGGTAATGTGGCTCCCGAAACTGTACACAGTATTCTTCATGCAGCCGAACCAATGTCTTGGATAAAATTAACATGACTTGCCAGTGCTTATACTCAATACCCCGTCCAATTAAGGCAAGCATACTATAGAACATAGAACATTGAAAAATACAGCGCAGTACAGGCACTTTGGCCCTCGATGTTGCGCCGATCCAAGCCCACCTAACCTAGACTAGCCCACTATCCTACATATGCCTATCCAATGCCCGTTTAAATGCCCATAAAGAGGGAGAGTCCACCACTGATACTGGCAGGGCATTCCATGAAGCAACGACTCGCTGAGTAAAGAATCTACCCCCAACTTCTATCCTATACCTACCACCCCTTAAATTAAAGCTATGCCCTCTCGTAAAAGCTGACTCCATGCGTGGAAAAAGGTTAGCATGTTCAACCCTATCTAAACCCCGAATCATCTTGTACACCTCTATCAAGCCACGCCTAAACCTTCTTTTCTCCAATGAAAACAGCCCCAAGTGCCTCAGCCTTTCCTCATAGGATCTTCCAACCATACCAGGCAACATCCTGGTAAACCTCCTCTGCACCCGTTCCAGTGCCTCCACATCATTCCTATAGTATGGCGACCAAAACTGCACACAATACTCCAGATGCGGGCGCACCAGAGTCTTATGCAACTGCAACATGACCTCAGGACTACGGAACTCAATTCCTCTACCAATAAAAGCCAGTACACCATATGCCTTCTTCACAGCAATTTTTACCTACGATGCAACTTTCAGAGATCTGTGTACATGGACACCAAGATCCCTCTGCTCAACCACACCACCAAGTATCCGACCATTATCCCAGTACCCCATATGTCTTCTTGACCACTCGATGCAACTCTGCAGCATACAATGGACCTGGACTCCCAGATATCTCTGTCCATCAACTTTTCGCAAGGCTCTTCCAATCGTTGTATAATTGGCTCTAGAATTACACTTACCTAAATGCATCACCTCACATTTGTCTGGATTGAAAGCCAACTGACACTTTTCTGCCCAACTCTCCAGTCTATCTATATCCTCCTTATTTACTGACAGTCCCTTATGATTTCTGCTATTCCACCAATCTTTGTATCATCTGTAAACTTGCTAATCATAACAACAGTGCCCTCTTCTAGATTATCTATTGTATTACAAACAACAGTGGGGACAGTGGTTAGCACTGTTGTCTCATAGCACCAGAGACCCGGGTTCATAATCCCGCCTCAGGCAACAGTCTTTGTGGAGTTTGCACATTCTCGCCGTGTCTGCGTGGGTTTCCTCCTGGTGCTCCGGTTTCCTCCCACAGTCCAAAAATGTGCAGGTCAGGTGAATTGGCCACTCTAAATTGCCTATCCTGTTAGGTGAAGGGGTAAATGTAATGGGTCTGGGTGCGTTGCTCTTCGGAGGATCAGTGTGGACTTGTTGGGCTGAAGGGCCTGTTTCCACACTGTAAGTAATCTACAAATCTATAATACTGACCCCTGAGGAACATTACTGGTCAGGTTTCTCATTTCGAAAAACTCCCTTCAACTCCGACTCTCAGTCTCCTGTTGCTCAACCAGTTCTTTACTCACCTAGCTAGAACACCCTGCAAACCACGTGACTTGACTTTCTCCATTAGTCTACAATGGGGAACCTTATAAAATGCCTTACTAAAGTCCATTTATATGACATCAGCAGCCCTCCCTTCATCTAACAACTTGGTGATTTCCTCAATGAACTCTATTACGTTGGTAAAGCAGGATCTCCCATGCACAAAACCATATTGCCGATCATTGATAAATCCTTTTTTTCTAAATATAAATAGAACCTACCTCGAAGTAACCTCTCCAGCAACTTCCCCCCCCCCCCCCCACCGACTTCAAGGTCACTGGTCTGAAGTTACTGGTCTGTACTACTACCCTTCTTGTACCAGGGGACAACATGAGCAACCCTCTAGTCCTCCAGCACCTCACCTATATTTAAGTTTTCCCCAAAGATATCTGTAAGGGCTCCAGCTATTTCCTCTCTCACCTCCCGTGGGATAAATCCCATCCGATTCTGTGGATTTATCCACCTTAATAACCTCTAGCATACCCAACACATCTGCCCTACTTATGCCAACGTGATCCAGACTAATCAAACGTCTATCTGTAATCTCAAGATTTATCATGTTCCTCTCCTCAGTGAACACTGACGCAAAGCAATCATTCAGAATCTCACCCATTCTCTCAGGTTTGGCACGCAGCCTTCCTTCATTATCTTTTAAAGGACCAATCCTTTCCCTAGTTACCTGCTTGCTTCTTATATAAGAATACAATACGTTGGGATTGTCCCTAATTCTGCTTGCTAAAGCTATTTCATGGCTCCTAATATCCTTGATTGTTGACGACTTGTCCTATTCTTCAAACATTCCGTCAGGGCCCGTTCTGTTCTTAACTGCCTCGACCTTTTGTACGCTTCCCTTTTCCTCTTGGCGCGTTGTACAATTTCTCCTGTCATCCATGGTTCACGAATTGTGTCCTTCCTATCCTTTGCCTTACCACGGGACATGACTATCCTGCATTGCACTTAACCTAAGACTCCGGTGTAATTTAGCATGGCCAACCAACCTAAACTGCACATTTCTGGATTGTGGGAGGAAACCGGAGCACTCTGAGGAAACCCACGCAGACACGGGGAGAATGTGCAAACTCCACACAGTCAGTTGCTGAGGCGAGTATTGAAGCCGTGTCTCTGGCGCTGTGAGGCAGCAGTGCTTATACCGTGCTACCCATTATGGGAATTGTTTTCTTTGGAATGGCACTGAGAGTCGTGTTATGTAGATAGATAAAAATCGTGTCCTTTTGTTTCATTGATACATTGTTTTGAGATTGAAGAGAGATATGCAATGTACTGCCTTTAACTCTGTGTTACAGGTGCGAAGTTTGGTTTATTCTAGTTTGTCGTCATTTCTTTTGCAATAAACTGTTTTGATGAGGAAACAATATTTGCAGCGTTGTGTGTTTACTTTCAACAAGAGATCACTTTGTTAAATTAAAACAAATAAGGTTATCATCCATCAAGTTGGATTTCTGACGAGGATCGGGCGTGTTCTGTAATTAATCAGCTTGTGCTGGAACAGAAGTGAGGCTATTAAACACTAGGCTAACTCCCGATGAACTCATAAACTAACCCCACTCTTCAAATACATTGCGCCCCAAAGACATTCGTCCAGATATGCCCCAGACACTGATCAGGCATGCACAATGAGATGTAATTCCATATTACCTCTCCCAAAGTTACTACTCCCTCACTCAGCAACAGATCCAATGCAAAGCAAATTCCCTCAGCCCCTGCCAGATCTGTAACAATGGAACTACATGAGGCACTGGCTGGCTCACACAAATGCGGCTTAGTGCAAATTACTGGTCATCACCGAGGAGAAATTGATAACTGCAGATGCTGGAGATCAGAGTCGAGAGTGTGATGCTGGAAAGGCGCAGCAAATCAGGCAGTTTCCGATGACAGGAGAATTGACGTATCGGGCATGAACCCTTCATTGGATTATCAATTTAAAGTTTAATTGCCTCTGACATGATATAACATAATAGAGAGTCAGCGAGATGTGATTTTTAAAATCATATCATATCATACAATGGATTGGAGCTGCTCAATTCACTAATTGCAGTAGTAATCTGCCTGTCTTGTTTTGTATTGTGTAGTTTATTCATTAAATATCAATAAGCACATTCCTAAACGATTTGAGTCAGCTAATGCAGAGAATACAGTAAAAAGTCACATCTCCCGATTTGCATTTTCCATTAGTTGCTGACTGAATGTCAGCCAAATTAGAACAGTTGCTAAACTTGACAAGGAATTGATCATTTTCCAAAACAAACTGTGTGGGATTCAATGAGTTAACAGATCCTTAGTTTATCAACGCAGAGATGAGTCAGATCGTGGTTTGCACTTTTGATGATGAAACAAACCATTCTCAGCTCTGTTAGCAATGTCCGCCAGACAATTACATCTTCTCAAGTGCAGCAACTCATGTTTTTGTAATATACTGACCAGACGATTCGAGGTAATCCTAATTCGAGGACGGAATAAGATTGTGGCTGTGAGAGATGCATTAATACTTGGGGTATTTTAGGTGTCAGCGCTGACTTCCACAAATTCCGTGAATAGTAATTATTGTTTTATGAGCTGTTGCATTGTTTTTGAAATTTAGGGAACAAAAGGTCAGCCCAACACAATGTAAATAAAGGAGGAGCCTGTATGGGAGAGTTCACAGCACAGGAGTAGGTACATTTATGGTTTTTAAATGTTGTGTTGCTGAGTTCTTTTTTGTGTAAATCTACCATTTGAGTAGTGTGAGTTCTTTTTGGTTATAGGCTTGATTGAGAACTGTCACTTGATTAAAATGTAAAAATATAAAGTCTAGGCACTGCATTAGCCGGGAGCATTGTCTTTTAGAGCAGGAAGCCTGTAGTATTTTCTGGGTGTGTAGATTATTAGGGTGCGAAGATGGCCTTTAGTGGAGTGATGTACTCTACCTGTTAGATGTGGGAGATGAGGGTGAGCTTCCATGTTCTGATGATTATGTCTCCAGTAAATATGCTTGGTTGCAAAACCGATCATATCACATGGATCAGTTGGAGCAGCATTTAGAGACAATGAGCAATTTTTAGGAGCTCGGTGGTCTGATGGATGGCAGCTATAGGAGCAAGTGAAGAAAAGGCAACACGATCAAGTAGTTGTGTTATCGCTAGGAAAGACAGGAGAGGGGTATAGTTACCGCAGGAGACTACTGTGGCCATGTGTATTTTAAACAGATATGCTGTTTAGGAAATTGTAGCGAGTGATGTAGCACTGACAGCCAAGTTTCTGGTACAAAGACTGGTTCTAATGTAATTAGGGTTATGTCAGGTTCGAAGTGATCAATTGTGACGAGGGGCTCTTTGCTCGGACGCAGAGAAAGACATTGCCGTGGACAAGTGTGCTTGTTGCCTCACGAGTGCCAGGATCAAGGATGTCTCGGAGAGGTTGCAGACTTTCTCAAAGGGGAGTGCGACCAGCAGGAGGTCTTTGTGTACATTGGAACTAGCAACATAGGAAGGATAAAGGAGGAAATTCTGAAGGGGGAATATAAGAAGTCAGGCAGGAAGGAGGTCCTTGGGGGTCGTAATATCTGGATTACTCTAGTTGTCACGAGCCAGTGATTATAGGAATGGGAAGATATAGCAGATGAATTCATGGCTGAGGAGCTGGTGCATGGCAGAAGGGTTCACATTTTTGAATCATTGGAATATTTTTTGGAGTAGAAGTGACCTCTATGACAAAGACAGATTGCACCTGAATTGAAATAAAACTAATTTACTTGCAGGGAGATTTGCTCGTGATGTTCAGGAATATTGAAACTAGTAAAGTTGGAGTGGGGGGTGCGGGGATGGTGGAGGTGCGGGGCTGGGGTGGTGTGCCAGGGCGATCATGAGGAAATAAATCAGTCTGAGACTGACACAATTGGGAAAAGGTGCAAGTCCAATAGTCAGGGTAGGTTTGACCAAAGCAGAGAATGAGGGCGGACTGCTAAATTAAATTGCATTCATTTCTGTACAAGATGCCGAACTGGGAAGACAGGTGATCTGTAGTCATGGTTCGGAGCATGGGACTGGAATATCATAGCAATTACACTGATGGCTTTCAGGGATTGACTGTACTGGCAGTTTCATGCTGCACGTAGAAGTGCTGCAGGAAGGAAATAAAGGTGCACAAGAGAAGGTGGCGGGACTTGTTTTTTGATAACGGATAATTTTACTGCTTTACTTAAGGAGGATATTCCTGGGAATACATACAGGGAAGATATTTGTGTGGAACTGAGAATTAAGGAAGGGCTGTTTACCTTAGTGTGATTGCCTTATAGACTCCCCACCAGTCAGTGGGAAATTGAGAAACAAATTTGTGAAGAGATCTCAGTTATTTGTAAGAATAAACGTGTGGTCATGGAAAGGGATTTTAACTTTCCAAATATAGACTGGGACTGCCACATTTCCAAGGGCTGGGATAGAGATGAATTTGCTTAGTGTTAAAATCAAAAATTTCTGTTTCAGTGTGTGCATGTACCTAGTAGAAAACCTACAAAGTCTAACCTACTCTTGCGAACCAAGATAGGGCAGGTGACTGAGGTGTCGGTGGGGCAACACTTTGGGACCAGAAACTTGCATTCTGTTCGTTTAAAGTAGTGATGGAAAATGACAGAACAGTTCTGAAAGTTAAAGTTCTCAATTGGAGGAAGGCCATTTGGCAAGATCTTAGAGTATGTTCCTGTTCGGGTGAAAGAAGAGGTTGGCAGGCATAAGGAAACATAAGATAAGTTTAGACAGCAGAGATCAAGTGAATCTTTCAAAGATTACAAAGGCAGTAGGAGTATACTTAAGAGGGAAATCCGGAGGGCAAATACGGGACAAAATATAATTTTTGCAAATAGAGTTAGGGAGATAGGGTTAAGGAGAATCCAAGACGATTTCTTAAATGCATTCAGGACGAAAAAGGATTTAAGGAGAGAAGACCCCTCAAAGATCAGCAAGATAATCTATGTGTGGAACTGTTGAAGATGGGGTAGCATTCTGTATCATTGTTTACTGTGGAGAAAGGCCTGGAAAACATATAATGTGGGGAAATAGATTGTTAATCTTGAATAATGTCCATATTACAGGGCAGGATGAGCTGGTTATGAAATAATGCATAAAGTTTGATAAATCACCAGGATTTGATCTGTGGCTATCTAGGGGTTTAAATGCTGGACCCTTGTTGAGATGTTTGAATAATCAATCGTCATAGGTGATGTACTGGAAAACTGCAAGTTGCCTCATGTGCGCCACTGTTTAAGAAATGTTGTAAGGATAACCCAGCAAACGTTAGACAGGTGAGCCTGACATTGGTGGTATGGAAGTTGTTGGAGGGAAATCCAGATTGACAGGATTTATATGTACACTGTATTTGGATAGGCAATGACTAATTAGTGGTTGTCAACATGGCTTTGCTCTTCGGAAATCATGTTTCACTAACTTGATTGAGTTTTTGAACAAGTAACGAAGAGGATTCATGATGGCCGAGTGGTGAACGTGATCTATATGGACGTCAGTAAGGAGTTTGTCAAGGTTCCTCATGGTACACTGATTAGCAAGATCAGACCACATGGAAAGAGGGAGATCTAGCAATCTGGATACAGAATGAGCTGGAATGTAGAAGGCAGAGAGTGGTGGTAGAGGGCTGCTTTTCAGACTGGAGGCCTGTGACCAGTAGTGTTCCACAAGGGTTGATACTGAATCACTGCTTTTTGTCATTTATATAAATGTTTTAAATGTGAATATGGGAGGTTTGGCTAGTAAATTTGCAGATGTAACCAAAATGTAAAATATAGTAGATAGCAAAGTAAGTTATGTCCGTGTATAACGGGATCTTGATCACATGGGCCAATGGACTGAGGAGTTGCAGATGGAGATTACTTTAAGCAAATGTGAGGTGCTGCAGTTTGGAACAGCAAACCAGGGCAGGACCTGTACACTAAGTTAAGCTCCTGGGGAATGTTACTGAGAAAAGAAACCTTGGAGTGCAGTTCTGTAGTTCCCTGAAAATGGAGTCTTTGGACGCTAGGAAAATGAAGAGGCCGTTTGGTATGTGCTCCTTTATTGTTCAGAGCATTGATTAGAGGAGTTGTGAGTTGATTTTGTACCTGTACAGGACATTCGTTAGGCCACTTTTGGAAAAGTTCTGTGCAATTCTGGTCTCTCTCCTATCAGAAGAGTGGTGTGAAACATGTAAGGGTTCAAAAAAGATTTACATGGATATTGCCAGGTTTGGAGGGTTTGAGTAATAGAGAAAGGTTGAATAGGCTGAGTCTGTTTTTAATGGAGCTTTGGACGCTGAAGAGTGATCATATAGAGGTTTATAAAATCGTGAGGGGCATAGATAGGATAAATAGGCAAGTTCTTTCCTTTGGGGTGGGGGAGTCTAGAGGCCCGGGGCATAGGTTCAGGGTGACAGTGGAAAGATTTAAAAGGTACCTAATGGAAAACCATTCCCATGCAAAGTGTGGTGCATATATGGAATGAACTGCCAGATGAAATGGTGGAGAGTGGGACATATGCAACATTTCAAACACAACCGGATGGGTAAATGAGGAGGAAAGGTTTTGATGGAGATGAGGGCAAATGGGACGCTATTACTACAGAATATCTGATCAGCAAGGACGACTTGGACAAATGTTTCTTTCCTCTAAATCTCTAAGACTCTAATTTCGCCCAGCATGCTAAGACCAGTAGAACAAATGTTTCATTGTAGATAAACATCAATATGATGATTCTCAATTCCCTTTAAGAATCAACCCCAGTCCTTTGTTTGCAATGATAGGGCCTTGCGCGAGAAGAAAACCGAGTTGATGTTTTGAGTTCTTTGACAAATGTTCAGAGGAACGTTTGCAGATGAAGAATGATTGTATTAATTCTGTTTCACTCTCTACTGGTGCTTCCATAACTGATGAGTTTCGCCAGCTGTTTCTGATACATTTATATAATCATGGTAATCATAACTCATTTATTTCCTTTATAAAAATGTTTCACTTCCCAGCCTACTTCCCAGAAATAATTCTTTGAATTGTGTAACCCGACTGGACTGAAGAGGTCCGTCGGTCCATCAAGCTTGTGCTATCAAGGCGAAACAAAATCTGGACTCTTCCCAATTAGTTGTTAAAGGTTTTGAGGTCTCCTACATCAATAACCCTCCCAAGTACTGACGTATCAAAACCCACACCACTCTCTGAGTGAAAGCCAAACCTTTTACCTTGGTTAATCACCTTTATAACTGCGTCCTTCTGCCATCTGTCAATCCCCTGTCCCAGTTAGATATGAAGATCTTCCGTTGAGCACTCATGAAGAATGTTTGCTTAGTGACTTCTGATTATTTCCCGATTGTTTTGGTTCTGTCATGGCGAAAGTACGGCCTCTTTAACTGCATTACGCGCTGCCTGTTGGCTTTGGCTACAGGGTATCTGCTGTTCATTAGCACTGGGATCATGCTGTGGTAATTCAAAGATCATTATTACCGAGGGTGTTTCCTGGATATACCCCTGTGTGCAGTGCTATCTTTGTCCTGATTCGTGTCGCCACAGACTGTTCCATCTGGTTCACTGTCCGTTTCTCTGTTGATCGTTTAGTGACCATTTGCTGCTTGAAACTGAAAAGGAAATATTGTACAGAGAAAATCTTGGCTGTGGCTCCAGCTGTAACTGGCATTCTTCTCTACTAAAAACGCATTCCCTTCTCTTTTAGGTTGGAACCTTGGAGGATAATTGACAATGCTCCGAGGTACTGCGTAACAAAGTCAAGTTATTTGACTGATGCCAAATGGCTGGGATTTAATTGGTTTGATATCATTTCAACCCCTTTCGTCCCATTCGTGTTACTTCTGTTGATGCACACTCTGACGGTCAGGTAAATGTCAGTGGACAGTTTGGTCTGCAAGAGCCTGAAGGGTCAGAGGAATAGTGACAGTCACAAAGACACAGAGATGGAGAGCCTGAGGAAGTCGGTGATATCTCTCATCACCATATACATCAACTTTGTACTTCTGTGGTTAGAGCAGGGTGCAAACACCTTATACTTTAGCACTAAAGAAGCATATCGTTGGAAGAGCTCTCATCTATTCCAGTTTATGTTAATGGCAGAAATGCTGAGGGATTTAAGCTGCAGCACGACCACATTATTTTATACAGCCATTCTGCCCAAGTTTAGAGCGAAGATCTGGTCACGTAAATTCTTCACTTATGATGGAAAGAGGATGGAAAGAGACTGGAGGAATGATTCTAAATGGCAGGCTGGCTGCGAGTGATGGTTTCAGCTGCAATATTGGGTCTTCACAGAGTGCCCTTTGGATGGGTGTTAAAGACCAGCATGATGGGTGTCTGCATTTCTCCTGCAGGGGAGGAGGGTGTTGGGCAGAAGCAGTCGTTCCTGCACAATGATGATTGTCAGGCTCTCTCTGTTCAGCTCACATTAAAACTTTATTACAACTGGCAGGGAAAGGTTCCGGGTGCCAGTCTTCACCTAATCTGAGTTGGTTGTTGGAGAAGTGCATTTGTTTTTGAGAGCTTATTGGGTCCACCTCCTGTCTAATTACTTCACAAAAATATTGCTTTCTCCCGCTCTCTCAACCTCACCTGTTTGTCTTTGTTCCTCTCTCACGCTGACCCCCCCATCTCTCAGTTTCTTGCTGTGTCTCTCTTTCTCTATTTTTGTTTCGCTCTGTGTGTCCCTCCCTGTCTGCATCGATCTGTCTATATACCTGTTTATCTGTCTGTCTGTCTCATTGTCTCCCTTTGTGTCTATCCTTCTCTGTCTCTCTGTCTATCTCTTTCTCAGTCCCTCTGTCTCTCCCTCTGGAGTTTGGTCATCTTCCTTTCTTCTCTCTGTGGCTGTTCGGGAAATGTGGTCATGCGTCTCCCTTTCAGTGTGTGGCTGTCTCTGTGTGTCTCTGCATAGGGGTGTACTTCATTGCTTCTGTGGGGATCTCACTTTGTTTGTGTGTCGCTCAGTTTTTGTCAACTGATATGTCCCTGAGTGTGACACATCATGACTGTGATTATGAATCTATGTGTGGGCCTCCCTTTGTGCGCATTGGAAAGTATTTTGGTGAATTTCCAAACATGTGTTTATATATTTGGATATGTTATTCAATCTTGTATGAGTGTTCCCAAGAAAGTAAGCGTTCTTGTGTGAGTGTATGTTATTGTGCCTGTGTGATTGCTTATCTGTGTGTTCTTTGCGCATTGTGAAGCTGTTGTGTTTTTACTTGTGTGTATGCTGTTTGTGAGGTCACAGTCCTATGACCGTGTGGTTTTGCGTGTGTGTGTGTGTGTGTATTACTCTCCGCATGTCATGACGGATCTATGACACCGTGTGTTTGTCTCTGAGTGTTATTGTATTATTGTGGGAGTATGGTGTGTCTCTGCTTGACTGTGCTCATGTTAAATCAGGTGAGTGTGTTGATCAGACTGTGTTTGGCTGTCTGTCCGTGTGTTAAGATCTCTCTGTGCCTCTCTGTGTGTGTCTCTGTTTCAGTCTGTCACTCTGTATATATCTCATTGTGGTTGTGGTTTAGTAACTATATTTGAAACTGCTTGTGTGTGTGCTGAAGAAGTTACTGTCAGTCCTTTCAAGTTGGTGTGTAATGACTCTTACGCTGAGTCCTTTTCCATCTGTATGCGGGGCTGTAGGTATGATTCTTTATGTGGAGATGTGTTCCTATATCTCAGTCTGACTGCAATTCTCTGCGTGTGGATATGTGTGCATTTGGCATGTACATAATGTGTTCCTTTCTGTATTTGTGTGTGCATACGTGTGTGTGTGTGTGTGTGTGTGTGTGTGTGTGTGTGTGTGCGTGTGTGTGCGCGCGCGCGCGAGCGCACACGCATGTGTGACCATGTGTAGATTTGTTCTGATTTCTCATTGTGCCTGCTAAATTTCACCAGGTGGTGAAGGAGCAGTACGCTGGAATCTAGTGCTTCCAAACAAACCTGTTGTACCAGAATCTGACGTTGTGTGATTTTTAAATTCGTACACCCCAGTCTAACAACCGCATCTCTAAATCATCAGTATGACTGCATTTCTTTGTATGTGGATATGTGTGCATTCTGTCCGTACATGGGTGTGTCTCAGTATGCCTGTTTTTCTGGGTGCATATGTGTGCATGCGCATGTGTGAGAAGGTATGCCTCATTCTGCACTCTGTTTTCATTCCTGTGTGTTGTGAGGGTGCTGGAATGTTGTGTGTTGAAGTGTTTCCATGTTTCAGATTGATGGTATTATTGTGCATCTGTGCATGTGTGTACGTTTATTTGTGCTTTTGTTTGTTAGTATGTTCCTATATCTCACTTTGACTATATTTCTGTGTATAGGTATGTGATCTGCATGTATGTGTAAGTGAGTTTGAGGGTGATTGTGTGTTTCTACATGTACGTGTATGTTTGCGCGAGAGTGTGGGTGTGTTTCGGTGATCCTTTGGTTGTGGTTCTGTCCATGTCTGATCATGATATTCTATCTCCTGAAAAGGTTCAAGTGAATCCTTGAGCAGGTCACGGTGCACACATTGGTCTAAATAGCGCATTTCTGGCAAGCTGCGAAATATCTAACTATCAGTATCTGTAGCTCCTGCACCCTGAGAGCTGAACTGTTACTTCAGTTCAAGGACCAAAGCCTAATGAACGATACAAGACAGGGAAATATTCAATGAAAGGAAGGATTGTAGTGACTCATCCTGATAACAACTCGTTACCTCAGCCTGTCTTCAGTTTCCAGATCCTCATCTTCGCTCTATAGTCTATCCATGACCACACCATATTTTGGGAGGGCTTCGGTTGGATGCCCTGATGAGCCATTACTTTCCTGATGAAGGGTTTTTCCCTGAAATGTCGATTTTCCAGCTCCTCGGATGCTACTTGACCTGCTGTACTTTTTCAGCACCACCCTGATCTCAACAGATTCGATCAGTCCATTCAAATGGACGCTAGAGAATGACATACTTCCTTCTCCACCTCCAAAGAACCAAGGGTAGGCAATCGCACGTCCTGATCTTCATTTGGATGGAGGAGAAGCATTTTATGGGGAGAACCGATGTTGTCAACAGAAATTATTAGCCTACCAATAATACATTTAGTAATAGCAACGCCATCAAAGAGGCAAATTAAAACAATAACAATATACATGGCCAGACATATCAACCCGTTGTACCATGAGCCAAAGCCCAAATCTCACCATTCCGTGCCTTCTGTCATTTGAGTGAGGAAGGTGTGGATGTTATCTACATGGTTGGTAATATTCTCGATGCGGTCAGTAACCCCAACATAAACTTGCCCTTTATAATGGCAAAAAGGCCACCCTCTTTGGCGAGTAGGTAGTCGAGGACGTACCACTTTTGTTTGGAATTTAGGCATAATTCTGAGAGCATGTCCTAACCCCCTGCCAAGGCCAAGACTGTCTCGTTGCCCAAGAGTATGAGACCACAAATAAGTTAATTTCATTTTAGATAGCTCATCATTCCAGAAGATCCTCCGAAGGAAAATAGTACTAAGAAATTCATAGTACACAGAGTGAGCTTCAGTGTTGTCCAAACCCCTCCAGTGCACACAGAACTCAAATAAAACTGAACCTTGGCAGGGAAACCTCATTCCCAGGTAGTTGGACAGGGAAATGTAGTTGGGAAACGTGTCCCTACGGCTATAGCAGGGGGAATCCCTGTTTCAACCAAGAACAAGTAAGTTGGTTGCTTTGAATTGGCTGGAAAAATAATAACCAGGGTTAGTATAGATAATGGAGGGAGATTGCAATATAAAACAGGCCTGGCTTTGCAACTTCCCGAATATATGTGTCGGCCATGACTCCAAAGTGTGGTTGCACTGATCGCTGATCATGAAAGCTGCTCAATGTAAATGTGGTGCGTCCTATGGTAAGAGATGTGGTTATTGTGTCAGAATGCTTCCTTCCATCCAAGAATGGGGAAGACGGAGATGACATTCGGGGTCTCACAGTGAAGGTTGGTGGTGCTGTTAACCATACCACAAAGGGCCTGAACACCAGTAATAACAGGGTTACAGAGACATACCCCTCCTGTAGGCAAATGCATGAGATGCGAGGCCCCACAGGGGATCAGTCGCCATTGGTCCATTTAATCAAGGTGCATGGAATAGTCTTGGACACATTCATGTAAATGTACCCCCATAACATTCTGTCGTTACAATTGGGATAGGCGATCACGGAGCATGTCCAAAAGCAACAAGCAGGTGGGCATAATTAATAGTCAAAAGAAATATCATGTCCAGTCAACGGCTAAGAAGCGTTCAAGATTCCTATGTTGGGATGGGGTGGACGGGAGGGGAAAGTGTTCAACGAGTCCTTTGCTGATATAATGTCATAACAGACCACTTCATCCCAGCCATATAGTTTATTGCGAATTTGAGGAAACATATTGTTCGCGAGATATAATATTTCCCCAATTTCTCTTCTGGGATGTGCCAATTTAGACCTCTTTGAATACAGGACAGGCTTACTAAGACCGCTCATATCACAACTGAAATCAAACTGGCACACAACACCTTGACAGGGTAAAGAACATTGAGACTTGTCCAATAAATGAACTGTCCAATCTTCTTGATGCAGTTGACCATTGCGACAATCATTCTTGGTAACTTTCCATGCATCGAAAGAATCAGTCTCTCGGCACAAAAAGACAGTCTCTGGTTGCTCAAGCTCGGACGGGTAAACCGTCCGTTCTTGAACACCAATGCCGACTAAGATGAGTCCATATAATAGGGTAAGTTCGATCTTCATCATCACCCCCCTTGCATGGGGGTCGTCTGATGACCGTGCAATGATGGAGGTGCCCTGTGACCTTATCAGCAGTCGGGGTCCGTTCCATCGAGTTTAGAGGCCGTGGCGCGTCCATTGTAAGAGAGTATAAACCATTAGCCCCTTTCCCAAGGGTATCCAAGAACAATTTCCCCATTTTCAAATAGGGTTGGTAAGACAGACATAGGCTCGGAATTCCGAGTAGAATCTAAGTTCTTGATTTATAGCGTTTTTGTTTAACCCTGTTTGTATATTCCTCAGCCTTAGTAGTCTTGCATTTTTCTCATATCCCTTTTATTTCTCCATCTACCCATTCACAACACCTCCCATCTTTTGGGAGTTCGAATTTGCTATAAATACATCTATCCCCAATCACATGCAAACTCCACTCAACTGGCCAGTAAATTATTTTTATATTCTTCAGTTAGCATCAAATTAATGCAGCCATTCTGGAAATTAACCAATAGGCAATGAGATAGGTCACTAATAATGTGTAAAAGAACAAGAACAAGTGATCCTGACAATTAATTCTGCGCTTGTGATTCGGGGTTCTTCCAATTAATTACATAATAATAGTAAATAAAATAATCATTATCTGCAATTCAGAGCTGAAAATTGAACAGGCAATTAAGACATTTTATAAGTCATCAATATAAGGTGGAAATTCATTTATTCAGTGTTCAATATTTAAAATGTAAAATGTATACAATTTCCAACTCTGAAATCCATTATAATTACCTGGTTCTAGTCCTTCAATTTAAATCCCAGATTCGGTTCCTTAAGCAGTCCTGACCAGTCACTGTTCATTTACAATGCTATTGGCCGTGAATTGACCGCTGCTGCATTAGAAGTTCTTGTCTACTCACATGATAACAAAAAAAATTCTAATGCTCGAATAATGGCCGAATCCAAAGACGCAGGTATTAAGAATAGGATGTTAATTTTGTTGCATGATTTATCGCAACTTAATGTTGAACTGAAACTTCAATTGTCATTAAGGAAGGGGAATTGATATCAAATAAAGTTATGACTGGCACATCATAATCACCAATGAAACAGGGCAAACTTAAAATAAAGTGCAAACAACGAGTCTGAAACAAAACTCAAATCTGCTAGTATCATTTTCTGAAAACTATGCTGATTATTTGGGATACCTTGGATCTTCCAGTTTTACAAAATGTAACGAAATTTAATAAGGTTCATGCAATTCCTCCACTCAATGAGCAAATGTTAAAGTCTGAAGTGATTTTACTCCATGTTAGGTTTAGATTATACATAAAATTGAGCAGAGTCCTGCTCTCATCCTTGAACAGAATGATCATGCACCAGAGGCGCAGACGTTTTGCTACTGCTATACTTCATTCAGTCAATTCTTTCACACCTAACACGTTGGGGTGAGAGTGGTGAAAATGATCTTTGACAGAAGCATGGAATTATGGAGAAATTGAGAGCAAGTTTGTATTGATGTCAAATGATGCAGAATCAGCTGAGTCTCTCTCTCTCACATGCACACACACAGACACGCACACACTAGTATAATAAATTCTGGCTGTGGCACATAGCTGCTTAACCAAGTATGCGAGAATTTTATCACTGGCCAGCTTTATTTTCTTTAATGCAACAAAAGCAGCAACCACCTTCTATATTCCATAACCAAAGAACAAACAACCAAACAAACAGAACAAAACCACAGCGGACAAACAAGACAAAGCAGCAAAGTAGGACAAGGCAAGTTGAACAGATAAAACAGAGAAGATAACCTCGACATAAAATTTTCACTAATCAACAACCCGACAATGAACAAGAAAAATGATTTCTGCGGAACTTTCTCGACATTCTTAAACAACACCAATCCGAATTATTCTGAGTCCCCGACTCTACCTGAGGGTCCCCGACCTGTTAGTGGGATCCCCCGACTCCCTGGGGTCCCCCGACCCCTCCCTTTTGAGAGTGGTCCACTCTACGCACAGGTCCCCGACCTGTTAGTGGGAGTCCCCGACATCCTGGAGTCCCCGATTCCCTGGGGTCCCAGACACCTTTCTTTCATCCGGCTGGACTGAGATGTTAAGCAGAGAGGTGTCGGGTTAACCACGACATGAATGAAAAGGAAACTAAACGGGTAAAAATACGCATGTCTGGCTGGCTGAATCCTCTGAAGTCAACTGCTGACCGAAATCCATCCATTCCGAGTCCGGGTCACAGCAGCAGACGAAGATCTGGGCCCCTGGTGCCAGTGCCGGGGCGGGAGTGTCTGGTGGTATGTGTGTTCCTCCATCAGTCAATAAATACAAGCAATCGGTCTGGTACTTGATGACTTCACATTTTCTTTCCTCACGGCTGAGCACAGATCATCCAGATACACAGAGGTTAAAAACTCCTGTGTTGCTGAGAGGAACTGGCTTCAAACGAAGACATTATTATACTTTTCTTAAAGAGGGGTACAGGCGACAATCGTACAGTTCATTTAAACAATTCCCGATCAATTTAATGAAATGGATTTACTGACAGCAATTTGAGCCAATGATATTTCCTGGGAAACAACTTTATTTCTCAAAACTTCAACCATTCTTATCTCACGCACTGAGTTTTTGCCCTGCACTTGAAGGTCAGTTAGGATGGCCAATAACTAGTCTAGTTATTTCTATGCTGCAAAGGAACCATTGTCTATTAATCTTTGTTGAGACAGATTGTGGGCAAGTCAATTTTGCAGCTTTAGTAGGTTAAAAGCCATTTTATGCAGCTTTAAGCAGAATTGTCAATTTGCAGCCTTGAAGCCATTGTTATGTTATTTGTGTTATGAAGCCATTTTAATTACACCTATGTTCGTAAGAATATGTATTAAGTAGTTCTTCCTGACAACAGCTAGTCACCTCAGCCTGAATTCAGGTTTCAGATCCTCAAGTAGAGAGGATTAACTGAAGAGTAATAGAGAGACGGATGATTAGAGAGTAATAGGGAGAAAGATGAATACAGAGTGGAAGTTAATGATTATCTTGTGTCCTGTTTATATAGATCTGGTGCAATGGAGAGTAATTCTGACCAACCTCAACGGAAAATATTAGCGACAGGGTTAAACAGAGAGGAACATAGAGGGCTGAATACAAAGGAGGAGCGATGGATAACACAAGGAAATAGAGAAGATCAAATGCAGATAATGATCGTATTGTGCAAAGAATCATTGTAGAGGCTTAATCCAGACAAATAGGGAAAGGACTAAATACAAGGTAGTGAACAGAGAGTTGGAATACGGACAAAGGCTTAAATTCAGAGAGAGAGAGAGAGAGAAATTGAAAGATAGAGTATCAGGAGACAATTAAACACTGGGGAAGACAGTGGATTGCATACAGGATAATATTGATGATTAATACTGGGGACGAGAGAAAGGATAACATTCAGAATAAAGGAGATGATTTCCACCTTTAGTCAGTGTTGGGGGAGGAGCACTGCCTTCCTGTAAGCAATCAACAAATGTCTCATCCCTGCAAATTCAATAATGAGCCTTGTTCACACTCTGTCCATTGACACAATTAGTTGATCCCTGTTGCATTGCCTTCAAGGATCACTTCTTTCCATCACAACGACTGTTCCCCATTCCCAATACAATTGTAATTGGACGTCACACAAATTCCCTCTCCTCACACCTACCCTTGCCCGCGTGCCTTGTTGTTTTTTCAAGTCGAACAGTGTGGGCTGATGTAATGCCCATCGACTGTTCTTACCCACTTGAGAGGGGATGAATGGCCTTCTGCTGGTCCCCTTTCCAATTTAAAAAATGGTGGAATTGCCTCCTCCAATTCCTCTGTTACAGGTTCAAGAAGGGGCTTTGTTTTTCTTCATTCAGGGATAAGGGCGTCGCTGGCTAGCATCAGCATTTATCACCCATCCCCAATTGCTTAGAGGGCAGGTCAGTGTCAATCACATTGGTATACGTCTGGTGTCACACGTAGTAGTGAACTGGAAAGGATGGCAGTTCCCCTCTCTGAGCTTCTTTAATTCCAGACTTTTATTGAATTCAAATAACACCATCTGCTGTGTCTGTGTCCGCAGAACATTACCTGGGTCTGTGGATTGACAGTCCAGTGATAATTCCACTGGGCCATTGCCTCCAACTTCTGAATGACCTCCTCCTCTGCAACAAGCTAGAGAAGGGGCTGAACAAAACCAAAGGATCTGCAGACTCTGTATATCAGAAACACAAACAGAAATTGATGATCATTCAACCAATTCATTATCTGCATAAATCTTCGACTTCATCCCAGTCAGACATCCTGATAACCCAGGCCATCACGTGAGCCATACTTCCATCGATGGACTCCATTAGACCCCTGCCGCCTCGGTAATGATACCCAACAAATTCTTCCATCAGGCAAAAGGTACAGAAACCTGACCATACACAAACAGGTTCAGAAACAGCTTCTGCTCAGACTTTCTCAGACTATTGAATGGACTCTATTGACTCAAGTAATGCTGATTTTTCTAACGCTGACCTCTGTTGTACGCCCTGCGCAATATAACCTGTATGCATCTGTCAAAAGTTTTTGTTCTGCACATCGTTGCCTCGTGTGATCTCCCTGTACTGCTCATACACAAAGCTTTTCAGTGCATTTCCGTACACGTCACAATAAATCAATCAAATTGAATCAAATGAAACTCATCTATGTCGATCAGATACCCGAAATTGTCTCATTTGACCCATGTCCATCCAAACTCTTCCTGTTCATATACCCACAGGGACTTCACAAAGGAGAAGATGAACACTACAACAGAAATGATGGGGAGCAGATGTGATAGGCCCCTCACTGACTTTTTGTGTTTTGCATTCTTCTAATGAAATGGGCTTCGAGCTGTGAATTGGGAACTGTTTGCTGTGAGTAACTTGTGGCCTTTGGTACAGCTTGTGGGTAAAAGCACACACCAAACCATCTTTGTCTGTTTGTGGAGCCAGGCCTTGGGGCGAATTGTCCAATCAGTCTGGATTAAAAGGGTTTCTACTGACACCACGACCACCAGGAAGAACATTCTGAAGAACAGCAAATCCTCTTTTGCCAGTCGATATGATATGAAGTGCACAGATAGCGCGGTCGCACAGTTGTTCCTGTCCTGTATCACAGAGGTCTTAGACAACAGCATACGGGAGAGTCTGGACCAGCCGTTACCTCTGTAGAAGCTGACCAACACCCTCAAGTCCTTAAGAATGAGTACAACTTCCAGAAGTGATGGCTGCCCACCTGAGTTGTTTTCACCTCTGTGGCACTTGATTGGCCTGGACCTGCTGGAAGTGGATAACTGTATGCTTCGAACAGGTAGCTTGTGTGAATCGAACAGGAAAGTTACCATCCCTCTCATCTAAAGTTAGAAGGTGCACAGGGAGGACTGAAAAAGCAATTGGTCAGGTCTGCTGCGGGATCAATGATTCACCCCGACAAAGCCTGTGATGTACTTGGCAGAACGATCTCTCAGAGTCTCGCATTCCTCAGCGATGTAAATGTCTATGTGTGAAACAGTGAAGATGGCAACCTGCCTTACCAGCCTGGACTAGGAAAATGCCATTTACAAGAAATTGCATACCAACACGTGGGATGTACTCTCCAAAATTGGCTTTTGCAACGAGACCTGCAATTCGATGCCAATGCTCTGCATCAACCGCGTTAGTGCAGTCTGAGTAAATGGGTGGGAATCAGAAGGTTTCCCGAACAGCCCTGGAATCAGGCAGCCCCACCCATTGTCACCTTTCCTGTTTGATAATTGTCCGAGAGGTGACTGAATTAGTGTTGTGATTCATGAAGATGTTTCATACTCTTTAGCCATTGCCTATCCACAGAAAACTGAGTCCACGTTTGACCATTTATGCATCAGTTGCTTGTTGTTCTTTTTAGTTAGCTTCAGGGCTCTGAGTTTCATATTCCATTTCTTCGTTCTCCAACTTAATAAACAATTTGAGCATTTTATGGGCATTCTTCCAAATACAACAATATTGTGACATAATGCTATCTCATTGTTTTCGTAATTTGTGGAAATATATAACAGATTGCTGCATGCTTACATCTGCGCTCCTGTGTCAATCCAATGCTGTGAGATGTAATAAATTAGTCCTTCCAATCTGCATTCTGGCTTTAGGTTCTTGGGCGGTAGTGAACTGTTCAAAATATTGATGTATACTTGCAGTCTATTTCAGAACAAATATCTCGCACATCATCATAAAGACAAAATAAAATTTAAAAATCTTTCGATAGTAATTACGTTATTGAGCTTCTCCCGAAAATGAAAAAGAAACGTTCTGGAAATAACTCTGTCCCTAGAAATGTGAGTTCGGGGATGGAAGTTTGATCCTGAAGACCAGAATTCAGATGCACAACATCTTAACAGATCCAGATTGTGATTCTGCTGCTTTTCTCTTTCACACACAGATTGTCTACTCATAATGACCAGTTTCATTTCCCTCCTAAATAAGTTTGATCCCAGATTCCCAATCCTCTGACAGGTCTTATCAAATATTCTCCAACAGTCGTATATCACCCCAGCTGGGTAGCAATCCCCATTCAATTAAAACAAAACAATCACAATGTATTCAGGTCGCCCCAGCCTAAGAAACATTTCCAATGACTGAAATGCCCAAAGCCCTTCCTCATGGAACCAATGTTTCCAGCCACACCTTCTTCGGCTTAATAAGCACTCGAAGTCACCCATGGATCAGCTTTTTAATTTCTTGCCCGATTGTTAATCCCCACTTTCAGAAATTCATTGTTTTTTTCACCCTGGTAATGATTGCCATGAGATGGGGTAGTTGGATAATACTGGATATGAAATCCCTGGCTGGGGCCATTACTCTGTGTCAGTCAGGGAGACAGGCTGATTCTGAAGGGTAAATGTCAGGAATACTGAGATGCCTGGTACCTGACTCAGTGACAGGCTTCCGTCAAAGGCTCGCTCTTTGTGAACAAAGAGTGATTAATGGCAGGATGCAAGATTTTGAAGGGTTGCTGCCAATGTGGATGAGGACCTCCTCATTGTCCACACTTTCCCTCTCCCTGTCACACCCACAGTCCACCACACCCCAAAAATGTGCTAAAGGTGTTATGTGATATTCTCGACCCTCGGCACTTTTGAGACGATAGATCTTCCTGGACACTGTCGGTTCAGGACGGCTGAGTCTGAAAAAGTCAATCAATTTAGCTTTGAATCCTGCTGCAACTTGACGTTAACACAGAACCAAACTGACTTTATAAGTGGGAAAAAAACGAAAAATATAAACCAAGTTTTGCGTCCATGTCTGTTTGAGTGCAGCATCATTTGACCAGAATGATAACTGAACTAAAAGGGATCAATATGATGGACTAAAATGACGGAAACCCAGGGTGGAATTCCTCAAATTTGGAAGGGTCTGAGGAAAGTAAAGTTTTCAAGAGAATAATAGAAACGACTGGCAATGAATGGAACGGAAGGATTCCTGTAGCCTTTTGATTTACGACTGGGGTAAGCATCGAAAAGTTACTGGTGGCCTGAAATCTTTCCAAGATTGAAATGGTTGAAGATTTCTTCACATTTCTCGACATTATATTACACAGACTCTTTTTGTGCTCAATCACTCACTGAAGCTGTCCTTCCTTTTTCATTCTTCCTCTCTCCTCCTTTACTGTTCACCTAACATTGTGTGATCACCAACGTTACACATGATCCTATTACCTCAGTCACGGATACAGATCATAAATGGCACGAGGAATGATAATTGTGGTACTCACTAATATCAGCCGAAGAATATGAATATGACAGATTTATTCCTGTTCTCTGTTTTTTGTACTTTCTCAGTCCTCACAGCAATTCCCATTTCCCCATCACTGCAGGGCTCATTGACAACATTTACTACTTCTCAAACATTTCCAGAATTTGAAATTTCTTCATCCTTAAGTGCGCAAATCCACCATTAGTCAGGTGTTTGAAGTTTCTTCTCTATACATGCTCAGTGCACTGCAGGGAAGAGAGAATGACTCAGGCCCTTGTGCTTCTGCATAGGTCAGGTGTGTCTCAGAGTCAGCTCTGCAAAATATTCAGGACATTCGTATCCCAGCAGAAGGATCGGTATTGATTGGAGTTTGCATAGCCTTTGAGGGCAATTTTCAGTGATTATTTTATTGATTTCAATTATTGCCCGCACTGGAGGAGTTACATTTGATTCAGACCCTGTACCTTTGGAGGGAGAGGAATTCGATCACGATGTTTGATTTATTAAAACGGACAATGTGTCGTCTCCATTAACCAACGATCATCCTTTTACAAAGCAGCCGCTGATAACCAGGAAAGCCACATCCCAGTGTTGAGGAGAAAATTTCTCAAAGAGAGACGCTCAACAACTGGAATTTAATTTCCAAATGGTCAAAGGCAAGGGAAGGATGACATTGAAGTAAAATGAGTTTTCAGTGTTCGAGAGATGGCGTTGGGGTGTCAATGCTGGTGGACAGGTTGGCACAGTGGCTCAGTACTTAGCTCTGCTGCCTGACAGGGACAGTGGGTGGGTCTGGGTGGGATAGACTTTGCAGGGTCTGTGTGGACTCGATGGGCCCATTGGTCTACTTCCACATTGTAAGGATTCTATGATTTTCTGCAACCTGCATTTCCCAATGTTTCCTCTCGACGATTTGAGATTTGCATCATCCAATAAACATCAGTTCTAAAAATGCTCTGTGACAACTGAGAGTTAACTCACCGCTGTCACCTGTTTGTTCAAGTTTGTAAATAAATTGATTGAACCATATTTTAATGTAACAGTCCCCTAGACGATGCCAGCAGACATAAATGAAAGGCTTTGAGATTATATCACCACGGCATTGAGTACAGTGAAATTGACATCACAAGGTGATTGAGGACGAAAATGACGTTTTCAATTTATGTTATGTGGAAAATATTTGTCACGACCCTTCCGTTTGTAACAATTCCTGGTAAGTGCCTTGCACCTATGAATTTGTGTGAATCTGTTTGAGGATTCTCTGCGGGTTTCTTCTGCCACTGGCAATGATACCTGGCCATATTGTGCCCAAAGGTCACACAGTAGCAGACAATCAGTAATTTAGTCTCAGATTACAGGGACAGCGTGGAATCCACATAATCGCAGATTCCACAGGAATTGCCTGGAAAACTATTCCTCTCTTCTGGGAACCATCCAGGAATCTCCATTTCAGTCGAAGACTATAAAGATTTTCGGTGGAATTAATAAAATAAATCACTTTGTAAAAATATAAGCCGTGGTATTTTTAAGTCGCGTTTGCAAAATCAGTTAATTTGCATGTTGTTCTGGTTTGTTGAGTGAACAAGCAGTAGGCTTCTCTGTGCATCTGAAGTTGAAGTTATTTCTGCAAGAACATAAATTTGTTTTTAAAATTGCGTTTGAGGTTTGGCTTTCGGCTAAATGGCTTTGTGCATGAGTGAACCTGTGGTTATTTTTGATGATTACAACCCAGCATGATGTTAATGGAGCCTGTAAGATTTGTTGAACAGTTCTGGAATAAGCGATGGAGGAAGAAACACTTAAGTGAGAAAGATTTGCTTTCACTGATATCATTTTTGGCATTTCTTTTAGTTCCAGTCAGACCCTCGAAATGATTGGATGTGTAGCTCTATGCTCATGCGAAGGAAATGAGGGCTTTAGTAAATTGCATTGCCTTCGAATGAAAGTGTTGTGTTGGTCCCAGGCAGAAGGAAAATCTCTGAAGCGATGGTTTAAAGCTGAGTACATTGACACTCAGTTATGTGGTAGCTCCGTGAAGAAATCCATTGCAGTTCCAGTTTTCAAGTGACAATCACAAGCATTTAACCAATTGTTATATAAAGGGATTCTGGTGTGAATATTATGTGAGGGTTGTTTCTTTGTAACGACACTGGGAGTCGTGTTTTACATAATATAAAAAAAAGTCATGTCCTTTTGCTTCATTTTTCTATTGGTTTGGGGTTAATGAGAGTTATGCATTTACTCTGTGTTCATTGCCTTTGAATCTGCAGAACAAGTACGTAGTTTGGTTTATTGTGTTTTATCGGGGTAAAAACAAGGACTGCAGATACTGGAAAGCAGAGTCTAGATTAGAGTGGTGCTGGAAAAGCACAGCAGGTCAGGCAGCATTCGAGGAGCAGGAAAATCGACGTTTCAGGCTAAAGCCCTGATGAAGGGCTTTTGCTCGAAACGTTGATTTTCCTGCTCCTCGGATGCTGCCTGCCTTGCTGTGCTTTTCCAGCACAAATTTAATCTAGATTCTCATTCTATTTTGTCGTCAATTCTTTTGAAATAAATCTCTGTTTTCTTGTGGAACCAATATTTGCAGCATTGTGTGTATATAATTCAGCAGGAGATCACTTTATTAAATCAAAACAAATAAAGTTATGATCCATCAGGCTAGATTTCTTCGACGATCTGGCTTGTTCTTTAATTAATCAGCTGGTGTTAGAACAGAAGTTAGGCGATTAAACACTTAGACTTACTCCGGAGGAACTGATACACTAACCTCACACGTCAAATAGAATGCGCCCTACTATATCTATTCAAGTACTATATCTATCCATTATATGTCCCAGATCCTGATCAGATTTCCACACTGAGTTGTAATTCAATATTACTCCTCCCAAACTTACTCCTTTCTTACTCTGCACCACAGCCAACGCAAAACAATTTCCCTCCCTCCCCACCACCAGACCTGTAATACTGGAACTTCATGAGACACCGGGTGGCTTCCAGCTGTGGGTTTGTGCACAGTACTGGTCATCACCGAGCAGCGAGGATAGAATTGCACTGTCGAGATTATAGAAGAGATTTACAAGAACGGTGTATTACGTGGAAATTACTGCAGCATTAAGGAAAGATGGATTTTAACGAAACAGATGTGAATGAGATTTGACGTGATTGAGATGTGCAAAATAAGCAGGGCCTTGGATGGAGACTTGTCTCCCAGAATGCAGGACCATTTACCAGGAGACACAGAGTGAGAAGAATTAATGGGAGGATTATCAAGAAAATTTTGGCCAATCATTTCATTTAGAAGATGATTTTGCAACTGGAATTCACTGCCCAGTTTTGATGGTGGCTTGAGGTGTCAAACCTTAACTCATTCAAAGGGAACTTGGATCTACATGTAAAGTGTACAACCCTTGAACACTGTGGACAAGATGCTGGAAAGTTGTATCAGAGCAGGTAGCTAGTTTATTCATTTGATGCAGACATGAATGACGTCTTGCAGTGCCATAACTTGCGAGCATTTCTGTGAGATTGCAGAAAGACTGAGGAGTGTTAAAGTGACTTCGCTTGGTGCCTTAAATAGCATGTTTCTGTGTTGTCAGCTTCCACTACTGGAACATGGTGAAGTGTTAAGTTGAATTTCAGTAGGCTTCGGCGCCCTTCCAGTTGTTCACTGAAGAAGTTTTTGTTGCTTTATAATTTTTGCAGTGCATAATGTGATTTCAACATGGGGAGGAATAATATTAACTAAGTTTGGAACTTCAGGGTTTAATAATTCATTAGGTTAGAATTGCTTACCTTGCTTAGTTACTCTCATTAAAAAAAACTAATATTTTTTGAAAAGGAGTACTGTGAAATCTTGTACTGTTTGTGAACTGCTGAGTATTTGGATTATCACTTCAAATGTTAATTATCCCTGACATAATCAAAACACAATAGAAGTCAGAGAGATTGAATTTTTACCATATTGTATTTTCATTATACAAAGGATTGGATCTGTCACACTCTGTAATTGCAGCACTGAATTGCCTGTTTTCTTTTGCATTATGTCGTTTATTCAAAAAATATCAACAAGCACAGCCCCAAACAATTTGAGTCAGATAACGCAGAGAATGCATCAAAAAGTCACAGTTCTCGATTTGCATTTTGCATGATTTGATGACTGAGTGTACAAAAAATATACATCATTTGCTAAACATGACAAGGAATTGTTCACTTCCCAAAACAAAGTAGGAGGGATTCAGTGAGTTTTCAAATCCTCAGTTTATCCTCACAGAGACAGGGCTTCTATCGTGGTTTGTGCCTTTAATGATTAAACAAACCTTTCTCAGATCTGTTAGCATGAGCCGTCAAATAATAACGTCTTCTCCAGTGCAACAACTCATGACTTTTGAATTGTAGTGACCAGCCAATTCTAGGTAATTCTATATGGAGGACGGGCAAAGATTGCAGCCTGAAGAGCTGCTCCTTTTTTTGGTGGATCTTGCATGACAGAGCTGATTTCCATTAACTCCAGGAAAAGCAATTATTGTTTTATAAGCTATTGCATTGTTTTCGAAATTTGGGGATAAAAAGACCAAAGAAACGGCAATTTAAAAAGGAGGGAGAAAGACAAAGCTAGAGATCACATGACCAGCAAAAGAGAGAGACAGAGACACCTACACAGCTGACTGTCACAGCAATGAAGTGCTGAAAATGGACAGCATGTCAGACACATCCGAGAAGCAGGAAAATAGACATTTTGGGCAAAACCCCTTCATCAGGAATGTCCGAAACGTCGATTTTCCTGCTTCTCAGATGCTGCCTGACGTGCTGCGCTTTCCAACACCGCACACTCGACTCTAAACCTCCATTATCTGCAGTCCTCACTTTTGCCATTGCAGTGAATCTGCACAGCTACTGCCTTTGCTTTTTGAGTTCATGTATTTCTGGGGATCAGAGTGCATCTACGAAAAAGCAACAACACGAAAGTTGCAACTGACCTTGGAGGAACCTGTGTGGGCGAATTCATGGCACAGGCTTTTACTTGTAATCTTGCTGACATTTTTTTGTGTAAATGTACCAAAGTGAGTAGAGTGAGTTCTTTTTGGTTGTATGTTTTATTGAGGTCTGTCTCTTGACGAAAATATGAAAATAAAAAGCATAGGCAAAACGTTAGCCTGGAGCTGTGCCTTTTAGCGCAATAAGACAGTGATATTTTCTGGGTCCGCAGATTGCTCAGCTGCAGTGGTGGCCTTTAGTAGAGTGATATAATCTTCCTGTCGGATGTGGGATTTTCTTGACAGCTTCCATTTTACCGATGATTAGGATCTACAGTAAGTATGTTTGGTTGTGAATCCCATCAGATCGCATGGATTGGATTGGAGCAGCAACTTGAGGGAATGAGGAATTTATAGTAGGTAGGGGTGTGATGAATAGCACTTATGGGAAGAGAGAATAACCACAGATACAATCAGTTTGATGGGTTTCCACCAGGAAAGGTAGGAGAGGAAGGTGTGTAGTGCAGGAGTCTCCGGTGGCTACACCCATTTTAAACAACCGTGCTCTTGTAAAAAACATAGCGGTGATAGACTGTTAGGGGAATGCAACACGAACAGCCACGTTTCTGGTCCCAAGTCTGGCTCTAATGTAACAAGCAGTACATCAGTTTCCAAACGATCAGTTCTGGTAGTCAAAGGCTCAGATTGATGTTTCTGCGGCCAGGAGTGAGAAATCAAAATGGAGTGCTCTCTTTCTGCTACCAGGATAAAGGATCTCTTGGAGAAGGTGCAGAATATTCTGAAAGGGGCGTGGTACCAGCAGGAGGTCATTATGCACATTGGAACTAACGACATAGGAAGGAAAAAGAGATGAAATTCTGAAGGGAGAATGTAAGAAGTTAGGTAGGAAGTTAAAAGGAGGTCCTTGAGCGTAGTAATACCTGGATAATTCTCTGTGCCACAAGGTAGTGAGCGTAGGACCAGGAGGATAGAGCAGATGAATGCGTGGGAGGGGTACTGGTACAGGGGACAAGGGTTCACACTTTGTTATCACTGGAACCTGGGGGAGAAATGACCTGTATAAGGAGGACGGATTGAATCTGAATTGGAAGGGGACTAATATACGAGCAGGGTGATTTGCGCGAGCTGCTTAGATTTAAAATAATAAGGTCGATGTTTGGTGCGGGCGGGGAACCAGAGGACTGGGTGGGACCCAGGGAGATAGTGAGAAAAATATCATCTGAGACTGGTACATTTGGGAAAAGGAGGCGGTCAAACAGTCAGGGCAGCAGGGACAAAGCAGAGAACGAGGTAGGACTGATAAATTAACCTGAATTTATTTCAGTGCAAGATTCCAAACAAGGAAGGCAGATGAACTTAGGGAATGGTTAAAAAAAATGGGATTTAGTAATCATAGCAATTGTGGAGATGTGGCTTAGGGTGGACAGGACTGGCAGCTTAATGTTGCAGAATACAAAGGCTGTGGGAAGGAAAGAAAGGGGGAGCAAGAAATGGGGAAGAGGAGAAGTTGCGTATTTGATAAGGAATGGTATTACGGCTGTATTTACAGGATGTTCCTCGGAATAGGAGCAGGGAAGTCTTTCGGTTTGAACTGAGAAATAAGAAAGGAATGATCACCTAATTAGGATTGTATTATGGACCCATTCCCCACCGTCAGTGGGAATTTGAAGAGAAACTTTGTAAGGCCATCTCTGATCTCTGTAAGAATAATAGAGTGGGAATGGTAGGGAATTTTAACTTTCCAAACATAGACTGAGATATCCGTAGTGTTAAGTGTTCAGATGGAAAGGAATTAGGTCAGTGTGTGCAAGAACATTTTCTGATTCATTTTGTGGATGGGTCTACTAGAGAAGGCACAAATCTTAGGAAGTGAGGCAGGGTAAGTGACTGAGTTGTGAGCTGGGCAGCACTTTGGAGCCAGTGACCATAATTCTCTTAGTTTTAGTACACTGATGGAAAAGGACAGACCGGATCTAAAAGTTGAAAATACATCAAAGCCAATTTTGATAGTACCAGGCAAGAACTTTCAAAGTTTGACTGGGGACAGGTGTTCTCATGTAAAGGGACAGGGGAGAATGGGAAATCTTAAACATGAGACAAGGAGAGTCCAGAGACAGTATCTTCCTGTTCGGATGAAAGGCAAGGCTGGTAAGTGTAGGGAATGCTGGATGACGAAAGAATTTGATGTTTTGGTATGAGAAAGAAGGACACATATGTCAAATATAGATCGCAGAGGCTGAGCGAACACTTAGAAAAGTATAAAGATGTATACTTCGGCGGGAAATCAGGAGATCAAAAAGGGGTCATGAGATGGCTTTTGCAAGTAGGTTTTAGGAGAAAACAATGGGGTCTCATAAATATATTAAGGACAAAAGCCTAACTAAAGAGAAAATAGGATCCTGCAAAGATCAGCAAGGTAGCCGATGTGTGGAAATGGTGGGGATGGGGAAATATTAATTGAGTATCTTTGAATCATTATTTACTGTGGCGAAAGACATGGAAGATACAGAATTTGGGGAAATAGTTGGTGATTTCTTGAAAAATGTCCATATTGTAGAAGAGGCAGCCCTGGATGTCTTACAACGTATAAAGGTGGATAACTACCAAGGAACTGATCAGATGTACCCTAGAACTCTTTGGGAAGCTGGGGAAGTGATTGCTCGGCACCTTGCTGAGATATTTGTATAATCGATCATCACAGGTGAGATGCCAGAAAATTGGAGATAGACGAACGTGGTGCCACTATTTAAGAAAGGTAGTAAGGAAAAGCCAGGGATCTATAGACTGGTGTATCTGAGGAGTTGTTGGAGGGAATGCTCAGGGAGAGGATTTACATGTATTTTAATTGGCAATGATTGATTAAAGACAGTCAACATGGCCTTGTGCGTGGGATAATATAACTCACGAAACTGACTCTGTTTTTTGAAGAAGTTACGAAGAGGATTGTTGACACAGAACAGCGCATGTAATCTATATGGACTTTGGGAAGGCATTCAATCAGTTTTCTCATGGTAGAGGAGTTAGCAAGGTTAGATTACATTCAACTAATGGAGACACAACCATTTGAAGAGAAGTCCCTTGAAGGCAGAAGACAGAATGTGGCAGTGAAAGGTTGCTTTTCAGATTGGAGGTCGATGACCAGTGGTGTGCCACAAGGTTCGGTGCGGAATCCACGGCGTTTCCTCATTCATAGACATGCTTTGGATGTGAACATTGGAGGTACAGTTGGTAAGTTTGCAGATGCCACTAAAATTAGAGTTGGAGTGGTCATCGAAAAATGTTTCTCAGTGTACAACGGGTCTTTATCAGATGGTCCAATTGGTTGAGGAATGGCAGATATATTTTAATTCAGATGAATGTGAAGTGCTACATTTTGGAAAGGCAAACCAGAGCCGGACATGTACAGTTAATGGTAAGGTCCTGGAAAATGTTGCTGAAGATGGTGGTGAAGAAGACGCTTGGTATACTTTCCTTTATTGTTCAGACCACTGAGTGTTGGAATTGGGAGATTATGTTCTGTCTGTGCAGGACATTGGTCCGGCCACTTTTGGAATACTGTGTGCATTTCTGGTCTTCCTACAAAAGGGAGTATGCCTTGAAACTTGAATCGGTTCGGAAAAGATTCATAAGGATGTTGCCCGGATTGGAGTATTTGAGCTATGGGGAAATGCTGAGTAGGTTGGGGACGTTTTCCCTGAAGTTTAGGAGGCTGAGGGGTGACTATTAGATGTTTACAAAGCCATAAGGAGCATGGACAATATAAGTGGAAAGGTTTATTTCCATGGGTTGCGGGAGTCCAAAATTAAAGCAGATAGATTTAGAGTGAGAGGAGAAAAAATTAAAATGGACCTAAGAGGTAACTTTTTCAAAGGGTGGTGCATGTATGGAATGATCTGCTGGAGGACGTGATGGTGGCTGGTATAATTACATTTAAAAGTTATCCGGATGGGTCAATGTTTAGAAAGATTTTAGAGGAAGATAGGGTCAAATGAGACTAGATTAATTTAGGATATCTGAACTATATGAACAATTTGGGCTACATGGCCTGTTTCTGTGTTGTGCATCTTCATGACTCCAACTATGCCCGGTAAGTGAAGAGTAGTTTACCAAATGTTCCATTGTAGTTGAATATCAACACTTTCAACCTCATTTCCCTGTTAGAAATGAATCCCTATGTTTTTGGTTGAAATGATAGGTTATAGTGTGGGCAGAAACCTGATATGATGTTTTGAGTTCAATGACCCATGTTTAGATGAAAATGCTCTAATGAACGGAGATTCCACTAACTTTGTTTCTGTCCCCAAAGATGCTGCCATAACTGTTGGGTTTTGTCAGTTATATCTGTTTCTGTTTCATGTTTTCAGCATTCAAATCCCTTTCAGTTATTCCATTAAAATGCTTCACTACGCAATCTTCCCCCAGAAGTAATTCTTAGAATAATAGAATCAACGATACCGACGAGGTACTTCGTTCCATCCAGTTTGTGCTATAAAAGATGCACGAAATCTATACCCGCGCCAGCTTCTAGCACTGTCCATGTCGTCTCAAATACTGTGACGCTTCAATTGTTCATCCAGTTGTTGAAGTTTGTGAGGTTTCCTGCTTCCACGAATCTCCCAGGTAATGAATTACCACGCCCTCACCACTCTCTGGGTGAATACATCTTGCTCAGACCCCGTCCAAACCTCTTCCCTTTCATCTTAAAAATGATGCCATCTGCCATCTGTTGATTGCCTGCCCACAATTAGTCAAATACAGGATTGAGCTGTTTCAAACAATGTGTCAGGCCATTGAAGATGTCATATTCAAACTCGATACCTGAACACTTCCAGCTCCCTCAGTTAGGTGCTGAGATCTTCTATTGCTCATTGAACCGAAGCAGAGAATGTTTGATCATCAATTTCTGATTAGAATTTTACTTCCTTTGTCTTTCAGTTAATTTCCTGGCGGTTTTGGTTCTCGCACAGGGAAAATGCGGCCTCTCTAACTGCACAATGCGCTGCCTGATGGCCATGGCAACATCGGATCTCCTGTTCATTCTCACGGAGATTATTCTGTGGCAATTCAAATACATTTACTACTCAGGGTCTTTCCTGAATATCACTCCTGTGTGCAGTGCTGTCTATGCCTTAGCTCGAGCAGCCACGGATTGTTCCGTCTGGTTCACTGTCCTTTTCTCCTTTGAACGTTTGGTGGCCATTTCCTGTCTGAAACTGAAGAGAAAATATTGGACAGAGAAAGCCTTGGCTGTGGCTCTGGCTGCAACCAGCATTCTACTCTGTTCAAAAAATATTCCCTACTATTTTCGGTTTGAACCTGTGAGGATAATTGACAATGTTCAGTGGTATTGTCGAACAAAGTCAAGTTATATTACTGATCCCAGGTGGCTGGGGTTTAAGTGGTTCGATATTATTTTAACCCCTTTAATCCCATTCGTGTTAATTCTGTGGATGAACACTCTGACGGTAAGGCACATTTTAGTGGCTAGTCGAGTACGCAAGAGACTGATGGGTCAGAGGAAGGGAGACAGTCACACAGATGCAGAGATGGAGAGCCGGAGGAAGTCGGTGATTTCCCTCTTCACCATATCCATCACTTTCATACTTCTGTGGTTCATGCAAGGTGCAGCAGTCTTGTACGATTTCATGAGAGGAGGGAATCATTGGAACTACAGTCTTTTCAAAATTTTTGTATACACTGGAGAAATGATGAAGGATTTCAGCTGCAGCACAAACACATTATTTTATGCAGCGACTCTGCCCAAGTTCAGAGCGAAGTTCAGGAATGCAGTGCACCAACTGGTCATGTAAATTCATCACTTAATAAATTAGCAAAACAACTGAGAGAGCTCCAGAGGCAGCCGCAGTGTTCCCAGTGCAGGATTTGCAGATGTACGGCCAGGATTCCATCAGCACAAGCACATGGATTTGACTATAACACCCAGTGGAGGATGGGGAGGGCTAAGTCAGGCTGGATCACCATTCACCATGCTCAGGGGAATGCTGCTATCCGTGATTGACTGACAGATTGACACACACTGGGGCACACAATGAGAAGCAAGAGGCCATTCAGTCCTTCTTTTCTGATCGCCCTTCCATCCCAGAAAATCGTGATTGATGCAACTGTACCATCAAACCCGCATTTCCGTGTTCACCGGAGCACTCCTCCCACAGCATCCCTCAAAACATTAGCAATAATATATCTGCATTCCCCTTCAATGATACTGAAAGTTACGACAAATGGACAGCAGGTAATGGAGCAAGAGGTGACTATCCCGGGCGGGGAGGACGGAAAGAGGCTGCAGGAGTGATTCCAAGTGATGGTGTGAGTGATGGGTTCAGCTGGAATATTTTGTCTTCATGGACTGCTTTGCGGATGAGTGTTAAAGACTATAGCAGGAGTGGTCTCTGAATTTTCCTTGCAGGGGCGCAGGGAGTAGGGACTGAAACAGTCCCTCCTGCACCATGATGACTGTCAGCCTCTCTCTCTTCAGCTCACAAACACTTTATTTCAACAAGATAAAAGTTCTGTGTACCGGTGATCTCGTCATATGAATGAGTTATTGTTCAATGCACTTTTGTATTTGAGTGTGTTTATTGCGTCCACCTTCGGTCTACTTCATTCATAAGGCTATTTCTGTCTCTCCCTCTCTGTCTCTTTCTGTCTGTCTTTGTCTTATTCTCTCTTGCTCTGTCTCTCTCTCTCTAGCTATCTGTCTGTCAGTCTCTCTGTCTTCCTCTATGTCTATCCTTCTTCTCTCTCTCTCTCTCTCTCTCTCTCTCTCTCTCTCATGCGCTGTCTGTCTTTATCTCACATTGACCATGTCAGACAAATGTTGTCTCAGTTCAGCACATGCTCACTTGCATTGACTTTAATCCCTTCATTCACTGATCTTTCCCCAAACAGTGATTGGTAAAATACAAAGTGTACAGCTACAGCCAGCAATACTTTGACGCATTACTGTAAGTAAGTCGGCTGAAGTTTGGTCATCTCCCATTCCTCTCCCTGTGGCTGGGCGGGAAGTGTGTTCACGCGTTTCCCTTTCTGTGTGTGAGGGTGCCTGTGTAGCTGTGTGTGTGTGTGGGAGCGGAGTGGGGCTTCATTGCCTTTGTGGGGATCTCCCTGTGTGTGGGTGGAGGGGGCTTAATTGCCTTTGTGGGGACCTCCTTGTGTATATATGTGTTGTAGGGGGAATGGACTTCATTGCCTGTTTGTGGGGATCTCCCTGTCTGTGGGTGGGTGGAGGGAGCGTAATTCATTGCATTTGTGGGGATCTTACTGTGCGCATGTGTGTGGGGTTGGAAGGGGCTGCATTTCATTTGTGGGTGTGTGTGCGTCTGTATGTGGGTGTGTTCTGGGGTTGAGGGGGCTTCAGTGCCTTTGTGGAGATCTCCCTGTGTGTGTATGGGGCGTCTTTGCCTTTGTGGGATCTCCCTGTGTTTGGGGTGGGGTGGGGGTGCATATTTCCTTGACTTTGTGGGAATCTACCTGTGTGTGTGCGTGGAGGGGTGTCTTCATTGTCTTTGTGGGGATCTCCCTGTGTGTGTGGAGGGGGGAGGGTGCTTCATTGCATTTGTGGGGATCTCCATGTGTGTGTGGATGGGGGAAGGGGGCTTCAGTGCCTTTGTGGAGATCTCCCTGTGTGTGTATGGGGCGTCTTTGCCTTTGTGGGATCTCCCTGTGTTTGGGGTCGGGTGTGGGTGCATATTTCCTTGACCTTGTGGGAATCTACCTGTGTGTGTGCGTGGGGGGGTGTCTTCATAGTCTTTGTGGGGATCTCCCTGTGTGTGTGGAGGGGGGAGGGTGCTTCATTACCTTTGTGGGGATCTCCATGTGTGTGTGGTGGAGGGGAGGGTGCTTCATTGCCTTTGTGGGGATCTCCCTGTGTGTGTGTGGGGGGAGGGGGCTTCATTTCCTTTTGTGGGGATCTCATTGTGTGTGTCGGGTGAGGGGAGGTGGCTTAATTTCTTTTTGTGGTGATCTCCCTGTGTGTGTGGTGGGGGGAGGGTGCTTCATTGCATTTTTGGGGATCTCCATGTGTGTGTGGATGGGGAAGGGGGCTTCTTTGCCTTTGTGCGGATCTCCATGTGTGTGTGGGGGAGGGGAGGAGGCATCATTGACTTTGTAGGAATCCAACTGTGTGTGGGGGAGGGGGGCTTCATTGCCTTTGAGGGATCTCCCTGTGTGGGGGTGTGCAGGGGGCTTCATTTCCTTTTGTGGGGATCTCATTGTGTGTATCGGGTGAGGGGAGGTGGCTTCATTTCTTTTTGTGGGGATCTCCCTGTGTGTGTGGGTGGTGGGAGGCGGCTTCATTGCCTTTGTGGGGATCTGTGTGTGTGTGTGTGTTTGGAGAGGAGGTATCATTGCCATTGTGGGGATCTGCCTGTGTGTGTGGATTGGGGCAAGTGGGCTTTATTGCCTTTGTGGGAATTCTCGCTGTGTGTGGGTGTGGGGAGGGAAGGTGGCTTCTTTTCTTTTTGTGGGGATCTCCCTGTGTTTCTGTCGGGTGGTGGGAGGGGGCTTCATTGCCTTTGTGGGGATCTCCCTGTGTGTGTGTGTTGTGGGGAGGGAGTGGGCTTCATTGCCTTTGTGGGGCTCTCCACGTGTGTGATGGGAAGGGGGTTTCATTGCCTTTATAGGGATCTCCCTCTGTGTGTGTGTGTGTGTGTGTATGTGTGTGTGTGTGAGGGGTGGGTCTTCATTGCCTTTGTGGGGATCTCCCTCTGTCTATGGGTCCCTCAGTATTTGTTCTTGGACATGTCCCTGAGTGTGACACATTATGATTGTGTTTATGAATGCCAAAGTGGCTTTGCCTTTGTGTGTGTTGAGAAGTATTTCAATTCATGCATACATGGGTTTGGGAATGTTATTCAGTCTGTCTGAGATAGTTTCTGTTTAGGTGGGTGTTTTTATGTTGGCGTATGTTACTGTACCTGAGTGATTGCGTATCAGTCTGTGTTTTGCACATGTGCATCTGTGATGTTTGTGCCTGTGTGTATGCTGTTTTTGGGATGGCAGTTCAATGACTATATGGTCGTGTGTGTACGTTCTGTGAAACGATGTGTGTACGTCTCTGAGTGCCATCGCATTATTGTGGGTTTGGGGAGTGTGTTTCTGCCTGGCTGTGCTCTTGTTTAAGCAAGAGAATATGTTGTTCAGACTCTGTTTGACTGTCTGTCCGTAAGTCATGAACTTTCTGTGCCCACAGCAGGATCTCTCTGTGTTTGTTTCTGTGTGTCACTCTGTCTATTTCTAGTTGTGGTGATGGTTCCGTAACTGTGTTTGAATGTTTTTTTACATATGTACAAGAAGTTGCTGTCATTCTCGCAGGTTGGTGTGTAATGTCTGTTACTTTGAGTTTGTTTATGTAAGTGTGTGAGGGTGTGGGTATGATTCTGTGCCTGTGTGCCTATATCTCAGTATGACTGTATTTCTGTGTGTGTGGATATGTGTGCATTTGGTATGTACATGGGTATGTTCCTTTCTCCGTGAGTATGTTTGTATGTATGTGTGTGCATGTATGCGTGTGTAGTTTTGTTCAACTCTTTCAGTATGATGTATTTATTTGTGTGGGGACGTGTATGCATTCTGACCATACGTGGGGGTGTTCCTATCTGTCTTAGTTTGCCTGTTGACATGTGTTTGCGTGCGTGTGTGCATGTGCGCGTACATGCTCAAGCTTATGTGAGTAGTTGTACCCCATTCTTGACTTTGATTGTATTCCTGTATGTGTTGTGAGGGTATGGGCATATTTCGTTCGTCTTTGTATAGGTGTGTTCTTACATTTCAGTTGGAATGTGTTATTGTGCACGTGTGCATTTTTGTGAGTTGAATGTATGCACGTGCATGTGTGTTTCTTTGCCAGTATGTTCCTATATCTTACTTTGGCTGCATTTCTGTGTGTGGATGTCCTTCTGCTTGTATGTCCATGTGTGTAGGTGAGGGTCCGTCTCCTGAAAAAGACATGTGAACCCTATGGCAGGTCTCTGTGCACATATTGCTCTCAAAGGTGCATTTTGGCAACCTGGGAAAAATCAAAATATCAATATATGTACCTCCTGCACCCTGATTACGGAACTGCTACGTCAGTTCAAGGACCTAAGACTAATGAAAATAAAAATAACACAGGGAAATATTTAATGAAAGGCTGGATTTCAATTGTTTCTTCCATGTTTAACCAAGGAAGAGATACACACACTTTTTCCATGTTGGAGCTGTTTGTGTCCGTCCATAAATGTTGTCATAGACGGGATCATTCAGCTATACAATGTAGCAACTGAATAGGGCCATTCAGCCCATCGTGTCTGTCCTGTCATTTGATCATGAATGATCTGTTTCTCAATTCCATTCTCTGGCCTTATCCCCACAACCTTTGATTCCCTTACCAACCAGGAACCCATACCGCACTATTTGTGATACAATTGTTATGGATCAGACCCACTAAAAGTATTTTAAGATGGTAGCCCAGACCTTAACTTTTCTGCTGATTTTATGCATGTGTAAAGAGGATATTCCAGGATTGATGGAGCAGATAAACATTCATCGGTTTAAATAAAACAGAGGTTATCTACAGAGTATCGAATCAAACACAAACAAAAGAGAACAGAAGACTAAATCACTTCACTCATCTGAAAACCCAACAGATTGTCCCAACTTAACGATTGTTCAAAATTCCTCCAACAATTTCCATAAGCACCCAATGTCAAAACGGGTAAAATCAAACACAGGGTCTTGCAGGGGAGATTTCAGAGAGAGATTAAGCATTGAACAACTTCTTCCATGTCGCTGTTCCTTTTACTAGCAGTTTAAAAATCTGACAACTTGCAAACACCAACCCAAACTAAACCAGACCAGAGACAATCAGAGGTGGGAGAATTCGCCACACCCCTTTCATTGCAGATGTTTTTACATTTGAAAGCCTTTTGGCCTGAGGCAGTTTCTGTTAGCTATCATGAAATTGGGTCTGCAACACATCCAAACTCAACATCCTGGAACCGTTGCATTTACAAACACACTAAGAAAAATGCTGGTCTGAGGTTGTGAATGACAGTCTCTGGGACTGTTTGGAATTGGTGAACTGGACCGTGTTGAAGTACTCAGTGGAAATCCTGGATGAAGACAACACCACCATTGCAGACATCCTGGGCAAATGCATGGAGGACTGTGGAGTGAAGGATTCAGTCCAATGTTCCCCAAGCGTAAGCCTTCAGTGGATAAGGAAATCCACTCCCTACTGAAGACCAGATGAGCAACATTCAAGTGGGAAGAGCCTGACGTTTACAGAGAATCCAGATCTGACCTCCACTGGGACATTGGGGGTGCCAAGAGGGAGGACCAGACCACATAAGAGGGCCATACAAACCAAACAGACTCCCGCAGCCTATGGCAAGACCTAAAGAACATTATGGGATGTAAACTGAAGCAGAGAGGGATAGCGGACAAAACACGTCCCTCCCTGATTTGCTCAATGCTTTCTCTGCTCGGTTTGAGCAGAATCCCAGTAGCGCAGTCACTCCTGCTCCAACAGCCCCAGGCACACCTGTTCCATCGTTCACCGCTGCACATGTCAGATCAGATTTCCTGAGAGTCAACCCAAGGAAAGCGACGGGCCTGGATGGAGTCCCTGGCCGTGCAATTAGATTCTGTACGGCCAAACTGGCGGAGGGACACACCGACATCTTTACCCTCTCATCCCAAAAAGCTGAAGACCCCATCTTTTTCAAGAAGACCACCACCATCCACGTACCTAAGAAAGCACATGCAATGTCACAACTTGCCATTCCTCCTATTTTTGTGTCATCTGCAACTTTCACAGCAGTGCATTCATTTTCTTCCTACAAGTCATTCATATACACATTATTACATGTTTATGTATCTAATATACTTTATGTATTGTTATATGTTGGAGCTCTTTGCGTCTGTACAAATATCATTGTGCATTAGCGCTGATTGTGTTTACATGTATATTATTGTGCATTGGAACATAAATATTGGTTGTGTTGGAGATGTTCGAGTTTATAGATATATATATTGTTGCATCTTAGAATTTTTAAAACTTATATGTAAATGTTGTTGTGTATTATAGCTGTTCCTATTTTTAAATCAATAATGTATTAGCTCATGTTAAAGTTGTGCTTTTCTTCTTCCAACCAGCGACACTGTCTCTGACCATGTGGGGCTGGTGCTGAGTTCCTCCAGCACTCTGGGATAAATCTGCAGTCCCAGCGTTGGCCAGACGGGCGGCAGCACAGAGCAGCAGTGGTGACAGTTTAACGGCTGTGGGCAATGCTCAGGCAGGGATACTCAGTCTCTGATTATTGCAGAGGGAAAGACACTAAATTTGGAATGGGGGGAGTGGATGGAGACATCAATTAATGAGCCCTGGAGAAAGAGACAGGGTTAAATACAGATAGAGAAAGCGTTTAAGATTGTAATAGGGAGAGAATTTAGTATAGAATAATGGGTAGAGGAAGAGATAGACAATAGGAGAGGTTTAAGTGGAGAGTAATAGCGAGAAAGCTGGATACAGAACAATTGGTGGGGTTTAAAACCAGAAAGGGTGAGGATTTAATAGAAAATAACAGGGGAAGAAGTGCATAAAGAATAAGTGTGGCAATCCTGATTACAGGGGCACAGGGAGAGGGTTAGTGCAGGGAAATTTGGAGAGATTGTAATTTGGTCAGCCAGGTGGATCTCATTAAAGATGAGCTTCCTGTGTGGGGCTGTTAATCTGGTACAAACAGGGGGTCCTGGCTGACAGGATATAAACCGGAGTCTCAAGGGTTCTGCTCACTTTAGGAAACAGCTTTGTGCTAGCTGGGTGAATGTCATGTACTATGCAAGTATAAGTGCAGAGTGACTTGATGAGGGGTTGCCACATTTGTGGAACTTGGGAGGAAATATTACAGAGTACTAAGGAGATTGTTCAATACAGGGGAGTTCAGTTAAGGGGAAAAGAAAGGAGAGATAAGACAGAGTGATAAAAAAAAGAACGAAATAGAGAGCAATGAAGAGAGCGTTGGATACACCACAACAGGGACAGGGATAAATGCATGGGAACGAATAAGGTTAAGTCCAGAGTACGGAGGATTAAACGAAGAACAATAGTGAGAGTACTAATTAGAGAGTAACAGGGAGAATGTTGAATACAGAGTGAAGGTTTAAGCAGAGTGGCTGCAATGGAGAGTAATTGTAAATAGATGAAATGGAAAGTATGAGGAAAATAACTGGTAATAGAGAAATTATCAAATGCAGAATAATACAGAGTAATAGTGTTTAGATGCAGAAGCATTTTTTAAGTGTGTACAAGAAATTTTTCTTATTCAGTATGCGGCCGGACCTACTAGAAAAGGTGCGAAACGAAACCTACTCTTGGGAAATAAGGCAGATTAAGTGACTGGTGTGTCAGTTGGTGAGCACTTTGGGGCCAGTATCTATAATTTTAATAGTTTTAAAATAGTGATGCAAGAGTGAAAAAGTTCTAAATTGGAGGACGGCTAATTAGGCAAGAACTTTCAAAAGCTGATGGATGCAGACGTTCACCGGATCGGGTCGAATGGAAAATTGGAAGCCTTCAGAAATAAGGTAATGAGAGTCCAGAGACAGTATATTCCTGTCAGGGTGAAAGGAACGGCTTGTAGGTACAGGGAATGCAGGATGACTAAAGAAATTGAGGGTTCAGAAACAGAATGAAGCATATGTCAGGTATAGACAGGATAGATCGAGTGAATCCTGAGAAGGGTATAAAGGCAGTAGGAGTATACTTAAGAGAATAATCTGGAGGGCATAAAGGGGACATGAGAACAGTTTGGCAACCAGAGTTAAGGAGAATCCAAAGGAATTTCACAAATACGAAAGGGTAACTAAGGAGAGAATACAGCACCTCAAAGATCAACACGGTGGGCTTTCTAGCCACAGGAGATGGGGGAGGTACGAAACGAGAATTTTGCATCAGTGTTTACTCTAGGAAATGACTTGGAAGGTATAGAATGTTGGGAAATAGATAGTGACATCTTGAAAAATATCGATAATATAGAGGAGGAAGTGCTGGATGTCTCAAAACGCATAAAAGAATATAAGTCCGCAAGACCTGATCAGGTGTCCACGGAAACTTTGTGGGAAGTGATTGCTGGGCCTCTTGCTGAGATTATTGCATCATCGATAGTCACAGGTGAGATGGTGGAAGGCTGGAGTTTGGCAAACGTGGTGGCACTGTTTAAGAAGGGCCGTAAAGACAAGACAGGGAACTATAGACCAGTGAACCTGACGTCAGTGCTGGACACGTTTTTGGAAGCTATCCTGAGGGACAGGACATACATGTATTTGGAAAGGCGAGGACTGATTAGGGATAGTCAACATGGTTTTGTGCGAGGGAAATCATGTCTCACAAACATGATTGAGCTTTTTGAAGAAATAACAAAGTGGACTGATGATGGCAGGTGATGGTGGCTTTATCAATATGTATTTCAGGAAGGTAATGAGGTCAGCCAGCTCCACAACATGGGGCATGAGTTCCCTTACTGTGGCTGTTAATTGGTACCGATAAGGGAAGCATCGCTGATGTCAACGGGTGAGTATCAGGGATATTGAGATGCTGACAGCATGGCTCAGTGACAGGCTTTTGTAAAAGTTTATGCACTTGTATCAAAAGCGTGCATAATGATAGGATACCAGCTTTTAAGTCGCTATTTCGCTGTCAAGTATTGCTTTCGTCAATGTGGACCAGGACCTCTGTGTCTTCACTTACCACACTATCCAACGCCTGCCTCTGTCCCACCTCAAGCCCATCCCACATCCAGGAAGTGCTAAAGTTGTTCTGGGATGTGCTTAACACTGGGAACTGTCGAGGCAACATACCATTCTGGATCTGTCAAGTCAGGACTGATGATTCTGAGTCAGACAGCCATTTTAGGTTTGTCCACTGCTGCCATTTGATTTTTAACACAGCACCGACACTGACTGTATAAAAAAGGAAAAACAGAAAAATATACTGGGGAGTTGAGGGTCGATGTCCTTTTGATTGCAGCATTGAATGACCGAAATGACAGCAAGAGAGCAAGGCTTACATGAAAATGGAGTGAAATTACACAAAACAATGTTTGTACCTCAAATTTAGAGAGATCTGAGAGAAGTAAAATGTTCAAGAGAATAATGCCAATGGCAATCATTGAATGGACAGAAATGCTACTTTTTGGCTTTAGATTTATGACTAGGTTAAGCATCTATAGGTTTATTGACGGCCTGAAATATTTCGAAGATGGAAATGAAGGAACAATGTATCACATTCTCTACATTATATTACACAACCTATGTGGTGCTCATTCATTCACTGAACATGTCTTCCCTCTTTTCAGGTTTCCTATGTCATCCTTGTATTTTACTGTCCCACGTAACATTATGCTCGCCAATGTAACACTTGATCGTATGATCTCTGTCATTGATAGAAATTTTCAATGGCTGTCTCTCAAGTAATGCTCCTTGTGGACTTGCTAATACCAACCTGACAAACTGATTATGGCATATTTTTCTTCTGCTCGCTGTTTTCTGTCCCTTATCAGTCTTCACACCAAGTCCCATTTCACCATCACTACAGGGCACGTAGACGATATTAACTACCCAACACACATTTCTGGAATTTGACATTTTTTGCACCCGTGTGCGTGCAAATTCCCCACTGGGCTTATCTGTCCATCTTCCTTCAAACTGTGTCATTGCATCATCAGCCAAATGTTTTAGGTTTCTTCACCATACATGTGGGTACCATTCGTGCCCATCTGCTCTTGTGCAGATCATGTGTGCATCAGAGTCAGATCTCAGCTATCTCCAGTATAGTCTCATCATGGTATGAGGATCTCTATTGATTTGAGCTTACGTAACGGTTGAAGGTAGCTTTCTGTGAATATTTTACTTGTTTCAAACGTTGCGTTCATTGAAGAAGTTATAGTTGATTGAGACACTGTATCCATGCAAGGTGAGCAATTCTATTTCGATGTTGCATGTGTTAAAACCTGAAATGTGTCGTCTCCATTTCTCAAACAAGATTTCTACATGGTACCAGCTGCTGTTAAACAGGAAAGCGACGTCACAGTTTTGAGGAGAAAGTTCTCAGAGAGCTACTTAACAACTAGAATTTAATTTCCAAATGGTCAAAGTCAAGGGCAAGATGAATTAAAAGGAGATTTCAAAGTGGGCTGGAGGGTGTTGCTTTGCCAATGTTGGCATGTGGGGTGGCACAGTGATTAGCTCTGCTGCCTGACAGTTCCAGGGATAGGGTCTGAGTGGGATGCCCTTTGCAGGGTCTGAGTCGTTTCAATGTGCCGATTGGCCTCCATGTACGCTGTAGGGATGGTAGGAAATAACTCAATATGTGTTTTCCAATGTCTGCTATTGATCGATTGAGATTGGACTCATCCAATAAACCTCAGTTTGAAAAATATTCTGCCACAATTGGGAGTTCACTCACCATCGTCACCTGGTCATTCAAATTCTTTAAGAAATGAATTGAATCACGTTGTAATATTACAGTCGCCCAGGCATTGTTAGCAAGTACAAAGGAAAGGCTTTGAGATTGAATCACATCGGCATTGAGTTCAGAGAGGTTGCCTGCACAAAGAGCTTCATGCAGAAAATGATGTTTTATTTTCAGCATGTGCAATTCCGGGAGGGTGTCTTGCATAATTGATTTGCACAACTGAATTTATGTGAATCTGCCTGAAGATTCGCTTCAGTTTACTGCCACTGACAATGGTCCATACGCATATTGTGATCACCCTCACACAGGGGCGGATGACTGATTTAGTTTCAAATTGCAGGGACGCTGCAGATTCCCCACTATCACAGATACCGAAGGAATTGCCTGGGATATTGAACTTTCGTCTGCCAAGCTATTTATCTTTTCTGGGAATCTCCATTTCAATTGAAGACTACCGTGGAATTGAGCAAAGCCATCATTTCGGAAAATTAAAAACGATGATATTTTTATATATAGATTTCAATAATATTTCGAGTGAGTTTGGTTCTGGCTATTGAGTAAATAAGCAGTGGGCTTCTCTGTGCTTCTGAAGTTAATAGTTAACTTGTAGGTATTTATGTAATCACAACAATTTGTTTTTCAAACTGCTTTTGAAGTTTGGCTGCAGGCCAAAAAAAAGAACTTTGTTTTTGGTTGTAACCTAACATGGCATTAAAATGGACCCAAAGATTTATTTGTGAGTTCTGGAATCTGAGATTAGGAATAGTACCCTTACCTTTGAAACCTTTCGTTTCACTTTTATCAATTTTGTCATTTCTTTTAGTCCTTCTATTTTCCTGGAAGTGAGTGGATATGTAGATGTTTGCTCATTTGAAGTGAATGATAGATTTAGTCAATCACTTTACTCAGGAGCCAACCGTTCGTGTTGACCGCAGACCAGAAATGTTGGTTTAAAATAAAGCTCTGCGTAGATTACTTCAAGCTAAGTAAATTGACAATCAGCTGTGTGGTAGATTCAGGAAGAGGTTTACTGGAGTACCAGTTTATACTTGAAATCACAAGTCACTTAACCAAGTGTTACATACACGGATTCTGGTGTGATCATTGTACGAGGAATATTCTGTTTGTAATCGCACCCTTGCTATTGTTTTGTCCCACCTATAAAATACGTTTTCTTTCTTTTCATTTATGCATTGCTTTTAGATTGACGATTATCCATTGACTGCATGTTCATTGCCTTTGAATCTGTGTTGTAAGTACATAGCTCGGTTATTCTATTGTATCACCATTTCATTTATAGTAAACTTCTGTCTTTCTGCTGAAGCAATATTTACAGCATTGGTTATGTAAAATTCAGGAAGAGATTCCCTTGATAAATCAAATTAAATAAAGTCGTGATACATCAAGCTGGCGTCTGGGGTCTGGCTTGTTCTGTGTTTATATCAGCTGGTATCAGAGCAGAGGTGAAGCTGTTAAACACATCGTCTAATTCGTGAGGAACTGATTAACTAATCCTCGACTTTGATCACACTATGCTCCAACTATACCCCTCCAGTTCCATTTATATGCTCAATGCTGACCGGACACCTGAACTAAGATACAGTGTCATGTGACCCCCATCGCCAAATTACTACCCCGTTACCCTGCACCAGAGGCAACACAAAACAAATTCCCTCACCCCTGCCAGACGTAACAAATTAGAAATTGGATCGCTCACAGCTGCAGTTTGTGCATCGTTCTGATCACCACCTAACCATCAAGACAATCTTGCACTGAGAAGAATGTAGAAAAGATATACAATAATATTGCTAATAATATGGAAATTACTGCAGCGTTGAGGAAAGCTGGACACCTTAGGTTCATTTTCCCCAGAGGAGAAAGAGAAAAAATGTGATTTATGTGTCCAAACAACTAACGTCTTGAATGGAGACCTGTCACTCTGAACGAATGATCATTGAGCAGTGTACAAGTGGGACACTAATTGATTGAAGGGTTATAGGGGACATGAGGACTCACCATTTCATCCAGAGGGTAGTAGTTTGTCTGGAATTCACTTCCCAGTTTTGGAGGAGTGGGGTGCTGTGGTTGGGTGACTGCTTCAGCTGCAACGTTCAACTCATTTAAAGGATACCTGCATCTGCACTTGAAGTGATCTTCAAGGTACAAAATGCTGGAAAGTGGGATTGGACAGTTACATAGGTTATTCAGTCGACCCAGATATGAATGACCTTTTTCAATGGTGGGACTGATCTGAGCTTCTTTGGGATTTCAGAAGACTGGGGGGTGTTATCAATTTGATCATTAGGTTAATATTGCTTGCCTAGTTTAATTATTTGCATTATAAATCGGTTTTAAAGAAATATTGTAGTTACTGCTGACATGATCAGAACACACCAGGGAGTCAGACAGGTCGGATTTTTATTATATTATTTTTATCGTACTCAGATTAAAGCAGCCACGTCCACTAATTGAAATAGAGAAATGTATCTCTTTTGTTCTTCGTTATGTACTTTTTTCTTAAAACGTCAACACGCACATTCTAAAACTGACTTCGACAATGCAGCGATTCATTAAAAAGCTCACATTTCCCAATTTGAAATGTGCATTCTTTGCTGATTCAATGGACATTCAAAATTAGAATACTTGCGAAACATTATAAGGAGTTGTTGAATTTCCAAAACAAACCACGAGGGACATAGTAAGTTAGCAAATCCGCAGTTTACCATCTTAGAGAGGGCACAAATAGTGTTTGATGCTTTGAATAATGAAACAAAACTTTGTCAGCTCTGTAAGCATTATCCATCGAATAATTCCATCTTCTCAAGTGCAACCAGTCACTTCTTTTGTAATACAGCGCCAGGAAAAACGTCGGTATGCAAACAACAGTCTAATAAATGTTCCATAGTGGATGAATGTCAACACTTTGAATCTCAACCCCATCTCTTGTTTGCAATGATAGGACCTTGTGCGAGGAGTAAACTGTGTTGATGTTTTGTTTCCAGTGACCCATGTTACGATGAAGATGATCTAATTAAGTGATTCCAGTAATATTATTTGTCTTTCCACAGATGCTGGCATACCTGCTGAGTTTCGCCATTTACTTCTGTTTCTGTTACATGTTTACAGCATCCACAATCTTTGCTTAATTTAATTCTCTTCCCAACCTGCCTCTCAGAAGCAATTCTTTGAATCATAGAACCCGACCAGACAGAAGAGCTCCTTCAGTGCATGAAGTTTGTGTTTACAAAGCTGCACTAAATCAAGACTTGTCCCAGGATTCAACACGATAATCCTCATCATGAATTTTGCAATACTTCAAGTGTTTATCCTATTAAAGTCCGAAGCACTGAATAGCAAGATCTCCTCACTCTCTGGTTGAAAGCCTTTTACTCCAATCTCCTCTAAACCTCTTACCTCTCATCGTAAAATTGACAACCACATCTCGTCTGTCAAATTCCTGTCCCCAATCCTTCAGTGAGCTGCATTGAAATGAGCCAGGCTAAGAGCTGTCCTGGTTAAACTTGATATCTGAATACTTCCAACTGACCCAATTAGGTGCTAAGATCTTCCATTGCTCCCTAAGCAGACATGGATAATGTTTGAGCAGTAATTTCCGATTTCCAATTCACTTGCTGCCTCTTTCGTAAATTTTCTGGTGATTCTGGTTCTCGCCCGGGAAAGTGTGGTCTTTCCAATTGCACAACGCGCTGCCTGTTGGCTATGGCAATGTCGGGTCTCCTGTTCATTCTCACTAACATCATATTCAGTCGACTGAAACAATTTTACTTCCCAATATGTTTTCTGAGCATTACATTTGCTTCCGAAAGCTAAGAGAAAATTTTGGGCAGACTAAGACTTGGCTGTGGTTCTAGCAACAACTGGCATTCTGCTCTGTACCAAAAATAGAAATCCCTTCTATTTTCAGTTTCAATCTCGGAGGGTAGTTGACAACGTTCATGGTACTGCCATGTAAACTTAAGTTAATTACTGATCTCAGGTGACTGGAGTTTAACTGATTTGATACCATTTCAACTCTTTTCATCCAATTCGTGTTAACTCTGTTGATGAGCAGTATGGCTGTCAGATACATTTTGGTGCCTAGTCGAGTCCGTAAGACACTGAGGGGCCCGAGTACGGCAGAGAGTCACAACGATGCAGAGATTGCGAGTCAGAGGAAGTCGGTGATTTCCCTCTTCACCATATCCGTCAGTTTCATCCTTCTGTGGACAGCGTACGTTGCAAACAACTTATACTTCCGCATTAAAGGAACAATTCGCCGAAAGTATGGCTCGCTCGTCATTTTTATGTACATCGGAGAAATGCTGAAGGATTTCAGCTGCAGTGACACATTTATGTATGCAGTGACTGTCCAATTTCTGAGCAAAGTTCGGAAACGCGGTGCAACAGCTGGTCACGTAAACTGTTCATTTCATGACTCTGCAAAACAACAAAGAGATGTTCAGACATGGCCAGAGTGTTCCCAGTGTAGGAATTGTTCATGTTTGGCCAGGATTCCATCTGTGCGATCACATGGATCTGACGATAGCCCCAGTTGTGGATTGGGAGGGGGAAGCAGTATGGGTTACCAATCACTATGCTCAGGAACATGCTGTTATCTCTGATTGACTGACGGTTGGAGGCACACGGGGACACCCAGACAATGAGCAGAAGCAGGCCGTTCAGCCCTTCATACCTGGTTCGCCCACTCTTCCAGAAAATCGCAGCTTATTCAGTTGTAACATGATGATAATTGTCAGATTCTGATTTTTCTGGTCGCAATAAACAGGTTATTACTAAAAGTGAAAGGCTCCATGTGCTGTTTATCCCCTCACCTGAATGGGTTACTACTTCTTGCATGTTTTATTTTGAGAGAGTTCGATGAGTTCACTACCTGTCTACTCCAATCACAAGGATATTGCGTTCTCTCATTCCAACTCTTTCTGACATTGTCTCTGTCCCTCTCACCCCATGTTGCGCACTTCCCCATATCTCAGTTTCTTGCTCAGTCTCTCTCTGTCTCTCTCTGTCTCTCTATGTCTGTCTCGCTCCGTGTCTCTACTGTCTGTATTGCTCTGTCTCTCTCTCTCTCTCTATCTGGTTACCTGTCTGTCTCTCCATCTCCTTCTATGTCGAACTTTCTTTGACACGCTGTCAATCTCATTCTCTGTCTCTCCCCCTCTTTGCGCACTCTGTGTCATTTTGTCACATTCAACATGACAGACATTTGTGGTCTCAGTTTAGCACATGCTCACTTGCATTAGCTCACAACCCTTCACTCCCTATGTTCAGTGATTTCTTTCTCCCCAGGAGGTGATTTTGGAAAATACAAAACGTGCAGACACAGCTGGCAGTACCTTGATCAAACAATCATTACATTTCTCTAAATGAATCTCCCTCCATCTCCTGAACATTAATAGTCTCCCTCTTTCTCTCTCTTTCCCCCTGTACCTGTGACAACTGTATTCTACATTAAATTCCCTTTCAGTTTTTGTGGGTCCTTGTATGTCTCAGTTGGTTGTGCTCCATTGCTTTTGTGGGAATGTTACTGTATTTGTGTCCAAGGTTTTTGTACTTGGGTGTATCCCTCGGTGTGCCAGTGTGTGCGGTTGCAATTATGTGTGCTGCAACTATTTCATTGATTTTACATTACTGTGTTTATTTGTTTGGGCATGTTATTCAGTCGGCATGATAGCGTTTCCGTGAATTTGAGTGTTTTAATGTGTCAGTTATTGTGCCTGTGTGATTGTGAAGCTGTGTGTTTTGCACATGTGTGTTTGCTGTGTTCTGCCTGTGTGAATGCTGTTCGTTCAGCTTTCAGGGTTACAATGTTATGGCTGTACGACTGTGATTTTGTGTGTTACTGTCATATTGTCATCATGATTCTGCGACTCCTTGTGTGTATGTCATTGAGTGTAGGTGTATTATTTTGGGATTGTGTGTGTGTTTTTGCCTGTCTGTGCTCCTGTTTACGTAGATGATAGTGTTAGTGAGATTGTGTTTGGCTGGCTGTATGTGTGCCGAGATCTTTCTGTGCCCCAAGCAGGATCTTTCTCTGCCTGTCTGTGGGTGCATCACTTTGTTTCTGAATGTCAATCTGTGATTGTATGTATTTACGTTTGTGGTTCTGTAACAACGCTTCAATGTGCTCATGCATGTATCTCATAATGTTTCTGTCAGTTCTTGTAGTTTGGTGTATAATGTCACTCACTCTGAAGTCATGTCTATATGTGCGGACGTTGATGTGAATCTGTACCTGTGTATACATGTGTTCCCATGTCAAAGCATGACTGTTTTATGTGAGTGTGTGTAGCTTTGTTTCTATATATCAATATGGCTGCATTTCTCTGTGTGCATTCTGCCTGGCCATTGGTATGTTCCTATATCTCTCAGTATGCTTCTTTGTGTGGGTGTGTGTCTGTCTGTGTGGGTGTGGCTGCATTAATGTGTCAGTGTATTGGTGTGTTCCCAAACTGCAGTCTGATTGTTTTGCTGTGTGTGTTCTTGAGGGTTTGAGAATGTTTCTGCAGTTGGTGTTTAAGTTCCTCTATCTCACTTTGACTGTATTTCTGTGCGTGGGTGTGTTTGTGTGTCTCTGGGTTGGTGGTTGTGTGAGGATGTGGATGTGGCTCCGTGGCCTCGCAGTGTGGATATATTTCTCGATCAGCATGAGATTGTTTCTAATGAAACAAGGCAAGTGAACCATTTAGCAGGACATGGTGCACAAATTACACACAGTGGTGCATTTCTGGGAATTTGCGAAAGGTCCAAATATTATTACCTCTACTTGCTGAACCCGAAAAGCTGAACTGTTACTTCTGTTCAAACACCTGTGTTATGAACTGAACAAGACAGGGGAAACCTTGAAAAAGGCTGGAAGTCAGCATTTTTGTGCATGTTTCAACCACACATGTAATATATAAATATTGTTTTATGTTAGCGCTGCTTGTGTCCATACATCAATATTTTTATGATGTTGGAGCATAACTAGGGCATTCAGCCCATCGAGTCAGCTGTGCAATTTAATCATGAAAGCTCTATTTCTCCATCCCATTTTCCTGCCTATCACTGCAGCCTTTGATCCCCAAATCAATAACAAATCCATATATCTCTGTCCGAAATACATTCAATGACCTGGTCTCCACAGGCGTATGTGACGACGATTTCCATAGATTAACTACAGATAGGCTGAAGAAATTCATTCTCATATACATTCCAAGGTCTGAGCCTGTTTCCTCCGCTCCTCGTCTCTACTATGTGTGGAAACAACTTACAAGCAGAAGTAGAAATGGGATAACACTTCACAAAGGCAGTACGATGCTGTTTCTGATGCGTTGGAATACGGTTCCGAGATCAGATTGGATTTCGTGGACGACACGTGTCCACGCACGCAGCAGAAAGCCTGGTAGAGTACACCACCGTCGTCACAGACTTCAAAAGCAAATATGTGGAGGATTGCTTACCAAAGAAATCAATCTGAGAGTCCCCCAGTCGTAGACCTTGGATAAACTAGGAAATCTACTCTCTTCTCAAAGCCACACAATCAGCATTCGAGTCGCAATCCAGAACAGGGAAAGTGAAGATGACCTCCCCAAAGCCATCAGGGTTGCCAAAGGAGAGTACCAGACCAAGATAGAGGCCCAACCCTACCAAACAGAATCCAACCACCTCTGGCAAGGCCTAAACAATATGACGGGATAAAAACTGAAGCAGAGCAAGACAGCGGACGAAGACACATCCCTCCCTGAAGCGATTAATGCTCTGCTTGGTTTAAGCAGAATGCGAGTGGTGCAGTGATGTCTGCCCCAACATCCGCTGACGCATCTACTCCCTCAGTTACCACTGCAGACATCAGAACAGTGTTCTTGAGAGTCAACCCAAGCAAAGCGATGAGCCATAATGGAGTCCCTGGCCATGCACATAAATCCTGCATGGACAAACAAGCGGATGTGTTTACTGAAATCTTCCAACCCTCTCGCCATATAGTTGAGTTCCCCACTTGCTTCATGAAGACATCTGCGCACTGGCACATTAACACAACCCCTCGCACTCTCTCTCCCTCTCTCGCTCTACTTTCTCTATCTCTTTCTCTCTTTCTCTCTCTCTCTCTCTCTCTCTCTCTCTCTCTCTCACACACACACACACACACACACACACAGAAATACAGTCATACTGTGATATAGAAACAAATCTACACACATACAAAGACAAATAGTCACAGGAATATCGCAACTGGCCATTCAGCTCCCTCAAGCCTAATCTGCAATTCAATGGTTGATCTGTAAGGTAACTTCATGCAGCTATGTTTGTGACTTATCCCAAAATACGTTTGCATAACAACAAGCATCTATCTCAGATTTAAAATAAATGACTTTTACAACATTCACTGCCATTTGTGGAAGAGACTTCCAAACATCCGCTACCTTTTCTGTGTGAAAGTGCTTCTTAATATCTCTGCTGACCATAATTCATAACCTACTTCCCTTTGTTTGCGAAACCCCAAACAGGGGAGAAGGTTTATCGTTATCAGACCTGGACCCTCCTTTCGAAAGGAAATGGGCTTAATTCGTACAGTCTGTCCTCATGTCTAACCCTAAATGTGCGATTATCATTCTTGAAAATCTAACATGTACTTGCTCGAAGGGCAATATATCCTCCTGAAAGTGTGATACTGGGATCTGCTCCCTGTACTCCCAGTGAGATCTAAGCAGGGCCATTCAAAGCTGCAGCATAACTTCTTCGGCTTAATGATAGATGAGCTACTCCCGATTTCGGGAGCATTCATTGCCCTCTCCAGAGAGCAGTTAAGAGACCACCACATTGCTGTGGGTTGTGAGTCACATATAGGCCAGACCAGGTAAAGATGGCAGTTTCCCTCCCGAAAGGCCGTGAACGAAACTTTACTTGTTGAATTATTTGTTTCCTCTTGGACATTGTGAAGGCAAAACGATTAATCAACGAGTTGACCATTTCCCTGCAAACATCGACAGAGTCCCCTGTTGGCTTCCTTTTCGTTTGGTCTGATCTACCTGCTTACTTAGTGGGTCTGGTTTTACACTTATGAAGAGATATGCAAATTATTTTTGTAATACAGATAGATAAATATACAACTTTACAAAAGCAGTCTTTCCCTTTCATATCCAGAGTAACCTTACAGTTCTGAAATATCTATATCCATACACTAGCTTAAGATATGTTCGTGCTTGATGCGTATTCAATAGTGTTTATTCACTTGAAATGCACAGCTTGTCGAACTAGAGTTGGGGCTGTTTTCCTTCTCACATGGTTCTGCTTCATTGTCCTAATGTTCTCTGGAGTGCATTTGGTAGCTCTCTGATTTCAATGGCTTCTTTCTCCTTTGATGTGGAGGTGCTGATGTTGGACTGGAGTGGACAATGTCAGAAGTTAAATGAAACCACGTTCTCGTCCAACAGGTATAATTGGAATCATAAGACTTCGCGTGAGCTCTGACAATTTCGTTAGTGATCCAGGACATGTCCGACTGCTGTGGCTGAGCAGTAGTTTGATGTAACAATGTAATTGGTATAATTTAAATTCAGCTTCTATTACAGGAAGGGTGTTACATGAGACAGCATTCGATATTTAAATATCCCCTTTTACATGGACCAGTCTCAAAAGCATATCTACAGAAATTCAGGTTATTTATTCCATCCGAAAGCTTGTCGCAATATGTCATCAACAACCCCTCAATTATCAATCAAGGTGAAGGCTTGCATATCTCTCTGAGTTGATTCAGTTTGACAGTGGATGCTGCAAGCTTGCTGGCTTAATATCTCAGTTCCACTGTCCAATTAACAATGGTTCAATGTGATCAATCAAATCAATTAGCTGGCGTACCTGGGCCTATCACACCAACACCACAGTCGACACCGGGATTTCTCTTACAGGTTCACAACGCTGCTGCCGTAGACACCAGTGATGCCATCTTCCTCCACCATCACCACAAAAAGCACGAGAAGACAATGATGAGGATGAGAATAAAGAAGATCAAAGGATATGACTGACCTGGTGCTGGAAATCGAATCTAGCAAACAGAATGAACATGGCCTGCTCTGCCACAAGGAACAGTATAGGAAAATCTACCAGGACGAGAACGGTTCAGCTGCAAGGTGACATGAGAGTGTCTGTGATTGGTTTCATTCAGATCCACTGACATCAAGCCAGTGTTCATCTCTTACCATTGCCTCCTGCTGGCCAGCAAGGGGGGGTGGAGTCTGAATGTGAAACTGCCAAGCCCACAAAGCAAGGAGCTGGTAAAAACGATTAGACTCGTTGGAGAAGAGTGAAGGTCCAATTTGAGTCTTCCTCAAATATCCAGGAAACAGTCAGGGGGTGCATCAAGAGGATCATTCGTTTCAGATGTCTTCTAACAATAGTAGAGTAACAGGGAAAACTGGCGAATGTACACCAGAGCATGCAGAACCAACCCCGCTGTACTCAAAGGGGCTCAATGTCACGGAGGAAACCCAGGAGGTGAATGGGCAGAAAGCCTTGCTCTTTTCTTTGGAAGCCTCTGAGATTATCTCCCGGTCCAGGGTCCATAATGTGTAATGGAATGAGACGTACTCACTTTTGATCCTCAGAATGAACAAATGGAGATCTCTGTGCTCAGCCACCAGAAGGAAGAAGATGGCTCGCTAACGTCATCCCAGTCTGACATCCTGAGTATCAACAATTGCTTTTATGCTGGACTCTATGATGCAAAGCCCAAAGACACTGCGACCTCCCATTAGTTTCTGTCCGCTATCGTAGAGGTCTGAGATGGCAGCACAAGAGAGAGGCTGCATCAGCTGTTATCTCTGGATGAACTGACCAAAGCCCTCCAATCCTTAAAAACGAGTAAATTTCCTAGAAGTGATGGCTCACCAGACAAGTTATGAGCAACTCTGTTAGATTTGTTTGGCGATTAACTGCTGGAAGTGAACGACAGCATGCTGCCGACAGGTAACTTGTGTGAATCCATAAGGGAAGTTATCACCCCTTCACCTACAATCACAATGTTTACATGGATGTCGAAGGACAAATTTTACGCTGAATGCAGATAACGAAAGTGTGACTGAAGTCATCGCCAACCTGATCAGGTCTTCATTGTGAAACGTGATTCACACTGACCAAACTCTTCTGTATTGTGCAGAAAGACACCCGAGATCCTTGCACTCCTTAAGGATATGCTCACCTATTATGCAGGACAGGTCTGCTTCATCAAGCTGGACCAGGAAAAGGCCTTTGCCAAGATATCGCACACCTACATGTGGGATGTGCTCTCTAAAGCGGTCTTTGGGAGGAAATCCGCACATGAATCCAACTGCTGCGTACCAACATCGGCAGTGCAGCCTTAATCAATGGGTGGCAATCAGAAATCTTCTGGATCAGATCGGACGGACTACAAGTCCACAGCACGGACTACAAAATCTTCACCAGGGTGCTGTCTTCTCACCTGTCTTCCGTGCTGGCCCACATGATTCACCCGGACCAGTCCTACATGGTCCCGGGCCAGAGGATACACGGCAACGTCCACCTGGTCCAGGACCTGATTCATTTCAGTCGACAGGCTGGTCTGTCGAGTGCCTTCCTGTCTCTCAACCAGGAGAAGGCGTTCGACAGGGTCAATCACGAGTACCTGCTCGGGACTCTGCCGGCATTCGGGTTCGGGACTCGGTTCGTCGTCCTGAGTCGAATTTTGGAAGCCGCCGCAGAGTGTCTGGTTAAAGTTAACGGGTCCCTAACGGAACACCTTCGCTTCGGGAGAGGAGTACATCAAGGCTGCCCCCGTTCAGCCAGCTGTATTCCCTGTGGATAAAGCCTTTCCTGCGCCACTTGCAGAGGAGGTTGTCAGGGCTGCTTCTGCACAGCGCACATGGTCTGTGTCATCTCGGCCTACGCCGATGACATGCTCCACACTTTCACCGACCCGGCTGACCTGGGGAGGATGCGCGAGTGCCAGGCCATGTTCTCGGCAGCATCTTCCACCAGGATCAACTGGGCCAAATGTTCCGGACTACTGGTCGGTCCGTGGCGGGTGGACTCTCTGGCGGAGGTGTTACAAGGGTTCAGCTGGAGTGGCACCCATCTCCTCTACATGGGAGTCTGCCTCAGCCCGGCTGAAGAATCCTGGCTGACCAACTGGCAGGAGCTGGAGGCCAAAGTCTCAGCTCGCCTAGGCCGCTGGATAGGGCTGCTCCGAGTGCTATCTTACAGGAGTCGAATGCTGGTAATAAACCAGCTGGTGTCCGCCATGATGTGGTACTGGCTGATCACTTTGGTCTCTCCTCCTGGCTTTGTCACTGAAATCCAGAAAACGTTGGTCGACTTCTTCTGTGACAAAAAGATGCACTGGGTCGCCGCGCAGGTTCTGAGTCTCCCTATTGAGGAGGGCAGTCAGTTGCTGGTGTGCGTCCGCACCCAGGTCGCGATGTTCTGCCTTCAGAACTTGCAGCGATACCTTTTCATCGAGCCTCCTCCTATCTGGTGCACCCTGGCGATGTATTTTTTTTTCCGCCAGATGGATAACCTCAACTACGACATGTAGCTCCTGTTCGTCAACCATGATGGTTTGGATGTCGCCCTCAAGACGCTGCTTATCTTTTACCAGGACATGATCACTGCCTGGAATGGTCGAACTACGCCATGCCTACCCTCTGGCAGAAATAGCGGAAGAAGTCAGGGAGCCGTTGCACAGGAATCCGCACCTCTGTACTCGCGGGTTCGAGTAGCTGTTGGAGACGAGGGCTATGGTGGTGAGGGTGAGCAGGGTCGGGGATATGCTGGGTGCCGGGGGCCTGGGCTGGTCGCTGCCGCAGGACATATCGAGCAGGGCAGCGGTAGACGTCCGGTACGTGGCCAGAGCCATCCGACGCTTTAAAACGGCGGTGCTCGAACCCGACGTAGTGCACCAGTTGGAGGACGCTCACGTGTGCGATGGCATCCCTTCCACGCTCACCCCATCCCGGACGGAATTTCACATTGGCCCCAAGGTCCCGTACTTCCCGCGGGACCCTGTGTCCCACAACCTGAGCCACCTCCGGAATTTTAATTTTGTTCCCTTTCAGGGGGTAACATGGCGGGCCCTCTATAGACTGCTGCTGCACACCGTCCACCTCGTTCCCTCATCCACCGTCTGGACACGACTTGGCGTGCCCATTTGCCACCGGGTGGTGGGGATCCCCAGTGGAGGGCTCTCTACGCGTGACTCCTCACCCTTTCTCTCGGGGATCTGGGGTGCAGGGTGCTGCACACAGCGGTCCATTGCAACCACAGATTGCGGTGGTTCATGTCCACCAAACCCAACTGCTTGTTCTGTTGCACTGTGGAGTCCATGGACCACGTGTATATTGGGTGTGGGCGTTTGCACTCCCTTTTTGATTTTCTTAAAAACCTCCTCCTCTGCTTTTGGTTCCACTTCAGTCCGACACTCCTGATCTTCGGGCACCCGGTACGGAGGAGGGAGGGCAGGTCTGAAGACCTCCTCGTGGGTCTGCTCCTGGGCCTGGCCAAACTGGCCATAAACAGGTCCAAGCAGCGGGCCGTGGAGGGGGTCGTTAAGGCCGACTGCCTGCCCCTCTTCTGCGGTTACGTTAGGGCGCGGGTGTACTTGGAGAAGGAGCACGTGGTGTCCACCAACACCCTGGAGTTTTTTCAAGGAGAGATGGGCGCAGCAGTGGGTGGAGTGCATTATTTCACCCTCCAACTCTATTTTGATTTAATCTCTGCCCTCCCCTTCACTGTTTGATCACACAGCATTGCCCTTTGATGTGAAGGGCACTGCTTGTCACTGGCCACTCGGGTGTTTCTTTTCTTCCTGGTGGTGTAAATTGAATAAAGTTTCGTGCACCTTGTGTAATTCACTGTGTCTCACACATGTGCACACACAACATGGGGGCTGGGGAAAAGTAAACACGACTGAAGTTAGCGCAAGTTTTAAGAAAAAAATATATAAAAAGGAAAAGCTGGACTTCTGCTCATTCGGAACAAGCTTTGTGTTAACTGGGTCAATGTCATTACTATGCAAAACAAACACAGTGTGACTTGATGACGGGTAAACAGCATTTGCGAAAGGGGAGAGGATTTAATGCAAAGCAATCAGGGTAGCGTTGATTACAGGGGAGTAGGGCTAGCATTACAGTAACAGGAAAGGGAGGGTGTTAGGACAGTGCAATAGAGAAGGGACAAAACCGAGAGTCTTGAAAAGAGAGTTGAATACATGATAGCAGGAAGAGGGGTAAACACAGGTAAAAACAGATGATTAAAGACAGAGTGGACAGGATAGATTAATGACACAAGACATCCATTTCACAATGCCATCCTGAGTCTGATTGCACCTCTGCGATGAATCATTCCTCATCTTCCTGTTTCCAATTTCAACCCCAGTGCCCGTCACCTGAGCTACAAGATTGTTAAACTACAAAAGGTGTCTATTCCTGTCTGGCAAACAGAACCATGGCCAAGACATGGCTTACGAGGGGAGTTAGCGGTAGTATTCGATGCAAAAAAGGAAGCGCTGTAAGGACTGGTGGCACTTTAAAACTCAGCAAAGGAGGGTCAAGTGTTTCATTCAGAAGGGGGAAATAGCATATGAGCTTAAGGTTGCAGAGGGCATAACCACGTATAAGTTTCCATATAAGTGTCTTAAAGAAAACAGAATGGTGAAATCTGACAGAAGCCCCTTTCAGTCACAAGCAGGCAAATTTAAACGGGGGAGAATGGAAATTGCTGGCAAAGTAAATTAATTCTTTGAGTCACGGAGTCATAGAGACATACAGAACAGAAACAACCCTATTTTCCATGAAATTCGAGAGTCCGTCAGAACCCTCACCAACGTCTACAGGTGCATTTGTGAAAGAATTCGTTCTGGGTACTTTGCTCAAAAACAGAATGAATTCCTGTTAAACTCTGTGATTTCACTTTTATAGTTTACAATCAGTCTAAACATTATGACAAAGACAGAGTACACTGGGGTTAACACCTTCAAAATTTTGTAGCTAACACCCATTGTGACAGTTAACCGGAGAATGCAACTTTAAAACAAAGGTTTTGTGATTTCCACATGAAAGAAGTGAAAAAATCACAGTGTTCTAACAGATGAAAGCCACAATAAATAATTAAGGTTTTTTCAATGTATAATTTCAGTAACATCACACTGTAAACTTTTGCTGTAAATTCCATGTCTTAAAATTGTGTTCTCCAAAAACCCCTGATCAAGGAGCAGCGCTCAGAAAGTTAGTGCTTCCAATTAACCCTGTTTGTTTATAACCTGGTGTTGTGTGATTTTTAACTTTCTGTGTGTGTGTGCATGTGTGTATCTAAGTTTGTGTGTGGGGGGGCGGGGTTTCTGTTTCCTGCTGGTTGTGGTTATCTCTCTGTATGGTCAGGAGAACATCAAGACTTGGAGATGTACACTTTATTTCTCTGGAAAGTGGCTGGGCAGTTTGAACAGGCTTGAAAAAAAAACTGTACAAAGTCGAGATGGAATACAAAGATAAGGAAAATATTATTAAATCTTTACAATTCATTGTTTCAGACACAGTTGGGGGGGACACCGATCAAATCTGAATTCTTGAAAAGAGAATGGATTGTGATGGGTTGAAATGGAGCTCTGCTCTGCGCTTGCTCATGAATTTCCAAATAAACCTGCTTGGCTTTTACCTGGTGTTGTGTGATTTTTAACTTTGCCCATCTCAGTCACCACCGGCTCCTCCACATCAAGCTACCGTCAACTGGGTGAGTCTGTTTGAAGGAAAAGGAATGATTGGCAAATGGGAGCCATTTAAAAGTGTGATATTAAGAATCCAGGGCAAATTTGTCCCCGTTAGAGTGAAGGGAGAAGCTGGCAGGTTTACGGATTCGTGGCTTATGAGGGATATTGAAGTTATGGTCTCGAAAATGAAGATGGAATACATTGGATTTAAGCTTTCCATATCTACCTCACCTAGCTCACCAGATTGATTGACACAAATCTCTCGGGTCCCTGCAGCATTCCGATCTGTAGAACCCGCTCCAATGCCTGTGACTCTCCCAATCCAGCTCCTATAAGATTCCCTATCTGTGTGACATCCAACCGTCGCCAGCACACACCCTGTCAATACAAATCTCTCTATCTATCCACCCATCTGTATAACCTTCTCCAGCTCTTACACCTCTATCTGTGTAAACCGCACCCTCCCCTGCAATCCTTCCCACTTTGACCAAACTGTAGGAGGTTACTAATGCTCCCTTATCTGTGAAACTATCTCCAACCAAAATTGCCCTTGTTATCTCCTGGAAAATCTGTCCGATTCCACACCCTCCATGTCTAAATAACCTGCAGAACCTAAGCCTTCCTGTATCTATGAACATCTACTGTCATGACTACCCTCCATATGTCTGTATGTTCTTCCAGCCTGTGCAAACGTCTTTACCTCTGTCATCTGCTCCGTTCCCTAAGCACTCCCTGTCTGTGTAAATCTCCCCAACCTGACAACATCCTTATCCCTGTAAAGTGATCCATCCTCCCAACTTGCCCATCTCCATGAAACCCCTGTAGGCCCTCCAGCTCTCCACATTTCTGAAAAATCCTGTGGCTTTATAGCCTTTCCTTCCTGTGAAACCACCTCCAGTCCCCACAACCCTCCCAGTCTGGGTCATCTGCTCCTGATCAGACCATTGCTGTCTCTGTAAGCTCCGACAATCCTAGCGACCCTTGCTATTTGTGTCTCTTCCTTCACTCCCCATCCTCTCCAGCTTTCGGAAATCTCTTCCTGCCGTTGGAACCCTCCCTATTTAGAACATGGAACAGTGATAGAGTTAGGAAGGGCTGCCTAACCTGGAGGGTGGGACTAATGTAAGAAGGGACGTGGATCCTCCAGGAGGTTAGAGGGAGCAGGATTCATAGAACCTGCAGGATGGGACCGAGAATGGGTTGTGGAACCTGAAGAATGTTGCAATTTGAACCACAGAGCTTTTTTGACTGGACCATTGGACTTATTGTAATGTCCTAATTCTGGACATCTTTACCAGAATGGCCGGGCACAGTTTCAGATTCCCAGGTTGGGAGATGTGAGTTCAGATGTGAATCTACTTAACCATTCTATCTGTGTGCCTGACACTGACCTGGTGCGGCTCTGGTACATAGTACTCTCCGTGCATCTGGTAACCTCCAGATCTATGTTACTAACCAGAGCTCACCTCATCGAAGCCTTCATTTGGAATATTCTTTATTATAATTTTTTTTAGTGGCAGTTGCGTGAGATGCAGGAAATCTAGTGTCCTTCCAATTAAACCAGTTGGACTATAACCTGGTGTTGTGTGATTTTTAACTAAGTAAATAACAGGTATGGAGCTTGGGATCCTCCTGCTGTGTTTGACCTTGTGCCATATCGTTATCTCCTTCTCATGACTGAGCGTGTCATGTTCTCCAGTCCTGACAGTGTCCACTCCCTGTAAATCCTTCCAGCTGTTGAACATTTTCTTCTCTCTCACGCTGTCCAGCCCTTCCAACCTGGCCTTCGTCTCGTATCTCCTGCAGCCCCAAACGACCTTGCTCTTTGTGATTGCATTGCCTTGCTTTGAGCTGTGTGGAAGTAGATTTGGGCCACTGAGAAATATGATAACGCCCCCACTCTCCACTTTGGTCAAACATTTCTGCTTGTTTGTCTCTCTCCCATAAGGGGAAGTGGGCATCCTTTCAGCATCCACCCTGTCCATTTTCTGGAGGATCTGTACATTTTAATGAGGACAACTGTCCTCCTGATGACAGTCAGTGACACAGCACCGAAGTGACATGTTTATGTTCGTATATTTTCTGCGACTGTTTCCTTTTGCTCTACCCCTCCCTCATTCTGAAACCTCCTCAGTCTGGTTAGTGCTCCAAACCAATAAGTCCTGAGAATGCTCCAACCTCCCTATCTCTGTAAACTCCTCACACTCCTATAATCCTCCTTGTATGTATGAACCCCTCCAGCTTCTACAGTCCAACCAAATTATTTCATCTCCTACAGCCCTCACCATCTCTGTATCCCCCAGTCACTACATTTCTCCATGCCTCTGTACACCGTCCCAGCCCCTTCAAATCTGTCAATCTCTACAATGTCCTGCAGTTCCACGAAATAGCCATCAACGTGGAACCTCCACCAGAGACCACTACCCACTATACCTCTGTAATCGTCTGCTGTTCTCTCTATCTTTGTTGCTAGATTCAGTCCTGACAACCCTGCTTCCATGTACAACATCGTCAAGTCCCTGTAATCCTCCCAATTGGTGCAACCTCCACCAGACCTTACAGCACTGCCATGGTCTCTGACTGATTGCAGTAAATTCAAACTTCCGCATTGTATAACATCTCATTTCTCCATGCGCCTCTCTATCATGATGAGCTGCACCAAACCTGACAAACTTTCCTGCCTGTGTACACCATTAAGTTGATACATCACTTATCATTCCTGTAATGTCCTGCACACCCTACAATCCTCCCTGTTTTTGTGAGTTCTGCCGACCACAAGTTCTCTCCCTATCTGTGTAAATGTCTCCAGACACTCCAACCCCTTTACTGTGTAGACCCCACCAGACCCTCAAGTCATCGCTATGTGTGTAACCTCCTTCAAGTCTATATCCTCCAACTTGCTGAAACCTGCTCTCACCGCTGCAACCCCCATTATTTCGTAACATTATTTAGTCTGTAAAACCATCCCTATCAGTGTGTTCTCCTCCACCGTGTATCACAAAATCATGAAGGGTGTAGACTCAGTGAATAGAGACAAGCTTTTTCCCAGTGTCAAGGATTCAATAACAAGAGGTCACGATTTCAATGTGAGAGGTGGAAAGTTTAAGGGGGATACACGCGGTAAGTGCTTCACACAGAGGTTGGTGGTTGTCTGGAATGCTAGCAGAGGTGGTAGAGGCAGGCACACGGTAGATTCATTTAAGATGCGTCTGGATAGATGTATGAGTAGGTGGGGAGCAGAGGGATACATATGCTTAGGAGTTGGACGACAGGTTAGACAGTAGATATGGACCGGCTCAGGCTTGGAGGGCAAAGGGCCTGTTCCTGGGCTGTAAAATATCTTTTTTCTTTTTGTACAACAATCCTGGTCTGTGTAATCTCTTTAAATCCTTCATTTCCTATATACCTATGTATTGGTGTGACTGTTTTGAGGCCATTATATTTTCCTTTCTATCTGTAAACAGCTCCACACACGGTACAGCCTATCCTTTACTCATAAGCGACTCAAGTCTCTCTCAACCCTTTCTATGACTGTAACCTCCTCCAGTCTCGACATACCTCCCTTTCCCTCTCATATTATCGTACATGCACAACACTCACACTCACTGAAATATCTTCTAGTGCTTAAAACCAGCTCTTCCTCTAACTTTCTCCAGTCCATAACTTCCTACCTATCCCTGGAACATTGTCTAGTCCATACAACACTGCCTAACCCTGTCAACTTCTACAGTCCACAACTTACTCCCTATCCCTGTAACATTCTCCAGTTCATATTACCCAACCTATGCCTGTAACATTCTCCTGTGCATACCATCCTTACTGTCCGTTTAATATTCTGGAGACCATAACAATTTCCCTATCCATGTAATATTCTCCAGTCCATACCATCATCCCTGTCCCTCTTAACTGTTGTTAAATGTACCACATCCTCGTATCCTGTGAATGATTCTACACCCTGCTCAACGTAATCCCTGTAATGAGCCACGATTTGACAGAAATCCCTATCTAACATCTATTCAAATTGGCTCGATCTCTGTAATTTCCTCCAAACAATAAATCTTATCTCCTGCGAACTTTCTCTAGCACCTGTAACTATCCTTAACCCTGTCCAGCCCCCATACGTCTCTCTAACTTTGTGACCTCTCTCCATCCCTCAAAGACCCACTTTCAGCGAAACGCGCCCTGCATTTGCAACAAAGCAGATGGAATGACAGCATTACCTGTAGTGAACAGATATGATCGAACTATGAATATGGAGATGTGGCTGCCGAATAACCATGGATAGGATGTCATTATTGAAGGATTTCAACAGCATCAGCAAAATGCCAATCAAGGTCCAGTTGTTAGGTAAAGATACAGTCAGTGCATCAGTGAGACAGCCAGTTTAATCTGGGAATCAAAATTTAGAGTCACTTTGGGTGGAGGTGAGAAATAGCAAGGGAGACCTGGAAGATCAAACCACAATCCATGAAATCTATGGTGGTTGATAAGTTGGATACAACATTTTCTTGGTGATAGTATACAGAGGAATGTGGAGCAGTGAATTTCGGATTGGAGGTCTGTAGCCAATGATGTTTCACAAGGATCAATGCTGCGATTTCTGTTTGTAATTTATCTCTGTGATTAAGATGAAAAGGTCAGCAGTTTGATAAGTAATTTTGCAGATGACGTTTGGAAAGGCATGTAACGTTTAGGGGAAGTTAGGTGAATTAAATATAACGAAGAAGATTGTTAAAGGTTGCAGCAGTGGAACTACTGGAACTCTGGGCCCAGAAATGGCAAATCGAATTTGATTGGGACAAGTGTGAAGTAATGCATTTATGAAGTCAAATGGAAAAGGGAAGTACACTAATTGGAAACACTGATAAACAATTGGTAAATATATGACCTTGGGTGCAAATCCGTAGCTCCCTTAAAATAACAACACAACAGGATGTGTTAGGAAAGGAGGAGTATGGCATGCTTCCTTTCATTGGTCACAGGATTGAGTTCAGACGTTTGCATGTCCTGGTGTGACTGAACGAAACTTCATTCGGCCATGTCTGGAATGTTGCGCGTCGTTCTCATTGCCACACTACAGGAAGGATGTGGTGACTTTGGACAGGGTGCAACAGGGGGTTACCAGAATGTTGCCTGGATGAGAATGTGTTTACTATAAGGAGCTTGGACATAGTTAGATTATTTTGCGAGAGTATCGGAGGCTGAAGGGTGACCTGATACAGTTATATAGCATTAGGAGAGACGTGAATGGTGTGGATAGTTGGAATCCTTCTTCTAATGTAGCAATATCAAATACTAGGGTGCCTCGGTTTAAGGTGAGAGTGAGAAATTTTAAGATGAATGAGACTGGTTTTCTGTACAGAGAGGGTGGAAGCTGCTCAGGAGGTGGGAGAGGTGCCAGCGAGAGTAAAGTTATGAAGTGGCATTTAGACAGACGCATGAACAGGCAGAGAATAGAGGGATATGGACCATGTGCAGGCAGATGAGATTAGTTCAGAACAGCAACATGGTCAGCACAGCCATGGTGTGCCAAAGGGCCTATTACTCTGCTGTACTGTTCTAGTTTCTAACTTCACGGCATCTACCCTGTCAAAGCCCCTCAGAATCCTAGATGTTTCAATGAATTTCTCTCCCATTCTTCAAAACTCCAATGGATTCAAGGGCAATCTACTCCACCTCTTCTCATTGGAAAATCCCGCCATCTCCAGGATCAGCCGAGTGAACCTTCCCTGGCCTGCCTCCAATACAGGAATGTCGTTCCTGAGGGCACTCATACTGTTCATTATAATCTAGATTGGCCTGACTTGTACCTTGCATCCTTTTAGCAAGACCTCCCTATTTTTAGACTCCATTCCCTTTGTAATAAATGGCAGAATTTGATTTGCCTTCTCTATTACCTGCTGATCCTGTAAGCTAAATTGTTCAGATTGATCTACAAGGATTCCTTTGTGCAGTCAGTCTGAAACCAAACGGTGTTAACCTGACAGTGAGTCAGGAACATGCTGGAGAATATTGTAAAGGATACAGCAATAAACAATAAATGGACTCTTAGAAACAATGGGCAACATATGATTTTACAAAAGGGGAATATTTTTAACGCGTTTGAAATGGTGTGACCATGAATGGCAGAATAGATAAGGGTGGGGGCGGTGAGTAGCGGTAGGGGGATATTTTAACTTTCAGAAGCATTTTGATAAGTTTCAACAAGGGCTAAATTATAACGACGGAGAGAATAGGGCTCCTGAAAGGTCAATGAGGCCATCTGCGTGCAATCACTGTTGATGGGGAAGATGCGAAACAACTATTTTGTTTTAGGATTTATTATGGAGAAAGACATGGAAGCTCAGGAATTTGAAAAAATACATAGTGATGTCTTGAACAGAGTTCACATTGGAGAATAGGAGGTGCTGGATGTCTTAAAATGCAGAAAAAGTTCATAAAACCATGGGATATGATCAGATGTATCCCAGCACCTTGTGAGAAGCTAGGGAGGAAATTACAAGGCTCCTCGCAGAGATATTTGTATCATCGACAGCTACTTCAGACCAGAGAGACTGATGGCGGAGGTGGGTAAGTCGATGGAGGAAATTCTGAGAGAAAGGACAATGGAGGTAGACAAGTGACAGATCATGTCCACATGAACTTTAGCAAGGCCTTTGACAAGGTTCTGTATGGCAGACTGATTAGTAAGTTTAGATCAGACATAGCCAGGGAGCACTCACCAACTGGATACAAAACAGGATTGACAGTAGGAAACAGAGCATGTTCATAGAGGGTTGCTGCTCAAACTGCAGGCCTGTGACTAACGGTGTGCCCTGGGGTTCGGTGCTGGGTCACTGTTGTGCATCATTTATATAAATGGTTTGGATGAGAATAGAGGAATCATGGTTCGCAAGTTTGTGAGTGACACTGAAATTGATGGAATAGTGGACAGTGAAGAGTGTTATCTAAGAATACAATGGGATCAACAGTACTGCTGGGCCAATGATGTTAGGAATATCAGCATTCTGGTAAAGCAGACCAGGGCTGGACTTGTACAGTTAATGTTCTGGCCCTGAGTAGTGTTGTCGATTAGTGACCCAGGGATGCAGGTAGACAGTTCTTTGAAAGTAGCGTCACAGGTAGGCAGGCTGTTGATGCAGGCGTTTGAGGAGGTTACCTTCATTAGGTCACAGCATTGCGAGCAGGAGTTGGGATGTCATGTTGTATTCGTACAGGACATTCGTGATGCCACCATATAAGCATTGTTGATTATCTGGAAAAGCGCAACGAGTTCACATATAGCCTTTAGGGAGGGTCATCTGACATTCATACCTGGTCTGGCTCACATGTGACTCCAGACCCACAGCAACATGGCTGACTCAGAGCTGCCTCTGGGCAATTAGCAGTGGGGCAACGTATGCTGGTTCAACCAGTGACATCCTCAGGTCATGAATGAATCAATGAAAATGCATGACCCTCCCTATCTCAGCAAACAGCTGTAGCAATTCGTACTGGTTTGGTAACACTGTTCAGGCCCTGGACACTGTGCAACACTCTCACCACCTCCTGCACCTTTAATTCACCCTGTTACTATCACCTGATTAAACGCTGACAATGCATCCTCTTCCTACTGCACTCCTGCTCGGACACTCCTTAGTGATCTCTTTAACAAATGCGTCCACATTCCTAAACATTGATTGCTTCAGAATTGATCGGTTTTTTTCATCTCTTAAACAAATCTAGTAACTCCTGGGAATTACTTGACCAAGATCTTCCAAAGTAGGGGAGGAGCATTGGGTAGGTGTCGAGCACCTTGAGACTTGCTGTGGTGAAAATGGGAACCCAGGAGTAAACAGCACAAGGAGCTCGCTGTCACACCAACGCCCCACTCACCCACTTCCCACGGTCACCTTCTGCCCCAAGTGTGACAGAGTCTGTGGAAGGTCACATCGGTCTGTACAGCCACCTACAGACTCCCCCGAGATTGGGAGAAAGTCAGCCTCAGCTGTGACCCATCACCAATGAGATAGTGAGATCGGAAGATTGAATTCCCTCACAATTATCCCAGTGCCTTTATTACAAATTCCAATTATCCCCTGTTAATGCAGTGTCTAACAATTGTACTGCTGTAAACGGGCCTTAACACTGTCATTCCAGTTTTGAGTTCTAACCCTTCTTACTCAGAATTTAGTTTCCTCTTGCTTGATAATCTGAGACCAGATATTTTCCTGGTAATCCCAATTGTTACTTTAACTGTGGGAGTCCCCCATCCCACTTCCCATTCTGTCTGGTTTTCCACAATGTTGTGTAGCTGTGAATATTGATGACCCATCTTTGTGTTCACCCTGTGACCATGTCTCTGTGATGGCGAGTAGATAGAAATCACAAATTAAGAAACAGTAATTTTTACCACAATTTCCTGTCACAAACCTAATTTCAGTTAAACTCAGTCCCTTCCTGTTTCTTCCTGTTTGTCTTGAGCCACATCTCCATGGTTTTCCAATATTTCAAGCTTTCTCTTTGGATTTGGGAATTTCCTTTAACCTCAGCCCTGTCCCTCCTCGTCTGTGTCATTTTAAAGCAATTTGATTGACCAGGGCACTGGCCCCACCACACTTCCAGTGGAGCCCATCCCAATATAATGGCTGACTCCTCCCTGAGGACTGGGAGCAGTTCCCACTGCATCAGAACCACGTCTTCTGACACGATTGTGTGATCCTGATAGTTTCCTGCACTCTGGTGGTATTACCCAGTATCTCTCCATGTGGTATCCCTGGATGTGTAGGTTAATTTGCTGCCTCTGTCAGTGTTTCTCCCTCTTACAGATGGTCTGAGATCCTGAGTCAACAGAATTCTCCAAACCAGAGAGACGCAGCAGCGCAGGCCAGGGATGGAGACTGGGATTTTCGAGACCTCTGCTGGACTCTGTGCCACTCTGCACGAGTTATCCTCACTACATCAGTCTAATTTCCCATTCTGTCTATTTCTCTGTCTCATGCAGTTAATCAGGATATTCCTAACTCCTGTCTCATCCATCACCTCATTGAAGCTGGTTGGTCAGCCAGGGAGAGATGGAGAGTGAGATCTGGAGCCTTCAGTAAATCCTGCAGCCTGTAAGATTACTCACAGTAAACAGCACAGGGAGGAGTTAGTGGCCTTCTCTATTCAGACACGGAAGACAGGACATAGACACAGAGCTGGGTAAGGAACAGCAACATTCTAGACTTCATTTCCACCATCTTGTGAGGGTCCTGCTTTCACCTCTGCTGTACTCGACCTCAATGCGACAGCACAGGGGATCGCAGGCATCAATACTGGCCCATGCTGTATTCGTGATCTCTGTAATATCCTCCAGTCCCAATAATCTTTCCTTTGTTTGGAATCTCCTCTCGTCCACACCATTCTCTCTGTCTCTGTCTTTATCAGGTTCTCCAATCCCTAACAAACTAATTCCCAAACTTCTCCAGTAGATACTAAATTCCTTCATCCCTGTAAACCCCGACTGTCCTGTCTATCCCTGTAAGCTCCTCCTACCTATACCACCCTCCATATCAATGTATTTGTCTTTAACCGCTCCATCGGTCCCTACCTAAGTAATCTTCTCCAGCTCCTACAACCCTTCCTGAGCTATGGAAAAATTTGTAATCTCCTTATCGTTCTCCAATTCTTCGATGTTAATCTTTTAAAATTTCACCCTTGTTCCCAACTCCAAACCCCTCCTGACCACAGGACCTTCTTTCAGTTTGTGCAACCCTCCCTATCTGTGTAACTGTCTCCAACCCAGCAACCTGGTATTCTCCATTGCCTTTCTATCTGTGTAGCCTCCAGAATCTTGAAGCCTTCTTATATCCGTAAACGTCTTCAGTCACGACAACCTTCCATGTCTCTGTTAGTATACACAATACTCTTCTCCCTGAAACACCCCCTGTCTGTCCCTTTCAGTCTGCCTGCCTCTCCCTACATTCATCCCTACCCCATCTCCAGAATCTAACCTAGCCCCCTCTATCATTGTAAATTCCTCCAATTCCCAAACATCTTTGCCCCACAGACATTCTTGACCAGATGTAACTCTGTTTAATTCTAACATCCTCGAGCCCTTGTAAGCCTCCCTATCTCTGTAACCTCTCCCCAACCGTTCAAACACCCAGTACTGAGGAATGGCTCCCTGCATTCGCCATAAGGCAGATGGAATGATAGTGAACAGATATGATGGAACTGTCATTCCGGTGATGTAGCTGCAGAATGAACATCGCTGGGAAGGGAATATTTAATAGTTGTTGCGTTAGAGTCATAGAGTCATAGAGATGTACAGCATGGAAACAAACCCTTCGGTCCAACCCGTCCATGCTGTTCAGATATCCCAACCCAATCTAATCCCAAGAGGCAGACGGGGCAAAAAGCCAACATGTTGTGAAGAAAGGATGAGGTTAATGCATTAATGAGACAATCATGTGGATCTGAAGATCAAAATGTGGAGTCTATTTGGGTGGAGCTGAGAATAAGCAAGCAGCAGCAATCATTAGCAGGAATTATTTTAGAGGCACCAGACAGTGATGGTAATGTCAATATGGTTACAGTCTGGGCACTGAATGTACCAGCAGCAAGGACAATACAGTAACTGTGATGTCAAAGTCCAGAAGAAAGTTAGGATACTGAGGGACATTGATATATCGAAGGATCTTGGTGCAAGTCAGTAACTTCATGAAAATGGCAATGGAAAGCCCCCGGAGGAAACCCTCGCAGAATGGGGAGAATGTGTAAACTCCACACAGTCCGTCGCCTGAGGCGGGAATTGAACTCGGGTCTGGCGCTATGAAGCAACAGTGCTAACCACCGTGCCACCGTTTGTGAGCGGCACAGCCTTCATCGGTCGCAACGTTGGGTATAGTGGTTTGCATCTGGTGCTGTAATTGTACAGAACTTCTGTTTGGCCACATTTGGAGTACTGTGTGCAGTTTTCATCTCCACACAATAGGGAGGATGTGGAGCTTTGGAGAGGGTGCAAAAGGGGTTTATCAGCACGTTGCCTGTGTTAGGGTTTTAAAGGGTGTGTTAGGTGTAAGAGGAAACTAAATGAAGTTGGATTGTTTTGCGAGAGTATCAGAGGCTGACAGGCGACCAGGTACAGGAATATAACTTTAGGACAGGGACAGATAACGTGGATAGTCGGAATCTCTTTTCCAATGTGTCTGCTTCAAGTACTAGAGTGTATAGGTTTAAGGTGAGAAAGAGAAAGTTTAAACGAGATGTGTGAGGCAAGTTTTTTTTTACATAGAGAGTGGAGGTTACCGAGGGATTTTGTCGAAGCAGAAATGTGAGTAAAGTTTCGAAGTGGCATTTAGACAGAAACGTGACAGGTAGAGAATAGAGGGATATGGACCATGTGCAGGCAGATGGTATGAGTTGAGACGGACATGGTGGGCCGAAGGGCCTGTTGCTATGCTGTACCGTTCTATTTTCTAACTTCCCAGCATCTGCCTGATCAGACCCCCTCAGAATCTTGGATGTTTCATTCCATTTCTCTCTCATTATCTTAACTTCAATGGGTTCAACCTCCACGTCCTCCACCTTTTCTCATTAGAAAATCCCTCCATTCCTAGGATCAGCCGAGTGAATCTTCTCTGGACTGCCTCCAATACCTTTCCTTCAGGCACTCAGACTGTTCATAATATTCGTGGTGTGGTCTGACTTGTACCTTGCATAGTTTTAGCTAGACCTGCCTATTTTTAGACTCCATTCTCTCTGTAATAAATGCCAGTATTTGATTTGCCTTCTCTATTACCTGCTGACCCTGTGAGCTACCTTTCTCAGATTGATAAACAAGAACTCCCTCAACCCTTTCTGCTGTCAGTCTGAAACCAAATATTGTTAGCCTGACATTAAATCAGAAGTATACTGAAATTGTTAGAAATGATATGTCAACATACAATAACTGGGCAGATGGAAATACATTTTATAAAAGATAATTTGTTTTTGAGCCTATTGGATTTAATTTGTTGGTGTGAACATAAACGCAGAATTGTAAGGGTGTAGGAGGGGTGGAGTGGTACGGGGGCTATGCTGTATTTGAATTATCAGAAGCCTATTATGCAAGTTTCAATAAGCTAAACAGTACTTTTGTAGAGAATAGGGCCTCTTAAATATTAATAAGGTCGCCTATGTGTGGAACCAGAAGAGATGGGTGACGTATTGGACAAAATATCCTTGTCAAAATTTACGTGGCGAAAGACATGGAAGCTCTGGAACTTGGGGAAATAAATAGTGATGTCTTGGAAAGAATCCTCTACAAAGAAGAGAAAGTGCTGGAATCTTAAAACAAATAAAGGTAGATCAATCCTCAGTAGCTCATGAGGTCAATCCTAGAATATTGTGGGAAGCTAGGGAAGAGATTGCAGTGTCCATTCCAGAGATATTTATATTATCAACAGACACTGTGAGGTGTTAGAAGACTGGAGGGCGGCTAATGCTGTTCCATCACTTAAGGGCTCCAGGGAAAACCCAGGAAATTACAGCCCCGTGAGCCCAGTGATGGGGAAGTTGTTGGAGGAGATTCTGAAAGAAAGGAGCAACGTATATTTGGAATGGCAAGGGCTGATTCGAGATGGTCAGCATGGCTTTGAGTGGAAAACAGTGTTTCACAAACCGGATTGACTCCTCGAGAAGGTGGCCAAGAGATGGATGAAGGCAGAGCAGTGAACATTGTCCACGTGGAATTTAGTGAAGCATTTAACAAGGTTCAAAGGGATGTAGTACATCTAGCCAGGAGGAAGGAAACGCAAGAATCAGACAGGTTTCCAGAGGGTAACATGGAGCAGCACGATGGCTCAGTGGTTAGCACTGTGACCTCATAGCACCACGGACTCCATTTCGATTCCAGCCTCAGGCGACAGTCTGTGTGCAGTTTGCACATTCTCCCTGTGTCTCTGTGGGTTTCCTCCACGTCCTCTATTTTCCCCCCACAGCAAAGGATGTACATGTTAGGTGACTCAGCCATGGCACATTACCCACAGAGTTCACGGATGTGTAGGTTTGGCGCATTAGTCAGGGCAAATGGAGAGAATTAGGTTGGTGGGATGGTACTGGGTGCTGTACTCTTTGGAGGGTTGATATGGAGGTGTTCGGCCAAAAAGCCTGTTTCCACACTTTAGCGAATCCCTGGAGATACCAGGAAGGAACTGAGGAATGGACTTAGGACAACTAAAAGGGGGCATGAAAAAGCTTTCTTAGGAAGGATTAAGGAAAACCGTAAGGCATTGTCCAATTATGGGAGGAAGATGAGGATGGCAAGAGTGAGGGTAGGGATAGTGGAGGGAACTTGTGCCTGGAGTCACAGGAGGTAGGGGAGGTCCTTAATGAATACTATGCCTCAGTATTCAATGCTGAGAGGGACCTTGTTATTTGTGAGGACAGCGTGAAACAGGCTGATATATGTTAACAGGTGGATGTTAAGAAGGAGGATGTGCTGAGAATTTTGTAAAAGACAAGGATAGATAAGTCGCTGAACCAGACTGGAACCCAAAGTTACTAGAGGAAGCAAGGGACGAGATTGCTGCACACTTAGCGATCACCTTTGCATCTTCACTGTCTGCTGGAGTCGTACCAGATGATTCAAGGTTGGCAAATGTTATTCCCTTGTTCAGGAAAGGGAATAGGGATAATCCTGAGAATTACAGACCTGTCAGTCTTCTGTCCGTGGTGTGCAGATTATTGGAGAGGACTCTGAGAGAGCGGACTTATGACTCCGTAGAAAACCATAGTTTGATTAGAGATAGTATGGTTTTGTAAGTGGCAGGTCATGCCTCACAAATCTTATTGAATCTATTGAGAATGTGACAAAACACTTTTATGGCTCATTCAAAAAGTATGGAGGCATGGGATACAGGGGAACCTGTCTGTCTGGATTTGGAATTACTGGCCCACAGAAGACAGAGTGATGATAGATGGAAAGCATTCATCCTGGAGCTCAGTGACTAGAGGTTTTCTGCAGGGAGAGGTTACAGGACCTCATCTCTTAGTGAGTTTAGGAATGACTTGAATGTTGAGTAGAAGAGTGGGTTAGAAACTTTGCCAATGAAATGAGGGTTGGTGAAGTGGTTGATAGTGTGGAGGGCTGTTATAGGTTGCATTGGGACAATGACAGGATGTAGAGCTGGGCTGAGAAATGGCAGATGGAGTTCAATCTGGAAAAGTGTGAAGTCATGCATTTTGGAAGGTTGAATTTGAATGCAGAATTCAGGGTTAAAGGTAGGATCCTTAGCAGTGTGCAGGAACAGAGGGATCTTGGGTTCCAAGTCCCTAGATCCCTCAAAGTTGTCACCCAAGCTGAGAGCCTTGTTAAGAAGAAATATATCGTGTGGGATTTCATTAGTTTGGCGATTGAGTTTTAAAGCCGTGAGGTTATGCTGCAGCTCTATAGAGCTCTGGTTAGACCACTCTTGGGATATTGTATTCAGTTCTGCTCCCCTCATTACAGGAAGGATGTGGAAGCTTTAGAGAGGGTTAAGAGGAGATTTACCAGGATGCTGCCTGTACTGGAGGGCATGTCCTATGAAGAAAGGTTGAGGGAGCTAAGGCTTTTCTCATTGGAGTGAAGAAGGGTGAGGGGTGACTTGGTAGAGGTGAACAAGATGATGACAGGCACAGAGAGAGTGAATATTGAGAAACAATTTTTACCTTGACATAACTAGCTATTACAAGGGAGTCTAATGTTAAGGTGATTAGCCAGTGGTTAAGGAGAGATTTCAGAGGTAGGTTTGTTACATTTAGAGTGGTGGGTGAGTGAAATGCACTGCCATCGGTGGCAGTAAAATTAGATGCATTTGGAACATTTAATCTACTTCTGGATAGGCACATGAATGGCAGTAAAATGAAGAATATGTAGGTTAGTTTGATCTTACAGTCGGATAAAAGATTGGCGTGGCATCGTGGCCGAAGGGTCTTGTGCTGTACTGTTCTGTGTTCTACTGTTCATGTGGTAAACTGGGTAATAAGCTCAGATTAATGTAAAAGGTTATGACATTCAGGAGGCGCTAGTCAACTGGATACAAAATTGGGCTTGATGGTCGGAGACAGAGGGTGATGGGAGACATGTTGTTTTTCTGACTGGAGGCATGTGACCAGCGGTGGAGTGGGTCCACTGTTTTTTATCATTTGGATAAATGGTTTGGATGGGAGTATTTGTTTCCAGGTAAGTAAGCTTTTTTTGGGTGACACTGACATTGGTGGGAAAGTGGACAGTGAAGAAGGTTATCTATGAAACAACAGGATGGACAGTACTGCTGGGATAGTGGGCTGAAGAATAGCAGATGGAGTTTAATTAGATAAAGGTGAAGTGTTCTATTTTGGTGAAACAAACCAGGGTGGGACTTGTACAGTTAATATTAGGACCCTGGGTAGTGTTGTCAGTCAGAGACCCAGGGATGCAGGTAGACAGTTCTTTGTAAGTGGTGTCACATGTAGACAGGCTGGTGAAGCAGGCGTTTGGGGTGGTTAGCTTCTTTGGGTAGAGCATTGAGAGTAGCAGTTGGGATGTCATGTTGTGGCTATACAAGACATTGGTGCAGCCACCATAAAAACAATGTTGATCATTAGGAAGTACTCATCTGGTTCACTTACCTTCTTTAGGGAAGGACATCTGACATTCTAACCTGGTCTGGCTAACATGTGACTCCAGACCCACAGCAATATGTCTGACTCTGAGCTACCCTCTGGATAATTACCAGTGGGGCAATGTATGCTGGTCCAGGCAGTGACACCCACATTGCATGAATGAATAAATAAAATGCTTATGTCCATCCCTACCTCTGCAAACCCCTCCAGCTGCAGCGATCCGTACTGGCTGTGTTCAGGCCCTGACCACTTTCTGTAACATTCTCACCACCTCCAGCATGTTCACCTCTCCCTATTCCTATTGTGCCAATAAACTGTGACAATGATTCCCCTTCCCACTGCCCTCCTCCTGCTAGCAGACCCTTTGCAATCCCTTTAATACTTATTCCGTAAACACTCTGTCAGTTCACGATTTTAAGTATTTTTGGTGATATTGTCAGCCTCATAATCTATTATGTTCCATTTTGTCCTGAGTGATGGGCCAGTGGGGATTTATTGCTGAGGTTTTCTCTGTTTCAAAACTCAGTTGAGTGTTTTACACTGATCCTTCAAATGTTTTCCAGTATTCATTTACAGACACATATTTCAGTCTGTTTCGCCTGTTTACCTTGGTCAGTTATCCTCACAAACTTATGTAATTGGTTGTTTTTGTTTTTAGATGCAGCTTGTCCTTTCTGTGATTCACTTTAGGATGTTATATTCCTTAAAACTGCACTTTATCACAATTTGCTGGAGGGCCTCTCCAGGTGAAATTAAGCATTCACTAAGTTTCATCGCGCAACGGTGGGTCTGAGATAGTTACATCCCGACCCGGTTGTACAATGTTTTATTCAAAGAAACACTGAAAAAAATTCTCCGAACTCCTCTTCCAATTTCACTCTTGTCAGGGTGATTGTCCCAGATTATATGAATTTTGAAGTTTCACTGAATTATCATTATGCCTTTATCAAAAAATTCCAATGAGCTCCTGTGTAATGCACTGATGAAAAATGGAATGCTGTTCGGTGGCTAAAACTGTTCTGCTGCTTGAGTCCTTGGCAAGTAGTAGCCAGAATTTACATTCAGACTGACTCTACTTCATGATCTGAGGTCAAATGCTTTCTCTGTAGTGCCTTTGTTACCCATTATTGTTAGCGTTGCCCATTTTGCCTGAGTTTGCACAAGGTTGTGAACCATTGAATACTTTTTTTCGCCCTGGAAGCATGTCTGTCTGGTGTCTAAATCTCTTTTATCTCTGAGTCTTAAATCCATCTACCTTATTACAGCGACATTATCCATTAAAAATAATGTAACCGACTCTTTCCTACAATTTTCTGTCACAAATCTATTCACTGATGTACAGTTTTAGTTAAACTTTGTCCTATCCTGTTCCTTTCTGCTTGTCTTCAGTCACATCCTCATGCTGTTCTGATGCTTCAGCTTTTCTCGTTGGAATTGGAAAGCTCCTTTCACCTATACCCTGTCCCTGCATCCTCTCTGTCAGTTTAAAGCTCAGTCCATAAACCTCCCGACATGATTATCCGGGACACTGCTCCCAGCATATTCCAGTGGGACCATCCTAATGGATTATTTTGTAAATCAGGTATGGGATGTGGGTGTCCCTGGCTGACCAGCATTTCTTGCCCAGCCCGAGCTGCCCTTGAACTGAGTAACTTGCTCGGCCATTTCAGAGGGTGATTGAGAGGCAAACACTTTGCTGTGGGGAAGTCGTGCAGACCACGTGAGGATGGGAAGATGTCCTTCTCTAAAGGACAAGCGTTTGGGTTTTTTGTCGATCAGCAATGGGCTCATACTTATTTATGGATTATTATTAGTTTTAAAACTATTGATTTCAAATGTCTCAATTTCACATGGTGGGATTTAAACCTGCCTCCCCTGAACATCAGCTGAGGTTTTGGATACATTCTGTAGCAATAATACCACACGGCCATTACTTCACCTGCTCACTGGGTGCTCATCCCTGAGCACTGATACCAGGGCATCATGAAGCTAAACCCATTCTCCCGACACAATTGCGTGATCCTGACATCTTCCAGCAATCTGGTGCTCTTACTTAATATCGCTCCATTTTCCAGATCTCTGTGGGAAACAATGCCATTCTCCCTGTGTAACCCTGACTACATCAGTCTAATTCCCCATTGTGTCGATTCCTCTGTCTCCTGTATGTATTCAGGAAGGTCCTGACTCAATCGTCTTCCCAGCTGCGGGGTGGATCGTCCATCACCACGTTGATCACAGTTAGTCAGCCCAAATGTCTTTTACATGTTGCTATTCTACTTTTCTCTACCATTTCCCCCGGAAGCTCATTCCATACCTGCACCATTCTCTGTGTGAAAAATGTTCTCCAGTTCCTTTAAAGTCTTTCCTCTCTCACCTTATATTTATGCCTTCCAGACAATAGAACATGACAGCGCACTACATGCCATTCGACCCTCAATATTGTGCCAACTTCTGGACCAATCTGAAGCCCATCTAACCATCAGTATTCCATTATCGTCCATATGCCTATACAATGACCATTTAAATACCCTTAAAGTTGGTGAGTCTCGTATTGTTGCAGACAGTGCGTTCCACGCCCCCAACTACTCTCTGAATTAAGAAGCTACCTCTGATATCTGTCCTACACCTATCTCCCCTCATGCAAGGCATTGCCATCCGAGGGAAAAGCCTCTCAACCCATCTC